>NC_133538.1:57038218-57676030 GCF_048544455.1 Silene latifolia
GTTTGAACATGTCCAATTTTATGCTAAATCGCCTTTAAGGAACCAATATCGTATATTAATTGGTTTTACAGATTTGCGTGATTCAACCTTTTAAAATCACAATAAATTACATAAAATCATATTTATGCACAAGTTAATTACCCTAACCAACTTAGGACTCAAAATAAGTCTCCACTAACATTTGACAATAATTAACTTATATTTCTTAAAATTTGTCCATTAATGGACTCAAAATTAAAATAAAAAGCCATAAACTCCAAATAAATCACAAAAATTTCAAATAAATTTGAAATTTGAAATTTAAACTCATGAACATTCTGGAAAAATACCATGACACTCATAATGTCCAAAAACTTAGGTTAAAATTTTGAAAATTTATCGGATTTATCAAATATAATCATAAAAACATGAGAAAAATTATATTTATCAACTTTTCAATTTTAGATCTGAAATAGGTAATAAAATTCAACATGTGACATTATTCCTTAGTCATGAAGTATGTTTTAGCAATTATTCACTAATTAAAGTCACTATTTATGCTATTTTTCATCAAAAATTCAAAAATCATGCATAAAGACTTCATAATAGCCTATTATTTTACACACATCTTGTAACATTGCATGTGACAACATACTAAATTTATATGACCCGATTCGAAAATTATCTCATATTAACCTATTTTCATTTAAATTCGATTTTTATCATGAAAAATCCATATTTCGAGCATAAAAACTCCAAAAATTCTGAAACTTTACAGGTCATATTAAAATAATATATGTGAAAACATATCCAAAAACCACTGTAAAATTCGAAATTTAGCTAAATTTAGTCCGAAAATGACATTTTTATCATAAAATCACATTTTTAATGCCATTATTATATAAAATGAACAATAAAAATCCATAAATTAACCAAAATATCCTAAATACATTTTAGGATCATAAAATTTAACATGCAAAATTGATTTCGTGATATATCATAATAAACACAAATTTATAAGTTTTATATGTTAATCGTATAACTCGGAAAAACTATAACCGATTTGCATGCAAACAACCTAAGGCTCATGATACCGCTTGTTAGAAATATATATCTCATTAATTAACATATTCATATATGTGATGATATAATTTAGTCATAAAATTAAATACAAATCTTATGCATGCAAACTAAAATAGATAAGTGAAGAAATCGTTTTCCTTACTATAAATTTCAGATTAAAAGGGCACCAACAAGATCTCCTTCTTGTTAGTTCTTGAGCATTCCAATAATGGATGAACAAAGATTCAAGTATAGAATCTCTCCCAAAAGTGAATACCCAAGGAAACCTCTCAATAACAAATATTATTATGATCTAGTAATAATAAAAGTCTAACTTAAAAATGACACAAAATATTAATTTGTCTCTCTACTATTTTTGTAGAGAGGAGGAATTATTTGGAGTTTATTTCTCTATAATTTACACAAATTGTAGAGAGCATGCATTTTTCTTACACTAGAAAAATTATGATAAGAGTGAATGAATAATTGTAGAGGAAACACTCTATTTTTTATGGTGAAACCGGTTGGAGGGAGTATATGTGCCCAATGCATGGTCAAAATTTTCTACCCAAGAAAATGATAGGCATGCAAGGCTAGTAGTTAGCTTTTATGATTGTGTTTTCCACTTAAAACAATTTACACAATTTTTCCACTAACTCCCTTCAATATTTCGGTACATGTCTATAAAATGGGAGATCCATTTTATTTTGTCATTTGTCAATTTTGTCACATGTAACATGTTACATGACATGTCACAATGTAATGTATTTTTAACATATTAAAAATCAACATACTCATAAAATACGTCATTTACAAAATCGACTAGTAATTCGTAATTACTTGTACCAAAATGGTTTGTCAATTATAAATCACAACATCTTGTATTTATAATAAATCATTCATTCAATCTCAATTCAATATCAATTGTTTCGTAAACAATAATTTTATCCAAGTAATAAAACAATTTGATTACTTAGACCGTATCTAATTTAATCGAATTACAATAAGACACGTTAACTTTACTCACAAAATCATTCGTCAATTTTAAGCAATTTAATTAACCCGTATCGGCATACAATTAATTAAATAATCAATTAAGAGTAGTTCCCTATAGGTATGACCTAAGGGGATCAACTGATCACCACCGTCGCACGACAGTAATGTCAAACTCTAGTCAGCCAATCATTACCGATATGTGTGGACCAGTTGACTGTAAAATATTTACATCCCACATGTATTCTTAAAATGAGACTTAAACATGTGATCTTCATGATCGACAGTTGTGATCGCATTATTGTTGGAGGACACATATTCCAACACTTATGCACATGTTATGTTTGATGAAATGTGAGCCTATAAATCCTTGCATTTTTTACCCATCACCTATTTTTTCAATGAGACTTGTAAGACATAAACCAACTCGAGTCTCATTACACCATGCATATAGTTGAGTAGGGAAGATTAATTCGACTTGTAGGTGTTGTAAAATCTAATCGATTCGGCTCCGGGACCCAAACTTTCCTAGGATTGTAAGATATAAACCAACTCGATCCATCACAACAATAATTGCTTGCTTATAATTTGAGAATATGTTTGTATGATCAATTCCCATGAATCCCCTATGACCCCATGACACCCTAGTGCCTATTATCAACTGTTTACATGCCTTTTTTTAATCATCTTGCTTGCTTACTTTCATTGCTATTTAGTTTAGTGATCTTCTATTCGAACCCCAAATTGTGACACCCCCAGACACCGCTACTTGCAATTGAAAATCTCACTTTAATACCCGTCCCTTGGGATCCGACCCTTACTTGCCTCTTTACTAATAGTAGAGTTATTTGTGGAGTTATAAATATTATTTTGGTCTAGGTGCTCCTAACGACAAGTACCGAAAACTAAACCTCTCAAGAGGGCTCGACCACTTAGTTGATTATGTTTTCGTAATGATGGAAACATAATCTTGATGTAATTTTGAGATCTCGAATCTCCTTTGGTTTTCTTTAGTATTATGGTTTTGAAATTAGAATGTAAATAGGTTTATTTTGTAATTTTTAATTGTAATTTTGAGAAGACTAAAGATGGAGATTGGATTGCTCACTCTCGCTACATGAACCAAGATGGAACATCAAGACAAGCTTCTCGGGTCCTAGGAAGGATTCCAAAGTTGTATTTATGTTCATTTTGGTAGATAGGCCACACTAGGACTTTATTTTTGTTTTACGTTTTTCCATTCTTGTTGTTTTTCATCGCATGATAGTTAGTGCATCATATTCCGCCTAAACCAAACCACCTACTAATATGCATGAAAATTGATTCATATAGATTGTATGTTAGTTATCATGGATATAAAGATGTCACACTATTTTAAGCCATCATCTTAGTTTATTCATTCTCGCATGCTAGATATTAGTTCACTTAAAATGAATTAAAATAAAGTTGATGGGATCTTCCTCTAAAACTAAAATAGAGACTAGTCTTTATAGGCCAAACAACTATGAATCCCTATTGGAGCTTGTGTCCTCCACAGTTAGTGTGATAACATATATAAATCTCTTATAGGTTCACAAGGGTATACTTAGTATTTTATCAGTTGATTAACGTTTACTTAATAACGGTTGGTTTGCTAGAAGTTTAACATTATTATCATACTGATGGCGGTGATCAACGGTCCCTCAAAGTCACACCTAAAGGATGTGTTTGAGAGATGTGATTATATGAAAAATAATCACATTGATGCCTAATATGACTAAACGGTTAGTCTATGTATTGGACTAAACAGTTAGTCAATGTGATGATGAGACGATTATTTAATACAAGTAAATAATACCAGCTGAGACGAATTAATTGTTAAATTCGTAAATTGAATATAAACTGTTATACTTAATTAATGTATATAATGTTAGCTTGAACAAATTAAGATGTTAATTCGTAATTAAACGTAATCGGTTATATTTAATTAGCAAATTATAAATATGCGATATTTATACTTAAAGTATATATTATACGAGATTGTCATAATAAATTATTACAGACCGGTATTAATAAATCGACTACAAGCTGTTGTGTGTGGACTTATTAATTACGTGACGAAATTAATGACAATTGATAAAAATGTACACATAATATACATTTTGATAACTACCTAAAAATAAGAAGATTTTCCTCCTTATTTTTGTTTGGTGGTTTGACCGAAAAAAAGAAAGAAAAAAAATCTCCCCTTATTTTCTCCTCTTTCACGGTTTAAGAGGGAGAAAAAGTGAGATCATTTCTCTTATTCTTTAGACCTAATTCTCTCATAAAAAAAAAAACACAAAACCCTAAAAATAATTATCAATTTTGGGGATCTCATTCTAGCAAATTGAGAGGCATTTCTCAAAGCATTTTGGGTGCAACGATTAGGAGAATATTGATTTCGATATTGTTCTTAGGCCAAATTGCTACGACCAAAGGTTAATTCTAAATTTCTATTCTTTTGTTTATGTAATTTCATTTATGACTAGAAATTTCATATTTATAATTTCGTTATATTCCGAAATTCTTGATGAAGTATACCGATATTTCCTACAAGTGGTATCAGAGCATAGGTTACGCAATTATTTTATATGATTTTCATAAATGGATTTAAACAAAAATTTTGAAGAAAAAATTAGGGTTCGGCCGAATGTTTTTTTTTTTGCCGAGCCAATTTTTGTTGTTTTTGTTGTTCTTGTTTCCATTTTGATTTATTCATATTATTGTTTTAATTAGTTAAGATGATAATATGATAAATTTGTAGATGTTTTGATTTAATGAGAATTAAATTAAAATGTAAATGGAAATTGATTTCATGATGATTATTTGTTTTTGCTATATAGTTTTTGGCTCACATGATGTTAAATTGTTGTTTAAGATCATGATTCATTAATTTAAATGTTGATGATTATGCCAATCTTGTTATACTAGCAACTTTAAACAAATTGTTCATATTAAAGTGGTTGTTTTCGATTGAAGAAAAAAAAAACTGTTTTTCTCGTTTTTATGGCAAATGCCGAGACAAAAAGAAAAAAAAATATTCTGTTTTTTTCGTTTTTGTGGAAATGCCGAGAAAGAGAAAAAAAACTGTTTTTTTTTTGTTTTTTTAGGGCTAAATGCCGAGTATAAAAAAAAAAAAACTTTTTTTCCGTTTTTTTTTATTATGTCGAGAGCAAAATAACTTTTTTTTTGTTTTGTTTTGGCCAATATTGATTATACATTAAATTTATAATGTATGATTATTTGTTGTGAAAAGGTTCACAAATTTGAGATACACATATTATTTTAAAGAGGTTTAAAATAATGTTAGATTAATTCATATTATAGGTTAATGTGAATTAAGATTGGAATTATTGTGAGTAATTGAGGAATTGTCACATAATTTTGATAATTATAAAATAGGTGATTTGGATAAATTACTCTACATAATTAAGGAATTATGTCTTGAATGTTTAATTTATAGTTGATGCATTTTTATTTAGTTGAATGTTTTGTTGAATGGTTTATTTACGTATTTTTGCAATCGGTTGTAATTTGTAATACCTAGTGTGGCCTTAGTTAATTATGTTTTCGTAATGATGGAAACATAATTTTAATTTAATTTTGAGATCTCGAATCTCGTTTTGGTTTTCTTTTATATTATGGTTTTGAAATTAGAATGTAAATAGGTTTATTATGTAATTTTTAATTGTAATTTTGAGAAGACTAAAGATGGAGATTGGATTGCTCACTCCAGCTACATGGACCAAGATGGAAGATCAAGACAAGCTTCTCGGGTCCTAGGAAGGATTCCAAAGTTGTATTTATGTTCAATTTGGTAGATAGGCCACACTAGGACTTTGTTTTTGTTTTACGTTTTTCCATTCCTATTGCTTTTCTTCACATGATAATTAGCGTATCATATTCCGCCTAAACCAAACCACCTACTAATATGCATGAAAATTGACTCATATAGATTGAATGTTAGTTATCATGGACATAAGGATGTCACACAATTTAAACCATCATCTTAGTTTATTCATTCTCGCATGCTAGATATTAGTTCACTTAAAATGAATTAAAATAAAGTTGATGGGATCTTCCTCTAAAACGGAAATTGAGACTAGTCTTTATAGGCCAAACAGCTATGAATCCCTTCTTCGTCGGTGGGCATATAGGACCTTACTCTCCATATGACCCCTTCTACGTTGGGTAAGTAGTTTGTGTTGACTTAGTTTACCTCAACATTATAATCCGAAGAGTTTCTCGTGATTATGATGGACTATAGATAGAATTTAAAGAAATTTATCGACCAAGAATTCTAATAGTAGAATTAGCCAAGAGGTTGGCTTATCAATTTACAGATAATTGAGTCTTGGGATCATTTATATAATTCTTGAGGGAGGTCAATTGTATAAATGCTTGAATCTTCGCATTATAACAGTATTGCATTAGGCTTAAATCATAACGATGAGTATGCTTATTATATTTTTTCTTTTTGCAGTGTAGAATATGTTTTATTTTGATAATACTGCTTACAACAAATGGCTGGAAATAATGATATCCATATGCCAAGTGCCACAATTGGACGTGAGTCCTGGCTAAAAGCTTTCATGGACTACATGAATCAGTCCACACGACTGAAGAATGACGGGTCCAACTTGGCGGACTGGGAGGCATCATTACAGAATGCTGCCATTCCTGACGGTAAGCTCAAGTACTTAACTGAGCCAATATCGCCAAACCCAGGCCCCAATGCAAGAGCTAACGAGTCAATTGCTTATAGTGACTTCGTTATGGAAGCGGATGCGATAAAGAACGTACTCATTTTTGCAATGGAAACCAATTTGCAAAGACACTTCAATGCCCAAGTTGCACACTAGATTTTCACCACGCTCACTAATGAGTTCTCAAAAGCACCTAGAATCATCACTTATAAGCATACCTGTTGCTTCTTTGATGCGAAACTCCAGAAGAGCCAACCGGTTAGCCCACACATTCTTAACATAATTGAGAATGTCGAGAAACTGGAGGCACTTGATTGCAAAATCAGTGAGAGCATAGTAATTGACCGTATGCTTCATTCACTTCATGATGGTTATGCCCTTTTCAGGGCAAATTACTACATGAATGACATGAAGAAAAGTCCTCAAGAGCTACACTCACTTCTCGTACAGATCGAGAAGGATATGAAATTGAGTGGGAGCATGAAGCAAGATGTTCTCATGATTTCCAACAAGAATAAGGGTTAGGGCAAGGCTCACGGCGACCTAACTGTAGGAAAGCCAAAGTTTAAAAAGTCAAGAAATGGTAAGAGTGGGCCTGGGGAGACTAGTGGCTCACAAGGCAAGGCAAAGAGCAAGGACGGTAACGTTGAGTGCCACCATTGTCACAAGACTGGACATTGGAGGAGGAACTGTCCCGTGTACCGTGAGGACATAAAGGCAGGCCGCGTCACTCCTGTTGGTATGTCATCTTATATTCATATGATTGAGATTAACCATGCAAGTTTCGGAACTTGGGTACTTGATACTGGTTGTGGTTCTCATCTGTGTAATCATTTACAGGGCCTAAGAGGGAGAAAAAGTGAGATCATTTCTCTTATTCTTTTGACCTAATTCTCTCATAAAAAAAAAACCCAAAATCCTAAAAATAATTATCAATTTTGGGGATCTCATTCTAGCAAATTGAGAGGCATTTCTCAAAGCATTTTGGGTGCAACGATTAGGAGAACATCGATTTCGATATTGTTCTTAGGCCAAATTGCTAGGACCAAAGGTTAATTCTAAATCTCTATTCTTTTGTTTATGTAATTTCATTTATGACTAGCAATTTCATATTTATAATTTCGTTATAATCCGAAATTCTTGATGAAGTATACCGATATTTCCTACAATCCCTTCTTCGTCGGTAGGCATATAGGACCTTACTCTCCATGTGACCCCTTCTACGTTAGGTAAGTAGTTTGTGTTGACTTATTTTACCTCAACATTATAATCCGAAGAGTTTCTCGTGATTATGATGGACTATAGATAAACTTTACAGAAATTTATCAACCAAGAATTCTAAAAGTAGAATTAGCCAAGAGGTTGGCTTATCAATTTACAGATAATTGAGTCTTGGGATCATTTATATAATTCTTGAGGGAGGTGAATTGTATAAATGCTTGAGTCTTCACATTATAACAGTTTTTGCATTAGACTTAAATCAGAACGATGAGTATGCTTATTATATTTTTCTTCTTCTTTTCGCAGTGTAGAATTCGTTTTATATTGATAATACTGCTTACAACAAATGGCTGGAAATAATGATATCCCTATGCCAAGTGCTACACTTACACGCGAGTCCTGGCTCAAAACTTTCACGGACCACATGAATCACCCACACGATCAAGAATAACGGTCCAACTTTGCGACCGGGAGGCATCATTACGGAATGTCGCCATTGCCGACGGTAAGCTCAAGTACTTAATCGAGCCAATACCGCCAAACCTGGCCCCAATGCAAGAGCTAACGAGTCACTTGCTTAGACTGACTTCGTCATGGAAGCGGGTGCGATAAAGAACGTACTCATTTTTGCAATGGAAACCAATTTGCAAAGACGCTTCATTGCCCAAGGTGCAAACAAGATTTTCACCACGCTCACTAATGAGTTCTCAAAAGCACCGAGAATCGTTACTTATGAGCATACCTGTCACTTCTTTGATGCGAAACTCCAGAAGGGCCAACCGGTTAGCCCACACATTCTTAACATGATTGAGAATGTCGAGAAACTGGAGGCACTTGATTGCAAAATCAGTGAGAGCATAGTCATTGACCGTATGCTTCATTCACTTCATGATGGTTTTGCCCTCTTCAGGGCAAATTACTACATGAATGACATGAAGAAAAGTCCTCATGAGCTACACTCACTTCTCGTACAGACCGAGAAGGATATGAAATTGAGTGGGAGCATGAAGCAAGATGTTCTCATGATTTCCAACAAGAATAAGGGTAAGGGCAAAGCTCACGGCGACCTAAATTTAGGAAAGGCAAAGAATAAGAAGTCAGGAAACGGTAAGAGTGGGCCTGGTGAGACTAGTGGCTCACAAGGCAAGGAAAAGAGCAAGGGCGGTAACGTTGAGTGCCACCATTGTTACAAGACTGGGCATTGGAGGAGGAACTATCCCGTGTACCGTGAGGACATAAAAGCAGGCCGCGTCACTCCTGTTGGTATGTCATCTTATATTCATATGATTGAGATTAACCATGCAAGTTTCGGAACTTGGGTACTAGATGCTGGTTGTGGTTCTCATTTGTGTAATCATTTACAGTGCCTAAAAAACATCACACCCCTCGCAAAGGGTGATGTGGACCTACGAGTGGGGAATGGAGCAAGAGTTGCTGCAGTTTCAATGGGAACATACGTAATCCAGCTCCCTAGTGGTTTTAAGTTATATTTATATAACTGTTACTATGTACTCAGTTTATCTAAGATTATTATTTCTATTTTTGTACTTGATAGAGACGGTTTTTCATTTTCAATAAAGGACAATAGCTGTATTTTCTCTCTTAATGAAATGGTTTATGGCAAAGCAGTTTCCATGAATGGAATTTATATCTTAGATCAAACCACAGATATGTTATATGTGAATAATAAGAAATTAAAGGTTGGTGACAAAGATCAAACTTATCTATGGCATTGTCGAATGGGACACTTAAATGAAAAACGTGTAAAGAAACTCATTGAGAATGGGACTATCCCTACATTTGATTTCTCATCATTTGGCACGTGTGAATCATTTCTTATCGGCAAAATGACTCGAATTTCCTTCAAAGGTGTTGGAATGCGCGCTAATGACCTATTAGGACTCATACATACTGATGTATGTGGACCTATGTCAATCACCGCAAGAGACGGCTATAGATATTTTATCACTTTCACGGATGATTTGAGTAGATACAGATATGTCTACTTAATGAAGCATAAAAGTGAGTCTTTTGAAAAATTCAAGGAATACCAGAATAAGGTTGAGATCCAACTGGGAAGAAAGGTTAAAGCACTTCATTCAGATCGTGGTGGCGTATATCTTTCAAATGAGTTTGATCAACACCTTAAAGACTGTGGAATAGTTTTACAGTTGACTCCACCTGGAACACCTCAATTAAATGGTGTGTCCGAACGGAGAAATCGAACACTACTTGATAAAGTGATGTCTTATTTCAATGTGTTTGGTACGTGAATGTTATGCGGGATTTTTAGAAATAATAATTGCACTAGTATTATCACATAAAATAGGAATACATCCTACATCAATACCATAATCACGTAATTGTTACTTAAGCCATAATAATTGAGTACATAGCAGTCCTGCAGCGATGTATTCGGCTTCAGGAATTGAGAGGGCAACCGAATTTTGCTTCTTCGAACCCCACGTAATAATACACGGTCCGACAAATGTAGCGACACCCGACGTACTTTTTCTGTCTAGAGAACATCCTGCATAGTCGGCATCAGAATAACCGACTAGATCAAAATTACACTCCAACGGATAGCACAAATATAGATTGGCCGTTCCAATTAAGTATCGTAAAATTCGTTTTACGGCCGTCATATGCTATTCTTTGGGATATGATTGATATCTCGCACAAACGCATACGCTAAACATAATATCAGGTCTACTTGCGGTCAAATATAACAGTGACCCAATCATCCCACGGTAAGTAGTTTCATCAACTGATTTACCGTCTTCATCCAATGTCAATTTCCTGTTCTCGACCATTGGAGTAGGCATAGCACGAGAGTTTTCCATCCCGAATTTCCGAATTAATTATTTAATATATTTCTGTTGATGGAGTTTAATGCCTTCTTCAGTATGTTGTAATTGCAGACCTAAGAAGAATTTTAATTCTCCCATCATACTCATCTCGAACTCGAAGATCATTAACTCAGATAAGTATTTGCACAAACTTCGGTTGGTAGATCCAAAGATAATGTCATCGACGTATATTTGAACAACTAAAAGGTCAGATTCCTCGGACTTTAGAAATAGGGTTTTATCAACAGATCCTCTACTGAATCCACTGTCAAGTAGAAACTTGGATAACCTGTCGTACCAAGCCCTAGATGCTTGTTTTAATCCATATAGGGCCTTATCCAACTTGAAGACGTGATCTTAAAATTTGCTATTTTTAAATCCGGGAGGTTGTTCAACGAAGACTTCTTCATGTAAATACCCATTCAGAAATGCTGTCTTGACGTCCATTTGGAAGAGCTTCATTCCTTTATGTACATCGAATGCTATTAAAAGTCTAATAGCTTCAAGACGAGCGACAGGTGTGAAGGTCTAGTAATAATCTATTCCTTCTTGTTGATTATAACCTTGGACCACCAATCTTGCTTTGTTTCTGACAATGACTCCGGCATTATCTAGTTTGTTCCTAAAGACCCACCTTGTTCCAATAACTGAACGATCTTTTGGTCTAGGAACTAAATGCCAAACCTTGTTTCGTTCGAACTGTTGCAGTTCTTCTTGCATGGCTATAATCCAATCCGATTCTGCAAGAGCTTCATTGATATTTGATGGTTCGATCATGGATAGAAAAGAGTAGAAGGAGCAGAAGTTATTCAAGGATCGTCTTGTTTGAACACCCTTCTTAATATTCCCTAGAATATTGTCCATACGGTGTGAGCTCTTGTATTTCCACTTTGTTGAAGTGCTTGGTTCATCATTGTTATTTGAGCTTGTCCCAACTTAATTTGGATCGGAATTGGAGGAAGTTCCCCCTGAATCCAATCCGGGTGTTGTATTAGAGCCGATTATAACCTCGGACTCTACACCTTGATTTGGATTCAATGTTATAGTAACATCATCTATAACATTGGTTTGGGAGTCCTTATCTTGAGTCAATGTTATAGTATCATCAACTATAACTCTGTTTTTCTTCTTTTTATCTTTTGAGGAACGATCAAGTTCATCATTCGTTCCCTCAATTTCATTATCGTCCAATTCCAATTCCGGGGGATCGTCTCTTGTAAGACGGAAGTCGGGTTCATCCAAGTCTTCTTCCTCATCCTGTACAGGCTTATCAAACACGTTATCCTCATCAAAGATGACATGGGCACTTTCTTCAATACAAATAGTTCTTTTATTGAAGACTTTGTAAGCCTTGCTATGATCTGAATATCCTATGAAAATCGCCTCATCACTCCTAGGGTCGAACTTACTTAACCTTTTTTTACCGTTGTTGTGAACAAAACATTTACTCCCAAAGCAACGGAGATGGGAGACATTAGGTTTACGACCTCTAAGGAGTTCGTAGGGGGTTTTCTTAAGAATAGGTCGAATCATAGCACGATTATGGATGTAACAAGAAGTACTAATGGCTTCAGCCCAAAAGTTACGGGATAAACCACTACACAAAAGCATTGTACGTGCCATATCTTCTAAAGTTCTATTCATACGTTCAACAACACCGTTTTGTTGAGGAGTTCTTGGTGCAGAAAAATTATGCCCTACACCATTAACTCTACAATATTCTATGAAAGCTTGATTGTCAAACTCGGTGCCATGATCTGTACGAATAGATACAAGATTAGTCTTATATTTGTTTTGAACTCGTTTCATAAGACAATCAAATTCATCAAATGTTTCGTCTTTTGAATGAAGGAAGATAGGCCATACATACCTTGAATAATCGTCTACAAGAACAAAGACGTACCTGGAACCTCCTCTACTTCTTACCTTCATTGGTCCACATAAATCCATGTGTACTAATTCCAAGGTTTGATTTGTGCTTACTACTCTTTTTGGTTTGAACGATGATCTTACTTGTTTGCACCTAGCACACGTGTCACACATCCTTTCTTGGTCGAACTTGATCTTAGGTAACCCTTCAACCAAGTCCCACTTATTGAGTTTGTTCAAGGTTAGTGAGCTAATGTGACCAAATCGTTTATGCCATAGACAAGGATCATCAAGAGTGACTTTCATGCATAAGAAAGAGTTAGTAGGCACAACATTTAAATCTACCATATAAACATTTCTTTTCCTGTGGCCTTCTAGGATAACATTGCTAGTTCTTTCAATAATAATGCGACAACTATCAGTATGAAAAACTACTTTTTTACCTTTGTCGTATAGTTGAGATATGCTTAGCAAGTTATGTTTTAGACCATCCACAAGATAAACATCACTGATCGCGTGAGACTTAGAAATTCCGATTTTGCCAATGCCGATTACTTTTCCCTTTTTGTTGTCTCCGAACGTCACTTTTCCTCCGTTGAAGGGCTTGAGTGAAAGAAACAGGTTCTTATCTATGGTCATGTGTCTTGAACATCCACTATCAAGATACCATTGATTGTTTTCTTTCACTACTTCCTGCAGAAAGGATTAGATACAATTTTTAGGTACCCAAGCTAAGTTGGGTCCCTTATGATTAGTTACTCTATATATTAAATCCTTTGGAATCCATACTTGTCTAATAACCGTTTTTCTAACCCTTGGTTTATTATGCTTGGGAGGAGTTCTTGGGTTAGGAATTTCTCTTGATCTAGGAACTTCTCTAGGTCTTTCATGACTATTTCCCTTGTGAATAGGTCTACTAGGTTGAGATCGACAAGGGTTTTGTGAGGTGCTAGGTTTCTTATTGTAGTCGAAGGCCATGTCATAGAACCAACGAAATTTATTGTTCCTTTCTTCGTTAGGTTCCTCAATGGGGGTTTCATCATTCTCGTCAATCTTGTCAATAGTTTTAGCATGGTCGGCATTTTTTCGTATGTCATGAGCCTTTTTGACACAATTGATTTGGATGTGACCCGTTTGACCACAGTTTTTGGAAATCAGGAATTCAGGAAGATCAGCATACTTCCTTTTTGTGAAATCAAAATCCGAAGGTGTTGATTTGCATTTAGAGTGATCTCTACGGCTGTAGCACTCATGTCCTAACCCCATCTTCATATTATTTTCAGATTGTTCGGTTAGGAATTTTAGGACTTTTGTGCTACCTTCCCACTTATCATGGACCTTCCTAGCGTGTAGAAGTAAGTCTTTTAGGTTTTTAATTTCCTCTTGACATTTCGTGTGATCTACATCATTGTCCTTTTTAAAGTTGTCACGAAAGTCTTGGAATCGTTTGTTAAGAATGAACACAACATCGGTGTGTTATCTCCTAACATTGATCATATCGGTCTTAGATTTTTTTAATTGCATTGAAAGAGAATCTATCTCTTTCTTTTGGTCTAAGATCACTGCTTCATCAGATGTGACCCTAGTTTCCAAAATTTCTTTGGCTTTTCTAAGTTCTAAAGTTATAGCTTCATTAGCTATAACTTTGGCTTGAAGGTGCTTGTTGTTAAGCTTTAGGTCTGAAGTTATAGCTTCATTAGCTATAACTTTGGACTATAATTCCTTCTTTTCCGCCATAGTAGAATCTAACGTTGTTGCTTTCTCAGCTATAACCTTAGATTTCAACTTCTTAGCTTTGGCCTTGAGAGTATGATTCTCTTCCGCGATTTCGAGAATCTATTCCTTCATATCTTTCAATTCCAAGTCCTGTTCGTGACACTTATCAAGAGATTGTTCAAAGAATTCAATTAAAGCACTTTTAGACAATTTCATAACGCGTTTTTTAAGCTCAAGATAACTTACCTCTTCATCGTCATCTTCGTCTGATTCTCCGAGAATGCAATAGTTTGAGTGAGAGTTTGTGCTTTCATCGTCGCTGTCGGAGATTAGGACAAGACTAACGTTGCTGAGACAAAGGTTAGCAACTTCGCTGTCTTCAGATTCCTCGTCATCTTCTGAGTCAAGGTCTCCCCAACACGAAGCCATCATAACTTGTTTGAATTCTCTCTTTGTCTTCTCACGTTTTGTCTTGTCCTTAATCTTTTCCCATGTTGGACAATTCTTGATCATATGACCAGATTCTCCACACTTGAAGCAACCTCTAATTGCGAAGGACGACTTTGATTCAGTAACCTTTTTGTTGAATGACTTGTTGTTGTTGTTGTTATAGGATGATTTTGTTTGTTTGTTTCGAAATATCTTATTTTTGAAACGGCGTGCAAACAGAACAGTTTCATCCTCTAGTTCAGAGTCAACTTCTTCGCTTTTTAAGGCCATACACTTATTTCAGCTCGGTTCAGCGTCATATTTGTTAAGAGTAATTTCATGGGCCATGAGAGCACCAATGAGTTCTTGATAGGATAGGTTTTCAAGATCTCTTGATTCCTCCATTGCAGTGACTTTAGCACGCCACTTCTTAGTCAGGCTCCTAAGAACCTTTCTAGCAATGTCCTCAGTCCTGAATTTCCTACCTAGGTTTTTCAGTTCGTTTATGATGCTTGAAAACCTTGCGGACATACTATCTAGGGACTCATTAGGCTCCATAATGAATAGCTCATATTTTTGCCTAAGCAAATATATTCGGTGCTTCCTAACAATGGAAGTACCTTCATAAGCTAGTTCAAGCCCATCCCATATCAGGCCGTAGAACACGAAGAAAATCGATCAAACTCTGTAGAAGTCATTCCGTTTTGCAGGAGACTTATTGCTTTGGAGTTCTTTTCGGCCTTCTTGTAGTCGGCCTCGACATAGTCCTTTTCTTTCTTTTCATAGGTAGTGCCTTCCTCGGATCCTACAATAATTTTGTGCGGCCCGTTTTGGATAATCCTCCAGCACTCCCAATCATGACCTTTCACATAGTGAGTCATCATGTTTTTCCACAATCCATAGTTCTTCCCATCAAAGACGGGACAACTGAGATATTTGGAATCCATTTATCACGTGATAGGCAGAGGAATATAAAACGATAAGATAAATGAAAAAAAAGATAGATAAGCCTCTTTGCGGTTAGGCAATCAAGAGCACGAGACTCTGATACCAATTGAAGAGTCTATTGATCTAAAATACTCAAGAGGGGGGGGGGTGAATTGAGGATTTAAAACTGTTGAAAGCTTTTTCGATTATGTGTATATAATTGATTATTTAAAGTTTATTGATTAAACTTTAACTAATCAACTAGTGAATGTAAAACCAAATAAACAAACGAACGAAAGAACGAGGAGACACACGGTTTTTGAAGTGGTTCAGTTTCACAAGTCGAAACCTACGTCCACTATTCTCGATTAATAAATTTAGTACCTTTCTACGGATTACAAATTTACTAACCCAACTCGTCCAACTAACTCTAGCTGTAACTCAATGAGTACCGTTAAATACTCGAGTGAGTAACTTACGCTAATAAGAAAGCACTAATGATTCTAACAAAGGTTCACGTTAATGAACAAGTAAGAAATCAACTAAGCACTATTATCTTATAACGATGAAAATAAGAGCGAGTATACGAGTTTAAAACACACGACCTTTCAAAATAACAAATCGGTTTTTCTGCTTGAAAACACACGGTTTGCTTTTTAAAATTAAAGTCAATTTTTATGCTTAAGGTCTCTCTTTTAAACGTTGTAAATAGCAAAGTATTTATAGGAAAGAAAGAGCAAGGCAATTCGGTTTATAGAAGCCCTAATTGGCAGAATAAAAGAGATATGTTAACAAATCTTATCTTCTATTATCTCTTTCCTAAAAGTCTTAAAAGATAACAAAGAATATTCCAAAAGATAGAATATAATCTATTCAAATATTATCTTTACTATAAATTCTAAGATATGATAAGATTTCCTAAAAAAAGAATATCTTCTATCATAAACAAATATATTAAGTAAGATATATAAGATATGTAAAGATATTAATATAGAATAAAATCTTTACCAAATATACCCTAGGTAACACGAGATGTCACGGCTCATAAACCTCGTGACTCGTGCAAACCCTAGCTCAATATATGGGTTAGAATTTAGGTTTTAAGAGAGGTCTTGTTGAAACCCTAATTAGTAGCAAGGTCCAACTCATAAGTTGGTCCAAAACAACTACTAGTCAACGTCCAACATAAAACAAAACTCCGCACTAAACCGGGCTTTATTATATAAATACTTTTATCAAAACCTTTAAAGTAAACTATAAACAATTTCCAAAACAATTTCGAAATACTATAAGTCGTGTATATTAAACTCCGCATCTCAATGTTATAGTAGGAGAGCTATAACATTGAGCTCTTTTACTAGTAATGTTATAGCTTCAAAGCTATAACTTTACCAATTCAAGAAACTCATTCTTGGTTATCATTACGAGATAATCACCTATACTATTCTAATCTTCAAGAAGATCTTCGAGTATAGGCTACGTCATCATCCAAGCTTGATTAATCTTTAGACGGACTTCGTCTTCATATAAATCTTGAATGAATCTTTATATCGTTTGATCTTGAATAGAGGCTTGAACATTTCATACTATCATCACAATCTTCTTGGTTGCTGGCTTGTAATAAGTTGATTTTAAAACACTTTGACAAACAATTACACGCAACAAGTATATAAAATGTAAAGCACCTTGACATCATCAAAACATAAACATATAAGCTATATGGTTCAACATGGGCTTAACCCTCAATTTATTACAAAGAGGGCATATATAGTGAAACAAGGATTAGGTTAACTAAGGGCTTAAATGACGATTAGACCCCTTAATTGAATTTCAATGCCTCGCAAGTCCTGGAAAGGGGATGCACGACCTGGCTTTGAAGACAATCATCCTGCATCAAGGGACTCCCATCCTGGTTCAAGGACGCCCGTCCTGAGCATGGGGACGCCCGGACAAGTTTTAGGACGCCCGTCCTGAGCTGCTTTTCTTCTTCTCTTTGTTTAGATGCCCCCTAATCCATGGGGGTCCTTCATGGGTCGTGTGGATCCTTTGTCATTTCCCATTTCCTTGTTTTATTAACTTAGGCCTTTAGTGTTATTCTCCTCTTCGATGCTTGGTCATTAAATGTTTTCAATTTAGCTCTGTTCCACTCCGTTTAGGCAAACCTAGTCTTCCTCTCCTACAAAGGACGCCAAACCTCATAGTATATGGAAGAAAGGAGGCTAAAGACAAGAAACGACCCTAATATATGCTAAATGTGTGTAAATAGGAGTCATATCAGTTAGCCTCTCACTTTTTTATGCAAGAAGCCGATAGGTGGTGGACTTTGACCGGTGCTACCGCTTCCCAGGATCCTAACTATGATTAAACCGCTTCAAGACTCTTATGGAGACTAGTTTCTATCCTAAGAAGTTCCAAGTCCTTGCTCACTATGCCTCTAAGTTCGTGAGGGATAAAGAGGATCGTGTCTACTTCTACAAGAACAAGTTGAATCCCAAGTTGGAGAGCATGGTGAGAAGAGACTCAACAAACTTTGTGGAAGTTTATGATGATGCCATTTGGGCCGAAAGTTCTTTGAAGGCATTTATAGAAGAAGCTAAGCCTCACAACGCTTCTCACTCTCATCGCCCTAACTTCCATGGAAAGAGACCCTTTGTCCCCTCGTCTTCATCAAACCATGCTAATAAGAAGAAGTTTGTGCTAAGAGGATAAGCCCATCCATCAACTTATTGGAAACAAAAGGATCATAAGTGTTTTGTTTGCAAGGAGCCCTATCATCCTTATGTTGATTGCAATGTCAAAGCCCTTACTTGTTTCCATTGCAAGAAGCCCGGACATCGCTTCAATGATTGCCCCGAGAGGAAGAATTCTGCTACTAAAATGCCAAGCCAAAAGGAACTATCTTTGTTATGAGTGAAGCCTAAGCCGCCGCTCATCCCAATATCATTACAGGTATGTTTTCCATTCTTTATCATCCTTGCCTTATTTTTTTGATACCAGCGCATCTTTATCGTTTATATCTTCTAATTTTTCGGAAAAGCTAACCCTTTATCATATTACTAGTGAAGATACTCTTATATCCTAACCATACGGAGAGATTATTTCTTGTTCTCTCTCATATTCCGATGTTCCTATCTCCATTGCGGGGACTACCTTTCCCGCTACCTTACTCTGTTTTCCCTTTGAGGAATTTGATGTAATTTTGGGTATGGATTGGTTATCCAAGTATTATTCTAGATTTGAGTGTAGAGATCAAAATATTTATCTTAACAGTCCGTTAGGTGCCTGTGTAACCTATAAGGGAACCCATTCCAAAATAGGTGTGAAGTTGATTTCCACCTTGAAGATGGTGAATATGATGAGGAAAGGTTGCCAAGCCTGCCTGTGTCTGGTAACTTCTACCACTACTTCGTTGCCAATGCTTGAAGAAGTGCCCATTGTTCGTGAGTATGCCGATGTATTTAATGATGAGTTGCCCGGAATACCTCCCGAGCCTGATGTAGAGTTCTCTATCGACCTTTTGCCCGGAACCGGCCCCATTGCCAAAGTTCCCTATCGTATGGCGCCAACCGAGTTGAAGGAGTTGAGGAAGCAACTTGATGATATGATTGATAAAGGATTCATTCGACCTAGTGCCTCACCTTGAGGTGCTCCTGTTCTTTTTGTGAAGAAGAAAGATGGATCCATGAGACTTTGTATCGACTACCGTGAACTCAACCGTGTTACCATAAAAAACAATTATCCTCTTCCGAGGATTGAAGATTTGTTTGATAACCTCAAAGGTGCTTCTACTTTTTCCAAGATTGATTTTAGATCCGGTTATCCTCAAATCCCCGTTCGTGAGTCCGATATCCCTAAGACCGCCTTTATCACGAGATATGGACATTTGGAGTTTAAGAGTATGCCCTTTGGTTTGACCAATGCTCCCGCTATCTTCACAGACCAAATGAATTGAACTTTTAGTGAGTTATTGGATAAGTGTGTTGTAGTTTTCATCGACGATATTCTCATCTTTTCTAAGTCCGAGGAAGAGCATGTCGATCATCTTTGTACCATTTTGGAGATTCTTCGCCGTCAAAAGTGGTTTGCCAACTTCTCTAAGTATGAATTTTGGTTGTCTAAGGTGTTGTTCCTTCCCCATGTGATATCTAAGGAAGGTGTTATGGTAGATCCTTCAAAGATTGAAGCCGTGATTGAGTGGAAGAGTCCTACCGATGTTGGTGAGATTCGTAGTTTATTGGGTTTGGCAGGTTACTACCGCCGCTTTGTGAAACATTTTTCCAATCTTGCTAGACGGATGATTCAACTTTTGAAGAAAGAGACAAGTTTTTTGGACTTAAGCTTGTGAACATGCATTCCAAGAGTTGAAGGGAAGTTCGACTACCACTCCCGTTTTGACTTTGCCCGAGGATCGTGTGGATTTGGATGTGTTTTGTGATGCTTCTAAGATAGGTTAATATGAGAATTGTTGCCTATGCTTCACGACAATTGAAAGTTAATGAGATGAACTATCCTACTCACGACCTTGAGTTAGCCGCCGTCGTTCATGCTTTGAAGATGTGGAGACATTTCGTCATTGGAGTTCATTGCTTTATCTACACTGATCATAATAGTTTAAGGTATATCTTCACCAAAAAAGAGCTGAATATTTGACAACGACGATGGTTGGAGTAGGTGAATGACTATGATGTGGAGTTGTTGTACCATGAAGGAAAGATAAACCTTGTTGCCGATGCCCTTAGTAGAAGGTCGACTCATTCTTTAAGTGGTATCTGTGTTCTTCCCCATGATCTTTGCACCGATTTCCGTAGATTAAGCATACAATTTGTGGAAAGTGGTTTTGATTACCTTGGTGCTATAGTTGCCGAGCCCATTATTCACCGTGAGATTTGTGATAATCTAGTGGATGATGCTACTTTCAAAGGATTTCAAGCCAAGCTTCTTGAAGGAAAAGCTAAGAATTATGAGATTGATGCTAGTGGATATATTCCTTATAAAGGCTGCATTTATGTCCCGGATGCCAAAGATTTGAGAAAGAGAGTTCTTGATGATGCTTATCTATCCCCTTATTCGATTCATCCTGGAGGTGACAAGATGTACAAGGATTTGAAATTTCAATTTTGGTGGCCTAACATGAAGAATTACATTGTGACTTATGTTGGAAGGTGACTCACTTGTCAACAAGTGAAGATTAAGCATAAGAGACCCGGAGGTTTGCTATAACCCTTGGATGTTCCTTTATCGAAATAGGAATCCATCTCCATGGATTTTTTTGGTGTTACTTAAGACCGTTAGTGGAAAGGATGTCGGTTGAGTAATTGTTGATAGATTAACCAAATGTGCTAGGTTTATTCTTATTAAAAAGACATAGAATTTGGATCGACTTGTTAGTGCCTATGTTGTGGAGATCGTTCGTTATTATGGTGTTCCCAAAGAGATCGTGTCAGATCGTGATCCTAGATTTTGTTCAAGATTTTGGAAAGCTTTGCAAGATGCTAAGGGTAGTAAGTTGTTGATGAGTACCGCTTTCATGCTGATACCGATGGACAAACCGAGAGTACTATTCAAACCCTTGAAGATTTGTTGCGTGCTTTTGCCTTAGACTTTCAAGCTAGTTGGAAAAGAGCTTACCTTTGGTGCAATTCTCCTACAACAATAGTTACCATGCTTCTATCAAGACGGCTCCTTATGAAGCTTTGTATGGAAGAAAGTGATGTAGCTCGATTTATTGGGATCAAGCAAGTGATGTTCATGATTTACGACCCGCCAAGCTAACTAAGATGATTGACCATGTAAAGCTCATCCGATAGAGGATGGAAGCCGCTCAAAATCACCAAAAATATTATGCCGATGTTCGCCGTTGACCCTTGTAGTTTGAAGTTTGTGATAAGGTGTTCTTGAAAGTATCCCCTATGAAAGGTGTAAAAAGAATTGGAGTAAAAGGGAAGTTGAGTCCAAAGTACATTGGACCCTATGATGTTGTGAAGAGAATTTGTGTCGTGGCTTACAAATTTGATTTGCCCCCGAGTTTGGGTAAAGTTCATAATGTTTTCCATGTGTCTCAACTTAGAAAGTACATTAGCGATCCAAGTCATGTGTTGCGAAATGAAATTCCCGAGCTTGAGCCTAGTCTATCTTTTGAAGAGAGACCAATTTGCATTTTGGACAAGAAGGATAGGAAGTTGAGGAGTAAGGTTGTACCCTTGGTGAAAGTTTTGTGTAAGTGTGGCAATGAGGAAGAGGAGACTTGGGAGCTGGAAGCTTCTATGCGTACCAAGTATCCGAGTTTGTTTTCTTGAGGTATTATCCCTTGCTTCAAGTTTCGAGGACGAAACTTTTGAAAAGGAGGGATGATTGTAACACCCGCGAAATTCCTGCTTTGGAATTTATAATTAATTAGCTTTTTTTTTTTACATAATAAACCTTATTTTCATAAAAATAGCATTTTTATTTGAGTTTGTAGAATTTGGGACCGTCTTGCCTAAATGGAACCTAGAGACAGATTCTACATCAATTTTGAGTAGAAATCGAGTCATTTTGGTTGTTTGGCCAAGTATGGTCATGTTGGGCCCTTTTAGGATCTCTTTTTTGCGGAAAAAACCCTTCCACTTCTTCTTCCTCATTCATAAAAATCTGAAATCTCTCCTCTCAAACCTCCATTAAACACCATTTTTCACTTGAGATCTTAAAACTTGCATAACTATCTCATTTCACCACCAAATCATCCTATTTTCGCGCCATTCTCTCGTTTTTCTCGCTCTCCATCTTTCCAAGTAATCCAGTCCAATCATTTATCAAGTTTTCTAAATTCCTTCATTCTAGGGTTAAGGTAATTAACTTAATTTCTTTGAAATTCTTGTTTAGGAAGCAACCTTGAAGACCGGGACGTGGATTGCTACGAGATTGACGAGACTTTGGAAGACTAGAAGTGCTAAAAGGTAACGGTGATAGGTTACTAAGTATTATATCATTTATGTGCTTTATTTTTTAAGAAATAGTCTTTGGTTTGATAAAGTTAGTAACTTTACATGTTTAACCATGTTTCTTTCTTAAATAATTGTTGTTGGGTGTTGTCTTAACCATGTATGTAGAATATTAAGCTTATTGTTACAATTGTTGTCAATTGGGTAAAGTTGGGATTTTGATGGTTTTATTTTGGATAAAACCCATGTTTACACTTGTCTTGATAACATGATCTAGTGATTTCCTTACATGTATTAGGTTGGAATTTGATGTGTTTAGGGATTTTCCATGTCTCCATTGTTGCTTGGTGTTGAGCATTGTTGAGTTTACATGAGGTTCACCTTCTTTGAATAAGGAAAAGGATGAAGATTTAAGTGTTTCACCTGTGTTTCTCCGAGCGGTAAAATTTTACACGGTCGAGTAAAGTTTTACCTGGTCGGGTAAAGTTATACACGGTCGGGTAAAATGTGTTTTTGGTTTTGTCGCTGAGGGGTGAAATTTCACCCGGACGGGTATAACTTTTACTGAACTATTGCGTTTTACTAAAATAGTCCTATCTCCCTCGTTTATTTCTTGTTTTGGGCGTGTGACCTACCGTTAGAACCGTAAGAGGACAAGCTATCACCTCCAATTAGTTTCACCTTATTATCATGTCTAGAACTCGATTTATGATCGTTTAAAGTTGACCCTTGTTGTATTCGAGTTCTAAACTTGTTATTTTGCATTGGGGTTTTTGTTTCTTGTTTATTATACTTTTTACCTTGGTTATAATACTTACGTATGGTGTGTTGACACTTATTATCATTATGACATTGAATACTTCTTGCCTTTACATGTTTAATGACGGTTTTTGGATGTTTCACCCATGTTTACCATGCTCTCTCTTTTTGGTCAGTTGAGTCATGTAGTGGGCTCTCATTTATTGTTGCGCATCTTGTCTTCTTATGATAATGTCATTGTGCATTATATACTGGCTTAACATTATTGACGCCACTCTCATGTCGTTCTGCCGAGATTTGGTTAACTCATTCTCTATGCGCCTCTTTTTGGGCCTTTGGTAAGGTTGTGTGGGTATGAAACCAAATTTGAGGTTACTCGGCCTTTGGGCAGGTTATGTGGGCCATGTTTTGAGTCTCGCATACGATATGTTATCATTTGTTGAATCGGGGAATGTTCATCCCGAGAGTCTGGTGCCAGGTTTAGACTAGGACCGTATTATTATCGTCGTCCTACCGGGAGGAATTGAGTCTAGAGAAGTAAGAGTCCTGCATAGTTTTGTTTATTTTCTTATGCCATTTACCATTTGAGTCGTCCTCATGTTTGATAAGTCGTATGTATACTATCTTGTTGTATTCCATGCACTTGGCGACTAATGATATGTGTATTTAATGTCCATTCTTATTTCCACATGTCAAGTTATCTATGTTATTATATTTATTATGTATTGTATTAATTACCGTTCTTAATTATGTTTATTTAAATATAATATGGCTGGGAGAACCTTGAGTTATTCCCCACTGACTATGGTATTCATGTTACATGAATGACAGGTGATAGTTGGTGCTACTTGGGGTGAACACATGTGTGAGCTAGCGAATGTCGAGATTTATTGATATTTACCTTTCGCTTGCTTAGACTCACCTTGAGACTTGTAATTTTTGGGAATGTTTCCCCCCCGATAGTTAGACAATATGGTTTGTAATTACTTTAAGGTTACTATCGTTGAACTCGTTTTCTTTTAATAGTGGACCCGTGTGTTTTGAATCTATTTTTTTTTTAAAAAAAACTCGTGTTTTCCATTGCATTTTATTCATTTAATTATCCGTTATAATGGGTGGCTTCACACGCATAGTAGATGACGTGTAGCTTACCATCATAACTTTGCCCCAGTACCGCTTCTAATGTATGATCGCTCGCATCAAACATTAGCTCGAATGGTAAGCTCCAATCCGGTGGCTGAACAATCCGGGCGCTAATTAAAGCTTTTTTCAACCTGTTAAAAACTTCAAGACAAACATCAGTGAACAAAAATAGGGCTTTTTTAGCTAAAAGCTCGGTCAAAGGACGAGCAATATTAGACAAATCTTTGATAAAGCGGCGATAAAATCCCGCATGTCCAAGAAAACTCCTTACCCCTTTCACATTGAGAGGAGGTGGTAGATTCTCAATCACCACAATTTTTGCGTTATCTACCTCAATACAACGATTAGACATAATATGTCCTAAGACGACCCCCCTCTTGTACCATAGAATGTCACTTATCCCAATTTAGCACAAATGATGTGACTCATATTTGAGCACATTTAGTCCCCGAATTAGCCTCGTTCCTATGCTTTAGAGTCCATAATTGGGTCATTTACTATCTTTAGTTTCCCATTTTGCATATTCTTTGAGGTTTTGTTTCCTTGGTAGGAGAGGAGTGCAAACCTTGCATTTTCATGGCAAAATAGAGCTAAATTGATCGCATTCAATGACCAAGCATCAAAGGGAAGACGATATTAGAAGGCATATGTAGATAATAAAGTAGATTGGGCAATGATGTAAAGATCCTTGCATTCTCAACAAGATCCCCTCGGATTGTTGAGGAAAGAAGAGAAAAAAAGTGTCTGACCCAGGATCCGAGCGGATTGCTGCCAATCCGAGCGTCCCCCTGCCTAGCAATCCGAGCGTTCCGACAGCAAGACGCTCGTCTTGAAGCCTCACAATCCGAGCGTCTCCACCATAATTCGCTCGGATCTCTTTACAGGAACCACCGTGCCAGCTTCCAAGACGCTAGGGACGAGCATATCTATGTGGGACTAGGAAAACGGAGATGCACATCTCCTTGGAGAGGAGCACTTCCTCAACTTTTCTTAAGGGTATTAATAGTCATTTAAGCCCTTGGTAACCCTAATATTTAAGCCCTTAGGGGTTGTTTGGTTGATCAAGGAACTTAATTTTCCTAGGAAAATACTATTCACGGGAATTAAGTTCCCTCATCCAATTCGGGTGAATTTCGGAAATGTGTTTGGTTGCTCATGTAGGAATTAAATTCCACAGGAGCTTCCAATGACCAGGGGGAGTAGGTAAGCAACTTCGTACATCATGTAGGCATTGGAAGTTCTTGGGAAGTTCTAATTCCTACATTTTCCAAAATTTATGGCAACCAAACAACCCATGTTTTTCAAAATAATGGGATTTTCGAATGCCTATGTTTTCTAAGTGGCAACCAAACGATCCATAAATACCCCTTTGTACTACCTATATCAGCAAGCAGTCTTAATACTCTCTTAATCAAGTTGTAATCAATTTGTAATCACATCTTAATCTTGTAATCAACTCTTAATCTAGTCTTAATATAAATCTCATTCCTTAATCTTTCCTTAATTTCTCTATCGTTCATCATTTATTTTGGGTAATTAGAAGATTATTTGGGTTTATTTCGAGGATTGACAACCTTCCATCAATCATCAAGTACTTCTATTATTCTTTTCTTTATTATTTGGAATCATATTCATAGGTATAATTCTCCCTTAATCCTTTTAATTATTGTTAATCATTTTCATTTGTTAATCATGTTTTGCCATGCTAGTATGAATGACAACCTTATTAGCATGCTAAACTTGATAATGAGTGAGTAGTTTCCTTAGATAGGGTTAATGGAAAATTAGGGGAAACCAACATGGGGATTGATTCATGCTTAATCTAATATGTTTTCATAATTAATTTGCTTGTTTGTTGTGATTCCAACTTATGCACATGTTATGCTTGATGAAATGCGAGCCTATGAATCCTTGCATTTTTGACCCATCATTTATCTTTTCAATGAGACTTGTAAGACATAAACCAACTCGAGTCTCATTAGACCATGCATATAGTTGGATAGGAAGGATTAAGTCGACTTGTAGGTGTTGTACAATCTAATCAATTCGGCTCCGGGACCTAAACCTTCTTAGGGATTGTAAGATATACACTAACTCGATTCCATCAGAACAATAAGTGCTTGCATCTAGTAGAGAATATGTTTGTAGGATCAAATCCCATGTATTCCCCTATGAACCTATGATACCCTAGTGCTTTTAATCAATTGTTTACACCTTCATTTTATCTACCTTGCTTTGTTTTTATTGTTGATTAGTTTTAATTGATCTCTTATCTCAACCCCAAATTGTGACACCCTAAGACACGACCATTTACAATTGAAAATCCTACATCAATACCCGTCCCTTGGGATCTGACCTTTACTTGCCTCTTTACTAAGAGTAGTTTGTGAAGTTATAAATATTGTTTTGGTTGAGTAACTTTTGACGACGAGTTTTACAACAACACCAAAATGGCATTGTTGCCGAGGACGGTCTTAACTTGATTTGATTCTCTTTGAATTGTTTTTAGTTGTGTCTTTCTTCACCTTGGGGAAGTCAATTTCCTCAAGGTTTATTCTAATTGTTTTCAAGTTGTTTGATATTTTGCATGTATAGAAGATCACAAGGTAATTTGTTACCCATTGATCTTGAAATTGAAAGAACTTTGAGCAACAATAGAAGACTTACTAGAAATAATTTGAGAGGTATTGGTGAGATTGTGGACATTCAACCAAATAATATTGAGTTTACCAACCCTTTTGCAAGAGAAGGAGAGGATAACCCAACAGAAAACCAACCACAAAATAAACTCACAATGCCTAAATTTTCATAACATTCCGTACCAACCGAGGAGGACCTACCGAATGGTACTCCTACACCACAACATTTAACCGGTTATTTCATTGCCAAATACGCATTCATACAACTAGTTGAGAGAAGTCAATTTGGGGGGATGCCTAGTGATGACCCTCATTCTTATATGGAGACTTTTTGTGACTATTGTGATGCGATTTCTCAAACCGGAGTTACTCAAGACCAAATTCGATGGGTCTTATTTCTTTTTTCTTTGATTGGTACCGCGAAACAATGGTTGAAGAGCCTAGATTATGCTACTCTTGGTATTGATTCTTGGAAGAAATTGGCACTTGCTTTCTACAAAAAATTCTATCCTCCGGAGAAGTCTTACATGTTGAGAGCCCAAATCACCGGGTTTAAACAAAGGGATAAGGAATCTTTGTATGAAGCATGGGAGAGATTCAAGGACACTTGTCGATCTTGTCCACACCATGGACTTAGCGAGTGGTTCTTTGTACAACAATTTTGGAATAGTCTATATGAAGACTCCCGAAACATTCTTAATATGGGCTCAAATGGTAAGTTTACCGAAGTTGATGACAATCAAACATGGAACAAGATTGAAGAAATGGCAGTCTATAACTCACAATATAGTAGACGTCGGATGGCTAATAGAGGAGGAAAGCATGAGGTAGACTCTATTACTCAATTGGGTGCTCAACTTAGTGCTCATATTGACACCATTAATTTGAAGTTTGAGAAGGCCATGGCTAAACTAGGAGAGGCCTCCAAATAACCAAAGCAACATGTTAATGCTATGGTAGCATCAGCATCAATTCCAAGTGGAGTATGTGAGAGTTGTGGAATTTTGGGACATGACCAAAGTGAATGTAGGGGAACAAGTGAATGCTTTCCAAGCATACAAAAGTGGCACCCCTTATTCCAACTATTACAATGAAAACACCAAATTCCATCCCAATCTTTCATACAAAAGTCAAAATGTTCAAAACTCTCAACAAACATACACCCCACCTACAATGAGAAACCAAGCACAAATACCCTTTTACAATTAAAACCAAAGTTATCAAAACCAATCTTCATACAATCAAACAAATGACCAAGGTTTTGATGTTCAAAAAGCGGTCGTCCAAATGAAAAAGAACCAACAAGAGTTTTTCACTCAAATACAAAAGGATAGCCAAGCAAAAGACATCACCATTAACAACATACTAGCTCACACAAAGATGTTGGAGACCCAAATGTCTCAATTAGTATCTTCTAGTTCACAAAGACAAAAGGGGCAATTGCCACCTCAAGGTAATCCCCCAAGACATGAGTCGGTGAGTGCCATCCATTTGAGGAGTGGTACGAGGTATGAAGGGCCAAAGAGGCCCGTTGATAAAGATGTTGTGAATGCTAGTGACAAGGAAAGAGTTGTGAAAAACTCTAGGGATAAAGAACCCACCATTCAAGAAGTTTCAAAGAATGACAAAGAGAAGGCTAAGGAGAAAGAGCCTATTGTGATTCGACTTCCATTTCCAAGTCGTCAAGATAAGCCTAAGTTTGATGAATAACTTGGGAAGTTTATGGAGATTGTGAAGAACTTGGAAGTCTCAATTCCATTTACGGAATTAATCAATCACGTTCTGGCCTATGCAAAATACATGAAAGATATTCTTACAAAGAAGAAATCCATCCGGAAGCTTGAGACTATTGCTTTCACTAAGGTGAGTAGTGCCATCCTACAACGAAGTTCACCTCCAAAACTAAAGGACCCGGGAAGTTTCTCTATTCCATGCACCATTGGCGACACCACAATCAACAAAGCTCTATGTGACCTTGGGGCAATTGTGATTGTCATGCCATATTCGGTGTGCAAGAGGCTAGGAATGGAAGAACTCAAGTGCACTAATATCACACTTCAAATGGCGGATCGATCAACGAATACACCTTTAGGGGTATGGGAGGAGGTGCCGGTAAGAATTGGCAAGTTCTTCATCCCAGTGGACTTTGTTATTGTTGACATGGAGGAAGACTCCAACATTCCTATCATTTTAGGAAGGCCTTTCTTACACACCGCGGGAGCAGTGATTGACGTGAAACATGGTGAACTCACACTTTAAGTGGGAGATGAAATAATCACTATTAATATTGACAAGACAATGAGAGCTCCCCGCTTACATGAGCCATGTTTCATGGTTGATCATTATAGCCGAGAAAGTGATAGGAAGAAGTTGGCTTATCAATGCAAAGAACAAGCTATCAGTAAAGAATCACCACCCATATGGGGGAAGAAAGTGGATAATCTCCAAGATGCTCCATCCAAAGAGCAAGAATGTTTCAACAAGAATGACAGCTTGAATAGCTCACCACCACTCATGACAAGAGAAGAAGAATGCCTCATTGGCCATAATGACAAGAAGAAAGAGGAGTTGTTCTCATCAACTCATGATACTATTGGGGAACAAGTAGATGAAGTATGCGGACTACGAGATGATGAGTTTGAAGGGTTAGTCAACCCTTATATTGGTAATGCTATTGTTAGATATTGAGTATGTACGAAAGAGGAATTGACAATAATAACACCGGACCGAATCGACTCCGCTTTCCTAATAGAATAATTCGACCCTTTACAGTGCCTGGGTATAATCGAACTTTCTACTGAGATAAGACGATGCCCTCTGATTTTTGGCACAAAAATCAGAGACGTAAAATAGAAATATTTTGTGTAGAATGTTAAACGTTCTTTGATGCAAATAGAAGATTATGATTTTCTGTATTACAAACATCTTCAATCCATTCTATTTATATAAATATGAAACGGTACAGGGGAATGTATTTGTGAAGAGTTGTGACTTTTCACAAATTCCGACATATTTAATGTCTATTGTGGGAATTAAAACCCGTCAAAGTTTCCTGGGCATTGCCCCGAAGCCCCCCGTCATAGTTGTTCAAATGAAAACTATTCCCTAAATTCGTAAATAATTATGCAAGTGTACACTCCGTACTATCCGAACTTACATTATATTATAACAAACTTGCCCATCTACGAACCAAACCCGAACACGCTAAAATGAACCGGTAATTAGACTTAAATTACCAACATTCCTCCCCCATTTAAGCGTAATTCAAGATTTTAGATAAGCTAACAAATATACCAATTTTTGCATAAATGAAAATGTCACGAAGATTGAATTTCCACATAGTAAAATTACACATTCCAAATATTCGAGTATCGGGGTGTGACTTAGCATTGAACCCTTTCTACCCATTTTGAATACATGAAGATAACTCACACATAAATTAATTTACTTCTAAAGTTACAAAACCGACACTTATTTACAAGCCTAGTGTCCCATATCTATTCATGAACATATCAGGAGTCAAACCCATACTATCTTGAAGCGGCTGTACTTCATGTTCACATAGGTTGATTCTTTTCATCGTGTCCTTGCAAACACACTTTTTCAAAAGATCAACCTTACAACATGCAAGTCTAAGCACAAACCTCGGGATATAAATTATAGTGTGCTTAAATCTCTTACCAATAGGCCATCCACATTGAATTCAGCCTTTAACATTGAATTAGAGGGGAATTGGGTATTCTATCGCCAAGGATCTTATACGAGTTTTAGTCTCATCCCGTTAACCGACTTTATAATCAAGTCCCTAAATGATCCTTTATGCAAAGTGATCAACTAAAAAATGAGATCTCACAAAAGACAACCAAGATCATCCCCATTTATGATAGTCCATAAACCGTGTTATAGCAAACACCCCGGTGCACCGTTATTTACTATCAAAAAAACATGGATAAAATTGGTCTAATAATTTTAAGTAATACCGTAGATTAATTAATTTCCTTAGCTACTTAGTCTTAACCTGCTATGCTAACACTACTCATACTAACTCCAATGTCAAAATCATAATGTAAATTCGCTTCTTGGAAGTTCATATACTCTTGATACTTTCCAAAGTAAAATACACTACCACTAGTAGATAATCACCTTCTACATTTGGTACTTCAATTTGCAAAATACTATCCCTCTAAAACCGAAGGAAAAATGACATAGGACAAACCATAATTCATGGTTTACTTTATACATTGTCACACTTGCTTAATCCTTGGCCAAAGATGAGTACCAGCTATACTAGTATACTTACTCAACTTGTCAAACCGCAATAATTAAGCCCTTGTGAAAACCCGATTCATGACTTCAATTCACTTTTTACTGTTAGATAAAACCGTCATACTCAACCCTTGGAATATTAACCGGAGAATAATAATCATATTCTCACCCTTATCCTAATACTAAGGATCATATTACCTCCCCCACGTCCTTCATAAAAGAACACGATAATAGAACCACCTTTTACAAAGTAAATCATCTTTGGTCTATGCCAAAGATCAACTTGTTAATAATCCTACAACAAATGACTACTCAATAACTGTACATTCAATGCTATTGATGTACTTCTTACATGGTTAAACCACCATGACTCCATAATCTCACGATAGTTATCGCAAATCATCATTCTTGAGATTATATGGTAAAAATAATTAAATAATCAAAACTGATATTACAAATTCTTACCGGACTTTGATGAATAAACCAACCATCAAATCACCAAATAAATAAATTTTGATGAATTTAGCCAACAGGGTTTAATTACTCACACTTATTAATCCAAATTTGATTAAATGCTCAAGAATAAACACCTGTAGATTTAATAAGAATACCAAAATAGAAAACCTATTACAGACATCACATCACCAAATTGGTACCAATTATGATGAAGAGATCACCAAATAAAATAATGAGTACTAATCTTTGTGAAAACCTAGGTAGCACCAAAACGGACACGGACACGGGACACGGCATCCCTTGAAATTTAGGACACGGGACACGTTATTTAAATTTAATAAAATATATATTTTATAATTATAAACGTTCGATTTTATTTTTATAAAAGTATTTGATATTAAATTTAAATAAGTGAAGCTAAAACTTGCCTTGATTATAACTCATTTTCATTTACTATCCAAACGAATCTTTTAATCAATCTCTTTCGACATCTCATTTTACGCTTAAAGAACATCATTCATCCCAAATGATATCCAAATGTCATGGACACGTGTCGGACACGGCCGAAATACCATGGACACGCGTTGGACACGTGCCCGAATAAATGTAGAAAATTAGACATGGCTTTATAGGTGTCCGACACGTTCGACGTGTGTCCGAGGAGTGTCGGTGTCCGACACGGTGTCGGACACAGGACGACTGGTTAGGAGAAGTGTCCGTGCTACCTAGGTGAAAACAAAAGATCCACGGTGATTCATATAATCACCAAACAAACATATCAAATGAAATCAACCACATTAACCAAGAAGTAATTATAATCATACATTCCGTCATGCACTATATCAAAGTAAACAATTGTTCCATGCCACTTCAATGCTTATGGTATTTGACAAATACCAAGTACAAGATGCAAAAAAAAAAGTTCATTTTCAATGATTGACAATACCAATTTCTTGGACAAATTACGCATCACAATAATCATAACAGTAAATGAAGGAAAACTTATCTTGTATTATGTGATGCATCAGACTTTGACAAATATCGTTCCAATAGCAACAATACATTGTATTTCGTTCATCCTTACCATGGCAGGCATAATTATATTATTTCATATTACAAATATCAGTGATAGAAAGAAAGAATTATCTCGAGCGATGCTGTTGATACCCGGATCAAATTTGCTGGGTTCATTCGAAACGAACACTCTATCGGAATCCCAGTGCCGAACACTATATTTGAACGAGAAAATCATTCCACATTTTTAACCGAGTGCCAAACTCATATACCGAAAATTTGGCTTTCCCGATCTTCTTCATCGTTCGAACGCAAAATTATGAATTCATGAATAACAAATTCTAGATTTTGACACCGTCTCGCTTACCGGGCACAAATGCACAATCCATATAAAACCACATTTTACTTATCTGGTTATTATACCGCATGTATTATCCCAGTGTGCAATTAATCCCAAGAGAGAATCTTCCCATTACTCCGCACGGAGGACAAGGAGTACTCACGCACGTACAACATCAGTAAATTGTTTTAACTAATACCATGTTGAGTTCCTCTTATTTTCACGTGATTAAAGTCATCCAAAACAAAATTCTGGAACCACAAACCAACTTCTCTGATTTGTGTTCCCATGTTTATATATTGTATACCAATTCCGTCATTAACACAAACGTAAATACTCTTAAGAATATTTCCTTCATTATCATTCCTTGACATTCGTCATCTTGACAGATTTCAAAATTATTCTATTAGATTGTTAGATATTGAGTATGTACGAAACAGGAATTGACAATAATAACACCGCACCGAATCGACTCCGCTTTCCTAATAGAATAATTCGACCCTTAACAGTGCCTGGGTATAGTCGAACTTTTTACTGAGATGAGACGGTGCCCTCTGATATTTGGCACAAAAATCAGAGACGTAAAATAGAAATATTTTGTGTAGAATGTTAAACGTTCTTTGATGCAAATAGAAGATTATGATTTTCTGTATTACAAACATCTTCAATCCATTCTATTTATATAAATATGAAAAGGTACAGGGGAATGTATTTGTGAAGAGTTGTGACTTTTCACAAATTCCGACATATTTAATATCTATTGTGGGAATTAAAACCCGTCAAAGTTTCCCGGGCATTGCCCCGAAACCCCCAGTCGTAGTTGTTCAAATGAAAACTATTCCGTAAATTCGTAAATAATTATGCAAGTGTACACTGCGTACTACCCGAACTTACATTATATTATAACGAACTTACCCATCTACGAACTAAACCCGAACATGCTAAAATGAACCGGTAATTACACTTAAATTACCAACAGCTCTGACCCAAGACTAAGGCTTTGGTGACCATTTCCACTCAAGTCACCACAATGAAGAACAATACAATGTGCAAAAGTCAATTGAAAATTTTTATAATGACAATGAACAAGCCTTCGATTACTTCTTCAAGGTGTTGAGCAACATCAACAGCACCTTGGCTATGCCCCTTGACCTCTCATACATGGATGCGAGTTTGGTGGAGTCCTCCCTAAACCACCATTTGTAAATATTCTAACCCCTTAACTTGCATTTTACTTATTGTATTGCATTTTTGTCAATTTTGGATTTATATTTTTATGCTTTTATCAAGATTATCATTTTGAGAGAAAGTGAGGGAGGGACTTATATGTTTATTGATGTGTAGTGTTTTGACATAGTATGGAGATAGCAACTGCCTAGGCTATCCAAGCCTTCGTAGTGCCCCCACAATCAAGACCAAAGGAATGAAGAGTAAATGACATGGGTTATACGAATACGCACGGGTGGAACTGAATCGGTGAGGTACAAGGACAATCTGAGCGGCCTGACAGCAATCCGCTCGTCCTGGATAAAAAAATTCGAGCATCCTGTAAGAAAAAACGCTCGTCCTGAGAGAGCTGGAAAGGAAAATTTTTCTGTGACTGAAGATCCGAGCGTCTCCTAAAGGAATCCGCTCGTCTCCACCAAGACGCTCGTCTTAGTGAGGATCCGCTCGTCCTGCTTCTATTAAAATCTGGAATTTCTCCCTGACCAGGAATCTGAGCGTCCTCAAAAGAATCCGCTCGTCTCCCTTCAGAAAAACGCTCGTCTCCTGCAAAAGACGCTCGTCTCAGCACGGGCTTTCTTTTCTGAAACAGCTGACAGAGAATCCGAGCGTCCCGACCACATGACGCTTGTCTCCCCTGCTGAAATTAAAATATAACGGGATTAAAACCCCCCTTTCCCATTTCATTTTACTCATTCAAAACACAAACACATCTCCAAAACCCTCAAAACCCTCAATCCCTCCATCCATCAAAATCAATTTTCTCAACCAAATTTACCCAAATCAATTCCAAACTCCCTCAAAAGAAGAGGGTAGTGAGGAAGAAGAAGAGAGCTCAAGTGAATGTGGTGAAACCTGCGGGTCTATGGAGGTAGATGAGGATGACGATGCTAGTGAGGAAGTCAGAGATGATGATGGAGATGGGAGTGACACCGCCATAGGCGATGATTGAGGATTAGCAAGCTCTTGGGAGGATGCCACAATACTTTGTGAGTTTCCTACACCTCCCTTAGCTTTGCTCATTTCTCTTGTTTTCATAAATTTCTATTCTTGATCATGAGTATTTTCATTGTTCCCACCATGTAAAATCCAAAATGACAATTGTAGTTTCATGCATAGCATCCTTATGCATGAACTCCCCCAATTTTTGACATTAGAAATAATGTCTATTTTGGTTTGGGGAAGTTTATGCACATGCATTGAGAGTTAATTTAAATTATGCTCTTCAACCAAACAAAAATTCATGCATCATATAGCATAGCTTAGTTTGCATTCACTTTTGTATATATATATATATCATATAGTTTGCTTTTAGCTTAGGAATCATGCATTTTCATATAGCATGCATAATTTCTTATCGTATTGGCCATTGAGGACAATGCCCATACTAGTGTGGGGATGGGAAATTCTAACATGACTTTTTAAACAAAAATGATAAAAATTGAAAATTTTTGAAAAATAAAAAAACATGTCTTTTTATTTCATAATCATAAAAACCATAAAAAATTGAAAAATTGAAAAACCCAAAAACATGTTCATTTCCTTCATAGTGTAGTCTTGTATATATTGTGTTTGTATATATTGTGTTTGTTCATCCTTTTTCACATTGATCGACTATGCCACATCCGAGACATGAGGATATTGAAGACCACATAGTATGATCTTTCCAATCTCTTTTCTCCTCTTTATGTTAATGACTATGTGGCTTTATTTTGATTGATGTGGTATAAACATTGTGATTATAAAATTGCATTTAGATTATATGGCATACTAGTTGGTAGAAGCATATGCATTAGGATGTATAAATGTTAGTTGCATCATGGCATATAGTTGCATTTAGGAAATATTTTGTGAAAGCATCTATTTGGGAATTTTGACAAGTGTATATAAGGCCCTTGTAGATACTTTTTCTTCTTAAGACTTTGCTTGTTAGAATAATACTTGTAAAACACCCTAGGATGTGTCATGCTAGTATCCTTTGAACCATGGACTAAGGCCTAGTCAAGAGTACCTTGTGGTGTGATAACTCCTTGGATACCATTTATTCCAAGGTGACTCTTGAAACCATGCAACCATCATCCATATTCTACTACATTTTGTCATCAAAGGGAATGGGCACACAAGTTTTTCAAAATTTGAGTTCAAGAATTGAAATGAAAAGTCAAAAAAGTTTGCAATTGCATCAAAAGAAAAGAGGAGTAACAAAAACGAAAACTCCTATGCTTCAAATATAAGCACCCTCACTACAAATGGGGTGACTTTGAATGTTCAAAAGAAAATGCAAGAAAAAGTTGAAATTGTCAAGTGTTGAAAATGCCAAACATCAAGGAAATGGCAAAAATAAATGTTCTCAAAATGTCTAATGCCACAAATTGGGGGGGAAAACAACAACAAAAAGCAAACTCCCATATGAAACTCAAGTTCTATTGATCCCTTTTCCATCGTATCCACTTTTGTGCATGGTAGAGAGGGGACGACCCTTCTTCTTGTCTAGACAAGAAGGGGAATTCCGCGATCCTCCAGTGTTTCTAACACCATAGGGAGTCTACTCTTGACGAAAGCATTTAACGATTGAGGACAAATGTACCCTAGCTTGACACAACTTGGAGGTGATTTATTGGTATCCTTCTAGGCTTAATAGTTTGAAGAAACCATATATATGATGGAATGTGTACCCTTAGATTGCTTCCCTTTTAGATAATTTCCGCCACTTTGATGAGGAAAGTGGCTATTATTTTGTAGATGCATCCATTACTTAATTTGTGTGCTTAATGATTGGATGTATCACCATTTTGGCAAGCTCCACCTTGCCTTGCAAAAAGGCACCCTACCTCATGGATGTCTTGTTGTGAGTTGAAGGGGTGGAGTGAGACCCGCTAATTGTCTCACATCGGCTATATTAGTAGGTTAGTTTGAATAAAGTCTTAGTTTTTGTCACCTCTTTACTCGGGACGAGCAAAGGTTCGGTTTAGGGATGTTTGATGTGACTCATATTTGAGCACATTTAGTTCCCGAATTAGCCTCGTTCCTATGCTTTATTGTGCATAATTGGGTCATTTACTATCTTTAGTTTCCCATTTTGCATATTCTTTGAGGTTTTGTTTCCTTGGTAGGAGAGCAGTGCAAACCTTGCATTTTCATGGCAAAATGGAGCTAAATTGATCGCATTTAATGACCAAATATCAAAGGGAAGACGATACTAGAAGGAATATGTAGATAATAAAGTAGATTGGGCAATGATGGAAGGATCCTTGCATCCTCAACAAGATCCCCGCGGATTGTTGACGAAAGAAGAGAATAAAAGTGTCTGACCCAGGATCCGAGCGGATTGCTGCCAATCCGAGTGTCCCCCTGCCCAGCAATAATCCGAGCGTCCCGACAGCAAGACGCTTGTCTTGAAGCCTCGCAATCCGAGCGTCTCCTCCATGATCCGCTCGGATCTACTTACAGGAACTACCGTGCCAGCTTCCAAGACGCTCGGGACGAGCATATCTATGTGGGACTAGCAAAACGAAGATGCGCATCTCCTTGGAGAGGAGCACTTTCTCAACTTTTCTTAAGGCTCTTAATGGTCATTTAAGCCCTTGGTAACCCTAATCTTTGTGCCTATCTTTAGTATAAATACCCCTTTGTACTACCTAGATTAGCAAGCAATCTTAATACTCTCTTAATCAAGTTGTAATCAATTAGTAATCTCATCTTAATCTTGTAATCTAGTCTTAATACAAATCTCATTCCTTAATCTTTCCTTAATTTCTCTACTGTTCATCATTTATTTTGGGTAATTAGAAGATTATTTGGGTTTATTTGGAGGATTGACAACCTTCCATCAATCATCAAATACTTCTATTATTCTTTGCTTTATTATTTGGAATCATCTTCATAGGTATAATACTCCCTTAATCTTTTTAATTATTCTTCATCATTTTCATTTGTTAATCATGTTTTGCCTTGCTAGTATGATTGACAACCTTGTTAGCATGTTAAACTTGATAATGAGTGAGTAGTTTCCTTAGCTAGGGTTAATGGGAAATTAGGGGAAACCAACATGGGGATTGATTCATGCTTAATCTAATATGTTTTCATAATTAATTTGCTTGCTTGTTATGATTCCAACTTGTGCACATGTTATGTTTGATGAAATGTGAGCCTATGAATCCTTGCATTTTTTACCCATCACTTATCTTTCAAATGAGACTTGTAAGACATAAACCAACTCGAGTCTCATTAGACCATGCATATAGTTGGATATGAAGGATTAAGTCGACTTGTAGGTGTTGTACAATCTAATCGATTAGGCTCCGGGACCCAAACCTTCTTAGGGATTGTAAGATATACACTAACTCGATCCCATCACAACAATAAGTGCTTGCATCTAGTAGAGAATATGTTTGTATGATCAAATCCCATGTATTCCTCTATGAACCCATGATACCCTAGTACTTTTAATCAATTGTTTACACCTTCATTTTATCTACCTTCCTTTCTTTTTATTGTTGATTAGTTTTAATTGATCTCCTATCTCAACTCCAAATTGTGACACCCTAAGACACGACCATTTACAATTGAAAATCCTACATCAATACCCGTTCCTTGGGATCTGACCTTTACTTGCCTCTTTAACAAGATTAGTTTGTGAAGTTATAAATATTGTTTTGGTTGAGTAACTTTTGACGACGAGTTTTATAACAACACCAACAAAATAAGCTTCTCGGCACCGATTTAATAATTTTTCAAGGTTTATCAAACAATCATCAAAACTAGTGCGAACCACAGAGAAGTCATCCATTAACACCTCCATAAATTGCTCCACATAACCAGAAAAAATAGCCATCATAAATCTTTGAAAAGTGGCGGGAGCATTACATAATCCAAATGGCAACCAACGATAAGCATAAGTGCCAAATGGACATGTAAATGTAGTACTATCTTGATCACTTGGATGAATTGAGATTTGGAAAAATCCGGAATACTCATCCAAGTAACAAATGTAGGAGTGTTTTTCTAGTCGTTCAAGCATCTGGTTTGTAAATGGAAAGGGGAAATGATCCTTCCGGGTGGCTTTATTCAATCGGCGATAGTCAATGCACATTCTCCACCGGGTAACAATTCTTGTAGAAATCAGTTCATCCTTAACGTTTTTCACGACATTCATCCCCTCTCTCTTTGGAACGACATGAACCGGGCTCACCTATTTACTATCAGTGATAGGATAGATTATGCCCACGTCAAGTAACTTCAAAACCTCCTTTATGACAACCTCCTTCATATTAGGATTTAGGCATCGTTGAGGCTTAATGGAGGATGCATTGTCGTCCTAGAGTAGTATTCTATGTTTACAAAAGGATGGACTGATTCCCTTAAGATTGTCAATTGCATACCCAATGACACTTTTATATTTTCGAAGAACAATCAACAATTTAGAAATTTAGCTGTCATTGAGTGCACTATTGATGATAACTAGGTAAGTTGAATTTTCTCCCAAGAACACGTGTTTTAAAGAAGATGGAAGTAGTTTTAATTCTACCTTAGAAGGCTTAGAACTCTCCCCTGGCTTACCCGTTACCTGTAACGCCTCTAGTGGAGACTCAGTTGAATGAGATGGAGAGGAATCAAGCATCCAAACATAGGCTAACAACTCCACATCCTTAGAATTAGTGTTGGTGAGACAATCTTGTAGTTTATCAGACGATGTACACTCCAAAGAAGGCTCAGACAAGTAATCCTCTCAAACATCAACTCGGTAGAAACTATCACTCATAGAAGGATCATCCATAGTTTTGCTAAGCTCAAATCATACCTTGTCTTCACCAACTTGCAATGAGAGCTTTCCACTTCTCACACATCAATCATAGCTCCAGAAGTAGCTAAACATGGACGCTGCAAGATAATGGGTACTTGAGTGTCCTTCAGAATGTCCATGATAAAGAAATCACATAGAATAACAAGTTTCCCAATAGCTAAGGCAACATCTTCAACGACCCCAAGTGGAATTTTGACTGACCGATCAGCTAGTTGCAGTAAAACTCTAGTCAGCTTTTGGTCTAGCATTTGCAACCTCTTAGAAATCGATGGAGGCATAAGGTTAACACTATCCCCTAAATCACACAAAGCATGTTGAATATAAATACTTCCAATAGAACAAGAGATCGAAAAATTGCGAGGATCGTCACACTTTAGAGGAAGCTTATTATGGAGTATGGCACTACACTCCTTAGACAAGTTAATAGTCATGTTGGCTCCAAGTTTCTTTTTAATAGAAGGAAGCTCCTTGAGAAATTTTCCATAAGATGGGATTTCAGAAATAGCCTCCAAAAAGGGAATATTAATGTGCATTCCTTTTAGGATCTCTAGAAATTTTCCGTACTTTTGCTCTAAATTTGTGTTGGCTAACCTTTGAGGAAAAGGTACAGGTGACACATATACTCTAGGTGGAATTAACGAAGCTTCCTTCTCATCAGCTTCCTTCTTTTCAACTACAATTTCCTCCATTGCCTTGCCCTCATCCTCGATCACAATAGCTTTATCTTCAACAACAATGCTCTTAGGATTAGTAGTCTCTTCAAGTACCTTCCCGTTCCTTAGGGTTAAAGTATTCATCTGACCTTTTTGAGTAGCTTCAGTGTTTCCCTGAAATTGACCATGAGATTTCACAGATTGACTTATTTGTTGGGCTATTTGAGCAAGTTGGGTTTCTACAATTTTATGTGAGGATTTCAGTTGAGAAATCAGTGTAGAAAACTCTTCATTTTTCTGGTTTTGGTCCCGCATATATTGAGATTGTTGGGATAGAACTTGCTCTAACATCAACTACACATTAGATTTTTGAGGAGCTTAGGGTTGTTGAAATTGTTGTTCTTGTTGCTGAAATGGGGGACGAGATTGAATGGGTGAATGATGATAAGACGGTCTTGGTTGAAAACCAGGCGGTTGCTGAAAAGGCTACTTAACTTCATGTTGGGCATTCTAGATGTTACTGGTGTTTCCATATGAGAGCTTAGGTTTATGAGCCCATCTTGGATTGTAAGTATTAGAATGAGGGTCCCATTGGTGCTCCCCATTACGAGCATTAACTTGCTCAAGCATTGAAGCATTCCCATACATAGAAGAGTCATGCCCATTAACCCCACAAAGTTGACTTATGGGTGATGAAGAACTAGAACCACTACTCAATTTAAGCTGAACCACTTGTTGAGATAGATCATCAATTTTGGCTTGCACCACATTAATAAAGTCATTTTTAGTCTTGCTCCCTCGAACGTGATGGTCACTACCCCAATGATAAGTGCTTATTGCTAGATCCTCTATGAGAGCCTTGCCTTTGTCCTAAGAAATCCCGTCTAACCGCCCACCAGCAGCGGCATTAAGGTTCATTGCAACTCCGGGTTTAAGGAATTGTAGAAAGTAAGAATAAATACCCAAGATGGGATCCCGTGATGAGGATATTGCCGTTGAAGTTCCTTGTACCTTTTCCAAGTTTTATATAGAGATTCATCTGCATGTTGGACAAATTCTGTAATGTCGTTTCTAAACTTGGCAGTCTTCCCTGGTAGAAAGTATTTTGGTAAAAAAGCGGTAGAAAGCTTATCCCATGTATCGAACGAGTCAAGATCACAATTATTCAACTATTCACAAGCACTCACTCGAAGAGAATAAGGGAATAATCTCAACCAAATGGTGTCATCAAATTCTTCATTAATCTTGATGTCAGCTTTATGAGGGAATGTATTCAGGTGCTCGTTGGAGTTTTCAGTTGGTGATCCACTAAATTGATTGGTTTGAACAAACTCGATCAAAGAATCCTCAACTCAAAATTGTTTGCATTAATTTTAGGCTTTGAAATACTTGAATTGAAATTCGGATTTGGAGCTCTTTCATCTCGCATAAAAGTCATGATGATTGGTGTATAAAATTCTATAAGAGACTCAATAGTATCGAGTTCAGGCTCCTTTCTCTTATTCTTTCTTGGAGCGATTCGTCTCCTAACTGTAGCTTCAATCTCAGGGTCAAATAACAATTCACCACCTGAATGTCACATGTGCATATAAGACTAACAACAATACTAAAGAAGAAGAATCAGTAACAAAAGATGCATACTTGCATACGCTTAAAAAAACGTAGTCTAAAGTAATCTAAAATTAACTAATATCAAACCATTACTTCCCCGACAACGGCGCCCAAAACATGTTTAGCACTTATGGGTCGATCTCAGGGAAGTAAAGGTTGAGTACTAGTCGATTTAAGATTTGATTTATCTATGTCAGAATAATATTTGTGCATGTGTCAGGTATGACAAAATAAAAATAAGATATAATAACTAGATAATGAGATTAATTCACTAATAAAAAGCTTTAGGACAACGATATCACCATTAACATAGATTGATCAACATAGAGGATTAAAAGGAACAACATATTCAATTGTGTACTTAGGTGAGACTAATATTCTAGTTTTAACTCTAAAACCTAAAACCAATGCTTGTTATTCTCTCTCAAGATATAATATAAGCCTTCTTATAGTGAAATATTTCCTTATCTCATGGGAGTTATAGCACATATAGGAGCTTTAAGGACCAAAATTAAAATGTCTCAACTATAACTCTCACCATTCTCATAGGAGAGGTCTAATTTTAACTCGGGTTCTCTAAGTGGAAATTCAACTCTCATTGCAATTTCAACTGAGTAATAATTAATTAAATTTAAATCACAATATATATGTTAACTTAAAAGGATTAAACTCAACTCTCATTGTAGTATTAATCAAGAGCTACATATATAGATTATGGCCAATAAATTAATACTTTAACATAGCCTAATCAAACCTAAGTTCAACCATTAAATAATCTTTAAAATAACACATTGCTCAATCCATATTAAGGCTTCACCAAGCCCTAGATACAAGACTACTCATGGCATAATTATGACTGAAATAACAATTATGATAAAAGAAAACATAATTTAAATGAATAAATAGTGTTGACATAAAAGAGAGAAATAAGAGAGATTAAATATAGAATTTACTACGGTAAGAACAAAGTTGAAAACCAAGATTGAGCTTGTCGTCAAAGAATAACATAAACAATATTAGTATATAATAAAGATAATTGATATAAATAATGAGAGAATGAATAGAATTTAATATGGAACTAATTATTTTATTGCTTACTGCCTGTGTCTCTGTCTGTGTGTTCAAATGTACATCACCTTCTTTATACAGGTGATCATCTGAGTTTCTAAATTAAGTAGCACACGTACGTTTACAAAAATAATTAATGTAAATACATTACATAAAAAATTATTCCTACGGTTTGTGCTTTTAGTGCATGAAGTTTCTTCAAATGACGAATGTTTCATGAATTAAAGAATTAATTTGAGATGTTTCATCTTGTAATTATTAGAATAACTCTTCACCCATGTAAATATTAACATGCGTTTTTCTTGTAAAAATTCTTCATGTAACATCATCAAATTGAATGCTTCAAGACTTGATGCTCAATAGACCAACTTCTACAAATATGTTTTCTTTATTTCATCATTTGTAAAATGATGGTCTTGTCAACATTATTCAATAATTGTCTTTCATTTTATTTTGGATGGCTTTGTCTTTACTTTGTGGACTTGGAGAGCCTGAAGTCCTTATTTATTTTATCGTCTTTTATTCATCGCCTTGCTTAGCTATTTTGCTAATATTAGAATCAAAATAGCTTCTCCTACAAATAATTATATAAGTCACAGTAAGTTGTTCTACGAAAGAATTTTATTACTAAAATGAAATATAATGCTGAAAATATAAGTAAAACTATGGGAAATAAGTATATAAAATATAGTAAATTATACGCTTAACAGTACCTGAGGATGAAGAATTAAAGAGGAAAATCTTGTCAGAGGCTCATAATACACCATATTCTGTGTATCTTGGAGGGGATAAACTATATAAAGTATTAAAGAAGACCGTCTGGCGGTCAGGGATGAAGAAGGAAGTTGCTGAATTTGTCTCAAAATATCTAACTTGTCAAAGGGTGAAAGGTGAGCATAAGAGGCCGCGGGGTAAGGTATAGTCTTTAAATGTATGTGAATGGAGGTGGGAAAGCATTTCAATGGATTTTATTTTTGGTTTGCCTCGGTCTCAGAAGGGTAATAATATGATTTGGGTGATTGTGGATCATTTGACTAAGACTTCACATTTCATTCCAACGAAAGATACCTGGAGTAAGACGGAGTTGGCCAAGGCTTATACTAAAAACGTGCTCAAGCTACATGGGGTGCCTAAGGATATTGTTTCTGACCGTGATTCGAGGTTTATTTCTAAGTTCCGTCAGGAGTTGAAAACTTTGTTGGGTACTTAGTTAAAAATGAGCACACCATTTCATCCAGCTATTGATGGGTAGGCAGAAAAAACTATTAAGACACCAGAAGATATATTGCATGCTTGTGTGCTGGAGTTTGGTAGTTCATGGGAGGAAAGGTTGGGTTTGATCGAATTCTCATACAATAACAGTTACCATACTAGTATTGGCATGACACCTTTTGAAGCTTTATATGGGAGAAAGTGTAAGAGTCCAGTTTGTCAGAATGATATGACAGATGTCATGACGTTGGGACCAGAAATGACCCAAGAGATGGCGAAGCAAGTTCATATAATTCGTCAGAAGATGAGAGCTACATAAGACAGACAGAAAAGTTATGCTGATTTGAAAAGAAATGACATTAAAATTTGCCGTAGGGGACAAGGTATTGCTGATGGTGTCACCAATAAAGGGGTTGATGCGTTTTGGGAAAAGAGGAAAGCTGAGTCAGAAATATATTGGACCTTATGAGATTCTGACAGAGTTGGAGAAGTTAGCGTACCATCATGTACTACCTCCAGCTTTAAACAGTCCATAATGTGTTTTATGTTTCTCAGCTAAGGAAGTATGTGAGTGATCCTACCCATATGTTGGCACTTGAGATAGTTGAGATGGACGAGAGTTTGTCTTATGTAGAGGTAGCTAAGGAGATTTAGGATAGAAAGGTGAGGAAGACTAGAAATGGTTGAGACAACGTTGGTTAAAGTTCTATGGTCTGATCACAATGTGGTGGAAGCTACTTGAGACTGAGATGAAGGAGAAGTACCCCCATCTTTTTGTATATCTATGGTTGGTTACGGGGATGTAACCTTTCTTTTAGAGGGCTAGAATGTAATAACCCAGACTTTTATAGCATATTTATTCGCTAAGTTTTTTAAATTATTTTTGTCTTTCGGGATGAGTAGTATTGTGAACTTCGAGATGAAGTTCTTTTTAAGGCGGGAAGACTGTAATACCTCGCATTTTTAGTCATGGTCAACGTGGTCAAAGGTCAAGTCAATAGTAGAAAATGTGCATTTTTAATAAATATTTTAATAAATGTTGATATGGGTTATATATCAAACCAGGGGAAAATCATCAGCATCTGTTTTTTAGGTGCTCTTTTACTCATGCTGTCTGGTCTGAACTACAGACTTGGCAGCAACTGACTGTCCACAGCTCTGATCTTCTTACTGGGATGAAATAGAGCTTTGATCATATGAGTAAAACTGGCTGGGACAAAATTTGGTTTAGTACGACACTGGCAGCTGCTGTTTATAAGCTTTGGTTGGAAAGAAATGGGAGGGTTTTCAATGGGCAAGAGCACACAGTTCAGGACATTGTTAATAGCATTAAGTTCCTGGTCTCAGTTCGTATGCTTATGAAGAAGAGGTCTAATTTCATGATAGCTAGGTTTTGCTCTTAATTAGAGCATATTTTTGGCTTAAGTGATTGCTTAAGTAGTTTCCTAGTGTGATATTTTTGCAATTTGTAATTTCTTTTCTTCAATGATAACTTTTTGCAAAAAAAAAAAAAAGATATGGGTTATATATAAGTCGGAAGTTTAAAAAAAAACCCGGAAGTGTGAGGCGTGTGGAGTAATGAGGTCAAGGGAAGGGAGGTGTTGTTTAGGGAACGCTTATACTACATTAGATATTTTAGTAAGAAAATAATATAATAAGGTGAGCTTCCTAGAACTTCTTACATCTCACCTAATTTTATATAAAAATCCCACCACCCTTCACATATTGGTTATTTGCCTCATATGTTACTCACGTAAAATATGAGAGAGAAACTAGGAGAGAAATAAGAAGAGAATTAGAGGAGCATTCACCTTTTTAATCCTAAGACTAATTTGTATGTTCTTTAATCACATCTTTAATTTAAAAGTAAGTTACAATTTACTCCCTTTTGAAACCAACATTTTTAAAATTACTCCCTTTTGAAATTTGTTTTTTAAATTACTCCCTTAAGTTGCATTTTTTGCTAAAATTACTCCCTTAAATTGCATTTTTTTACTAAAATTGTTTCAAAACTCCAACTTAAGTTGACTTATTTCCTCTGTTTTTGAACTCCCCCTACATATGTCTACATAGTTATACCTTTCAAATTCTAGATTGGCTAAGTCACAAATGAAATAAGTTCAAAAACAGACGAAATAAGTCACTTAAAGTGGAGTTTAGAAGCAGTTTTAGCAAAAAATGCAACTTAAGGGATTAATTTTAGCAAAAAATTTCAGAAGGGAGTAATAAAAAAAAAATTGATTTCAAAAGGGAGTAAAATATAATTTACTCTTAATTTAATTGTTTACGCTTAATAATTAAACACCATTGACCATCACTCTTGACTACCGTGCCATTGATCAAGCCGTGGACCGACCACCGAGGGTAGGCCATGGGGGACGTTGCCCGGCCGTGACCACCATGGTGCCACAGTGACTTGAGCCTTGTGTGGGGGCGGTTGTTATGGATGTTGTGGGTGGTTTTCTAGCTTTTTTTTGGAAGTTTCGCATCTTAATTCATATAATACAATTAATTATTAACTACATACAATGTTTAATTGTTTAGGTGAAGGATTTGAAGAAGAGGCCTTCTAGTTGCTTATAGTTGTGTTATTGAAGATTTTGCTTATAAGGTAGGATAACTACTCAATTGTTATGCCTCTTATTTGTTATTGTCTTAAATTGATATGTTGGATGAGTAATTGGCATCTTGAGGTGAATTGTTAGTTTATTCAGACCGTTCTATAAGATGAGTTAATATGTGTGGACAAGGGAAATTCATCCACGCAAATGTTCCTTTTCAAAAAACATTTTACATCGTTGAAAGAGTCGCCACTAAATTTTAAGGTGAAATTTAGAAACCAAATTTTAGAGAAATGAATTCGTGTGCGATTACGTGTTAGGAAGTATAAATAATTTCATTAAAAAAACACCCAACCCCGCCCGTTGTAATAACGGTCTCTACTCATGGAAAAGGATGGCTATTTCGGATATGAGCACATGAGAAAAATGCAGCCGTTATGTTTATTTCCTAACATATGAAGCAAGTTTCTAAGTCGTTTAATGCATAAAACTCGTCAAGTGATTTAGCATGCGAATTTCATTCTAAATAAACAACGCAACCAAAATAGAGGGATTGAAATTCTTATGCTTAGCATAAGAAAGATGAACAAAAGTTCGGGGTTTGTTCATAAAACACTTATAACAGCAAGCAACCAAACAACGAACAACGAAAGCAACTAAAAAACGAACAACGAATGCAACGAAGCAACGAATGACGAATGAAACAAAGCAACAACGCACGTGAATCTAGGCATCCTAAACCACTAACCACGGTCAATATTTAGGTCATGCAAGGCCTAATCTAGGTCAAGTCGGGTTTCATTCACATGATATGCAATAGTTAAAAACATATAATATTACACAAACGAATAGGCAGATGTAAACAAATGAAACGAAATAACTATGTACTGTAACAAAGGACACTCGATCGAGTATTGGGGTCACTCGATTGAGTATCTAACTACAGAATCAAAAACAACTTAAAACGGAGACAAAATAGCAACCAAAACATGGATACTCGATCGAGTACTGACCAACTCGATTGAGTATCCTGCTGTACAGCTTCTTTTTGATAAAAAACTACGCAACAAAATTCAATTATGAAAACAATAAACATGCTATTAACATAAAGCAACAAATTAAAACCTCGTTTTAAAATAGACAACCACTATTTATGAAAATAGGATCGTCAAAAGATTGAAAATTGATCAACAAAACAACGAGAAAAACCGTGTGACTCTACACGGTTTTTGAGGAAAAACTCAAGCCGAAAAATCGTTAAATTTAGTCATCGAGTTTAAATGGGAGGATGATAGGCATGCAGTCCCATACTAATGAGAAATAGGCGGTAGAAAAATGGATTCATTTTGAATTAGAATAATTTTTAAATTTCATTTACATGTTGATCGATTCATCTACATCTTAAGAATTCTTGTCCTAAAATGTCTAATGAACTTGAGAATTGTCGAATTAATTTAAATATTTGATTTAAACAGGTTTTTTAGCAAGCCTTGCCTTGAGAATGGTGCCACGATTAATAAAAATAAGTAGAGAAAAATAAGGCCAAAGGGCCAAACCATGCGCGACAGACAACAAGAAGTAACAAACGTTTTACAAGTCGAAAGAAACTCATTTTCAATGAATTTCCCTCTTCCAACACGAGGATATGTAAACGAGCGAGGCAAATTGATCACTTTAGACGAATTATGCCTTTTAAACTCGAGTCAACGCTGGTGTTGGAATGGTACTTTAACTCATACTCGTACTATTCTAGTTCGATTTAAACAACATGATATGAATACGAAATAAAAACTATAGAAACTGAAATAAAAGGGAGAACGAGGGATTATATTGCACTCTCAACCTAAATGTATCTTTGAGAAAGTCTTTTCTCGTATCCGATTGTAGATCTTACCTCGAGGGGCCGTCTTCGACGAAACAGCAATGCTGAAACCAACGTTTTTCTTCGAAAAAAAGGTTGATACTTGATTTGTGAATTCGTTTCTCAAAGATTTTTTGATTGAAAATATGTTTTTGAATCATGGGAGTCTAGTTTTGGAATATGTAAGTGAGGCCTGGTTGTTCTTAATAGAAGGGCACGAAAATTGAGGATTTCCCACGGGTGGTCCGGCTGGAAAACTTGCGAAGGCCGAGTTCTTCATACTCGGTTATTCGAAAGGATTCGAGCTTGGTTTTGAGTTAATTTTTCTTGTGGTTTGCTACTGGATTCTATGGTATTCATAGGATGTGTGGGTGTGTGCTTGAAGGTTTTCTATCAATGTTTTCCAACCTCTTGAAATGGTGGTTGATGGGAGGTATTTATAGGAGTGGAAATGTAGGGTTTATAAAAGACTTAAGGAGGGGGTAAGGGTTCGGTTTCGGCTGCTAAAATGAAGATATTTTGGAGGTTTTGGCAGGCTCTATATCTCAGGTTGAATGTAGGCTAAAAAATGAGACAGGTTCGTGGCTTGGAGAAGGGGTAATTCTCAGCCAGAAGGACGAAAAAAAAGGGTCGGGGAGGTGCTGCTGTGGGGGTTCGAACCTGGGTTCAGTTGGGGGTATGGTGAGTGCTATGCTGGGGTTGCTTGCTGGTATTCTTGGCCAAATCACACAAAGAAAAGGCTTTGTATAGAAACAAGCATCCAAAACCACTTTAAATCGATTTTTCCAAATCAACTTTAAAACGACTCATATTTGAAATGATTTTTCAAATCAAAATAAATTCACAACAAAAAATCTATTTTTATCTTCAATAAGATAAATTCGGAAAATAATTTTAAATTTCATTTAAAATTAAACCGTCGACGACGTCCATTCTACATCGTAAAATGAGCTGCAACCAACGACAATGCCAACTGACGAATACATGTTATCCTATCATCATTGGGTGTTTGACGGGATTTCCGTAGATGCCAATATCGACACATACGGGTATCTACAGAGCCCCCACTTTGACTGAGGCTTGGACAAGGCGCTAGTCAAAGTATACCCAGGTCCCTCTCGACCTGAGGATTCCGCGGGTCGTTTAGGGTCCATTAGACCTGCGTATATAAGCTCGCCGGCCATAAGAAGAGATCATACCTGGAACTTCGCTCGGGATTGATCTTCATCTCAGCACATCAAATCATCATGGGTCATCGACTTGCCATAATTTGAATTGAGGGTGGGTTGAGCCTTATCTTTAGGCGCCTACGTATCCGTTGTGATGGAATCAAACTCGCATCGTAGTTTGGCACAGCTGAGGAATTTTTCCTGAATCGTTGGTAGATGTCATCCGTTTATCTTAATAATGGTCTCTGAAGCGAACGGCTTCAGAGCCCACAGTTGAAGAATTTTCTCTTACACTCTAGACATAGGAAAACAACACATACATCGATAAACCTCACATAAAAACACAACAAGGTCATCGACCTTTGAAAATTAGATCACTTCGGAAAAAGATTGAGTCTTCGACCTTGGATTTGAACGAATTTTGAAGAATTGGGCCTAAGGCCCAGATTCTGATTTTGAAATTGGGAGTATCCGCTGGGGATATATTATTAGTTTAATCATCGATCACCTTGGCCCCATTGAGGTGTTCTTATTTCATTGTTCCCACTTTTGAAAATCCAAAATGACAAATTTAGTTTCATGCATTGCATCTTGTGTGCATGAACTACCCCAACTTTAGGACATTAGAAATAATGCCTAACTCGGTTTGGGGAAGTACATGCATACGCAACGGGAGGTAATCTAAATTACGCTCTCCGTCATAAATAAAAAACACATGCATCATGTAGTATATAGATTAGTATAGCTTGCATTTAGAGTAGAATTCATGCATCATGCTTGCATGATTTCCCATCATTCTGGCCATTGAGGAAAATGCCCATATTAGTGTGGGGATGGGGAATTCTAACTTAACTTTTATTCAAAAATCCAAAAAAATCCAATAATTTGAAAAACCATAAAAATTTGAAAAACTGAAAAACCAAAAACAACTTCATTTCCTTTGTAGTGTAGTCATGTATATATTGTTGTATATATTGTGTTTGTTTTATCCTTGTTCACATTGATCGACTACGCCACATCCGAGACATGAGGATATTGAAGACCGCATGGTATGATCTTTCCAATCTCCTTTTTCCTCTTTATGTTAATGACTATGTGGCTTTATTTTGATTGATGCGGTATAACAATGTGAACTTAGGACTTGCATTTAGTTTATATGTCATATTAATTGGTAGAATCATTTGCATTAGGATGTTTATATGGTAGTTGCATCATGGCATGTAGTTTGCATGTTAGAAAAATTTTGCGAAACCGTCTACTTAGGAAGTTTGACAAGTGTATATAGGCCCTAGTAGATGCTCTTTCTTCTTAAGACTTTTCTTGTTAGAATACTTGTAAAACACCCTAGGATGTGTCATGCTAGTATCCTTTGGCTTATGGATTAAGGCCTAGTCAAGAGTACCTTGTGGTGTGATAACTTCTTGGCTACCGTTTATTCCAAGGTGACCCTTGAAACCATGCATCCATCCATCATCCATGTTCTACCACATTTTTGTCATCAAAGGGAATGGGCACAAAAAGAAATCAATTTGAGTTCAATGAAATGAAAAGTGAAAGAAAGTTTTCAAAATGCATCAAATGAAAAGAGGAGCAAAAATAAAACTCCTAAAGCTTCAAATATAAGCCAACCTCACTACATATGGGGTGACTTTGAAAATGTTCAAAAGAAATGCAAAAAGTTGAAAAGTTGTCAAGCGTTGAAATGCCAAAAATAAAAAAGAAATGGCAAGAAAGTGTTCTCAAATGTCAAATACCACAAGAAATTGGGGGGAAAAACAAAAACAAAAGCAAACTCCCAAAGTGAAACTCAAATATCTATCGATCCCTATCCATCGTATCCATTTTTGTGCATGGTAGAGAGGGGACCACCCTTCTTCTTTTCTAGGCAAGAGGGGGAATTTCGCGATCCTCCAGTGTTTCTAACATCATAGGGAGTCTACTCGTGACAAAAGCATTTAACGATTGAGGACAAAGGTACCCTAGCTTGACACAACTCGGAGGTGATTTATTGGTATCCTTCTAGGCTTAGTAGTTTGAAGAAATTGCATCGATGAAGGAGTGTGTACCCTTGAATTGCTTCCCTTGTAGATAATTTCCGCCACTTAGATGAGGAAAGTGGCTATTCTTTTGTAGATGCATCCATTACTTGATTTTGTATGCTTAATGTTTGGATGTGACGCCATTTTGGCAAGACCCACCTTGCCTTGCAAGAAGGCATCTTGTTGTGAGTTGAAGAGGCGGAGTGAGACCCGCTAATTGTCTCATATCGGCTATGTTATTAGGTTAGTTTAAATAATGGTCCTAGTCTTTGTCACCTCTTTACTCGGGACGAGCAAAGGTTCGGTTTGGGGATATTTGATGTGACCATAATTAGAGCATATTTAGTCCCCGAATTAGCTTTGTTCCCATGCTTTTTAGTGCATATTTGGGTCATTTATTGTCTTTAGTTCTTTGTTTTGCATATTCTTTGAGGTTTTGATCCCTTGGTAGGATAGGAGTGCAAACCTTGCATTTTCATGGCGAAATGAGGCTAAATTGATTGAATTCAATGACCAAGCATCAAGGAGAGACAAGATTAGAAGGCCTTTGTACATACTATAGTAGATGGGAAATGATGAGAAAATATCCTTGCATCCCCGAGGAAATCCTCAAGGATTTTATGAAGAAAAAGGAAGAAAAGAAGAAGGAACAAGACTGCCTGACAATCCGTGCGGATTGCCTTGAATCCGCCCGTCCACCAAGCCACAATCCGAGCGGCTTCTCCAGAAGACGCCTGGGCAAAAGCTCCATAATCCGCCCGTCTTCAACCCCTTGACGCCCGGGCAGAGACCGCCAAATCCGCCCGTCCCGTGCTAAAGACGCCCGGATTCCCAAACAGACCCATTTCGTCTTCTTCAAGCTTCAAGGAAGGATGCACATCTTTTTCTAGAGACCGGAGTTTTCCAAAAGAGACCGGCGTTTCCTCAACAAGGGACTTAATCGTCATTTAAGCCCTTAGTTAACCATAATTCATACACCTAATCCCCACTATAAATACCCTATTAGTCTAATTAGAAGATATGTTCTTCTTAACACTCCTTAGAGTAGTTAATATCAATCAAATCTCTCTTTAATCTTGTAATCAACATTTAATCAAGTTTTAATACAAGTTTTATTTCCTTAATCTGTCTCTTGTTCATCCTTTATTTTGGGTAATTGAAGATTATTTGGGTTATTATTGGGAGATTGACAACCTCTCAATCAAGCATTCAAGTACTTCTTTTATTCTTTGCTTTATTATTGGAATCATTAGTAGGTGTAATTCTCTTAATCCCTCTTTAATTATTGTTAATCACTTTCATTTATTCATCATGTTTCACTTTGTTGGTATGATTGACAACCTTGCTAGCATGTTCAACATGATAATGAGTGAGTAGTTTCCTTAGCTAGGGTTAATGGGTGATTGGAGGAAACCAACATGGGGGATGATTCATGCTTAAATTAATATGCTTTCATAGTTTATTTGCTTGCTTGTTGTGATCTCAACTTATGCACATGTTATGTTTGATGAAATGTGAGCCTATGAATCCTTGCATTTTTTACCCATCACCTATCTTTTCAATGAGACTTGTAAGATATAAACCAACTCGAGTCTCATTAGACCATGCATATTGTTGAGTAGGGAAGATTAAGTCGACTTGTAGGTGTTGTACAATCTAATCGATTCGGCTCCGGGACCCAAACTTTCCTAGGATTGTAAGATATAAACCAACTCGATCCATCACAACAATAATTGCTTGCTTATAACTTGAGAATATGTTTGTATGATCAATTCCCATGAATCCCCTATGACCCCATGACACCCTAGTAACTTTTATCAATTGTTTACATCTCTTTTTATTCATCTTGCTTGTTTACTTTCATTGCTATTTAGTTTAGTGATCTTCTACATCAAACCCCAATTGTGATACCTCTTAAGACACCACTAGTTGCAATAGAAATCTCATCTCAATTCCCGTCCCTTGGGATCCGACCTTTACTTGCCTTTTTACTAATTGTAGAGTTGTTTGTGAAGTTATAAATTATGTTTTGGTCTAGGTGCTCCTAACGACAAGTAACCGAAAAATATAGTCCGACCAAAAATGGCGCCGTTGCCGGGGACGGTGTTAACTTGATTTAGATTTTCTTATATTGTTATTAGTTGTGTCTTTCTTTGCCTTGGGGAAGTAAAACTCCTCAAGGTTTGTTCTAACTATTTTCAAGTTGTTTGATATTTTTCAAGATGGACCTTATAGATTGTTTTGTAGAGGACCACTTAAGTATACCTTTCTTAAAAGATCCCATGCAAGCATTGGAAGCCTTGGAAGCAAGTGAGGCTAAAAATATGTATTGGGAATTGGAGGTAGATCTTTTTGAGGACGCTCTAGCTAACAAAGAACTCACTCATGCACAATCCGAATTAGTGCATAACATCCTTGTGGAAGCATGTCAACCTATAAAAGATGAGCAATCCATCCTAGAAGACATCTTACAAGCTCAAGAGCAAGAGGAATTCGTCATGGAATTCGAAGGCGATGAGATTGGTGAGCATGAAGAACAAGTTGAATATGCCATGAGAAAGGAATGCCTAATGGAGATGGAGCAAATTCTCAATGAAACTCCAAAGGAGGAAAGTGAGGTACAAATCCATACTCTAAAACCCCTTCCCCCAAATTTGAAATATGCTTACCTTGATGAATCAAAGACCAAACCCGTGATTGTTAATGATAGAGTTTATGAGAACCAATTGGGAAAATTGCTTGATGTGTTGAAACAACATGAGAAGGCTATAGGTTATAGTCTAGATGACCTTAAGGGGATAAGTCCCAACTTTTGCATGCATAGAATTCATCTAGAGGAGGACCATAGACCTACCATTCAACCTCAAAGAAGATTGAACCCCCACATGCAAGAAGTTGTCAAAGGAGAGGTTATGAAATTATTTGATGCGGGAATCATATATCCCATATCGGATTCTTTGTGGGTTAGCCCCGTTCAAGTGGTACCTAAGAAAGGAGGTACCACGGTGGTGACAAACGAAAAGAATGAGCTAATACCCACAAGGAAGATCACCGGTTGGCGTATGTGTATTGACTATCGAAAATTGAATTCCGCAACAAGAAATGATCATTTCCTCCTACCATTCATTGACCAAATGCTTGAGAGGTTAGCCTCCAACAAATTCTTCTGTTACCTTGACGAGTATTCGGGATTCTTTCAAATCCCCATACACCCGGACGACCAACATAAGACCACCTTCACATGCCCTTATGGTACTTTTGCATATAGGAGGATGCCTTTTGGCTTATGTAACGCCCCCGCCACTTTCCAAAGATGCATGATGAGTGTCTTCTCCGACTACCTAGAGACCATAATGGAAGTTTTTATGGATGATTTTAGCGTTTATGGAAAGTACTTTGACTCATGTTTGCATAATCTTTCTCTTGTATTGCAAAAATGTGAAGATGTTAGTCTTGTTTTAAATTGGGAAAAGTGTCACATCATGGTCAATGAAGGAATTGTTTTGGGTCATTTAATTTCGGAAAAGGGCATCGAGGTCGATAAAGCTAAAGTTGAGGTGATAGAGAAACTCCCACCTCCCGTGAATGTTAGAGAAGTGAGGAGTTTTCTCGGTCACGCGGGTTTCTATCGCCGTTTCATAAAAGATTTTTCAAAAATAGTGAAACCCCTCACTCAACTCTTGCTTAAAGATGCCCAATTCCATTTCACTGATGAGTGTGTTGAAGCCTTTAATAGAATCAAGGAAGCACTCATCTCGGCACCGATCATTCAACCTCCAAATTGGGAACTACCGTTCGAGATTATGTGTGATGCTAGTAACTACGCCGTTGGAGCGGTTCTTGGCCAACGGGTAGGTAGAGCTCTTCATGCCATCTATTATATAAGCAAGACTCTTGATCCCTCCCAAGTGAATTATGATACCACCGAGAAAGAGCTTCTTGCCATTATCTATGCTTTAGACAAATTCCGTTCCTACTTACTTGGATCCAAGGTGATTGTCTTTTCGAATCACCGTGCTCTCCGACATCTCTTGATAAATAAGGAGGCAAAACCAAGATTGTTGAGATGGATCTTGCTCCTTCAAGAATTTGACTTAGAAATAAGAGACAAGAAAGGAGCCGAAAATGTAGTGGCGGATCACTTGTCAAGGATCCGGTTTCATGATGAACATAGAGAAACACCGATCAATGACTCATTTCCCGACGATATCTTGATGGCCATTCAAACACAACTTGAAAGGCACATCACCCCATGGTTTGCCGATTATGCCAACTATATTGTTGGAAGAGTATTCCTTCCAAATTTAAACCACAATCATAGAAAGAGGTTCTTATTCGAAGTAAAAAGGTACTTTTGGGATGACCCAAACCTCTACAAGGAGTGTAGTGATGGGCTCTACCGGAGATGCATCCCTCAATGGGAGGTCCAAGGAGTCTTGGAAGGGTGTCACTCATCACCCTACGGTGGGCACCATGGAGCAAGGAGGACCATTGCAAAAATTCTTAAATCGGGCTTCTATTGGCCTACAATATTTCAAGACACAAGAGAATTCATCATTCATTGTGATGCTTGTCAAAGAACGGGGAATATCACTTGGAGGAACAAAATGCCGCAAAGGGGCATTCTAGAGGTAGAGATCTTCGATGTTTGGGGGATCGACTACCAAGGTCTGTTTGTGACATCCAATGGGAATAAGTACATCCTTGTGGTCGTAGACTACGTCTCAAAGTGGGTGGAGGCAATTGCCACTCCAAATGATGATGCAAAAACGGTCACCAAACTCTTCAAGAAAATAATCTTCCAAAGATTTGGAGTTCCTAAAGCAATCATAAGTGATGGAGGAACGCATTTTCATGAAAAGAAACACGCATCTCTTTTGACCAAATATGGTGTTCAACATAGGACCGGCTTGGGATATCATCCTCAAGCAAGCAGTCAAGTTGAAGTTTCGAATAGAGAGATCAAGCAAATCCTTGAGAAAGTTGTGAACAAGACCCGAAAATATTGGAGCACAAAGCTTGATGACGTTCTTTGGGCTTATAGGACGGCCTATAAGACTCCCATAGGAGCCTCCCCTTACAAGCTTGTCTATGGAAAAGCATGCCACTTGCCAATCGAATTGGAGTACAAAGGTTTTTGGGCAATCCGAGCACTTAACCTTGATCTCAGACTGAGTGGTCAAAAGAGGATGATTCAAATTCAAGAGTTGGAGGAATTCCGACTACAATCCTACGAAAATGCCAAGATCTACAAGGAAAGGACAAAATTGCTCCATGACAAGAGGATTAAACAAAAAGCCTTGCACAAAGGGGATAAAGTCCTTCTATTCAATTCCCGCTACCGACTCTTTCCGAGAAAGTTGAACTCTAGATGGATGGGGATTTTGAAATCAAGGCGGATAATGGAAGCAAGTTCAAGGTCAATGGTCAAAGGTTGAACCATACTATGAGGGAGCGTTTATTGGAGAGGTCGAGGTCACCTACCTCGGGCCTTCTCATCTTTGAAAGAACCATCAAAGGGAGAGTTTGGTGGAGTCCTCCCTAAACCACCACTTGTAAATATTCTAACCCTCTAACTTGTATTTATAATTTTATTGCATTCCTGTAATTATAAACATAAACTCTTCCCATGAGAGTAAGTGAGGGAGGGTCACTAACGAACTTTGAATGAAGGAAGGAACCAATCTTCAAGTGTGGGGAAGAATAAGTCAAAGTCCAGGAAAACAAAGAAAAATCCGCAGCAAGGAACCCGAGCGTCTTCCCTGGAATCCGCCCGTCTTGCTGCAATCCGGGCATTTTAGGTAGAATCCGTCCGTCCTTTTAGGCTGTAAAATTGAAATTTTGGGACTGCTGGAGAATCCGAGCATCTTGGCAAAGAAGACGCTCGACCTAAGTAATCCGCCCGTCTTTGCAAAAAGACGCCCGTCTTTTTGCCAGTGCATTTCAAGAAAGGATACTCTCTCAGAATCCGCCCCTCTTTAGGAAAAGACGCCCGTCTTCTTTCAGAAGAATCCGAGCGTCTTGGGGTCGAGACACACGTCTTGGCGGCGTCATATTTTTGGAAAGTTAACTGTGACAGAATCCGGGCGTCTTCCCACAAAACCGCTCGTCCCGAGATGCTTGAATCCGAGCGTCTTATGCTCGAATCCGCTCGTCTTCCTGCTGTGAATCAACCACGAGTTTTCCTATTTTTATTACACCCCACCACACAATTTGTGACACATCACCATTCCTTCCACTTATATTATAAAAACCCACCTCCTTATGACTCCAAAGCATATCCCAATCACTCTTTTACCCCACAAAATCAAAAAGCCCCAATTTTCTAGGGTTCCAAAGACAACATTCAATCCACAAGGAGCATCTTCATACTTTAACAAATCAAAATTTCCAACTCAACAATCAAAGAATGCCACCTAGGGGATCTTCCTTTAGGGAAAGGAGAAGACCAAGGGTAAGAGGAAGTTCTTCTACCTCCCATGTCAACACATTAAGAAGGGAGCATGAAGAAATTGTGGATCTCACAAGACTTGATGATTTCTCAAATGTTGAATTCGTCAATGATGTGCAAAGACTCGTCTTCCACCGGCTTCTTCGTAAGAACATTCTTCCTACTAAGTTTTTATGTCATGATACTTTGAGGAAACTTGGGATTTATCACCAAGTGGAAGCTCTTTTTGAGTTGTTTGGTCTCTCTACCCATTTCCACATGCATGAGCAAACTTACAGATCCCTTGTTCTTGAATTTTTGAGCTTCTTGAAGATTACAACTTTGAATAGAACAATATGCATAGAATTTAGGTTGGAAAGTGTTTCAAGAATGATGACTCTAGTGGAATTTGCTAATGTGCTTGGTCTCGATGTCTCGCCTACCCGGACATCAAAACCGAAGAGATATTGTGTTGCACCCCTATGGAGGGCCATGACCGGCCGAGATTTCATGTACATCAAGGAGTCTCTAGCTTTCCACATACAAAATCCCATTTTGAGACTTACTTACCGGTTCCTTTCTGGCACTCTACTTGCTCGCCGAGATCCGGCAATAGTGAACGAACTTGACCTTGTGTTCATGGAGTCTTATCTCAATATCCAAGGAAGGGGTGGGTACCGCTTCAATGCGCCTCTTGTGCTACTCGAAGAATGGGCAAAGTTTAGGAACGGTGATGATGATGGGATGAGACACATTGTTAATGGAGGGCTCATTGCGAAGATTGCAAAGCATTTAAATCCAAGATTCAATGATAATAATGAGTATGCTCCTCTTTCCGGAAATACAAGGATAAATGAAGACCTTCTTCTTATTCATCATCATTGGATAACCCTTGAGGGGGTTGATAAAAGGATCAAGTGGATAACGAAAGGAAGCGATCCAATCTACCTACCAATGACCGGCCTACCAAGAATCTCACCAAGAGGAGGACCTTTATCACCAATCCCATCCTACCTCATCCCTCCAAACCCAACCCAAGCAAGGCAAGCACCACCACCTCCAAATGCCCAACAACAACAACAACAACAACAAGAGCAACAACCTCAAGATGAGAAAATCAAAGTACCTCCCTACCCATTTCCTTACCAACCGTACTGAAGGAAAAGTAGATCTAAATACATAACATATTCATATATGTTTTAAATTAATTTGTCATAAAATTAATAAAGGTCTTATGCATGCAAACTAATTAGCAAAATAAAGAAGAAATCATCCTTACATTGTAATTTCGGTTCTTATGGGCACAAAAGAGATCTCCTTCCCTTTTGTTCTTGAGCTTTCCTTTTGGATGAACAAAGACCCAAGTGTAGGATCTCTCCCAAGGAATTATACCCAAAGCTTACTCTTAATAAAATTAATATTATAAGTATTAGATAATATTAATTCTTGTAGAAAAATGACCCAAAAATATTTGGGTTTTGCTCTCAAAAACCGGTTGAGAGAGAGGGGAATGGAAGATGATTTTCTCTTTCTAAAATCTTTATTTTGATAAGATGGAATGAATGAATAATTTTTTACACTCATGCATGTAGTGTATATCAAAAATAAGACAAAAATCCTTTTGCCTTTTCTATGGTGAAACCGGGTAGGAGGGAAGAAAGGGGGAAGAAAAAGACCCAATGCATGCTCTTGTTTGCCTTCACAATGCAAACTAGGGTTGCATGGCTAGGCTATAATATAAATGATTGTGTTTACCACAAATTTAAACAACACAATTTTTAGCCTAATTCCCTCTTAATTTCGGTACACTTATAATATGGGATCCATATTATTTTTTTGTCAATTTTGACTTATGTCACATGTCATATGTTACATAAATTTGTTGTGCATTTTTAACATATTAAAAATCAACGTATTATTAAAAATACGTCACATACAAAAATCGACTTAGTAATTCATAATTACTTGTACCAAAATATTTTACCAATTTATAAATCACAACAAATTGTATTTATAATAATTCATTCAATTTCAATTGTTTCTTTAAACAATAATTTCATCCGAGTAATGATACAATTTGATTACTCAGACAGTATCTCATTTAATCACATTTCAATGTGATACGTAAATTTTACTTCCAAAATCGTCCGTCAATTTTTCAAGTAATTTAATTAACTCGTAACGTTATACGATTAATTAAATGATCAATTAAGAGTGTTGCCCTATAGGTATGACCTAGGGGGTCAACTGATCACCACCGTCGCACGACAGTAATGTCAAACTCTAGTCAGCCAATCATTACCGATATATGTTGACCAGTTGACAGTAAAAAATACTTCCCAATTGTATTCTTTAAAACGAGACTTTAAACATGTGATCATCATGATCAACAGTCGTGATCGCATTATTGTCGGAGGACACATTTCCCAACAATCTCCCACTTGTCCTCGACAAGTTTGCGTCACCAATTCTCTTGTCCTATTACTATCTCCAACTCAATGCAAGGTGTCTTTCAGGTTGTACTTGCAAGTGATCATATCGAGAGTGGTTTCCTCGATCTGGAGAATAACTGATTGACCGAACTTATCTATCATAGATATTTTCCGAGCGTGGCCACGCATTTCTAGTTCATTACTCCTCGAGTGGCCCTGAGATATTGTTATAACCCTGACTAGGGGTGGACAATTCCTATCGCACTCATTCCCTTTGACTAGCCACAGCCATCATAACCCAAAATATGCCCATTTCACCCTATTTACGAAGGTCGTAGTAACACAAATCAAAGTTAATCTGAAACTGTGCCATCTTAGGCGAATATTCTCTAGTCAAAAGAATCGACTCATTTATATACTATAGTAGCTCTCGCCACGACCAGGCTATATAAATTGCCAGAACTCTATAAGCGGTCATAAGGCCCGACAAAATGTTCCTAACAGTCTGCCTATGTGATCGACTAGTCATCTCACATGACTCTATGGCACTTGAACTTGCCATCAATCGCATCACACTCTAGTCACTTCGAGACGTCACCTCATACAAGTGACTATGGGCAAATACTATGTTAATCCGTGTTCACTTTAACGGGGTTCAATTGTCACTACGACCCGTTTGGATGTAACAATGTATAAATTAAAGATAAAAGACAAATGTGATTATGAACATGAACAAAAACAACACTTTTATTTCATTTCAAAATCTAACATAGACTTGGTACACGTTTAAGTCCCATGGACGCCATATGTCCATCATGTTTAGCCTGCGATAAAGGCTTGGTGAGCGGATCGGCTATGTTGTCATCCGTCCCAACCTTACAAATCGCAATTTCCTTTCTTTCAATGAAATCTCTTATTACATGATATTTTCTAAGTACATGTCTAGATCTATTACTAGACTTTGGCTCCTTAGCTTGGAAGATCGTCCCACTATTATCACAATAGAGAGTGATGGGATCATTGGCGGTAGGTACTACTTTTAGACCTTCCGTGAATTGCCTGATCCAAACAGCTTCCTTAGCAGCTTCGATCTTTGCAATGTACTTAGCTTCCGTTGTAGAATCCTCGATTCTGACTTCCTTGAAGCTTCTTCACTACTGACACCACCATTGAGCATAAAAACGAAACCAGCTTGTGATTTCAAGTCATCTCTATCTGTTTGAAAACTTGAGTCCGTGTATCCATTAACACGCAACTCAGTGTCTCCTCCAAACACTAGGATAGAATCCTTAGTTCTTCTCAAGTACTTAAGGATGTTCTTGACAGTAATCCAGTGACTCTCACCTGCATTTCCTTGATATCTACTCGTCATGCTCAAGGCATACGAGACATCAGGACGTGTGCATATCATGGCATACATGATTGATCCAACAGCGGAAGCATAAGGGATCAACTTCATGCGTTCAACATCATGGGGTTCGGAGGGAGATTGAGTCTTGCTCAATATCGTCCCGGTTACCATAGGTACCAAGCCCCTTTTGGATTTGTCCATGCTGAACCGTCGAAGAATCTTATCAATATAAGACTATTGACTTAGTGCCAATATCCTCTTGGATCTATCTCTATGGATCCGGATACCTAATATGCGTTGTGCCTCTCCTAAATCCTTCATTTGGAAGTGGTTACCTAACCACTTCTTAACAGAAGACAACATTGGAATATCATTTCCAATGAGTAGTATGTCATCGACAGACAAGATTAGGAACACAACATTGCTCCCACTGAATTTCATGTATAAACATGGTTCCTCAACACTTCGAGTGAAACCATTTTATTTTATAACATGATAGAATCGATGATTCCAATTTCTAGATGCTTGCTTAAGACAATAAATGGATCTCTTAAGCTTGCACACTTTGTTAGGATTTTTAGAATCAACAAAACCTTCGGGTTGTATCATGTACACCTCCTCTTCTAAATACCCATTTAGAAAAGCGGTTTTGACATCCATTTGCCATATTTCATAATCATGAAATGCGGCAATCGCTAACAAAATCCGTATGGATCTTAGCATGGCTACGAGGGCGAAGGTCTCATCATAATGGAGACCTTGGACTTGGGTAAATCCTTTTGCCACTAGCCTAGCTTTGTAGACATCGTCATGTCCTTCTATGCCATTCTTGATTTTGAATATCCATTTGCATTGAAGGGGTCTTGCTTCTTTAGGCAAATCTACCAAGTCCCAAACTTGGTTTTCATGGATAGAATCCATTTCGGACTTCATGGCTTCAAGCCTTAAGGAGGAATTTGGACTACAGATTGCGGCCTTGTAGGTGGCGGGCTCGTCCCTTTCCATAAGCAACACATCGAGTGTTCCATCTTCCTCGATAAGTCCCACATATCGATCAGTATGGCGAATAACTCGGCCCGTTCTTCTAAGTGGAGGAGGGACAACCGCGTTAAACGACGAAAGAACATCTTCTTGCGTCTCTACTTCGGTTTGTGGCTCTTGAACTTCATCAAGTTCAAAATTTCTCCCACTCTGTCTCTTAGAAATAAACTGGCTTTCTAAGAAGACAGCCTCGGAAGACACAAACACTTTGTTATCTTGAGGTTTGTAGAAGTAGTAACCTCGAGAGGTCAAAGGATAGCCTACAAAGATGCATTTTTCGGATCTTGGGGCAAGCTTATTGTCGGGTTTAATCTTGACGTAAGCATCACATCCCCAAATTTTCATGTAGGATAGATTAGGAACTCTTCCTTTCCATGTTTCAAATGGAGTCTTTTCGGTGGATTTAGTGGGACTATTATTTAAAGACAGAATTGAAGTTTGGATTGCAAATCCCCAAAACGAGTTCTGTAACTCGGTTTGACTCATCATGGATCGAACCATATCAAGTAGGGTTCGATTTCTCCTTTCGGCAACACCATTGAGTTGTGGTGTTCCGGGTGGAGAAAGTTGTGATATAATACCACAACCTTTCAAGTGTGAATCGAATTCAAGACTAAGGTATTCTCCACCACGATCGGATCGTAGTGCCTTAATCCTTTTGTTGAATTGGTTCTCTACTGCGTTTTGAAATTCCTTTAATTTCTCAAACGCTTCACTCTTATGTTCATTAAATAGATATACCCATATCTACTTAAATCATCGGTGAAGGTTATGAAGTAGTCATAATTTCCACGAGCGGTGATAGTCATTAGTCCACACACATCGGTGTGTATGAGTCCCAATAGTTCACTAGCTCGTGTCCCTTTACCACTAAAAGGATTACGAGTCATTTTGCCAAGTAGGCAATATTCGCATGTACCATATGATTGATAATCAAATGGTGTAATAACATTAGGTGAAATTAATTTTTGATGCGATTCTCGTTTATGTGACCTAATCGACAATGCCAAATGAACGCTTCACTTGGGTCACTTGTTTTGAGTTTCTTTGATTGAATGTTATAGATATCATTAGTCGGATTTCAGGTCTCTAAAATGTAAATGCCATTGATGGAAGAAGCTTGGCCTATAACCAAATCATTCCTTGAAATAGTACAACGATTGTTCTTAATGACAAAACAAAAACCGTCCATGTCTAGCATGGCGATTGAAATAATGTTTTTAGAGAGTGTAGGCACATAAAAAAATTATGTAAATACAACTCAAATCCATTAGGCAAAGCTAAAACATATGTTCCTTTGGATTCGGCCGCTACCCGAGCTCCATTTCCAAGGCGTAGATCCACATCTCCCTTGCTAAGCCTCTCCACATCTCTTAAACCCTGTAAATGATTACAAAGGTGAGTACCACAACCGGTATCTAGTACCCATGTCGTAGTGGAAGTATAATTTATATCAATAACATAAATTTCTTTAGGAATTTTACCTTTTGGAGTGATGATTCCTTCCCTTATATTTCGCAAATATACGGGACAATTCCTAAGCCAATGTCCTATGCCATAACAATAATGGAACTCATCATTAACTTGCTTGAAGTTTTTGATTTTCTTTCCCTTCTTCTTGAACTTTTTGCCCTTTGAAGCAAGAACTTGATTGCTTGAGCTCCCACTAGTTTTGGCATCTTTATCTTCCAGAGAAAAAGACCCTATAGATTGTATGAGGTAGTCTTCCTGAGACGGACTCACACGAGGTCTAGTAGTAGTAGGTGGTTTATAAGAAGTGATGAAGTTAAGGTTTCCATCCGAACCTATCCCAAAATAAAGTTCTCTAGTAGTGTCGAAATCATTGTTGGAGAAAACGTCGTCAAGAACATTGTGGTAAGACTCAATAGTTATCGGTGTGGTAGCGTTTGAAGGATTCATTGTAATGAACTACAAGTAGGGAGGAAAAGGAAATATTAACATTTGTCTTTTCTTAAATCATACTTGCAAAATTGACAAGATATGAACATTTAAATAGTGACCTCTACCCAACTATTGTAAATGATTCCAAGACCCAAATTCATATCAACTTAGGCACGGGGTAGCCGATGAAACCTTTATCAATATAATTCGGTGGATTAACCTTTTAATCGATTCTACTTTTAGAACTCTTGGTCGATAAAATTACTCTAATGTTTATCTATAGCCCAAAACACATCAACAAGGGCACGGGGTAGCCGATGAAACCCTTATCAATAACTTTTGTTGAGTTCAATCCAAATTTCGAATAAATGTGTCCATTATCCAAACCCACATCAACTTAGGCACGGGGTAGCCGATGAAACCCTTATCAACATGAATTCAGTGGATAGACAATTATCACCCACTTCCCCTACGTAACAAGGTTTGTACCCCGGGGTAGCCGAGTGCACTCCCTCGCGAAATAGGTTTTCATGGTTTCTACCATTTGGTAAGGCTATGTCTCAATTAATTGTTTTAGCGAGAGGTCATGTCAATTTATTATCTATCACGTTTTAAGTGAACTAAAGCGGTGAACTACGATAATTTTAATTGACACGGTCGATTAACTCGATGAAAGAAGATGCATGTTTTAGTTATGGCGATTTAGCGATGCATGCGACATAAAATAAAATGCAAGCATAAAAATAAATAAATCCTAGTATGGCCTTTCCTAAAATAGAAAAACTATTTAACTATTACATATTCGGAAACCAACTCAATTGGTCCCTTGAACTTCAGTTGTGGCACGCATCTCGATGTAACACCGTCTTTATGTATCGCCATTCTTGAAGAAATCCGTCTTTCGGAACTCCGAAATGAATAAAATTACACAATAAATTACATAATTTCCTATTATACATTTGTAACTAAAATAAAATAAATTTATTAAATTACAAAACGGTGATACGAGATCACAATAAAATTACAACCGAATCGATATTCCCATACATTTCGGGAAATACCAATTAAAATCTAAGGCCATACTAAGTAAAATTACATAATTCAAAAATTACATAAATTAAAATTATGACAATCATAAAGAAAAATGCAGCATTATAATATGTATGAACATGCCCAATTTTATGCTAAATCACCTTTAATTAGCCAATATCGTATATTACTCGGTTTTTACGGATTTGCGTGATTTCAACATTTTATAATCACAAAAAATTACATAAATTCATATTTATGCATAAGTTAATTACCCTAACCTCTTAGGACTCAAAATTTAGTCTTCACTAATAATTTGACCATAATTAACTCATATTTATAAAATTGTTCATTAATGGACTAAAAATTACAAAAATAAGCTATAAACTTCAAATAAATCACAAAATTTCAAATAAATTCAAAATTTGAAATTTAAACTCATGAACATTCTGGAAAAATACCATGACACTCATAATGTTCAAAACCTTAGGTCAAAAATTTCGAAATTTTTCCGGAAAAACAATGTTGCGGTTTATCGATTTTTAATAAAATAATCATAAAAACATGAGAAAAATTTTATTCATCAACTTTTCAATTTTAGATCTGAAAAATTTAATAAAATGCAACATTTGACGTTTTTCCTTAGTCATAGATTATGTTTTATTAATTTTTCACTAATAATGTCACTATTTATGCTATTTTTCTTCAAAAATCCATAAATCATGCAAAAAGACTTCACTATAGCCCATTATTTTACACACATCTTGTAAAATTGCATGTGACAACATATTAAATTTCTATGACCAGATTCGAGATTTAACTCATACTAACCTATTTTTCACCTAAATCCGAATTTAATAATGAAAAATCCATTTTTCGAGCATAACAAGTCCAAAAATTATGAAAATTTACAGATTATCTCAAAATAATATATGTGACAACATATCCAAAAATCACTGGAAAATTCGAAGTATAGCTAATTTTAGACCGAAAATGACATTTTTACTCATAAAATCATATTTAAATGCCATTATTGTATAATATGAACAATAAAAATCCGTAAATTTAACCAAAATATCCTAAAACATTTTAGGACCAGAAATTTTAACATGCATGAATTAATTTCGTGATATATCATAATAACACAAATTTTACAAGTTTTATATGTTAATCTTTATAACTCGGAAAAACTTTTAACCGATTTGCATGCAAACAACCATGGCTCATGATACCGATTGAAGGAAAAGTAGATCTAAATACATAACATATTCATATATGTTTTAAATTAATTTGTCATAAAATTAATAAAGGTCTTATGCATGCAAACTAATTAGCAAAATAAAGAAGAAATCATCCTTACATTGTAACTTCGGTTCTTATGGGCACAAAAGAGATATCCTTCTGTTTTGTTCTTGACCTTTCCTTTTGGATGAACAAAGACCCAAATGTAGGATCTCTCCCAAGGAATTATACCCAAAGCTTATTCTTAATAAAATTAATATTATAAGTACTAGATAATGTTAATTCTTGTAGAAAAATGACCCAAAAATATTTAGGTTTTGCTCTCAAAAACCGGTTGAGAGAGAGGGGAATGGAAGATGATTTTCTCTTTCTAAAATCTTTATTTTGATAAGATGGAATGAATGAATAATTTTTTACACTCATGCATGTAGTGTATATCAAAAATAAGACAAAAATCCTTTTGCCTTTTCTATGGTGAAACCGGGTACGAGGGAAGAAAGGGGGAAGAAAAAGACCCAATGCATGCTCTTGTTTGCCTTCACAATGCAAACTAGGGTTGCATGGCTAGGCTATAATATAAATGATTGTGTTTTCCACAAATTTAAACAACACAATTTTTAGCCTAATTCCCTCTTAATTTCGGTACACTTATAATATGGGATCCATATTATTTTTTTGTCAATTTTGACTTATGTCACATGTCATATGTTACATAAATTTGTTGTGCATTTTTAACATATTAAAAATCAACGTATTATTAAAAATACGTCACATACAAAAATCGACTTAGTAATTCATAATTACTTGTACCAAAATATTTTACCAATTTATAAATCACAACAAATTGTATTTATAATAATTCATTCAATTTCAATTGTTTCTTTACAATAATTTCATCCGAGTAATGATACAATTTGATTACTCAGACCGTATCTCATTTAATCATATTTCAATGTGATACGTAAATTTTACTTCCAAAATCGTCCGTCAATTTTTCAAGTAATTTAATTAACTCGTAACGTTATACGATTAATTAAATGATCAATTAAGAGTGTTGCCCTATAGGTATGACCTAGGGGGTCAACTGACACCACCGTCGCACGACAGTAATGTCAAACTCTAGTCAGTCAATCATTACCGATATATGTTGACCAGTTGACAGTAAAAAATACTTCCCAATTGTATTCTTTAAAACGAGACTTTAAACATGTGATCATCATGATCAACAGTCGTGATCGCATTATTGTCGGAGGACACATTTCCCAACACGTACAACCATCCCAACCCCTTTATCCTTCCCCGTGATGACTTTGTAACAGGAATTCTACAAGATTTGCACTTCCGACAATATGAAGCTACCGTGGACAATTATTATACACTCTATCCTCAATACCACGATATGATTCAAAGGGGAAAGATTAGTGAGGAGGGAGCATTTCCCTCTTGGGAACAAATGGATTTACTCTTCCCCAATTCGGAGAGAGCAGATGAAGGGGCAAACGGGCGACAAGAGGAAGGGAGCAACAATTCTTGCGGAGGGGACACGGTGGAGCTTGGAAGTGAAGAGGACGAGTTCATGGACCCAAATACAAGTGATGCATCCAAGGAAATATGGGATAGTGATCTAGAGGGAGATGACGACAATCTCTAGTGGATCTCTTCATAGCTAGATGGAGCGGGCGTGAGGCACCCATCTCAAGCTTAAGTGAAGTTTCCTCATCTCCTCTCTTTAGTTTCAATTTTCATGAAAGAAGTTTATGTTTTGTTAACTTGTAGATTATTTGACTTTGTCATGGTTGGAGAGTCCTAACAACATAGAGGACTAACACCTCGGCCCCATTGAGGTGTTCTTATTTCATTGTTCCCACTTTTGAAAATCCAAAATGACAAATTTAGTTTCATGCATTGCATCTTGTGTGCATGAACTACCCCAACTTTAGGACATTAGAAATAATGTCTAACTCGGTTTGCGGAAGTACATGCATACGCAATGGGAGGTAATCTAAATTACGCTCTCCGTCATAAACAAAAAACCCATGCATCATGTAGTATATAGATTAGTATAGCTTGCATTTAGAGTAGAATTCATGCATCATGCTTGCATGATTTCCCATCATTTTGGCCATTGAGGACAATGCCCATATTAGTGTGGGGATGGGGAATGCTAACTTAATCTTTATTCAAAAATCCAAAAAAATCCAAAAATTTGAAAAACCATAAAAATTTGAAAAACTGAAAAACCAAAAACAAGTTCATTTTCTTTGTAGTGTAGTCATGTATATATTGTTGTATATATTGTGTTTGTTTTATCCTTGTTCACATTGATCGACTACGCCACATCCGAGACATGAGGATATTGAAGACCGCATGGTATGATCTTTCCAATCTCCTTTTTCCTCTTTATGTTAATGACTATGTGGCTTTATTTTATTTGATGCGGTATAACAATGTGAACTTAGGACTTGCATTTAGTTTATATATCATATTAGTTGGTAGAATCATTTGGATTAGGATGTTTATATGGTAGTTGCATCATGGCATGTAGTTTGCATGTTAGAAAAATTTTGCGAAAACGTCTACTTGGGAAGTTTGACAAGTGTATATAGGCCCTAGTATATGCTCTTTCTTCTTAAGACTTTTCTTGTTAGAATACTTGTAAAACACCCTAGGATGTGTCATGCTAGTATCCTTTGACCCATGGATTAAGGCCTAGTCAAGAGTACCTTGTGGTGTGATAACTCCTTGGCTACCGTTTATTCCAAGGTGACCCTTGAAACCATGCATCCATCCATCATCCATGTTCTACCACATTTTTGTCATCAAAGGGAATGGGCACAAAAAGAAATCAATTTGAGTTCAATGAAATGAAAAGTGAAAGAAAGTTTGCAAAATGCATCAAATGAAAAGAGGAGCAAAAATAGAACTCCTAAAGCTTCAAATATAAGCTACCCTCACTACATATGGGGTGACTTTGAAAATGTTCAAAAGAAATGCAAAAAGTTGAAAAGTTGTCAAGTGTTGAAATGCCAAAAATCAAAAAGAAATGGCAAGGAAATGTTCTCAAATGTCAAATACCACAAGAAATTGGGAGGAAAAACAAAAACAAAAGCAAACTCCCAAAGTGAAACTCAAATATCTATCGATCCCTTTATCCATCGTATCCATTTTTGTGCATGGTAGAGAGGGGACGACCCTTTTTCTTGTCTAGGCAAGAGGAGGAATTCCGCGATCCTCCAGTGTTTCTAACACCGTAGGGAGTCTACTCTTGACAAAAGCATTTAACGATTAAGGACAAAGGTACTCTAGCTTGACACAACTCGGAGGTGATTTATTGGTATCCTTCTAGGCTTAGTAGTTTGAAGAAATTGCATCTATGAAGGAGTGTGTACCCTTCAATTGCTTCCCTTGTAGATAATTTCCGCCACTTAGATGAGGAAAGTGGCTATTCTTTTGTAGCTGCATCCATTACTTGATTTTGTGTGCTTAATGTTTGGATGTGTCGCCATTTTGGCAAGACCCACCTTGCCTTGCAAGAAGGCATCCTACCTCATGGTTGTCTTGTTATGAGTTGAAGGGGCGGAGTGAGACCCGCTAATGGTCTCATATCGGCTATGTTATTAGGTTAGTTTAAATAATAGTCCTAGTCTTTGTTACCTCTTTACTCGGGACGAGCAAAGGTTCAGTTTGGGGATATTTGATGTGACCATAATTAGAGCATATTTAGTCCCCGAATTAGCTTTGTTTCCATGCTTTTTAGTGCATATTTGGGTCATTTATTGTCTTTAGTTATTTGTTTTGCATATTCTTTGAGGTTTTGATCTTTGGTAGGAAAGGAGTGCAAACCTTGCATTTTCATGGCAAAATGAGGCTAAATTGATTGAATTCAATGACCAAGCATCAAGGAGAGACAAGATTAAAAGGCCTTTGTACATACTATAGTAGATGGGCAATGATGAGAAAATATCCTTGCATCCCCGAGGAAATCCTCAAGGATTTTATGAAGAAAAAGGAAGAAAAGAAGAAGGAACAAGACTGCCTGACAATCCGTGCGGATTGCCTTGAATCCGCCCATCCACCAAGCCACAATCCGAGCGGCTTCTCCAGAAGACGCCCGTGCAAAAGCTCCAGAATCCGCCCGTCTTCAACCCCTGGGCGCTCGGGCAGAGACCGCCAAATCCGCCTGTCCCGTGCTAAAGACGCCCGGATTCCCAGACAGTCCCATTTCGTCTTCTTCAAGCTTCAAGGAAGGATGCACATCTTTTTCTAGAGACCGGAGTCTTCCAAAAGAGACCGGCGTTTCCTCAACAAGGGACTTAATCGTCATTTAAGCCCTTAGTTAACCCTAATTCATACACCTAATCCCCACTATAAATACCCCATTAGTCTAATTAGAAGATATGTTCTTCTTAGAAATCCCTAGAGTAGTTAATATCAATAAAATCTCTCTTTAATCTTGTAATCAACATTTAATCAAGTTTTAATACTAGTTTTATTTCCTTAATCTCTCTCTTGTTCATCCTTTATTTTGGGTAATTGAAGATTATTTGGGTTATTATTGGGAGATTGACAACCTCTCAATCAAGCATTCAAGTACTTCTTCTATTCTTTGCTTTATTATTGGAATCATTAGTAGGTATAATTCTCTTAATCCCTCTTTAATTATTGTTAATCACTTTCATTTATTCATCATGTTTCACTTTGTTGGTATGATTGACAACCTTGCTAGCATGTTCAACATGATAATGAGTGAGTAGTTTCCTTAGCTAGGGTTAATGGGTGATTAGGGGAAACCAACATGGGGGATGATTCATGCTTAAATTAATATGCTTTCATAGTTTATTTGCTTGCTTGTTGTGATCTCAACTTACGCACATGTTATGTTTGATGAAATGTGAGCCTATGAATCCTTGCATTTTTTACCCATCACCTATCTTTTCAATGAGACTTGTAAGACATAAACCAACTCGAGTCTCATTAAACCATGCATATTATTGAGTAGGGAAGATTAAGTCGACTTGTAGGTGATGTTGTACAATCTAATCGATTCGGCTCCGGGGCCCAAACTTTCCTAGGATTGTAAGATATAAACCAACTCGATCCATCACAACAATAATTGCTTGCTTATAACTTGAGAATATGTTTGTATGATCAATTCCCATGAATCCCCTATGACCCCATGACACCCTAGTACCTTTTATCAATTGTTTACATCCCTTTTTATTCATCTTGCTTGTTTACTTTCATTGCTATTTAATTTAGTGATCTTCTACATCAAACCCCAATTGTGACACCCCTTAAGACACCACTAGTTGCAATAGAAATCTCATCTCAATTCCCGTCCCTTGGGATCCAACCTTTACTTGCCTCTTTACTAATTGTAGAGTTGTTTGTGAATTTATAAATTGTGTTTTGGTCTAGGTGCTCCTAACGACAAGTAACTGAAAAATATAGTCCGACCAGAGATTCTTCCCGGAACACAACTATCGTGATGTGACTCGTACTTCATACGACCCATAAAAAAAACTTAGCCTACTAAAGGCGTGTGAATATCTATCGACTAGTTAGGAGTAGAAATGTAAATTGGCCATTCCGGCCCGCGAAATAAATCAAAAGTCGACGAAATCAACATGATCTGGGCACAAAGCCCGAGGCGGCCCACCATCCAGCCCGAGGGGTGCGCAACTTGAGGCCCACACGACACCTTGCTTAGGTGGCACTCTAGGGCTTCCTAGATGTGTTGCATCCTTTTCTTTTTTTCTTTTTCTTTTTCGCCCCTTTTCTTTTTATTTTTTTTGGCTTTTTAACTACTTCTGCTAGACAGATGTGGCTCTTTGAGAGACTTGGATTATCAGCCCAACCATCCAAGAAATATTATGTGAGCAGCTTCACCTCTCGATCACTGGTGTGCGCATTCGGCCAAACGTCGGCTTATTGGCGCGATATGTTGACTAATGGGGCAGGGTCCCACATTCATTGGGTCTTACCTTGGCTTTCTCTGGACTCATTCACGGGTCTTTCAGACATTGATAAAACAAGGTACATCATGATGATGGGCCTAGATCAACCCATTTATATCTACCCTGACTGAGTACTTTGTCAATTCGGCCGGTGACAGACTGTTCCAGCCGTTGAAGGTACTCATGGGACAAACTTTGATGTTACCTACTCTACGTGTCAAGCATGGCTCCAGGCTTAGAATGGTATGATTATTTGGCATATGATAGATCCACCAGAAATAACATGGGTTTCTCCCTCTTATCTGAAATGGGCTACCGAACCAACTTTTGAAGTTAGAAGGAAACTGCGGAAGGACGATGATGTGGATTGGAAGTATCACCAAGATAGCTTCCTGAACCAATCTTACTTCAAAGAAAAATTCTCGACCCTTTTTGAGTACGGACCTGCGACCGACAAGAACTCTAGGACCGACCGTAAGACTTCAAGTGTTAGGCAAAGGTTGGGTTCGACGGCTAGCAATGGGCCATCTTTAGCTGACAGGCTTGGTCGTCGTCCGATTGTGAAAGACTGACTGGGCCTGCATGAAGAAGACATGACTCCTTCGAAGAAATGGGCTAGGGTGACGATGGGTGAGACATCGTCTTGACGTGATGGGCCTCGTGACTCGGGCTCGGTGTAGGCTAGGACTTGGCTTAGCTATTTCTACTATCTATTATCTTCTATTACATTGGGTGCTTTCTTTCTGCTTGTGTGTGATGGGCTTAGCCCAAAATAAAATTTGTAATGAGCTTCACTCAGAAATCATGAATAAATAAAAAACTACTATTTATGATAAATTCCAATTTCTGCATAAAAATTCATTTTTGCATTACAAAGTTTTCGGTTGTACTTTTTTAAAGAGTTGCCTACGTATCTGCTTTGCAACAGAATTAAACCGGGTTGGTAGTTCTCCTGTTGAAAACAATTCATGCAGCGTCAACAAATGTCAACAACTTGTGACTTATTCTAAGCAGAAAGCAATTCGAATATTATTTCATAACATTTGAGAATGAGGCCTTTTCAAGGGTAGTACTTCTTCAACTGATCCAAATTTGTAAGATTTGCAAAGTCATTTCCGTCCAGATCTGTCAACCGAACGACACCTCCCGACAAAATCTTTTTTTACCAAATATGGGCCTACTCAATTTGGCTTGAACTTACCCCTTGGGTCCACTGGTAGTAGAGCGCAAACTGATTTTAGAACCAAATATCCTTCCTTGATTCCTCGTGGTTTCACCTTCTTGTTAAAAGCTCTATCTATCCTCTTCTGATAGAGTTGGACATGATACAACACGTTAAAACAATGCTCATCAAGCATCACTAAAGAGTCATATCGGGCTTGAACCCAATCCGTTTCGGGAACTTGACTTTCCAGCAAGATCCTTAAAGACGGTACTTCAAATTGCACTGGTTGAACTGCCTCCATTCAATGAACCAAGTACTAGGGAGTTGCTCCCGTGGCTATTCTAGTTGAGGAACGGAACCCCTATAACATGAAAGGTATCTAATCGGGCCATTCACGGTAACTATCCGACATCTTTCTCAAAATGGCAGCAACCGTTTTGTTAGCAGCTTCTACCGCACCGTTTGTCTGTGGTCGATAGGGTGACGACTTGTGGTGCTTTATCTTATACTTCTGAAGTATAGTTTCAGTTTCAGCTTGAAAATGAGTCCCGTGATCAGAGATGAACTCATGTGGTACTCCATAACGACAAATGATTTCATTCTGAATGAATTTTTCCACTTGCTTCGCCTTGAGTTCTCTATAAGACTTAGCTTCCACCCATTTCGTGAAGTAGTCAATTGAAACAAGGATAAAGCAATGTCCTCCCGTTCCGGATGGGTTTACCTTTCCGATAATATCGATCCCCTCAGGTTGAAAATGGCCAGGGTGACGTCATGGTATACAGCATATAGGGTGGTAGATGTTGAACATTTGCAAAAATCTGGCAATGCCTGACATATCTGCGACACTCCGTCTCCATGGTTGTCCAATAGTAACCCAACCTCATGATTTTTCGAACTAACATGTACACATTCATGTGTGGCCCACACTCTTCATCATGTACTTCTTCCATAACTTTCTCGATGGTCAATTTATCAACATATCGCAACAAAATACCTTGGGCCATTCTTTTGTATAACTGGCCATCATCAGTCTTAACAAATTAGGATGCCAGCATTCTTAAGGCACGCTTCCCTCGTACATCAAGATCGATAGGGTATTCTCCCGTTTCTTTGTACCTTAGAATAGCCATATACTACGGCTCTGCTTCACTTTCTTCGGTATCATAAATTGCATTCACATAAGAGGGTGACGATCTCCTTTCGACACAAATTGGCATACAGTCCATATGCTCGGGAATATTGATTAACACAGCCAGTTTTGATAGTGCATCTGCAAATTGATTTTCATCTCTCAGAAGATTAACATATTTGAAATCATGGAAATATCGTTCTAATTCTTCGATCCTTGCTTAGTATGGGGTCAAACTATCACTTTTATTTTCCATAACCCAACTACTTGATTGATCACAAGGGAGGAGTCCCCGTGTACAAAAAGCTTCTTCACGCTCAAATCGAGCGTGCTACGCAAGCCAAGCAAACATGCTTCATATTCCGCGTCATTATTCGTCACGTTAAGCCCAATTTGATTGAAACCAGAACTTGTTCACCCTACGGGGAGATTATGAGAATTCTGACCCGTATCCCATATAATTCGATGCTCCATCAAAGTATAGGTCCCACACATCATCTTCTATATGAATCACGTCTTCGTCGGGAAATGACCAAGTATCCCCTATCTTAACTTTTTCGATTGGGTTGTCAGCAAGGAAATCGGCTACTACCCTTCCCTTAATTGCTTTTAAGGGTACGTATTTGAGATCAAACTCGGATAGCATAAGAGTCCATCTCGACATTCTACCATTGAGCACCAGTTTTTCAAACAGGTACTTGATCGGAACCATCTTCGAATAGACACACTCACACTGTAACTAAGCATATAGTGTCTTAACTTTTTAGTTGCCCAGACTAGTCCCAAACACGTCTTTTCTAGAGGTGGTTACTTCCCTTCATATTCTAAGAACTTTGTACTAATGTAGTAAATAGCCCTTTCTTCTTTGTTGACAGTTTGAGCTAGCATAGCCCACATTGTGGTATTTGTTACAGTTACATACAACGTTAAAGGTAGCCCAGATACATGTGGGCTCAAAACTGGCGGTGTGGATAGAACTTCGTTGACTTTGTCAAATGCGGCCTGACATTGATCATCCCATATTTCATGTTCCCCGTGTAAGGTTCTTAAACCCTCTTATTAGACTCTTCTAACATAGATCTAAGTTACTTATTAATTTAGATGTTGTGGATCTAGTTATATGCAAACATATATATATAAAGAAAGAGTAGAAGTAGAAACGATTTTTTCTTACATTGTAATAAAACGGAAATGGGTACAAGGTTGACCTCCTTCCAACCTTGTTCTTGAGCTATGAATAATAGGATGATCCTCCAAAGTTTCAAAGTATAAATTCTCCTATCAATTTCACCATGTTATTACCGAAAAGATTCTTAATGACATTAACTAGATATTATTAAGAATTAAAATCCCTTTATATTATTATTATTACTACTCTAGTAATATACGATAATAATGTGTGGTTGTGTGAGAATTTTAGAGAGAACCAAGCATAAAATTAGCACTAGAAAATGAGCAACCAATTGTCCCTTATAAGAGCACAAAACGGGCACCCATAGTCCCATTAGTGGGCAAATTCTTTTTCTTATTTTAATGCATGCTTTTGTAGGTAATGAGTATACTAGGTTAACCTTTGTCATAAGCATGCAAGCAGAGAAATAATTACATGCAACTAGTTGATTTAAAGAAAAGACAAAAATAAAATGTTATCCCACAACATTGTATTTTCGGCCATCATAAGACAAAATGGACCATTTTTATTTTGTAATGTTTGTCACACAAACATAAGATCATTTATTTATTTATCTTATATAAATAAGTATTTTTTTTTTCAAATAATAAATAAGTATTTGGTTTGATCATATAACAATTATATAATATAAATAAATGATTAATATATACCTAACTCTTAAATGATAATTATGTCATTATATGAAAATATAATGAGTCCTATAATGTGCAATTTACTTAATTTACAACCCTTGTAAATTATAATCAACAAATAACCTCTACCTCTAAAAATACAATACCTCGATTAATTTAATAAAATAACGCTTAATTATTAAATTAAATCTTATTTAATCACATTACATTAATATATAAAATTTCATTAGTCAATCATCGCATAATTGATTAATAAACTTGCGTCGACTCGAGTTCTAAACTCGACCTCAACAAACTCACACAACTAAATATATATATATATATATATATATATATATATATATATATATATATATATATATATATATATATATATATATATATATATATATATATATATATATATATATATATATATATATATATATATATAGGGTTGAGATCCTATGAGAACTCACTTCCCATGAGAACCGTGAGAACCTCATGTTCAGGACCTTCATATCTCAAGTTCAGAACATTTATACCAAAGGTTCATAACCTTTGTATCAATGGTTCAGAGGTAATGCATGAGAAGGATAACTAACATACACCCCGCACATTATTTGTCAACAAATTCAAAGTACAAACAAATCACAATCTATATATATAAATCTTTATGTTGGTCCAAGCAAACTGCAATCTGATAGTTTTGGAACGAAGGAAAAATTTCAATAGTAAAATATGTCATAGACATAGCTCGAATTTGGTAGTTATAACTAAACAAATATCAAAAGTTGCAAACAAAAGATAGAGCTGTGAAAAAATGACTGACCAATCATGTAGAGCTCAAATTAAGTGTTAATAAGTGTATTATGATTCTTTCTATGATTGGAATCCATAGAGTGCAGCAATATCGAACATGCTGCAATTTGGTCTCATTGTTAAGGAATTTAAGGATTTAGTTGACTTGTCCACAAAAACACATACATCTGCATACTTTTTGAGGCAGTTAACTAATATCAGTAGTTTCAATTCACAACTATATAATTAGCTAAATGTATGTAAAAGTCGCATCTTTAGATCATGTTTATAAGGTGTCCAACAACATGCACTAAAACAATGACACTAATAGTATGAGTTAGATTGGCTAATTAGGTTTCCCACAAATATCCGCTATTCGAACAAGCCTAAGATGGCCAAGTTGAAGCTCCTATTATGTATTAGATTATGCTAACAAGCAGTAGGTGTCATCATGATCGTAATTAAAATTTATGAACTTTTGGTACAAAGGTTATGAAACTTTGGCATAAAAATTCTGAACCTTTGATATAAGGGTTCTGAATATGAGGTTCTCACGGTTCTCATGGGAGGAGGGTTCTCATAGGATCCTATATATATATATATATATATATATATATATATATATATATACATATATAAGAAAAAGGGATTGATCAACCCGTATTAAATACATTTGATCAGAAATTATTTGGGTTCCATCCAATAGGTGTGACCTCAAGGGATTAACTGATCACCACCGTCAAACGACAGTAACGTCAAACTCTAGTCAGTCAATCGTTACCAATAAATGTTGATCAGTTGACTATACAATGTATCATCCCTTATGTATTCTTATCATTAGATTTAAATATGCGATCGCACTATTGCTGAGGACACATACTCCAACAATTTCACACTTGTCCGAGACAAGTGTGCGTCACCAATTCTCTTGTCCTGTTACTATCTCCCACTCAATGCAAGGTGTCTCGCAGGTCATACTTGTATGTGATCATATCTAGAGTGGTTTCCTCGATCTGGAGAGTAACTAATTGACCGGAATTATCTGACATAGATACCTTCCGAGCATGGCCACGCATTTTCATTTCACTACTCCTCGAGTGCCCTGAGATTTAGTTAACCCTGAAAAGTGGGTGGACAATTCCTATCGCGCTGTTCCCTTCGAATACCACAGCTTATCATGTCCCAAAAGATGCCCATTTGCACTCCATATTCGGAAGTCGTGGAGCAAAAATCAAAGTCAATCAGAAACTGTGCCACCTTGGGCGAACAGTCTCTAGTCAAAGAATCGAATCAAATAGAATACAATAATAGCTCTTGCCACGACCAGGCTATATCAATTACAAGAACTTTATAAGCGGTCACTGCCCGACAGAGTGTCCCATACACTCTGCCTATGTGATCGACTAGTCATCTCTTATGACCCTATGGCACTTGAACTTGCCATCAATCGTCTCACACTCTAGTCACTTGGAGACGTCACCTCATATAAGTGACTAGGGGCCAATACTATGTTAATCCAGTTCACTTTAATAGGGTTCAACATTGTCTTTACAACCTATTTGGATATAACAAAGTAATAAAGCAGTTTAAAATAAAACTTAAACGATGAATGTATTATCACATATGTAAAATTAATACAATATCAATTACTACATAATCTATAATCCATATTTAATTTTGTATATAATCGTACATTTCAATTCGTTTGAAATGGCATGACTTATCATGTTAAGCCTATGAGAAGGCCTTGGTTAACAAGTTTTAGCAACAACTTGCACCTTACTTAACCTCATTATATACTATTTCCCTTCGTTACTATAATCTTTTATTATAAAACCTTTTGAGTACGTGTCTAGATCCAATCTAGACATAGGCTCTCTTGCCTTAGGATAGCTCCCACTGTCCTCACAGTGTTTATAACACCCCAAATTATTTAGGAGCTTTTAGCAAGACATTCCCAATAAATTGGACTGTTACCATCTCGGTTGCCCGAGGTAAATGATACAAATTAAAACAAACCAAAGTACCTTAATAACTTTAACTGAAATAATGGTTTTATTACATTGCCAACCGATTAAATTTAAACCTTAACATTACAATATACTACGCAGCGGAAATTACATAAATAGAATTGTATAAGTCAACTAAGTGATCTAGACAGCCACTATGGTCCAAGTCGAGCTCACTTCCCAATGCTCCCAAGTCAGCTAATCTTTAGTACCTGTCAAATCTGCTCCCCATTATGGTTCATCACATGTGTTCACGAATACACTGTGAACCACGAGGTTGAGTAGGAATAACCAACAACAAGTCAATGTAAAATGATATGATATATAATATAAACACGACTGAGCTCATCACCCGAAACACCCATTCATCCCGCCAATCCCTGGCCCGGGGTATTCATCATTCCAACCGAAGTTGAAGTATTCACCATACAAACCGAAGTTGAGGTATTCATCATCCCAACCGAAGTTGAGGTATTCAATTATAATTATACGTCATGTCAACATAAAATCATCTTAGACACGAGGCTGAGGTATCCAATCCAAACGAAATTCCAATATAAATCATTAAACGATATACAATCTAACAACATATAATCCACATCCATTAATTCACCCAATTCCATAATACATTTATAATTTCCACAGACCAACAAAGATAAGACGAGTTGAGTAGTTATCCTACCCCGCAGCAAATATAATCCAATAGCAAATCCAATTAAGCAGCTCAAGCACGACTCAGAAATTCCTCTCCCCAAAACCATCACCTAATAGCAATTACAAATTTACTTATTAATTACATTATTTTAATTCCGATTTACGATTTATTATTATAAAATTATAAACATTACGATACACCAAAACCCGTCTTAAATAATTAAACTAATTAATTAATCTTCTTAATCCCGCCATTAATCAATTATTAAATCTAAATCGTCACTATAACCTTACGTCATCACTACATATCATCATTATTAAGAACACGTCCCCCTCTTTTACCCAATACACACAGCAACCTCAGCAGCCCGACGCCACCGTGAACCACCCTACACCAATCACCTAGCCACGAACCAACAACCAAAAGCAACACCCTACACGACCTCCCTATCACGTCTAGCACAACAACAACAAACAACAACTCCGTCATCACCCAACACAAACCCAACCAACACCACCTCATTCGCCCCTAGTGGACACTACCATGACACAACTATCATGGTGCAGCAGCAGCCCTGACCGACCCCGACAACTTCTACAAACACGGACTCAGTGGCAGCCTTAACACCAACAATAACCAACCCGACAACCTTATACCACTCACGATTTGTCTTACCAAAACGCAACCACACCGCCAGTAGGCCACCAACGGTTGTCACCACTTAACCAAGGTGGTTCCATGGGAGGTCCCTCACTCGCTAAACCCAATAAAAATAACCCAACAACGACTCAACACCGCCAGCAACAACACGAGCACTCCTTCCCCTGTTTTTTGCGAAATTCCGTCAACTACCACTACAAACCGCCACCTTTAAGCATCCCTGACCACCCACCAAGGTCGATCCTTCACCCCGATGTCAACCCTACCGTCGGTCAGGTCTGGGTCACCCAAAACAGGGGTAAAAAACTCATATACTCAACCGAACAAACACCCCCAACCACCAACGAAACCCTAATAATATCCCCCTTCCCGCCAGTCAATGGTGGGTCCGGTCGATCCCTGGTGTCCCACGGTCAATGTCATGGTCTTGGGTAGGTCAACGGTTGTCTATTTAACGAGTTATATTAATCTTAAGGTGAGTATGTCATGAGACGATTAGAAAATTACCTTGTGACGATCTCCTAGCTAGTTGTTCCTTCTCTTTTCTCTTATGTGAATTATTTGTGTTTTATGATCAAGTCTATTTATATAGGTAGGTCATAGGTATAAGGAAGAAATTAGTAAACTATATAATTACCATATTATTTCTATTATACAAATACGATTATTATAATAATAATAATAATTATTATTATTATTATTATTATTATTATACTCAGTCCAACACATCTTCCTGACTCGTCCACTACGTTATTATTAGTTACCGTCTTATTTGCAATTATTAATAGGAAAATTTGACGGGAATAAGCCACCTTTACCACCAAACCCGCCTGCCACCACAAACCGCGAACCCCCCCTGCACCTTCCCCTCGTTACCCTCCTCTCCACGACCACCCTCCTCTCTACCACCCGCCTTCCTCCTCCCTCCACCACCGCAACAACTCCACGAATACAACAACAACAACAACAACAGAACCACGAAACCGGTTTCGATTTGTTTTTTTGCTTGTTAATTTTTTCTGTTTCTTTTGTTTTTAGATGATTTCGATTTGGGTGTGTGGTCTTGTAATCGTTCCTGTTAGCCGTGTATTTCAATTTTTTTTTTAATTTGTAATTTTTAATTGGTGTTCACTACTACAGATACAGGCTATAACAACGGGTAAAAACCGTTGTAAAAACAAAAAGCGGACGTTGTTAAAGCGGCCGTTGTAGAAGGTATTTACAACGGTTGGGTTATTTAATGAAACCGTTGTCGAAAGTATTCACCAAGGTTAAAAGCCGTTGTTGTTGGGTGTACGCCATTGTGGAAAGTGTTTCAAAAATTTGGAGGGAATAATATAACAACGGTTGTCATATGTAAAACCGTTGTTGTAACTTTCCCTCCAAAATTGTGAAGTCTTTTAACAACGGGTTTAAGCTACATACCCGTTGTTGAAATTGTTAGTAACAACGGTTCTTAGTTTAAAACCCAGTTGTTGTAACTTTCCCTCCAAAATTGTGAAGACTTTTAACAACGGTTCTTCGTTTAAAACCTGTTGTTGAATATTATGCGCGGTATTTGTGAAAGGTATTCACAACGGTGTTTTTTTTATTAACCGTTGTGAAAGGTCTTCACAACGGTTTTTTTTAGTAACCGTTTTTATTACGAACTCCTAATGTTTTGAAAAATTAAATTTGTTTCATGTCATTCAAAACCTCGCATATATCAAGAAACCATATACCAAAGACTAACATAAATCACAAATTGGTTCATCGAACTCAATAGATTCAATTCAACCACAATGAAGATCATATATATATATATATATATATATATATATATATATATATATATATATATATATATATATATATATATATATATATATAGATTTAGGATCCGGTGAGAACGATCATTCGGTGAGAACGGTGAGAACAAACTAACTTAACTAAAATCTCACGGGTAACTGCCAAAATCAAACTCCAACCTTATGTCTCCCTCATTCTTATCGTTTTATAAACTCCCTCTCCCTCATCCTGATCTACAACCAAAACTGGCGACCATCACGAGTCACGACCAGTTACCACCACCACTAGATGACGCCGACGAATACCAGACGCCGTCGCACTATCATGACGCCACCAGGATGAAAAAAAATCACGGCCATCCCATCTTATCCTAGCCCAACTTTCCCCTCCTCCCTAAGCTCTATCAACCCATCACTTCTCGTCGTCGCCGCCGATCATCACCGATAAACATCCCGACCGCAATTTGTGCCACACGAAATAAATGTATCTGGTTTCTATGATAATGTATCTCAAACCAATTTTAATGTACCTAGTAATTAATTTTATGTATCTATGTTAAGATACATCAAAATAGTGATTAGATACATCATAAAATAGTGTAGATACATTGAAATAGACGGGAAGAAACCAACGAAGGAGATGAGATGAGATTGTTGTCGCCGGCAGCTTGCTGTTTGCCGATCACCATTAGTCGAACTCCTCTGATGCGACCACCACTACTCATCGCATTCTTCCCATTAATTTGTTTTATATCAATCAATTAACCTAAATTGAAGACCAGATCTACAAAATTTTGATAAATAATACCGTCATGCTCGTCGGAATATTTCGAAAATGTCGCACACTTGGGTCGTCGGAGATAGATTGACGGTGACGAAGGTGCGGTGATTATTGGCGGCAGATAAGGTGGTGACGGGGCTGTAGTTTAAATGTAACAACATGGTGAACGCCGATATGAGAGGTGGTCGACGGCGACAATTGACCGGCAGCTGAGGTTCACTGTCGGGAGTGGATGTAAGTTGGAAAATGGGAGTAGTGGGGGAGTAATTAATGAGGCACGTGGATTCAATTAGGTAGATAAAGGAGTTTGTAACATTTGGTTTGGGCTTTTTCAAATGAAATCTGGGCCTTTTATTTGTATAATACTATGGTTTGTGACCGTTCTCACCGTTTGCACCGAATGTTCGTTCTCACCGGATCCCACCTCTATATATATATATATATATATATATATATATATATATATATACTTACAAGGAGTTGAATTTACATAAACTAATCATTCCCTTTCAACAAAAAATTTACTAATAAGCTGATCTAAACTCTGAGTATCATGCATTTCTATTTTCTAAGACGTATTTGCCCAACATGTCCCTTACCTCGTCTATATCTACACTTGAGTACTGCTGAATCTCTGGTGACTGGTTGATTACATACTGCGGAAAAAACAAAGACAAGACATTATTGTAACAACATCAATTACTGCATAGCAACATCATGGTATATATAGCAGCAAGCAAGACAACATTAGCTCTAATTTAAAAAAAGTAATAAACACTTTATTAAATTACTAACCTTTTCTGGAATAAGGATATATCTTCGCCTAATAATCTCCAACATGAACCGACAAACGTAGTATCCACATTGTATGCTATCTGGCTGGCGAGGGGCCTATTATTACATAAAAACAAACAGACGAGAGAAGGCTCACATCAGAATCTTGAACTTTAGGTATATTGTATTAGTATTAAACACATATTTTTACACTTAATGTATTGTATTTGAGCACGTACCCCTGTTATCGTAATAAAATTAGGGCCATCATCAGAATCTTTCGTGGGTTGATCCTGCTCGTTAGCTCTTCTCTTCTCAAAGGCCCTTATTTAAAAAAAACAAAAGGAGGCAGACACTCATTTTTTTAGGGGCAAAAATGAGCTTTTTGCTATAAATAAAAATTGAAACTTAATATTATTATAAATAAATCAGTATTATAAACTTACTTATTAATCAAGCGCTTAAAAGTCTCGCTTGGTTGATTATGTAAAGAGTCCAACCAGAAAACTTTCTTCTTTGTCGGCATGATGGCTGCTAGCACCCAATGAGTCCTACATCAAGAGACATCATCATTATTAACAAGTACATATATTAGTTATGAAAATGCAATTGTAGGGGAAAACGTAATATTAATTTGTTTATTACCCCTTTTCATTATAAGCGGCAAAAACCAGCTTCTTGGTTATCGCCAACTGCTGAGCAATATAATCTACCCGATCTTCGAACGAGAATTCCGTAATAAATAAAGATAAAACATTGGGGCACAGGAATCCGTATTGATCAACTGGAATCTTGTTCTCGGGGATCACTCTCAATTTCAATATCCTACATTATTACGGTATTAATTCCGGTATTTAAAACACTATCTAGTAGTCAGAATATTAGAATATGAAATTATTTATTAAGAAACTTACTTCATCCAAACAAATAGGTGTTGGACATCAATCTGGTCTAGGCCAGCCCAAATGGCTAGCATATCCGATGACATAAGTGCTTCGCGCTCAACCCCTAGAATATCCTCATCGAGCGGAATAATTATCAATTGCTCGGTTGCTATGCGACGGCAAGCCTCCTCATGCAGTTTCCTCATCGTCATCATTCTTACTTTTTGCATGTAATCCTTCCCATTATATTTTGTGGAGTTTAAACTCCTAACTTCTTTGAGGTCGGGGAAAAAATGATTCTTTGATTTTGTGCTACTACCACCAGCCTACGCATGTAGATAATTAGACTAATAAAAAATCCAAAGGTAACATATCCTAGTTGGAGTAATAAAAATAAAAGCGTACTTAATTAAATACCTCGTCAACCTGCTCTTTCAATGATGAGGTAGTAGTAGCAGGTATGACTGGGGACTTAGGCTTATCAGTCTTTTTTGTCCCCTATATAAAATTACCATGCTTTTTATAAATACAGACAAAAATATAAATAAAGGGAGCGAGGTTTTTAAAAAATGGAGAAGTTATTTAAATACCTCATCAGATTGTTGTCTGGACGAGGTAGTTGGCATGTCCGGGGACTTAGGTTTATCCGCCTTAGCCGGCTTTTCTGTTCCCTACATACAAAAAATTTCCATGCTTTTTAGAAATACAGAAACAAAAAAAATTAAAGGGAGGTTTTCATAAAAATGGAGAAGTTAATTAAATACCTCATCAAGTTGTTGTCTCGACGAGGTAGTTGGCATGTCTGTGGACTTAGGCTTATCCGCCAAAGCTGGCTTTTTTGTTCCCTACAAAAAAAAATTAACATATAAATTTAACATATAAAAACATTCAACAATTAAAAATGTAACATATATATAAATGTATTTCTTCTAACCCCAACTGCTTTCGGCTGATGAGGCGGAGACGACCGAGCCAAGTAGATGTGAGTTTCAGGCCATTGGATGAAACTTCCAACCGCATCTCCCAGAATGGTAATGTCGTCACGAACTGGGACAGGCAGTTGAAAGTTTTCATGGCCTGGAAAGACTGTAGTTATCTCTACTTTTCTATGATTCGGCAAAAGTTTTTCGCCATGAACTACACTTTCCGATGCTGCAGATTTGGTGTGCATTTCTACGAGACCCCGGCCAACACGCACATTTGGCTTTTCGGTTTTAGGGTCAGCAAGAATAACTGGCCTCTTGTTTACGGCCTGAAGAATATACACATACATTATTATATCCCAAAATTTAATAGAATTCATATAAATTTAACTAATTAAACACTTCATGCATACCTTACTGAAAACGGGGAACTGACTTGAAGGGGATGTATTCTGTTTTCCATCAGCCGTCTTCTCAAGTTGCATCTCCTTTTCAGACCCATTATTTACCTAATAAAATTAACCAATGGCACCATGTCAGAAGTTATAGCATTAGAGTTGGTAGGGAACACACCCCATAATCTTACCCAAAAAAAAGAAAAGAAAAATAAGGAAGTATTAGGTACCTGATCGGCTTTAGTTGTTATAACTTCAGAAGCATTAGGTACCTGATCTTTCTGAATCTCGTTGACCGATACTTCCTTCTCATGTATTTGATCGAGGCCATTTCGTGTTCACAATTAAGCATATGTGGTCGTTGGTCAATGGTCGATACAAAACACAATTTATACTTCACAAACAACTCTACAATTAGTAAAGAGGCAAGTAAAGGTCGGATCCCAAGGGACGGGTATTGAAATGAGAATTCTATTGTAACTAGTAGTGTCTAAGGGGTGTCACAAATTGGGTTGATGTAGAAGGTTACTAAACTAAAATAGCAATGAAAATAAACTAGCAAGATGAATAAAATAAGGGGTGTAAACAATTGATTAAAGGCACTAGGGTGTCATGGGTTCATAGGGGAATCATGGGATATGATCATACAAACATGTTCTCAAATTATAAGCAAGCAATTATAGTTGTGATGGATTGAGTTGGGTTATATCTTACAATCCTAGGAAAGTTTGGGTCCCGGAGCCGAATCGATTAGATTGTACAACACCTACAAGTCGACTTAATCTTTCCTACTCAACACATGCATGGTCTAACAAGACTCGAGTTGGGTTATGTCTTACAAGTCAAGTTGAAAGGATAGAAGATGATAGTAAATGCAAGGATTCATAGGCTTAGCATTTCATCAAATATAACATGTGCATGTATTAAGATCAAAACAAGCAAGCAAATAAGATATGAAAGCATATTAATTTAAGCATGAATCATTCCCCATGTTGGTTTCCCTAATCACCCATTAAACCCTAGCTAAGAGACTACTCACTCATTATCATATTGATCATGCTAGAAAGGTTGTCAATCATACTAACATAATGAAACATGATGAATAAATGAATGTAATTAACAATAATTAAAAAGGGATTAAGAGATTATACCTACTAATGATTCCAATAATAAAGCAAGAATAATAGAAGTACTTGAATCCTAGATTGAGAGGTTGTCAATCTCCCAATAATAACCCAAATAATCTTCAATTACCCAAAATAAAGGAAGAACAAGAGAGAGATTAAAGAACTAAAACTTGGATTAAAACTTGATTAATACTTGATTACAATATTAAAGAGAGATTTGATTGATATTAACTACACTAATTATTGATAAGAAGAACATGCTCCTCTAATTAGCCTAATGGGGTATTTATAGTGAAAATTAGGGAGGATGCATTAGGGTTAACTAAGGGCTAAACTAGTAATTACACTTTTTAAGTTGAGCAAGGAGAATCCGGTATTTTCTGAGAGAAGGGCTTCTCTTTTCGTAGCTTGAAGAATGAAAAACGTCTTTGTCTTCGAAATCCGTGCGGATCGTAGTCGGACGGCCGGATCTGGGCTGAGGAATCCGAGCGGATTCAAGAGAGGGACGCTCGGATTGTGCTGGGGGAATCCGAGCGGATTCCAAAGTGGGACGCTCGGATTGGGCTGGACGGACGGGCGGATTTGGTACAATCCGTTCGGATTGTTGGTCAGCTTCAATTCTTCTTCTTTTCTTCCCTTTTCTTCATAAATTCCTTGGGGATTTCCTCGGGGACTCAAGGATCCTTTTCTCAACATTGTTCTTCTACTATGATATGTACAAAGGCCTTCTAGTCTTGTCTCTCCTTGATGCTTGGTCATTGAATACAATCAATTTAGCCTCGTTTTGCCATGAAAATGCAAGATTCTTACTCCTTTCCTACCAAGGGATCAAAATCTCAAAGAATATGCAAAACAAAGAACTAAAGATATGAAATGACCCAAATAGGCACTAAAAAGCATGGAAACAATGGTAATTCGGGGGCTAAATATGCGCCAATTATGGTCACATCAAATATCCCCAAACCGAACCTTTGCTCGTCCCGAGTAAAGAGGTGACAAAGACTAGGACCAATACTAACCTAACCTAATAATAATAGCCGATATGAGACAATTAGCGGGTCTCACTCCGCCTCTTCAACTCACAACAAGACAACCATGAGGTAGGATGCCTTCTTGCAAGGCAAGGTGGGTCTTGCCAAAATGGTGACACATCCAAACATTAAGCACAAAAAAATCACATAATGGATGCATCTACAAAAAGAATAGCCACTTTCCTCATCTAAGTGGCGGAAATTATCTACAAGGGAAGCAATTCAAGGGTACACAATCCTTCATAGATGCAATTTGTTCAAACTACTAAGCCTAGAAGGATACCGATAAATCACCTCCAAAAGGTGTCAAGCTAGGGTACCTTTGTCCTCAATCGCTAAATGCTTTTGTCAAGAGTAGACTCCCTATGGTGTTAGAAACACTGGAGGATCGCGGAATTCCCCCTCTTGCCTAGACAAGAAGAAGGGTCGTCCCCTCTCTACCATGCACAAAAATGGATACGATGGATAAAGGGATCGATAGATATTTGAGTTTCACTTTTGGGAGTTTGCTTTCATTTTTGTTTTTTCCCCCCAATTTCATTTGGCATTTGACATTTGAGAACACTTTCTTGCCATTTCTTTTTGATTTTTGGCTTTTCAATACTTGACAACTTTTTGCATTTCTTTTTGAACATTTTCAAAGTCACCCCAATTAGTAACGAGGGTGCCTTGTATTTGAAGATTAGGAGTTCTATTTTTGCTCCTCTTTTCATTTGATGCATTTTTGCAAACTTTCTTTCACTTTTCATTTCATTGAACTCAAATTGATTTCTTTTTGTGCCCATTCCCTTTTTGATGACAAAATGTATGGTAGAACATGGATGATGGATGAATGCATGGTTTCAAGGGTCACCTTGGAATAAACGGTAGCCAAGGAGTTATCACACCACAAGGTACTCTTGACTAGGCCTTAAACCATGGGTCAAAGGATACTAGCATGACACATCCTAGGGTGTTTTACAAGCATTCTAACAAGCAAAGTCTTAAGAAGAAATAAGAAGAAATAGCATCTACTAGGGCCTATATACACTTGTCAAGCTTCCCAAATAGACGGTTTCGCAAAATTTTTCTAACATGCAAACTACATGCCATGATGCAACTAGCATATAAACATCCTAATGCAAATGATTCTACCAACTAATATGACATATAAACTAAATGCAAGTCCTAAATTCACATTGTTTTTACCGCATCAATCAAAATAAAGCCACATAGTCATTAACATAAAGAGGAAAAAGGAGATTGGAAAGATCATACCATGCGGTCTTCAATATCCTCATGTCTCGGATGTGGCGTAGTCAATCAAAGTGAACAAGGATAAACAAACACAATATATACAATGGAAATGAACTTGTTTTTTTGGTTTTTCAATTTTTCCAATTTTTTTTTGATTTTTGAAATTTTTCAATTTTTATGGTTTTTGAATAAAAATTAAGTGTTAGAATTCCCATCCCCACACTAATATGGGCATTGTCCTCAATGGCCAAAATGATGGAAATTATGCAAAGATGATGCATGATTTCTATACTAAATGCAATTCTACACTAAGCTATACTACATGATGCATGGTTTTTGTTATGACGGAGAGGATAATTTAGATTACCTCCCGTTGTGTATGCATTAACTTCCCCAAACCAAATAAGACACTATTGCTAATGTCAAAGATGGGTATAGTTCATGCACACACTATGCTATGCATGAAACTAGATTGTCATTTTGGATTTTCAAAAATGGGAACAAAAAAGAACACCTCATTGGTACCGAGGTGTGAGTCCTTTGATGTTGCTAGGACTAAACCAACAATGATCAAAATGAAATAAAATACAAAGAGATATAGACAAACCATGGGAGTGTAGGAGTCTCCAAGGCTAGTCTTCCATCATGCTATCATCATCATCACTTCCCTCATGAGAAGTGGTCACATTGCCACTTTCCTTGGCACTTTCTTCTTCACTTTCTTCATTATCTTGCTCATCATCATCTTCACCATCTCTTTCTTCATCTCCACTTGCTTCTTCCTCAATATTATCATCAATTTCTTCACCATTTCCAACAACCTCATTGTCTTCCACCACGTCCCTAGATGCACCCGGAAATAAGGCTTCTTTATCCGCCCAACTAGGCAAAGGACAAGATGGATCAAGGAGTCCTTGCCTAGCTAAATGTAAGAGGGGAGGATATTGAGCCAAATAAGCGTTCTTCCGATCTTCATAAGCTTGCTTGTGCATGGCTTGCATAAGAAGAGTGACATAGTCTTTCCCAATTTCAACTCCTTACGGTTTGAACTCTTCATACACAAAGGGGTAAGGCGGTATAACAATGGAAGAGGAGGGGGTTTCATGATCACCCTTTTGTTGTTGAATGATGTACTCGGCTTCTTTGGATAGGGGAAGTAAATAGTTGGTCCGGTGGACACTTAGACGACAAATCTTCGCGGGTAAAGTGAATGATCGAGCCTCACTAGTAAGCCACCCATACTTGGTGTCAAGGGGATTGTGAGCAACCCACTTGAACTTGTTAATCATGATAGACATATCAATAAGATGGCCACCTTCCTTAGCCTTGTACTTGCTATCCTTATTGAAATTAGGATGAAAGTGTTTGGCTAGGACCGTGACTAGGCCGCCATTAACAATAACGGTTGTACCCTTCTTCCCACTATCAACATGGAGCCATCTATCAACCAATAGCCTCAAAGAATTGTAAGGCTTGGTATGAATTCTTCCAATATTCAAAGCCGATTCAAGGAGAATAAAATCAAGTCTTGTGAAAAGATTGGTGTCTTTCCTAGCAATTATGGTATTTCCCACAACTTTGTGCCATACTCTTATGCCCGGATGATGGACCAAAAGAGCACGACAAGCATGAAAATCATCAAATTTCTTCCCGGAGATTGCCTCCCAAAGAGGCTCGGGGTCATACTTCCCATATTGCTTATAATATTTCTCTTCATCGCTAAGACCCAAAATTTCACCCAATTCCTTAAAGGTAATGCGTCTACTAGTGTTAGCTAGACGAAACTCAAGATTTTCCCTATTCTCATCTTTAATGACTTTTAAAGAACTTAAGAATTCCAAGACAAGGGAGGGGTATGTTACTTCCTTTGTTTCAAACAATTTCTTCAAACCCATGGCATTGAAAAAGGCTTTTGTTTGTTCAAGAACACCCAATTTCTCCAAAGCATCTTTACATATGAATTTGGTGGGTTGAATTGATTTCATAGCAAACTTGGCAAATCTCTTTCTATGGGTATCGGAAATAAAAGTTACCTCCGGATAATGCAAGAGTTGATCGATTACCGGAGTAGAAGGTGATGCTCCCATAGAAGTTTGTTGTTGTTGTTGTTGCACTTCCAAGTTTGGTGTTGCTACCACCATTGCCAAAGCTTTCTTTGTTTGGAGAGCTTTTTGCCTTTGAGAGAGAGCCTTTGCTTTTGGTGCCTTTGTTGCCTTTGTTGCACCCTTTGTCCTTGCCATTTGATGAACTAACCAAGAAAAGAATCAAAAATCTTCAATTTGTAGAATGCCCAAATCGATTTGAAGGTGAAAGGCTTTGCCTTTATGAAATCAAAAATCGACTCAAAGGTTGAAGAATTTGTTCTTGGTTTTGATTGTTATTGAAGATGGAGTGATTGATTTGTTGTTTGAAGGATGGTTTGATTTGATTTTGGTGGATTTTGTTGAGGGTTTTTGTTTTTGTGATGGAGAGGATGAGGGTTTTGATGTTGTGGGTAGTGTTTGTGAATGAATGAATGAATGAATGAAGGTGGGGTGGGTTATAAAGAAGTCGACAATTTCAGAACGCAGGGACAATCCGTGCGGATTGGGCGCAATCCGTGCGGATTCTTCAGCTTCAAAATTTTCAAAATCCCGCCTAGAGACGGGCGGATTCTGGGGAATCCGCTCGGATTATTTTTGAGGGACGGGCGGATTTTGTGCAGGACGGACGGATTTCAGTCCAGAGATTTTTCTTTGTTTTCTTCAGGCTTCAAGACGGGGCGTCTTGTATAAAAGACGGACGGATTCTGTGAGACGGGCGTCTTTCCAGAAATCCGCTCGGATTCTTCAACAGTCAAGAATTCTTCAATTTCAGCTCAGGCCAGGACGGGCGTCTTCTCAGCAGGACGCTCGGATTTGCTGCAGACGGGCGGATTCTCAGGAATCCGCTCGGATTCTGGTCCTTTGTACCCGGATTCACTTCATTCGTGCACAATGCATTTCCCTTTACCATTCTTCCATTCTTCTTCATTTCTTGTGTTCTTCATTGTGGGGGCACTACTAAGGCATGAATAGCCTAGGCAATTGCCATCCCCACACTAAGGTAAAGAACTACACATCAATTAAAATTGTTAGTCCCTCCCTCACTTCTCTCTTTTCATGACAATTATTTTGATCAAAGTAAATAAAAATCCAAAACTGACAAAAATGCAATACAAGAATTGAAAAGTAAGTTAGGGAGTTAGAAATATTTACAAGTGGTGGTTTAGGGAGGACTCCACCAAACTCTCATTCTTGATGAGATGTCAAGGGGGCATGTTCAAGGTGTCTTTGATGTTGCTCAACACCTTGAAGAAGTAATCAAAAGCTTGTTCATTGTTATGGTAGAGGTCCTCAATAGACCGTGGCCCTTGTTGTTGATCATGATCGATGGCATGCCCAATGTAGGGATTAAAGATCCCTTCAAATTCGTCGTCCCAAAGACCACAAACTTCATTGAGTTGATCATTGAAAATCTCTTGCTTAGATGGAGACAACTCTCCCAATTTCTTCTCTTGGCCAATGAGGCCATCCTCTTCTTCCTTGGTTGATTTTGATGAGCTTTGCAAGCTCTCCTTGTCACAATTCACTTGCTCTTTGAATGGAGCATCTTCAATTTTCTTCCTCCATTGGAGTTCCGATTTCTTCCTTTCATCTTTCCGGCTATAATGATCAATCATGAAACATGGCTCATGCAAACGAGGAGCTCTCATGGTCTTGTCAAGATTAAAAGTTATGCTTTCATCTCCCACTTCTAGAGTGAGTTCTCCATGTTTCACATCAATCACCGCACCCGCGGTGTGTAGGAAAGGTCTTCCTAAGATGATTGGAATGTTGGAATCTTCCTCCATATCAACAATGACAAAGTCCACCGGGATGAAAAACTTCCCAATTCGTACGGGGACATCTTCCCATATCCCTAATGGTGTCTTCGTCGATCTATCGGCCATTTGAAGAGTGATATTGGTGCATTTAAGCTCTCCCATTCCCAACCTTTTACTTACCGAGTATGGCATGACACTCACACTAGCCCCTAGATCACATAAGGCTTTGTTGATCGTCGTGTCGCCAATGGTACACGGTATTGAGAAGCTTCCCGGATCCTTTAACTTTGGAGGTGAACTCCCTTGAAGTATTGCACTACTCACCTTAGTGAAGGCGATAGTCTCAAGTTTCCGGATCGACTTCTTCTTTGTGAGGATATCTTTCATGTACTTTGCATAGGCCGGTACGTGATTGATTAATTCCGTGAAAGGAATTGAGACTTCTAAGTTCTTCACAATTTCCATGAACTTTCCAAGTTGATCATCAAATTTGGGCTTGGCTTGACGACTTGGAAAAGGAAGTCTAATCACAATGGGCTCCTTCTCTTTGGCCTTGTCTTCATTTTTCTTTGAACTTTCTTCTTTTGATGATTCCCCTTCTTTGGGGCTTTGCACAATTTCTTCCTTTTCACTAGCTTTCACAACTTCATTCTCAACTTGCTCCTTTGGTGCTTCATATCTTGTACCACTTCTCAAGTGAATGGCACTAACCGTTTCATGTCTAGGGGGATTACTTTGAGGTGGTAATTGCCCCTTTGTCTTTGTGAGCTTGAAGATGCTAGTTGAGTCAATTGTGTTTCCAACATCTTGGTGTGAGCTAGAATGTTGTTGATGGTGGTGTCTTTTGCTTGGCTATCTTTTTGCATTTGGGTGAAAAATTCTTGTTGATTCTTTTGCATTTGGAGGACCGCTTTTTGGACATCAAAACCTTGGTCATTTTGGTGATTGTATGGATTTTGATTTTGGTAACCTTGGTTTTGATTGTAAAAGGGTCTTTGATTTTGATTTCTCATGGGTGGTGGAGTGTATGTTGTTTGAGGGTTTTGAACATTTTGGCTTTTGTATGAGAGATTTGGATGGAACTTGGTGTTTTCATTGTAAAAATTTGAATAAGGGGTACCACTTTTGTAAGCTTGGAAAGCATTAACTTGTTCGGTTGTTCCCCTACACTCACTTGAGTCATGACCCAAAGTTCCACAATTCTCACATATCCCACTTGGGATTGATGAGGATGCCGTCATGGCATTGACATGATGCTTTGATGTTTTTGAGTTTTCCTCAAGTCTAGCCATAGCTTGTTCAAACTTCAAGTTGATTGTGTCAATGTGAGCACTAAGTTGAGCACCCAATTGAGTAACGGAGTCCACTTCATACTTTCCTCCTCTAGTAGCCTTGCGAGGCCTACTATATTGTGAATTATGGACCGCCATTTCCTCAATCTTGTTCCATGTTTGATTGTCATCAACTTCGGTGAACATTCCATTTGATCCCATATTGAGAATGTTCCTTGAATCTTCATATAAACCATTCCAAAATTGTTGCACTAAAAACCATTCGCTAAGTCCATGGTGAGGACATGAGCGACAAATACCTTTGAACCGCTCCCAAGCTTCATACAAAGATTCTTCATCCCTTTGCTTAAAACCCGTAATTTGAGCTCTTAGCATGTTAGTCTTTTCCGGTGGGTAGAAATTTTTGTAGAAAGCTAGAGCTAACTTCTTCCAAGAATCTATTCCAAGGGTGGCCTTATCAAGGCCCTTCAACCATTGCTTTGCGGTGCCGATTAACGAAAAAAGAAATAAGACCCATCTTATTTGGTCTTGAGTCACGCCCGTTTGAGAGATAGCTTCACAATAATCGCAAAAGGTTTCCATATGAGAATGAGGGTCCTCACTAGGCATTCCCCCGAATTGGCTCCTCTCAACTAGTTGGATGAAGGCGGACTTGGCAATAAAATTACCGGTGAGATGTTGCGGTGTAGGAGTACCATTTGGTAGATCCTCCTCGGTGGGTATAGAGTGTGATGAGAATTTAGGCATTGTAGGTGGATTTTGTGGGATATTGTGTAATGGGTTTTCTTCTCCTTCTATTGCGAAAGGATTGACAAACTCACTAGTGGGTTGAACAACTTCACCAACACCTCCCAAATTCCTCCTAACAAGTCTCCTATTATTCGTCAAGGTTCTTTCGATTTCACGGTCAAAAGGTAACAAATCTCTTTGTAACCTTCTAGACATGCAAAATATCAAACAACTCGAAAACAATTAGAACAAACCTTGAGGAGTTTTACTTCCCCAAGGTGAAAAAGACACAACTAATAACAATAAAAGAAATCTTAAATCAATTAAACACCGTCCCCGGCAACGGCGCCATTTTTGATCGAGGCCATTTCGTGTTCACAATTAAGCATATGTGGTCGTTGGTCAATGGTCGATACAAAACACAATTTATACTTCACAAACAACTCTACAATTAGTAAAGAGGCAAGTAAAGGTCGGATCCCAAGGGACGGGTATTGAAATGAGAATTCTATTGTAACTAGTAGTGTCTAAGGGGTGTCACAAATTGGGTTGATGTAGAAGGTTACTAAACTAAAATAGCAATGAAAATAAACTAGCAAGATGAATAAAATAAGAGGTGTAAACAATTGATTAAAGGCACTAGGGTGTCATGGGTTCATAGGGGAATCATGGGATATGATCATACAAACATGTTCTCAAATTATAAGCAAGCAATTATTGTTGTGATGGATTGAGTTGGGTTATATCTTACAATCCTAGGAAAGTTTGGGTCCCGGAGCCGAATCGATTAGATTGTACAACACCTACAAGTCGACTTAATCTTTCCTACTCAACACATGCATGGTCTAACAAGACTCGAGTTGGGTTATGTCTTACAAGTCAAGTTGAAAGGATAGAAGATGATAGTAAATGCAAGGATTCATAGGCTTAGCATTTCATCAAATATAACATGTGCATGTATTAAGATCAAAACAAGCAAGCAAATAAGATATGAAAGCATATTAATTTAAGCATGAATCATTTCCCATGTTGGTTTCCCTTAATCACCCATTAAACCCTAGCTAAGAGACTACTCACTCATTATCATATTGATCATGCTAGAAAGGTTGTCAATCATACTAACATAATGAAACATGATGAATAAATGAAAGTAATTAACAATAATTAAAAAGGGATTAAGAGATTATACCTACTAATGATTCCAATAATAAAGCAAGAATAATAGAAGTACTTGAATCCTAGATTGAGAGGTTGTCAATCTCCCAATAATAACCCAAATAATCTTCAATTACCCAAAATAAAGGAAGAACAAGAGAGAGATTAAAGAACTAAAACTTGGATTAAAACTTGATTAATACTTGATTACAATATTAAAGAGAGATTTGATTGATATTAACTACACTAATTATTGATAAGAAGAACATGCTCCTCTAATTAGCCTAATGGGGTATTTATAGTGAAAATTAGGGAGGATGCATTAGGGTTAACTAAGGGCTAAACTAGTAATTACACTTTTTAAGTTGAGCAAGGAGAATCCGGTATTTTCTGAGAGAAGGGCTTCTTTTTCGTAGCTTGAAGAATGAAAAACGTCTTTATCTTTTGAAATCCGTGCGGATCGAGTCGGGGCACGGCCGGATCTGGGCAAGAGGAATCCGAGCGGATTCAAGAGAGGGACGCTCGGATTGTCTTTGGGAATCCGAGCGGATTCCAAGGTGGGGCGCTTCGGATTGGGCCGGACGGACGGGCGGATTTGGTACAATCCGTTCGGATTGTTGGTCAGCTTCAATTCTTCTTCTTTTCTTCCCTTTTCTTCATAAATTCCTTGGGGATTTCCTCGGGGACTCAAGGATCCTTTTCTCAACATTGTTCTTCTACTATGATATGTACAAAGGCCTTCTAGTCTTGTCTCTCCTTGATGCTTGGTCATTGAATACAATCAATTTAGCCTCGTTTTGCCATGAAAATGCAAGATTCTTACTCCTTTCCTACCAAGGGATCAAAATCTCAAAGAATATGCAAAACAAAGAACTAAAGATAAGAAATGACCCAAATAGGCACTAAAAAGCATGGAAACAATGGTAATTCGGGGGCTAAATATGCGCCAATTATGGTCACATCAGTATTGCCAAGGTAGTAGCGGCCTCTTGACCAATCTGTTATACCTTATTATTACCCCCTTTAGAACTGACATCCTTCATCATCTTCACTTCTTCTTCGGAAAGCTTGCCTCTAGCATTCAGCTTTAGTAGTACAGATGCCATTAACTGAAGCTGCGTGCCAAGAATGTAATGTGTCAGCAATTTTTATCCCAACAATAACATGTGAATTGAACTTAAATGAAAATAATAGAATAAATGGTACCATGTCAGCCTTCTCAGACTTAGTCTTCCTTTTCTTCTTTATCGGGGCAGTTGTCCCATAATATTTCGTTACTCCAACCTGTAACGGGACGCCCCTCAAACGACCTGGATGTTTGGGTCGGCCGATCGCTCTTGCAAGAACGTCATTACGACCACTGGGAGTGAATTTCCCTTCTTCTACCTCTTTCAATACGTTGTCCTATAATATATTAAATAAACTTCAAATTATATTTGTGACTAAAATAATAAAGTTAGTAATGAACTCGTCTTAATAAAATAATGCTTACTATGTTGGCCAACACTTCCTCATCATATTTGTCACGCGACCGGGATCGTTTAGGCGTGTGCCCTTCTTTATAAGTTACATGCCGATCCAAGTTGGTCACTCCCTTTGCCACCTACACATTAACATGGTAACATTTATACATGTAAATGTGTATCAATGCAAGTCCAAGTGTGATTAAAAAAATAAAGTCTCACAGGGGAATAATGCATGCTACTTACGAGGTTCTCTTCTATCTTTCTGTAACCGCCTCGAGAACCATACCATTTCCCCTTCTTGCATGAAATGTTAGCACGATTACTTCTGCTAACGGCCTTCAAATAATTATATAAAAGCGCAACTAGATGAGATAATAAAAAGATTATATAAAGGACTCAGTAATTAAAAAAATGATAGGTAAATCGTTAAAAGGCGAGGATATTTAACCTGAAACTTCTCAGTAGTTCTCATCTCTTTGAAAAGATCCCATTGTTCTTGAGTGATGGTGGGACACTTATTGTCTCCCGGTGGGCTCTTACACATCTCCCCCGTTGCCTTGTCCACATACAACCAATCCCTAGTAACGTCACACCTCCACTGCCTGTGGACATCCGCTGCCTTATGCATAAAATACTTATCATGGCTTTCATCGGGTATAATAAAGGCTTCCTTTACACGAGCCAAGTATAACTCCGCCAATTTTGGATTCAAATTTCTAAAATCATCTAAATGGATAGGCACAAACTGTCTTGTGCAACATCCAATCCAACCGGATAAAAACCCGCATTTGGACCAAGGGGAAACCCTTCTCACTCCATGTTATTTCCATCGGTTCTTTAGCGGCTATAGCTGCAAGGCATCCCTGGCACTTCGAAGCACCCCTCTCACCAGGCTTATTATCCCCAGGCTTATTGTTCTTTTGACTTCTTTTCCGTTTTTCACCCATGATAATCCTAAAACCCAAATATGAATGATATAGGAAATGAACAACTTAACAACGTACGTACATGCAGAGTATTATCTAAAACCCTAAACCCTAATAGGAATGAAAATTTAAAACAACAGATTGAGCTTCTAAAATCCTAAACCCTAATCAGAGGAGTGAAGTAGATGATGCGGGATGATAAAGATAACAAAGAAGACGAAAAACAAACAGATGCGTGAAAAAGAAAAAAAATGATCGTCTTAAAACCCTAATGACGAAACACAAAATTAAAGTGAACATACCTGATGATGATGATAATGATAAAGAGAACGAGCAGGATGATAAGGGAAGGCAACGGAATCTGGGCGTCGGAAACTGGGCGACGGCCGGCGACAAGAATGTAAAAAGCAAGGAAGAGAGAAGAATAAACTCAGGATACCAACGGTTGAACTGGTGTTGTGTGTGTTTGTGTATGGTATGTTGTATGTGTTTGTAAATTAGTTTTTTATTAAGACAAACTATTGACAACGGGTTCTCAAAGCAAAACCGTTGTTATATGTTAATAACAACGGATCAATAAAAGTCAACCGTTGTCAAAACTTTATTACAACGGTTAAAATATACCCGTTGTAATATATTTTCACCAAATTTGCGCCAAAATGAAATATGTCAAAAAAATCATTGACAAAGGGTAGAGGTACTACACCCGTTGTTGAAAATAATAACAACGGGCAGTGTCACTATAACCGTTGTTGATAGTAATAGCAACGGGTAATTTCAATATAACCGTTGTTGAAAGTATTAACAACGAGTAATTTAAATATAACCGTTGTTATTGTTGAACCTTTTTTGTTTTTAAATTACTGTAATTCCATTACAGTCTAAACTTGTAACAATACATACTGTAATAGCAGAAGCACCATATACTGCAACATTATTCAGCAATTTCAACACCAGCATCCACATATAATAATAAGATCAAGAAAATAAGACAACCAGCATGCATGCATGCATACTGCATATCTAAGCTACAGGATTTACCATGCCATGCAAATTTGGGAATTTTTATTTAACAATGACCATTATTGATTTACCAATAAATTAAACCATCAAATTATTGGTCTGAAAATGACTCAAAATGTTGGTCGTCCATATCACTGTGTCCTGATGAACTATCTCAGGATCGGGGACGTTTCTTGGATGTCATAGTTTCTTCGTTAACCCAAATACCTTCACCATGGTCATCACGCATATAGATGCTTTCAGTGTCCTCATGATCAGTGTCAACATCGTCGAAATAAGATACAGTGGTAGAGTGATCCATTCCCTCAAAAATGACATCTTGATCATCATCACCATTATCGGATGGACTACTCCTTCTACTCCTTATAGACAAGATACAACACCACTTCTTATCCATAGGATCGGTGACATAGAACACTTGTTTAGCTTGGGATGCCATTATGAAAGGATCATCCTTATTATTGCCAACCTTACCCAGATTGACCAACGTAAATCCCATCTTATCCTTTCGGACACAATGGATGTTGTTATCAACCCAGTTACATCGAAACAAAGGCATTGTGAAATCAATGTAATCTAGTACCAATATTTCTTGAATAACACCATAATAAAGGCATTTTCCCCAAATAGGCTTTTTATCTTTTGAAGTAGCAAAGTGCATTGCCTCAAATTCAGAACTCACACCACTATTTTGCATTGTGCTCAACTCATCTTGCTCGCGGGTGTAAAAAGTATATCCATTAATGGCAAAACTGTTGTAAAAGGTGACCCTGGCATTTGGACCTAAACCAAGACGTAGTAACCTAGGAGAGATGTCATCACCAGTTTGATCCGTACACTCTAAGACAATATTCCTAAACCACTCTACAAACGTCTTCGTATGCTCGTTCGCAATCCACTTCTCGGTCTTATTTGGTTGATCGTATTTGAGCTCATCTTTGTGTTGTTGAATATAAGGTTGCACCTCATCTTCGTTGTTTAGCACATACGTGTGTGCTAAATGCAACATTTCACGTGTCACAATTTTTTCAACCCGGCCCCTAATACCTTTTCCGGTCATCCAGTCACTATGACAATTCTTAGGAACGCCAATAAACTCCTTAGGGGAGAGATGAGCGTAACAATATGAAAGATCTTCGTCTAAAATAGCGCGTTCAGCAATACAACCTTCTGGACGATACCGATTAGATGTATAGTCCTTGTAGACTTTCATCAATCTTTCGAAAGGATACTGGTATCTCAAGTACACAGGCCCAAGGTACAAAATCTCCCTAACCAAGTGAATGGTCAGATGAATCATGATAGTGAAGAAAGAGGGTGGAAAATACATTTCCAACTGACAAAGAGAGGTTACAACGAGGTCCTGCAATGAATCCGCGTCATCGGGATCGATGACTTTCTCGCATATGGACTGGAAGAAGAGACATAATCTAGTTATATCATATCTTACCTTTTCAGGTAAAATGGAACGAATAGCCACAGGTAGTAATTGTTGCATCAAAGTGTGACAATCATGTGACTTTAACCTAGTGAGTTTTAGGTCTTGCATCGACACTAGGCTTTTGATGTTCGACGAATAACCATGTGGCACTTTAATTCCATCAAGCATGCACATAACTCTTTTTTCTCATTCCGTGAAAGGGTATAAGCTGCTGGCGGTAAAAATGTACGATTACCTCTCTTCTGTGGTGCCAACTCTAGCCTAATACCCATCATTTTCATATCTTCCCTAGCTGCGGTGTTATCCTTTGTTTTACCAGGAACATTCAGAAGGGTATTGATAATATTATCACAAACATTTTTCTCAATGTGCATGAAATCGAGGCAATGCCTCGACCTCCAGTCGGCCAATATGGAAGTTTATCAAAAAATATGGATCTTTTCTTATACCCACGAGTAGACAATTTAGAGCCGCTCTTCTTCCCATAATCTATCTCAATATGCTTTAATTTCTGATAAACTTCATACCCACTCAAAATTTTAGGAGGTTGACGAAGTTCTTGTTTTCCATTGAATGCTTTCTGCATCTTGCGATAACAATGGTCATGATACAAGAACCTCCTATTTCCCATATACACATACTTACGAGAAGACTTCAAGTATTCAGACTTGATATCCTCCCCACACAATGGACAAGCCTCTTTCCCATGAACTGTGTGCCCAGAAAGGTCGCCATAAGCCGGATAGTCAGATATTGTACACAATAACATTGCTCTCAAATTGAAAGTTTTGTTCTTATATGCATCAAATACTTCTATCCCACTATCCCACAACAATCGCAAATCATCTAGAAGAGGTTCCAAATATACATCTATATCATTTCCTGTTTATTTAGGGCCGGAAATTAACGACAACATCAAATACTTTCTTTTCATGCAAACATATGGAGGTAAGTTATAAATAGCCAACACTACTGGCCAAGTACTATGTTGGCTACTCATGTTTCCGTGTGGGTTCATTCCATCAGTGGACAACGCTAGACGTAAGTTTCTAGGTTCATTGCCGAACTCAGGATACTTAGCGTCGAACGATTTCTATTGCATACCATCTGCCAGGTGTCTTAGCTTTCCATCATTTATTCTTCCTGTTTCATGCCAAGTTAACATTTTTGCATCATCGGGATTCGCATAAATCCTTATGAATCTTGGTATCAATGGAAAATACCACAACACCTTAGCCGGGATCCCTTCCTTATCCTTATAACGCCACTCCAAACATTAAGGGCAATTGGTTAAGTTTTGATATAATTTCCTAAACAATATGCAATCATTTGGACATGCATGTATTTTCTCATATTTCATACCCACTCCTCTTATTAGTTTTTTCGCCTCATATGTCTTAACAGGTAGAACATTACCATCTGGAAGCAACTCCTTTATCAAGGCTAAAAAACTAGTGAAAAACGTGTCACTCACCCCATTTGCCCCCTTGATATTATACAACTTCACCACAGCCGACATTTTTGTGAATTTACAACCAGGATACAGAGGTGCTTTAGACTCACACAACTTCTCATACATGTTGTTAAGGTCATCCTAATTACTAGTTTCATCACCTACATCTTCAAAAGCAATCGACTCATCATCATTCTCTTCATTATCTATAGACCCAACATTCAACTTCTCTACTTCCAACTCTTCCAACTCAAAAAACTCGGCAAACTCAGGATCATCAGTTAGCCTTTCGTGTACCTCAACATCATCTTCTTCAGAGTTATTCTCTTCCTCTAATGATTCCCCATGAAAAATCCAACGTGTATAGGATCTACTAAATCTCCACTTTTCTAGATGTATTTTAATGTCCGGAAAAGCCATATAGCTAATATTACCACATCTTTCACAAGGACATGCAATACTAGAAGAACCTTTCAAATTGTTCGAAACGAATTCATAAAACTCAGCTAAACCATCCTTGTAGGTGTTGTCACTCATATTTGCATCAATCATCCAAGTTCGAGTCATTATTCTATATTTGTAATAATGGGCAACTAATTCAGAAAATACAATAATAGGCAAACAAATAAACGAAATTCAGGAAAGCAATTAAACTAAATTATCAACAAATTAGATAATAACCCAAAAAAACCTATATCTATAAGCGTTGCTAAGAAACATATATATACTTGATTGATAAACACGATGAGGGAGAGAAGACGGTACGATGACAACAGTGACGGAGATGAAGACAGAGAGACGATCAGGGAGGAATGGAGGATGATATAGTAGCAGTACGACGTATTAGCTTGTGTTTGTGTTTTGTAGCGTATAGCAGAATAAAGCAATCTGTTGTTCATTCTTAAAATTTTCATAACATTAATAACAACGGTTATTCAGTCTGAAACCGTTGTTAAAAAGTATTAAAAACGGGTTCTAATATAACCGTTGTGATTACTTTTCATAATTTTGCGCCAAATTATTAACAACGGTTAAAATTTATTACAGATTCAACCGTTGTTATTAATTTTTATATTAACAACGGTTTTTCAAGTATAACCCGTTGTTAAAACCAATAACAACGGTTAACAACCCAGAACCGTTGTAATTAATTTTGGTAAAGTTCGCGGCATAAATTCTACAACGTGTTCTGATGATTTTCGTGAATAAGCGTTGTTAAAGGGCCGTTGTAGTTGCCTGTATTTGTAGTAGTGGTTGTTATTGTTATTGTTGTCGGGGTTGTTGTTTTCGTTGTTATTATTTTCAGAACAGGTTTTTTAATTTTTTTTTCTTTTTTAAAATATCATATTTTTAGATCTAGTATATTTTTTTCATATCTCTTATGTTAAATATCGTCTTATTTTATATTCTCTCATTATGTGTAGTTGTCGTAGATTTAATATAGTTATTGTCGTCGATTTTTGATTTTAGTCTTGCTATATATTTTTATATAAAAATATGAATTAGTGTAACTTTATTTTAGATTTTAGTCTTGCTATATATTAATTTGATAAATTTTTTTGTTTTAGAACTTTGTTGGAATTAAAGTTGTACTATTTCCGACTAAAGTTGTACTCTTTACGATTAAAGTTATACCATTTACGATTAAAGTTATACTCTTTAAACATTAAAGTTACATTATTTACCACTAAAGTTATACTATTTAGTACTAAAGTTACACCCTTGAAAAATCAAAGTTAAGAGATTTAATATTTTCAGGGTTGAATTTTAGATCTATTTTTTTTATATTTACTTTTTTTTTTAAATTGTTAATTTTTGTTGACAATATGTGCAACTACAATCGCATTATGTACAATTTTGGTTGCTATTTAATTCTTTTTTGTTAGATCTTTGTTTTTTTTTTCGTTTTTTTTTTTTAAATTTTGTTTTGGACTAAAGTTTAGATGGGTTTTTTTTTTGCAATATTATTGTTTTTTTTTTCAATTTTCAGTGTTACAAAACTTTCAGATTTAGTTTTCAGCATTTCGGTTTTTTTATTTATCTTTTTTTTAAAGTTCCATATTTTGGATTATTATGGACTTTAATCTCATCTTCTTATTGTGTTGGTTACAAATCTGAATTTATATTCCTAAAGTTATACAATTTTGGACTAAAATTATACAAATTCGGACTAAAGTTATACAAAAAATGACTGAAGTTATACAAAAAATGATGTTGATTGGACTATATGACTAAAACTTACACAAATTTGTCAGTGAAGTTATACGATTTTGGACTAAAGTTATACAATTTTGGACTAAAGTTATACAAAAAAGACTGAAGTTATACAAAAAATGATGTTGATTGGACTATATGACTAAAACTTACACAAATTTGTCAGTGAAGTTATACGATTTTGGACTAAAGTTATACGATTTTGGACAAAAAATTTCTAATTACTTGTATTTCTTTGGTATTTCTGTGTCGGCGTTGTTGGACAAATAAGGACTAAAATTATACAAAAATGTACTAAAGTTATACAAAAATGGACTAAAGTTAGACAAATAAGGACTAAAATTATACAAAAATGAACTAAAGTTATAGAAAAATTGACTAAAGTTATACAAATATGGACTAAAGTTATACAAAAATTGACTAAAGTTATACAAACAGTACTTATGTAAATTCAAATTTATAGAGTTGGTGTTTCGACGAGCCTAATCAATCGACGAGCCTAATCAATCGGGTAAACTTACGGATTCATCCTTAAATTTCTTCCCGATTTGGGCACGAATCTATGATCTACCAATTTCGGGTCGTACGAGTTTATCGAATGCAACACGTTTGGGGAATTTTCTAGGTACGTTTATGCATTTTGAACATGGCCCTAATCCAGAGCTTGATAGGGCGATTAGGGTAAGGATTTTATTCGATATTAGGGAACCACTTAAAGCTGCTATTCCTATTCGAGTGTGTGATGGCCGAACTATCAGCTTCCCCGTTAAATATGAACGACTTCCGACGTTTTGCTATGGTTGTGGGATAATTGGACACGGGGAAAAAGATTGTGAGCATGGACCGTATGAAGATGAGGACCTGAAATTTGGGGAATGGTTAAGAGCCTCACTATGGAAGGTGGTGAAAACGGAGAAGGAGAGCTCGGGTAAGGCAGCGAGGGATCTTCGAGCAAAGTTTGATGAAGTGAGTGCGAAGGAAACTGAAGAGACGATTTCTAAGATGATTGATAAGCTCAAGAGTATTGCTCTTGGAATATGTACCAAGAAACATGCGGCAGATGAGGAGGGGGAGAGGGTTGATAAAGGGAATGTTGCAGAGAGGGAGGAGGCTGCGGGAGGGAGTGTGGTCAGGGATATGGTTGAGGTGACAGTGGGGGATGTTGTAAAGGGATCTGCCACTGATGGGAGAGGGGAGAGGGCTCGGGAGGCAGGTAATGTGGAAATGGCTATGGATGAAGGAGACCGTCAATTTACTGAGTGTTTGCAAGGAGTTACGAGTGGGAGGGAGGAGGGGTCATTAGTGAACTATGGCGAGGGTGCTCGGGGTGGGGGCTTAGGGACTGGTCAAAGGTGCTGGATACGCGTGCCGAGGCTAGAGGAGAAGGGTGAGGGGGGTGGCAGGAGTGGTGGGGATAAAAAAGATGATTTTGCTAAGAGGAGAAGAGAGGAGAGTGCGGAGGATGTGGTTTCGAAGAAGCAAAGACTGATTCTAGACGGGGGCGTCCTAATACCTGAAGCGGAGGTTGACGGTGGTCAACCTCGTTGGGCCCAATGAATATTATAAGCATCAACTGTCGGGGGTTGGGCAACCCCGACACAGCTTCAGCTCTCCGTGCTCTTATACGGTGGGAGTCCCCGGCCATTGTGTTTTTATGCGAGACAAAGCTCAGTGGTCGTGAGTTACGGAGGGTGCGAGAGCGAGTGGATGGTTACTTTGGTATTGAAGTGGATAGCATGAGGAGATCGTGTGGTCTTGCTATGATGTGGAAGAGGGATATTAACTGTAATTTTCTTTCGTCTTCTGTGCATCACATCGATTTTTCTATTAGAAGTGAGGGAGGGGAGTGGAGGCTTACAGGTTTCTATGGATGGCCAGCTGTGTCCGACCGTCATCTCTCTTGGGAGCTGCTTCGGCTCTTGAGTAGACAATCTCAGCTACCTTGGGTTTGTATTGAGAATTTCAATGAGGTCCTTCTCTCAACGGAAATGAAAGGGGGAAGTCGGCCTCAATGGCAAATGAATAACTTTCGGGCAGCGGTGGATGAATGCGGCCTTAGAGATGTAGCGTGGGTGGGGAACCAGTTTTCATATGATAATGGGCAGGTTGGTGATGCGAATCGACAATGTATACTTGATCGAGCGATGTGTTCGTCATCTTGGACGGATATGTTTCCTTATGCTCGTTTGGTCTATTTAGAGAGGGAGTGGTCAGACCATGCTCCAATCAAATTGGTGCTTGATCATAAGGTGAGGGAGTCCTTTCCTCAAAAAGGTTTCAAGTTTGAACAAATGTGGGTTGAAGAGGAGGGTTGTGAGGAGGCGATTGAGCGGGGGGTGATGCGAGGGAAGGGGGACTTGGTTCGGGTCCTTGCCGAGCGCACGGTGGAACTGCGTAGGTGGAAGGGAACCAACATAAAGCAGCTGACCCGCGACATTGGGGTGAAATATCAGCAATTGAGTCGCCTTAACGAGAGTGAGAGGACTGAGGAAAATGTTCATAAGAGACGTAAAATCATCGCGGAATTGGCTAGCCTTAGACGACAAGAGGAGCTTTACTGGAGACAACGATCACGCGCCTTGTGGTTAAAGGACGGGGACAAAAACACGAAATTCTTCTATACGAGGGCCGGAGAAAGAAAACAAAAAAATTTCATAGCTAAATTAGTTGATGATCAGGGAGTTACGAGGTCCGGGGATGAAGCCGTGGCTTTGGTCGCTAATACTTATTTCCAGGAGTTATTTACGTCCTCAAATCCCACGGTTCCTGATGATATTCTACAAGGTATTGAGCAGCGCGTGACAGATGATATGAATGGTATTTTGAGGCGGGAATATTGTGAAGAGGAAGTGGTCGATACCTTACACCAAATGCACCCTCTTAAAGCTCCGGGTCCGGATGGTATGAACGGTCTTTTTTACCAAACTTATTGGTGTCATATTGGGACGGAGGGGGTTAGCACGGTTCTTGATATTTTACGAGGAGTGTCTTCGCCAAGGGAAATAAACAAAACAAATATTGTTCTTATACCAAAGAAAAAAGCCCCGGGCAAAATTCGTGATTTTAGGCCGATCAGCTTGTGTAATGTGGCGTACAAATTGGTCTCAAAGGTGTTGGCAAATCGGTTGAAGCTTTTTCTTAAGGATATAATGTCGGAGAACCAAAGTGCCTTCACACCGGGGAGGGCTATTGCGGACAATATTCTAATTGCTTTTGAGGTTTTCCACTACATGAAGAACTCGAAGAGCACGGAGGGTTTTATGGCAGTGAAGCTCGATATGGCAAAGGCATATGATAGAGTCGAATGGTGTTTTTTGGGACGAGTTCTACGCAGGATGGGGTTCGATAGAAATTGGGTGTCGCGGGTAATGGAGTGCGTTACGACGGTCTCCTTTTTGGTCCTTATAAATGGGCAGCCATCCGATTCCTTTGTTCCATCAAGGGGGCTTCGACAAGGTGACCCGTTATCCCCTTATTTGTTCATTCTTTGTGCCAAAGTGTTGTCTAGTCTGATGCGACGGGCGGTCGAAGTTGGCAGCCTATATGGTGCTCGAATAGCGACAAATGCACCTGCCATTTCTCACCTTCTTTTTGCGGACGATAGTATATTCTTTGTGAAGGCCAATGAGAGGGAAGCTGATGTGGTGTCGGACATTCTTCGTTGGTATGAAAATACCTCGGGTCAGCTTGTTAGCCTTGACAAGACAACCGTCTCTTTGAGCAAAGGGATACCCTTACAGAAGAGGAATAATCTGACTACTAGGTTGGGCATTACGGAAGTTATGGAGCACGAGACGTATTTGGGTCTGCCACTGTAGTGGGGCAGTCCAAGAAGGCCATTACGGATATCTTGCGAGATAAGCTTAGGTAACGTTTGTCTGGTTGCCGCGGGAAACTTTTTTCTAGGGCTGGTAAGGAGGTTCTTATAAAGGCTATGTCCAATTCACTCCCTACCTATGTTATGAGTATTTTTAAAATTCCCGTTAATTTTTGCGACGAGCTTAGAGCTTTGATATCTCGTTTTTAGTGGGGCATTGAGGAAAATAAGAGGGGCATAAATTGGGTTGCTTGGAGAAAACTGTGCCTGCCGAAGAGTCTAGGAGGTATGGGATTTCGCGACTTTCGACTTTTCAATATTGCTCTTTTGGGTAAACAGGTGTGGCGCTTGTTAATTGAGCCTAAAAGCCTATGGGCGAGGTTAATGAGAGCGAAGTACTATCCCACGGGTTCCATAATGTCTGGGAGTTTAGGCTATAATCCGAGTTATACATGGCGTGGATTTTTGGAGGCACGGGATTTGTTGCATGGTGGATGGCGACGTCGAATTGGAGATGGGCTTTCGACTAGAGTATGGGGGGATGTGTGGCTGCCAGAGACCCAGACGAGGCGTATCTTATCACCCAAGGTGCCTGGTTACGAGAATATGATGGTGGCGGAGCTCATGGAGGAACATGGGAGCGGCTGGAATGATACCTTGCTCTCGGTGCTGCTCTTACCATTCGAAAAGTTCCGCGTCAAGAACATACGCCTGAGTGTGTATAAACCGGTGGATGAGTGGTACTGGGTGGCGGAGAAGGATGGCGAGTTTAGTGTTCGGTCCGCTTATAGGAGACTGACGGGGGATAGGGATGCGTTGGAGCTTGGAGGGGTGTCGAACTGGGAGAAGGAAAGGTGGTTATGGAATAGGCTATGGAAAGTTCCGGTTTAGCCCCGAGTGAAGCTCTTTTTCTGGCAACTGTGCAGTGAGGCATTGGCGACAAGAGCGAATATAGAAAATCGAGTTCGAGGTGAGTCTGATTTTTGTTCTTTATGTAATTCTTTTAACGAAATGAGTTTGCATCTTTTTCGTGATTGTGCTATTGCTAACCGGGTTTGGGAGGGTCTGGGTCTGAATGTGGGAGAGGGCGAGGGGACGGGGGAGCATGACTGGGTCGAAGGGAGGTGGAGGGAGATGGGGTGTAGGGAACAAGTCGTATTCATGGTGGGTTGTTGGGCGTTGTGGGAGCACCGTAATAAAGTGATCTTCAATGCTCGAGAGGTTGACCCGCAGTCGGTGTGTAAGAGGGTCGAGGATGTGGTGGAAGAAATGGAAGGGGGTGGTTTCTTGGTGACACGGCGTGGGAGCAGGGGCAGGGAGGATACGGCTGGGGAGGTAAGGATGGGATGGGAGACACCTCAGGTGGGCTTTGTTAAAATTAGTGTGGACGCCGGTGTGAAAGAAGGAGTCGGGGTGAGTGTGGGTGTGATTTGTCGTGACGAGGGGGGGTAGAGTGTTATGGGGTGTTTCGATGGTGCAGGATATCGCATGGGAAGTTCATATTGCGGAAGCAAGTGACATATTTGAAGGTTTCAGTGAAGCAGTGAGACGTGGACACACAAGGATCGTGGTGGAGAGAGATTGTTTAGCTATGATCGAAGCCCTTAAGAAGAAAGCTACTGGTAGGAGCATGTTTTCTTTAATTTTAGATGATATTTTTCTTTTATGTAATTCTTTTACGTCGGTTTTATAGTCATACACTAGGCGTGACAACAATATGGTCGAACATTCGTTAGCTCATTCTTTAGATAGTGTAGTTGGTCGAGTAGAGTGGTCGGATGTGTTACCTCCGATTGCAAACAACGCTGTTTTTTTCGATTCTCGTTCAATATATTAGAGCCTTTGCGCTTTACCTTCAAAAAAAAAATGGACTAAAGTTATACAAATAAGGACTAAAATTATACAAAAATGAACTAAAGTTATACAAAAATTGACTAAATTTATACAAATATGGATGACTAAAGTTATACAAATATAGACTAAAGTTATACAAAAATTGACTAAAGTTATACAAACAGTACTTATGTAAATTCAAATTTATAGTGTTGGTTTTTATTTGTTATTTTTTGTTGTTATACTTATATTTTTTTTTATTTGTCAACAAAGAGAAATGAAAAAACAAAAGTTATAATTTCATCGAAATTACACACATTCCTACTGGAGTTATACATTCATTGAGTAGAATTTACTCATACCGTTACTAGAGTTATACATTTACTGAGTATAAGTTATACATTTACTGAGTGGAGTTATACGTTTAGTCCATATTTGCATAACTTTAGTCCATTTTTGTATAACTTTAGTCCATATTTGTATAATTTTAGTCCATTTTTGTATAACTTTAGTCCATTTTTGTATAACTTTAGTCCATTTTTTGTATAAGTTTAGTCCACCAAACTACCACCACAAAACGAGATAATAAAGTTATTTTTTCAAAAGATTAAAATTAGCTTATTATATGAGATTTATTTTACCCAAAATCTTAAGAAAAAAAATGCAAAAAAAAGCGAGAATTGAGAAAATAGATAAAAACACAAGAATAAACAAAATAAAAGACAACAAAAATAACGAATGAAAAAAACACAACAAAAATAACGAATGAAAAAAACAACTCAAAACATAAAAAATAACAACAAAACGAAAAAAAAAAAAACGTTGCGGCGGCGGTGGTTGTGAGACGGTGGGTCGTGGCGGTGGGTGGTGTCGGGTGGGGTGGTGGTGTAGAGGAAGAGAAGTTTTTTATTTGTTTGGATTTTTGATTTTTTGGGTTTTTGAATTTTTTGGGTGTTTTGGGTTTTTTTTATTTATTTGGATTTTTGGGTTTTTTATTTATTTGGATTTTTTTTTTAGTTTTTTTTTTTTTTGAGAGTTTGAGAAAAGAGAGAAGTGAAATGTGTAAGATGAGAGAGAAATAGATGAGTGGAAAACAAATATATAGTAAATTAGTGATTAATTAGGGTGGATTAGTGAAAGAGGAGAGAGATGGTAAGATTAGCTATTAAACACACTTTTTTGGGGTTGATCTTGGCCGTCCATTTTCACCATCCAATGACCTTTAATAGAACTTATGGACTCAATACATGTACATGTACTTAGTTGATCTCTTCTCTCTCTCTCTCTCTCTCTCTCTCTCTCTCTATATATATATATATATATATATATATATATATATATATATATATATATATATATATATATATATATATATATATATATATATATATATATATATATACATATATATATATATATATATATATATATATATATATATATATATATATATATATATATATATATATATATATATATATATAGAGAGAGAGAGAGAGAGAGAAAGAGAGAGGCGGGATCTCGTGAGTTTGGTTCTTACGGTGAGTTGTGAGTTTGTGTGCTTGGAAATCTCAACCATAGGATCAAGATAAATCAACTGCTCAGATCAAAACTCAAAAATAAACAAAAAAAGAGATCCCGACACACCGATCAACTTCAACTCATAAAATTCACTTTCTTCAACAAACCCACCGATCAAAACTCACATTCTTCAACTTTTTTTCTCCTCTTACCTTCACTTTCCCTCGCTCAATTTCTCGTTCTTTAGACCGATCAACCTCATCTCAACAGTCGTCTCTTGCTTTCGCGTCGTCGTTTTCATGATTATCTTCGTCAATCATATGATTTTGCCGTACTTTTATCATAAAATTCGAATAGGTAACAAGATGTTCATCTCAACATTGTTATCATCTCAATTTCACCAATTCAATTGCTTGATTTCGATGCCATAGTATTGATATCATCTCAATTCATCAATTTTGGTGCTTGAAATTGCGTCAGATTTCGATTTGATATGGTTTACTTGTTGAATTCTGGGTTGCTCTATGATTGAAGGGAGATGGTGGCCGCTCATGAAGGATGCAGATTCGTCTGCTGTTGTTTGAACGGAGTAGAAGCAATGGTGGTGTGTGATGTGCTGCAATCTCAGTTGCATCAGGCCGCGCAACTGAACCAAAACTGACATATGCAACACAATTATCAGTCTCCTGTTTATCAAGCCAAGCCAGACAGTTGCTCGGGTCTGCAGGTACTGAATTAGGTTGCATAATTAAACTCAGAGGTCCAACATTGAGGAACTTGTTAAACTTGGCCTTTAGATGATTCGTTACGACAGGGTCTAGTTCACCACAGGAACTTATGCAAACTGCAGATGCACGCGGTAATGCCAGACCCATTTGATGAAGCAGTCTCGAAAATGAGGATTCCAGATTTCCGGTTACAATTCCTATTGGCAAGTCTTGTATCTGTTGGTGTACAGGAGCAGCTATGGTGCTCGATGGAGCGGTACAGTGGTTGGTACGCAATTTGTCAAGTTCTGTTTCCATTAGAGTAGTAAGCGGGTAGTGTTTGAGAGCATGTAATCTGGTCATCTTTATTTACTGCTGTAACTGATTAATCATGATGGAAAACAACTTAAGGGACTACCTAAAGACTGTGGCGGTACGAAAAGAAAACCGCTTAAAATGGCAAGCAATTGCTTCTCTTGATATGGATGAATATTCACCTTATTGAGGCGATAGGATTGAATCGTGTAGGACATAAGGCTTTGTGATTCATATGATATATGTATGTGCTTATGTGGCCCTGGTGGAACCAAGAGTCGAAATTAGATACCCGCGATACTATCGTGATTGATATATGTAATAAACGCAAGTGTGTCCTTATTTCTGTCTCCCGTACTGTGTGATTGATTTATGCTATTGCCATCTTCTTGGATTTCACAGATCGAGATGGCATCGCTATTTGAACATCATTTGAAGTTCTAGGCTCTGGTTAAAGTTGAAGATGAGCGCGCCCTTTGAGCCTTCTCAAAGTTCTGTTTCCATTAGAGTTGAATAATGTTGTCTGCGGAAAAGTATTAGTTGAACATCTGAAACTGGAAACTAGGAAATTTGTCAGTGGGAGTTGTGTTTTGCATTTTACTTTTCTAGAACTTGTCTATAGACTGTCACACATAATAAGATGAACAGCTAACAATGCCGATTGGAAAAAAAGTAAAAAAAAAATATCAAAGTAGTAAAAAAATCAAAGTGACACCGGAATAACATCACAATAACAGCAGAATAACAGTAAAATAACATCAAATTAACCACGTGGTAAAAAAAGAAAAAAAAAATCAAAGTCGTAAAAAAAATCAAAGTGACACCGGAATAACATCACAATAACAACATAATAACAGTAGAATAACAGCACAATAACACGTGGTAAAAAAAAAACCAAAGTCGTAAAAAAATCAAAGTGGCACCAGAATAACATCACAATAACACCAGAATAACAGCACAATAACATGCGGTAAAAAGAGTAAAAAAATCAAAGTAGTAAAAAAATCAAAATAGTAAAAAAATCAAAGTGACAATTTAAATAACATCACAATAATAAATTGAGAATAATAGTAGAATAACAAAGACAATAACACGTGGTAAAAAAAGAAAAAAAAAAAAAATCAAAGTCATAAAAAAATTCACAGTAACAGCAGAATAACATCACAATAACAGCGGAATAACAATAACAGCACAATAACATATGGTAAAAAAAAAAAATCAAAGTCGTAAAAAAAAATCAAAGTAACAGCAGAATAACATCACAATAACAGCGGAATAACAATAACAGCACAATAACATGTGGTAAAAAAAAAAGAGAGAGAGAGAAAAATCAAAGTCGTAAAAAAATCCAGGTAAAAAAAGCACAATAATAGCATAATAACACGAGGTAAAAAAAAATTTCAAGTAAAAAAAAATCCGGTACAAAAAGAAAAAGAAAAAAAGGTAATATAATGAGTAAATTAAAGAAAAACATAAGAGAAAAAAAAATCAAAGTGGTAAAAAAATGCATAATAACACGAGGTAAAAAAAAGAAAAAAAATTAAAGTAAAAAAAAAAGTAACATTAGAAAAAAGAGAAAATAAGTAAATGACAATGGTTTTATATGACATGTAAGATTTGATCTTGGCCACTCATCTCTAATATAATCTACTGGCTGAGATTCCCCCAACTCACAACTCACCATAAGAACCAAAATCACCAAATCCAATCTCTCTCTCTCTCTCTCTCTCTCTCTCTCTCTCTATATATATATATATATATATATATATATATATATATATATATATATATATATATATAGGATCTCGTGCGAACCTAAAATTCGGTGCGAACTTACGAACTGACTTAAAGAACCCAATTGAAAAACACGCGCTATCATCTCTCACATATCTCTCACATGAAACCAGTCAGTACTCACCCATTATCTATTCCCTGACACTCAAATGTACCCATCTTATTTCATCGATATGGTCGCGTTCGGAGTTCAGGCTGTTATTGTAACAATTATAGGCTAGGCTTCTTCAAGGTAGATGGGAAGAGAACGTGGTGGTGGGATGGTTGTCAATATTTTGCAGAAAACCACACCTTCAATCGTATATTGCTCAAATTCATCACATCAATCCTCCAATTTGATCGAATTTTCGAGATTATTGTCATGTAAGTTTACAATTTGTACTAATTTTCATTGTTTTCATTATTTTACTTCGGTGCGAACTTACGAACTGACTTAAAGAACCCAATTGAAAAACACGCGCTATCATCTCTCACATATCTCTCACATGAAACCAGTCAGTACTCACCCATTATCTATTCCCTGACACTCAAATGTACCCATCTTATTTCATCGATATGGTCGCGTGGAGTTGAGTTCAGTACATATTGTAACAATTATAGGCTAGGCTTCTTCAAGGTAGATGGGAAGAGAACGTGGTGGTGGGATGGTTGTCAATATTTTGCAGAAAACCACACCTTCAATCGTATATTGCTCAAATTCATCACATCAATCCTCCAATTTGATCGAATTTTCGAGATTATTGTCATGTAAGTTTACAATTTGTACTAATTTTCATTGTTTTCATTATTTTACTTCCACCATTTTCTTAATTTTCCCCAAATTTGCCCTAATTAGAAGAAATCTAACCCTAATTCCAATAAATTTGCATTTCATTTACTGGAATCATTGAGGTGTGCTACTTTGTTTATAATTCGTATTAATTACTTCTATCATTTTGATTTACTTGCATCAGTAAATTTGCCTTTGTTTGCCATTCATTTCCCCTAAATTTGCCTTTCCAGTAAATTTTCATTGTTCTTCTCCATTTCTCCTATTTTTTTGTTGTTTTCAATCAATTTTTGCTACTTTGTTGTTTGATTAGTTTAGTTATATTTGTGTGCAACTTGTGAATCATTGGAGTGTGCTTGGATTTTTGCTGTTTTCTAATTGACTTCAATGCATTGATCAGACAATACAAAATATCGTCATTACCAGTTTAAGAATAATGTTAGTTAATTGTTAGGGAGCGATGACTAGACGGAATTATTTCATATAGAATTATGTATCATCCAGTTTAAGAATACTTTTTATTAGGTGAAAGTTATTGTACCGGCAAATTCCAACTCGGTATCGTTAACTAGCTTATATTTTCAAATAGTAGTATGGATCTCATTTTCATGTGCCATCTTTGGACAAATGATGGAACACGAAGATGGAATAGAGAATAGGAATGAAGCATAGAATTAAAAGAAAACCTGAAGGTTTGGCCGAAAGCGTTGATTTCAGGTGCAGAGCTGAGACCAATTCCTTTGATTCAGGCATTTTAAATACAGCATCTAGCACCATTTTATTTGTTTACAAACAAATATCCTTGATTCCACCCTCCTGCATTTCTATTTTCAACCATGTACCGAGTGTGATCATCTACTCTCTTTAAGCTTGTTAGCTCAATCGGTAGAGCGTCGTGCAACTGCGCGAAGATGTGGGTTCAAACCCCGCGTGGGCTGTTTTTTTTTTATATACTTAGTGTCGTAATATTTTCGTCCACGTTTTGTCAATTTTTTACTCAAGTAATTAGGCTTTATTGGAATTCGAACTCAAATCTATGTGCATTATTTTACACATTGCTTTAACATTGAACTAGTTGGTAGTCTTTAACAACATAAATTAGAATGTCTACAAGTGTTACTCCACTACATAGAGTAACTCACAGTTACTCTAATGGCTTGCTTATGTTACATTAATTGTATTATTATCATAATCTGTTTATAAAATTAGGGTAATATACTTATAAGATTGCAATTTCAGCTATACATTCAAATCACACCACTGATTGTCTCAATTACGCAAATTAATGTCATAGGCTATGTAGGACTTGAACCCACACCTTTGTGCATTAATACACATTTCTCTACCATTGAGCTAATAGCCTTTCATCCTTGTGACATTAAGAATAAGTTGGAAAAAATAATCTTGTCATTGTTTAAACTAATAATCAAATAGAAATCGTTGAGCGCAAGCACTTCCAGAGAAAGTGTTAAGGCTGCTACTTAAAAAATGTGAAGCCTGCATCAACAAGGGCAATGAACAAGTATGCACAGTGCTTCATCAATGGGCACGGATAGGCGAGAAACGGTCATGTGAGCTACTCTTTAAGAGAGAATTTCGTGAAGTGAGGGGCATATTCTTCAGGAAATTATTATTTTGCACAGAAAATGAGAAAGGAGATGCACCAATGCACATGGCAGCTAGGAAGAAGGATTCAAAATTAGGACAAGTCATGGCAAGAGGCTGTCAGGAACTCAAGAGGGAAATCGACGAGGGGAAGACTGAAGAGCAAGAGTTACTAGAGTCGGCTGAGAATCTTCCTTGGAGAACTGAGAACAGGACGGGCAACATAGCATTACATGTTGCTTGCATCCAAATTCAAGGCATGAAATTTTACTAGAGCTCCTGTTTCTACCGATTCAACTATGTCTCAGATTCGCAATGACAAGGGTAAAAGTTCCTTGTTTCTTGCAGTATCGTCAGTACCTGAAAAAGTTAAAAGCTGTAGATGAAATCTCTAGCATGCTAGATACACTCTTTTAAGATTGATAGATACACTCTTTTATTAGTTAGATACACTCTTTCAAGTTGCTAGATACACTCCTTAAGATTGATAGATACACTCTTTTATTTTGCTAGATACGCAAGATAGATACACTTATTTACCTTGCTAGATACACATCTATGGCATGATAAATACACTCCTTTAGATTTCTACATACACTCATTCACCTTACTACATACACATCTCCGGCATGCTAGATACACTATTTTACCTTACTAGATACACATCTCTAGCATGCTAAAAACCATATCTGCAAAAGTTTGAATCCACAACTAACATAATAATCCACTACCTCTTATTCCAAATTCAGATATCCAATTAAGGCCATAAAATGTTACAGCCAGTGAGTATCATAAAATTAACAAGTAACATTTCAAATCAACTCTAACGTTGAAAATACTAAAATCTTTTGACTAAGAGTTCACGGGGCCCACGAACATAGACAATTCTTCAGGACCTTTGCATCATATATTATGTTAAAATGGGTACTAGGTTTTGATCCAAGTATCAAAGATCCGATTTTGAATATCATCAATTATTATGATGGTGTAGTAGGAAAAAACTGAAGTATCACAAGTTTGGGTTTCATATATTCCAGACATGAACACTTATGTTTTACAATTAAGATGACAATTCTTAGATCAACACATTTGTTAGCTTGAGCTTTCTTAGAGGGTACAACATGTTTACTGAGCTCATCAGATACATGGGACAAAAAATGATAAAAACTATTGTGTTGCTGAACTGAAAATTTTATACAGGAGACTGAAATTGTGTGGAATGAATAAAAAAAATTAAACCTGTTAAGTGGTCTCAAAGTGAAGGAGATCCCGAGCGGGAAGAGAAACCTACTCCTCAAATGCTTCCAGCGACGATGCCCCAGATAACGGCGCTGACCGGTACAACACCCCAAACCTGAATCAATGACATAGCAAAATTTTCTTTGAATTAAACATATGACAATCACATAGAAGCACAATAAACATGTTACTTCTATTACCACTCAAGTTTTTTTATATTGCTTAGTTGCTATTTAACTTTTATTAGCACAATCACAAAGGGTGCACTGAATCAATTAAGTGAACTTGGCAAAATTTATTCAAGGATGCCTTCTAGCTTCCGCAAGTTTACTCTACGCATAAAGTTTTTTTGCTGATGGTATAAATCTCAAGCTGCTATAATCTAAGAGAAGTGTAATATACATTTCTCGAAGAGATATGAATTGTCGCAACTCGAAAGTAATAGCAAGAGAGCACACAAAAATAAAAACAGAGAAATGCCTAAACTCATTATGGAAATATAATCAATAATCACCTTGTGTATAAGCAGTCTCCACAAAGTTGGCCCTATGGTGATCTACACTTGCCACAGTATGTATGCTTCCTAATCGTTTTTTTGCCTGCAGAACCAAAACAATCATTATTATCAACCAACAAAATGATACTCTACAACAATTACTAGAAGAATACTAAGTTATATGTTGAACTTACAAGAAGAATACCAAGTCGCTTGTACTATTATTTAATTTGGGTGAGTACTCAATACTTCGTTTACCTACATCCATTGATCGAATCAACCTAATTTAACTACATAATTTACTCCATCAGATACATTAACTAAACCCAAATTTGTATAATTTGTACCAAAATCATATGTTAATGCATAATATCTTGAACCAAATGTACGCAACAAAATCTATGAATTTCAAACTTTTAACAAAACAAAGAGGAACCCATCCTTAAATTTCACACCCAAACCCCCTGCTACTTCTGCCCATCATCATTTCAATCGTGCGAACCGTACAAATTACCACAATACCCTTAATACTACCCTCGGATACACATTGTATTACTACCAGATACACAAGATATTACTACTAGATACACAAATCGATTTGTGTATCCAGTGGTAATACCATGTGTATCCGGGGCGGTATTTTGTCTTGGAGCTTGTGTTGGAGCTTGTGTCCTCCACAAATTAGTGTGATAACATTTATAAATCTCTTATAGGTTCACAAGGGTATACTTCGTATTTTATCAGTTGATTAACGATTACTTAATAACGGTTGGCTTGCTAGAAAGTTTGACGTTATTATCATACTGATGGCGGTGATCAACTGGTCCCTAAAAGTCACACCTAAAGGATGTGTTTGAGAGATGTGATTATGGAAATGTAATCACATTGATGCCTTATATGACTAAAAGGTTAGTTCATGTATTTGACTAAACAGTTAGTAAATGTGTTGATGAGATGATTATTTAATTTAATTAAATAATATTAGCTGAGACGAATTAACTGTCAATTCGTAAATTGAATATAATATGTTATATTTAATAAATGTATATAATGTTAGCCTAAACGAATTAAGATGTTAATTCGTAATTAAATGTAACCAGTTATATTTAATTAGCAAATTATAAATATGCAATATTTATAGTTAAAGTATATATTATACGATATTGTCATAATAAATTATTACTGACCCGTATTAATAAATCAACGCAAGTCATTTGTGTGTAGACTTATTAATACGGAATAAAATAAATGACAATTTAATTATACACTTTATATACATTTTGTAAACTACCAAAATAAGAAGATTTAATCTCATCATTTTGGTAGGTGGATAAACCGAAAATAAGAAGAATATACCTCTTATTTTCGGTTGGTTTGGCCGAAATTTTGAACCTAATTTTAACCTAGCACACTCTCATCTAAACAAAAACACAAAACCCTAAATTAATTAAGAGAATTTAGGGATCGATTCTAGGAAGAAAAGGCATATCTCATATCATCTTGGGTGCAACTGATAGGAGAATATCATTGCGATATTGTTCATAGGCCATATTAGCTAGGACCGAAGGTTATTTCTTAATCCTTTACCATTTTGTTTATGCAATTTCTTTTATGACTAGTTTCACAATCATAATTTCGTTATAATCCTTATTATGTTAATGGAAGTATACTGATATTTCCTACAAGTAGTATCAGAGCCAAGGCCACGAAATTATTTTTGATGAATTTCATAAATGGATTTAAACAATTTTTGAAGAATCGAAAAAAAAAAAATAAGTTTCGGCCGAGAATTTTTTTTTTCGTGACCAATTTTTTTTCCAACCGAGTTTATGTTCTTGTTTTTTGATGTATTGTTCCATTTTGATTTAGTCATATTGTTGTTTTAATCCGTTAAGATGATAATATGATTCTAAACAACAATTTAAAACCATATGTTTATGATTATGCCAATCTTGTTCTAATGGCAACTATAAACGAATTTGTTTATCCAAATTTTTGCTTTAGGGCATAATGCCGAAATAAAAATAAAAAAAAGTTTGTTTTATGTTTCGGTTTTTACTGATATGCCGTTCATTTTTTTTAGCCGAGTGCATAAGAAAAAAAAAAGTTTCTGGTTTTTTTTGTTTTGTTTCGGTTTTTGCAGAAATACCGAAAAAAAAGGGGGTTTCTGTTTTTTTTTTTTTTTGCTATATGCCGAGAGCTGTGAGAAAAAAAAATTCCTTGTTTTTCTTGGAATGTCGAGACCAGAAAAAAAAGAGGGAATTTTTTTGTTTTTTTTTGCCAATATTGATTATACATTAAATTAATAATGTATGATTAATTGTTGTGAAGAAGTTCACAATTTTAGATAACTAATTATTTTAAAGAAGTTTAAAATAATGTTGGATTAAATTCATATTACAAGATTAATGTGAATTAAGATTGAAATTAATGTGAGTAATTGAGGAATTGTCACTTAATTTGATCATTTAAATAGGTGGTTTGGATAAATTAATCTACATAATTAAGGAATTATGTCTTGCATGTTTAATTTATTAGTTGATGCATTTTTTTTAGTTGAATGAATCGTTGAATGGATTTATTTACGTATTTTTGCAATCGGTTGTAATTTGTAATACCTAGTGTAGCCTTAGTTAAATTATGTTTTCGTAATGATGGAAACATAATTTTTAATGTAATTTGAGATCTCGTATCTCCATTTGGTTTTCTTAATTTACTACGGTTTTGAAATTAGAATGTAAATAGGTTTATTATGTAATTTTAAATTGTAATTTTTGAGAAGACTAAAGATGGAGATTGGATTGCTCACTCCCACTACATGGATCAAGATGGAACATCAAGACAAGCTTCTCAGGTCCAAGGATGGATTTCAAAGTTGTATTTATGTTCATTTTGGTAGATAGGCCACACTAGGACTTTATTTTTGTTTTACGTTTTACCGTTCTTATTGCTTTTCATTCACATGATAGTTAGTGCATCATATTCCGCTTAAACCAAACCACCTACTAAAATGCATGAAAATTGACTCATATATAGATGGAATGTTAGTTTTCATGGACATACAGATGTCACATATTTATTAAGCCATCACCTTAGTTTATTCATTCACGCATGATAGATATTAGTTCACTTAAAATGAAATTAAAATAAAGTTGATGGGATCTTCCTCAAAAACGAAAATTGAGACTAGTCTTTATAAGGGCAAACAACTATGAATCCCTTCTTCGTTGATAGGTATAATATGACCCCTTCTACATTGGGTAAGTAGTTTGTGTTGACTTAGTTTATCTCAACATTATAGTCCGAAGAGTTTCTCGTGATTATGATGGACTAAAGATAGAATTTACAGAAATTTATCGACCAAGAATTCTAATAGTAGATTAGCCAAAAGGTTGGCTTATCAATTTACAGATAATTGAGTCTTGGGATCATTTATATAATTCTTGAGGGAGGTCAATTGTATAAATGCTTGAGTCTTCGCTTATAACAGTTTTGCATTAAGACTTAAATCATAACGATGCATATGCTTATTATTTTTATTCTTCTTTTCACAGTGTAGAATACGTTTATTTTGATAATAGTGTTACAACAAATGGCTGGAAATAACGAAATCCCAATGCCGAGTGCCACACTTGGACGCGAGTCCTGGCTTAAAGTTTTCATGGACAACATGAATCAGTTCACACGACTGAAGAATGATGGCTCCAACTTTGCGGACTGGGAGGCAGCACTACGGAATGCTGCCATTGTTGACGGTAAGTTCAAGTATTTAACTAAGCCAATACCGGTAAACCCAGGCCCCAATGCAGGAGTTAACGAGTCACTTGCTTATAGTGATTTCGTCATGGAAGCAGGTGCGATAAAGAACGTACTCATCTTTGCAATGGAAACCAATTTGCAGAGACGCTTCATTGCCCAAGGTGCAAACAAGATTTTCACCACGCTCACTAACGAGTTCTCAAAAGCACCGAGAATCGTTACTTATGAGCATACCTGTCGTTTCTTTGATGCGAAACTCCAAAAGGGCCAACCGGTTAGCCCACACATTCTTAACATGATTGAGAATGCCGAGAAATTGGAGGCACTTGATTGTAAAATCAGTGAGAGCATAGTCATTGATCGTATGCTTCATTCACTTCATGATGGTTTTGTTGGAATATGTGTCCTCCGACAATAATGCGATCACGACTATTGATAATGATGATCACATGTTTAAGTCTCATTATAAAGAATACAATTGGGAAGTATTTTTTACTGTCAACTGATCAACATATATCGGTAATGATTGGCTGACTAGAGTTTGACATTACTGTCGTGCGACGGTGGTGATCAGTTGATCCCCTAGGTCATACCTATAGGGCAACACTCTTAATTGATCATTTAATTAATCGTATAACGTTACGAGTTAATTAAATTACTTGAAAAATTGACGGACGATTTTGGAAGTAAAATTTACGTATCTCATTGAAATTTGATTAAATGAGATACGGTCTGAGTAATTGAATTGTATCATTACTCAGATGAAATTATTGTTTATAGAAACAATTAAATTTGAATGAATTATTATAAATACAATTTATTGTGATTTATAATTGGAGAAATATTTTGGTACAAGTAATTATGAATTACTAAAGTCGATTTTTGTATATGACGTATTTTTACTAATACGTTGATTTTTAATATGTTAAAAATACATAACAAATTTATGTAACATATGACATGTGACATAAGACAAAATTGACAAAAATAAAATGGATTCCATTTTTATGTATGTACCGAAATTAAGGGGAGGTTTAGGCTAATATTGTGTTGTTTAAATTAGTGGAAAACATAATCATTCACTAATAGCCTAGCCATGCAACCCTAGTTTGCATTGTTAAGAACAACACACTCATGCATTGGCCCTAAGCACCTCCCCCCTTACCCGGTTTTGGCAAAAGAAAAGACCAAGGGTTTTCTCTATAATTTGTCCAATACATTACTTGTTTTGGTGTGCATTAGAAATTATTCATTCATCTCATCAAATAATTTTTAGAGAGATAAAAATTATTTTCTCCTTCCTTCCCTTTCTCCTACCCGGTTTTAGGAGCTAAGACCAAAATTATTTTAGGTCAATTTTCTTTACAAAATTAATATTGTACTAGTATTTATAATATTGATTTTAATTAAGAGTAAGCTTTGGGTATAAATCCTTGGGAGAGATCCTACACTTGGGTCTTTGTTCATCCAAAAGGAAAGCTCAAGAACAAGAGAGAAATGTGATCTCTCTTGTGCCCTATAAACCGAAAATCGAATGTAAGAATGGATGTTTCTTCCTTATTTTGTTTATTTGTTTGCATGCATAAGATCATTAGTTAATTTTAAGACAAATTAAATTAAAACATATATGAATATGTAAGTATATAGATCTACTTTTCCTTCAATCGGTATCAAGAGTCATGGTTGTTTGCATGCAAATCGGTTAAAAGTTTTTCCGAGTTATAAAGATTAACATATAAAACTTGTAAAATTTGTGTTATTATGATATATAACGAAATTAATTCATGCATGTTAAAATTTTTGGTTCTAAAATGTTTTAGGATATTTTGGTTAAATTTACGGATTTTTATTGTTCATATTATTCAATAGGCATTTAAATATGATTTTATGAGTAAAAATGTCATTTTCGGTCTAAAATTAGCTATACTTCGAATTTTCGGGTGATTTTTGGATATGTTGTCACATATATTATTTTGAGATAACCTGTAAATTTTCATAATTTTTGGACTTCTTATGCTCGAAAAATGGATTTTTCATTATTAAATTCGGATTTAGGTGAAAAATAGGTTAATATGAGATAAATTTCGAATCTGATCATAGAAATTTAGTATGTTGTCACATGAAATTTTACAAGATGTGTGTAAAATAATAGGCTATAGTGAAGTCTTTTTGCATGATTTATGGATTTTTGAAGAAAAATAGCATAAATAGTTACAGTATTAGTGAAAAAATTAATAAATCATAATCTATGACTAAGGAACAACGTCCAATGTTGCATTTTATTATATTTTTCAGATCTAAAATTGAAAAGTTAATTAAGATAATTTTTCTCATGTTTTTATGATTATTTTAGTTAAAACCGATAAATCGCAACATTGTTTTTCCGGATAAAAATTCGAAATTTTTAACGTAAGTTTTGAACATTATGAGTGTCATGGTATTTTTCCAGAATGTTCATGAGTTTAAATTTCAAATTTCAAATTTATTTGAAATTTTGTGATTTATTTGAAGTTTATAGCTTATTTTTGTAATTTTTGGTCCATTAAAGAACAATTTTAGAAATATGAGTTAATTATGGTCAAATAATTAGTGAAGACTAAATTTTGAGTCCTAAGAGGTTAGGGTAATTAACTTATGCATAAATATGAATTTATGTAATTTTTGTGATTATAAAATGTTGAAATCACGCAAATCCGTAAAAACCGAGTAATATACGAGATATTGGCTAATTAAAGGCGATTTAGCATAAAATTGGGCATGTTCATAAATATTATAATGCTGCATTTTCTTTATGATTGTCATAATTTTAATTTATGTAATTTTTGAATTATGTAATTTTTACTTAGTATGGCCTTAGTTTTAATTGGTATTTCCCGAAATGTATGGGAATATCGATTCGGTTGTAATTTTATTGTGATCTCGTATCACCGTTTTGTAATTTAATAGATTTATTTTATTTTAGTTACAAATGTATAATAGGAAATTATGTAATTTGTTATGTAATTTAATTTATCTCGGAGTTCCCAAAGACGGATTTCTTCAAGATGGCGATACATAAAGACGGTGTAACCTCGAGATGCATGCCACAACCGAAGTTCAAGGGACCAATGGAGTTGGTTTCCGAATTTGTAATAGTTAAATAGTTTTTCTATTTTAGGAAGGCCATACTAGGATTTATTTTATGTTTGCATTTTATTTATATGTCACATGCATCGCTAAATCGCCATAACTAAAACATGCATCATCTTCTTTCATCCAGTTTATCGACCGTGTCAATTAGAATTATCGTAGTTCACCGCTTTAGTTCACTTAAAACGTGATAGATAATAAATTGACATGACCTCTCGCTAAAACAATTAATTGAGACATAGCATTACCAAATAGTAGAAACCATGAAAACCTATTTCGCGAGGGAGTGCACTCGGCCCTACCGGGGTACAAACCTTGTTACGTAGGGGAAGTGGGTGATGAATGTTAATCCACCGAGTTCATGTTAATGAGGGTTTCATCGGCCATACCGTGCCTAAATTGATGTGGATTTGGATCATGGACACATTTATTCGAAATTTGGATTGAACTCAACAAAAGTTTTTCGATAAGGGTTTCATCGGCCATACCGTGCCCTTGTCGGATGTGTTTTGGGCTATAAATAATTATTAGAGTAATTTTATCGACCAAGAGTTCTAAAAGTAGAATCGATTAAAACGTTAATCCACCGAGTTATATTGATAAAGGTTTTATCGGCCATACCGTGCCTAAGTCGATATGAATTTGGGTCTTGGAATCATTTATCTAGTTGGGTTGAGGTCACTAGAAAAATGCATAAAACTTGTTCAAATTATACATTTTTACGAGTATTATTATTAAAACGACATTTGTTTTACTCCTTCTATTTTGTTTTGTAGACCACTTCTTTTTCTCATAACAAATGGCAACACCAACCCCTAACGCCACGGCTCTCGCTAATACATCATGGCTCCGATCCTTCATGGATCTATGTAAACTTGAAAAGAATGGGCAGAATTTCTCCGATTGGGATGCCCAACTCAAATTGGCCGCCCAAGGTGACGACAAGCTTCGTTACCTTACCGAGGCCTCTCCTCCCAGACCTACTACTAGGTCGACCGCCACCACTAGGGAAGCATATGAGGCTTACCAAAAGGAGTCCGCCGCAATGAAAAATGTCTTGATATTTGCGATGGAGGCGGACCTCCAAAGGAGAGCCTTTAAAATGGGCAATGCTAATGAGATTTACTCCAAGCTTGTGACAATGTTTTCACAAACTCCGCGGATCGTCCAATATGAGGCGGCCGCGGCATTCTTTGATCTCGATTTCAAAGAGGGCCAAAAGGTTAGCCCTCATGTGATCAAACTTATGGAGCTTGTCGAGACCTTGAAGATTCAAAAGGTTGAAATCCCCAAAGAACTCATTGTAGATAGGATTCTACACTCCTTGTCCAAAGTGAAAGCGTATGTTCAATTCCGGGTGAATTTTAACCTGCAAGACAAGGATGTGTCTCTTGAAGAATTGCACAAGTTACTTGTGCAAGCCGAAAGGGACATGGGGTTAAATGTGAACCCACCCAAGGATGTGTTGGAATATGTGTCCTCCGACAATAATGCGATCACGACTGTTGATCATGATGATCACATGTTTAAGTCTCATTATAAATAATACAATTGGGAAGTAATATTTTACTGTCAACTGATCAACATATATCGGTAATGATTGGCTGACTAGAGTTTGACATTACTGTCGTGCGACAGTGGTGATCAATATTTTGGTACAAGTAATTATGAATTACTAAGTCAATTTTCGTATATGACGTATTTTTATTAATACGTTGATTTTTAATATGTTAAAAATACATAACAAATTTATGTTACATATGACATGTGACATATTGACAAATTTGACAAAAATAAAATGGGTTCCATTTTATGAGTGTACCGAAATTAAGAGGGGATTAGGCAAAATATTGTGTTGTTTAAATTAGTGAAAAACACAATCATTTGCATCATAGACTAGCCTTGCAACCTAATGCTTATTGTAAAGAACAACACAAGCATGCATTGGCTCCCCAAAATCCCCCCCTTCCACCCGGTTTTTGAGATGGAAAAACCATTATGGTTTTTCATCTTATTTTACCTAATAATACACTAAAAATGTAGTTAGTGCAATTCATTCTTTACTCATCCAAAATAAGAATTCTAGAGAGACAAAAAGCACTCTTCTTCTTCTCTCCCAAAACCAAAAATATTAAGTGTTTTATAATATTTTTGGGTCATTTTTCTACAAGATTAATATTGTACTAGTAACTATAATATTAATTTTAATTAAGAGTAAGCTTTGGGTATAAATCCTTGGGAGAGATCCTACACTTGGGTCTTTGTTCATCCAAAAGGGAAAGCTCAAGAACAAGAGAGAAAGGTGATCTCTATTGTGCCCATATTAACCAAATTTCCAATGTAAGAACAAGTTTCTTCTTTATTTTGTTTAAATGTTTGCATGCATAAGATCATTAGTTAATTTTATGACAAATTAAATCATAAAATATATGAATATGTAAGTATATAGATCTACTTTTCCTTCAATCGGTATCAAGAGCCATGGTTGTTTGCATGCAAATCGGTTAAAAGTTTTTCCGAGTTATAAGAATAACATATAAAACTTGTATAATTTGTGTTATTATGATATATCACGAAATTAATCCATGCATGATAAAATTTCTGGTCCTAAAATGTTTTTAGGATTTTTGGTTAATTTACGGATTTTTATTGTTCATTTTATACAATAATGGCATTTAAATATGATTTTATGAGTAAAAATGTCATTTTCGGTCAAAAATTAGCTATACTTCGAATTTTTAGGTGATTTTTGGATATGTTGTCACATATATTATTTTGAGATAACCTGTAAATTTTCATATTTTTGGACATGTTATGCTCGAAAAATGGATTTTTCATTATTAAAATCGGTTTTAGGTGAAAAATAGGTTAATATGAGATAAATTTCGAATCTGGTCATAGAAATTTAGTATGATGTCACATACAATTTTACAAGATGTGTGTAAAATAATGGGTTATAGTGAAGTCCTTTTGCATGATTTATGGATTTTTGAAGAAAAATGGCATGAATAGTGACTTAATTAATGAAAAATTAATAAAACATACTCTATGACTAAAGAAAAACATCATATGTTGCATTTTATTATCGTTTTCAGATCTAAAATTGAAAAGTTAATGAATATAATTTCTCCATGTTTTTATGATTATTTTGTTAAAAACCGATAAACCGCAACATTATTTTTCCGGATAAAATTCGAAATTTTTAACATAAGTTTTTGAACATTATGAGTGTCATGGTATTTTTCCAGAATGTTCATGAGTTTAAATTTCAAATTTTGAATTTATTTGAAATTTTGTGATTTATTTGAAGTTTATAGCTCATTTTTGAAATTTTTAGTCCATTAATGAACAAATTTATAAATATGAGTTAATTATGGTCAAATTATTAGTGAAGACTAAATTTTGAGTCCTAAGAGGTTAGGGTAATTAACTTATGCATAAATATGAATTTATGTAATTTTTGTGATTATAAAATGTTGAAATCACGCAAATCCGTAAAAACCGAGTAATATACGATATTGGCTAATTAAAGGCGATTTAGCATAAAATTGGGCATGTTCTTACATATTATAATGCTGCATTTTCTTTATGATTGTCATAATTTAATTTATGTATTTTTGAATTATGTAATTTTACTTAGTATGGCCTTAGTTTTAATTGATATTTCCCGAAATGTTGGGAATATCGATTCGGTTGTAATTTTATTGTGATCTCGTATCACCGTTTTGTAATTTAATAGATTTATTTTATTTTATCTTAGTTACAAATGTATAATAGGAAATTATGTAATTTGCTATGTAATTTAATTTATCTCGGAGTTCCCAAAGACGGATTTCTTCAAGATGGCGATACATAAAGATGGTGTTACCTCGAGATGCGTGCCACAACCGAAGTTCAAGGGACCAATGGAGTTGGTTTCCGAATATGTAATAGTTAAATAGTTTTTCTATTTTAGGAAAGGACATACTAGGATTTATTTTATGTTTGCATTTTTTTTATATGTCACATGCATCGCTAAATCGCCATAACTAAAACATGCATCCTCATTTTCTCGAGTTTATCGACCCTGTCAATTAGAATTATCGTAGTTCACCGCTTTAGTTCACTTAAAATGTGATATATAATAAATTGACATGACCTCTCGCTAAAACAATTAATTGAGACATAGCCTTACCAAATAGTAGAAACCATGAAAACCTATTTCGCGAGGGAGTGCACTCGGCCCTACCGGGGTACAAAACTTGTTACGTAGGGGAAGTGGGTGATAAATGTCTATCCACCGAATTCATGTTGATAAGGGATGAATCGGCCCTACCGTGCCCGAGTTGATGTGGATTTGGATCATGGACACATTTATTCGAAATTTGGATTGAACTCAACAAAAGTTTTTCGATAAGGGTTTCATCGGCCATACCGTGCCCTTGTCGGATGTGTTTTGGGCTATAGATAATTATTAGAGTAATTTTATCGACCAAGATTTCTAAAAGTAGAATCGATTAAACGTTAATCCACCGAGTTATATTGATAGAGGATGAATCGGCCCTACCGTGCCTAAGTCGATATGAATTTGGGTCTTGGAATCATATATCTAGTTGGGTAGAGGTCACTAGAAAAATGCATAAAACTTGTTTAAATTATAATTTTTACGAGTATTATTATTAAAACGACATTTGTTTTACTCCTTCTATTTTGTTTTGTAGACCACTTCTTTTCTCATAACAAATGGCAACACCAACCCCTAATGCCACGCCTCTCGCTAATACATCATGGCTCCGATCCTTCATGGATCGATGTAAACTTGAAAAGAATGGGTCAAATTTCTCCGATTGGGATGCCCAACTCAAATTGGCCGCCCAAGGTGACGACAAGCTTCGTTACCTTACCGAGGCCTCTCCACCCGAACCTACTACTAGGTCGACCGCCGCCACTAGGGAAGCATATGAGGCTTACCAAAAGGAGTCCGCCGCAATGAAAGCATATGTTCAATTCCGGGTGAATTTTAACATGCAAGACAAGGATGTGTCTCTTGAAGAATTGCACAAGTTACTTGTGCAAGCTAAGAGGAACATGGGGTTAAATGTGAACCCCCCAAAGGATGTGCTTAACATAAGCACTAAGAGTAAGGGGAAGTTCAAGAAGAATGGGAGGAAGGGTAAGAAGCAAGCTCCCACATTCACCAAAGCTAGGACTTCAAAAATCAAGAAGGGTCCTCTTGATAAATGCCATTATTGTAATGGTATGGGACATTGGAAAAGAAATTGTTCCAAATACCTTGGTGATATTAAGGCTGGAAAGATAGTTCTCCTTATACTTCAAATTCATTATTTGTGTCTCATATGCTATCTTTGAATCTCTAGTGTATTTATTCTAAACATAGAGTGGGAGAAAAATGAGGACACAAACTCACACCAAGATAAGATTGTGTAGATGAGATCTACGCAAGAGAGAATGATTTGAATGAAGGTATATCTATTTACATAGTATACCAGATAGATGAGATCTATGGTCTCAAGTAAGTTCTATATGACTAAAGAGACCAAGTGAAGTAATCATAGGAGTATATTCTTAAGATAACTACACGAGGAGACCAAAAGAAAGTTTTGGAAGAAAAATGACTAATGTAAAGTCTTAACAAGTTTTTGACTAAAGTTTATGAAAATTTTGACCAATAGTTTCAACCTTGAGATTTACTTAAGAGCCTAAATGAATCAATGTAACATCCTAGTAATAAGCGATATTTATGACTAGAGGTTGCAAGGATTGATATACCGATATCTTCAATAGCCAAAGTTTTAAACCACGCAGATATCATTACTTAACCTCATTATGAAATGGTTAAACCTCCTTCCGAAAGGGTATTTCGAAGGACGTGTTCTAGATATTATTTATATTTGAATAATGACATCGCTACACATTATTATGATATGTGTGAGTTAGAGATTAAAATCTCTTTCCATAAGGTTAAGATGAGACCACTTCAAAATAGGTATTTTGAAGGGATATGATGGGAACATATATGGTTTTATCTTAATAACTTGGCAATGCAATTTATATTTCAATTCTTGAAAAGTTTCGATTGAGAAGTCAATTTCGAAATATGTAGAATTGAGTGGGAGTTAGGAAATTATCATGTGAAGACATGGAATTTAGTGGGAGCTATCATCCTTTGAATGTTTACAACTCACCACTCATTAAAGAATGACGAGCTAATACCTTCCTTCATAGAGGAAGTTTTGAGTTTTCAATTCTGGATGAAAATGGACTATGATGAATCCAATTACATCAAGGGATGTTGGATAAGTATTGGGAGATACACATCGAATCAACAGAAACATAGGTTATTCATCTAAATGAAATGGAATTGCCATTAGCAGTCATGGTCGTTCCTTGAACCTAAATATAGTTGATGACATGATTAAAAGTAGCTAATGTTTCCGCCATTAGAATAATCATGTACATGTCCAATTATGAATCATATGTATAAGAGAATGATGATTGATTGGTAAGCCATAATAGAAACGTCATGAATTCTCGAGTAGAATCCGATGAGCGATTTCGGTGTTTGACGGAATACTCTATTATGTGTTAAGAGGTTGCACATATTATAGAAAGTTCGAACACACGTAAAGATTTATGAGAATCCTTAACCTTTCAAGCTAGAAGGAGAAGTAAGAAGTTTTGGAAAGATACTTAGTTGAATAAGAAGTTACTCAAAACAAATCTTTCCTAACTATGCTAGGACTTGTTAGAAGTGCTAAGCTAATCATCTTGACAAATTGTTGCAAGACTCTACAAAACATGTACCTAGTGCATTGTGTGTGAATGGAGTACTTGATCAGTACAAGTTATATCATTCACCACAAATTCGTTCGTTATGTGATAACCGATAAGGAAGTTCTTTCAAGATAAAGAACCAAAATCGAGGTCGGGAACCTTGATGTGTACTTGGTAAGATTCATGCTATGAGAGAGAACATGAATGTAAAGAAAAATGCAAGTAAAAGAAGTTTGAACACATGGACACATGGCATGTTAAACTTCTATTGCAATCAATAAGTGTTTACACTTACGATTTGCATCACAAGGTTGTAATATGGTATTGACTACCCGAGTGTGATGTCGACATTTGTCGTTTGAGTTATTATTATTAACTCACCTTATACTTTGTTAGATCCAACGGGTTGTAGAGACAATTGAACCCCGTTTAATTGAACATGGATTAACATTGTATTTGCCCATAGTTACTTACATGAGGTGATGTCTCGAAGTGACTAGAGTGTGATGCGATTGATGGCAAGTTCAAGTGCCATAGAGTCATGTGAGATGACTAGTCGATCAAATAGGCAGACTGTTAGGAACATTTTGTCGGGCCTAATGACCGCTTATAGAGTTCTGGCAAATTTATATAGCCTGGTCGTGGCGAGAGCTGCTATAGTATTCAAATGAGTCGATTCTTTTGACTAAAGACTATTCGCCTAAGATGGGACAAAATGATTAACTTTGATTTGTGTTACTACGACCTTCGTAAATGGGGTCAAATGGGCATATTTTGGGTTATGATGGCTATGGCTAGTCGAAGGGAATGAGTGCGATAGGAATTGTCCATCCCTAGTCGTGTTATAACAATATCTCGGGGCCACTCGAGGAGTAATAAATCGGAAATGCGTGGCCACGCTCGGAAGGTATCTATGATAGATAAATCCGGTCAATCGCTTATTCTCCGGATCGAGGAAACCACTCTCGATATGATCACTTGCAAGTACGACCTGAAAGACACCTTGCATTGAGGGGGAGATAGTAATAGGACAAGAGAATTGGTGACGCACACTTGTCGAGGACAAGTGGGAGATTGTTGGAATATGTGTCCTCCGACAATAATGCGATCACGACTGTTGATCATGATGATCACATGTTTAAGTCTCATTATAAAGAATACAATTGGGAAGTAATATTTTACTGTGAACTGATCAACATATATCGGTAATGATTGGCTGACTAGAGTTTGACATTACGTCGTGCGGCGGCGGTGGTGATCGATTGATCCCTTAGGTCATACCTATAGGGCAACACTCTTAATTGATCATTTAATTAATCGTATAACGTTACGAGTTAATTAAATTACTTGAAAAATTGACGGACGATTTTGGAAGTAAAATTTACGTATCTCATTGAAATTTGATTAAATGAGATGCGGTCTGAGTAATTGAATTGTACCATTACTCAGATGAAATTATTGTTTAAAGAAACAATTAAATTTGAATGAATTATTATAAATACAATTTATTGTGATTTATAATTGGAGAAATATTTTGGTACAAGTAATTATGAATTACTAAGTCAATTTTTGTATATGACGTATTTTTATTAATACGTTGATTTTTAATATGTTAAAAATACATAACAAATTTATGTTACATATGACATGTGACATATTGACAAATTTGACAAAAATAAAATGGGTTCCATTTTATGAGTGTACCGAAATTAAGAGGGGATTAGGCAAAATATTGTGTTGTTTAAATTAGTGGAAAACATAATCATTTGCATTATAGACTAGCTTTGCAACCTAATGCTTATTGTAAAGAACAACACAAGAATGCATTGGCTCCCCAAAATCCCCCCCTTCCACGCGGTTTTTGAGATGGAAAAACCATTATGGTTTTTCATCTTATCTTACCTAATAATACACTAAAAATGTAGTTAGTGCAATTCATTCTTTACACATCCGAAATAAGAATTCTAGAGAGACAAAAAGCTCTCTTCTTCTTCTCTCCCAAAACCGAAAATATTAAGTGTTTTATAATATTTTGGGTCATTTTTCTACAAGATTAATATTGTACTAGTAACTATAATATTAATTTTAATTAAGAGTAAGCTTTGGGTATAAATCCTTGGGAGAGATCCTACACTTGGGTCTTTGTTCATCCAAAAGGGAAAGCTCAAGAACAAGAGAGAAAGGTGATCTCTGTTGTGCCCATATTAACCAAATTTCCAATGTAAGAACAAGTTTCTTCTTTATTTTGTTTAAATGTTTGCATGCATAAGATCATTAGTTAATTTTATGACAAATTAAATCATAACATATAAGAATATGTAAGTATATAGATCTACTTTTCCTTCAGGATGTGCTTAACATAAGCACTAAGAGTAAGGGGAAGTTCAAGAAGAATGGGAGGAAGGGTAAGAAGCAAGCTCCCACATTCACCAAAGCTAAGACTTGTGAAGCTAGCACTTCAAAAATCAAGAAGGGTCCTCTTGATAAATGCCATTATTGTAATGGTATGGGACATTGGAAAAGAAATTGTTCCAAATACCTTGGTGATATTAAGGCTGGAAAGATTACTCCAGTAGGTAAATGACTATCCTTCTTTTATGTTTCTAATTCAACTATGGTATTATGATGCAAAGTTGTGATAATGTATCTCCCTTTTTATTGTAAATGGGGCCTCCACCAAGCAAAGACAAGGGAAAGGAAAAGCAAGCATGAGAAACCATCAAGAAGCTAGGGATAACTTTCATGGATCTTTGCTTTTCATTGTCTTATTTTAAATTATGTTTTGGATTTTAGAACCTTAAGTTTCCGTGTTCGACATGGAAAGGTATTTTGGATAATGAGTTGTATTTGGATAATGGTGACTTGGTTTGCAACCCAAGTCACCCGTTTTATCATTTTATCCTTTTGTTCTAAAATTCATGTTTAAATGCTTATTCTTAGAAACATATAACTTAAAGTGATCTAATAGACAAATATAATGACGGGTTTCATTATATGTCCACATGCTTAAGGCTTGTGTATGATCATTTACAAAGTAACCTTGAGTCTACGAAGTCTCTTAAAGGTATGTCAATCACGAAGTACACATATGAAATCTAAAATTATTAGTCAATCTATGACATAGTTCTCCTTAAAATTTCAACATCATTATTTGTGTCTCATATGCTATCTTTGAATCTCTAGTGTATTTATTCTAAAGATAGAGTGGGAGAAAAATAAGGACACAACACACGCGACTAGATAAATTTGTGTACTTGTGTAAATAAAGATCTACGCAAGAAAGAATGATTTGAATGAAGGTATATCTATTTATATAGTATATCGAATAGATGAGATCTATGGTCTCAAGTAAGGTCTATATGACTAAAGAGACCAAGTGAAGTAATCATAAGAGTATATTCTTATGATAATTACACGAGGAGACCAAAAGAAAGTTTTGGAACAAAATGACTAATGTAAAGTCTTAACAAGAGTTTTTGACTAAGTTTATGATAAATTTTGACCAATAGTTTCAACCTTGAGATTTACTTAAGAGCCTAAATGAACCAATGTAGCATCCTAGTAATAAGCGATATTTATTACTAGTGACTAGAGGTTGCAAGGATTGATATACCGATATCTTCAATAGCCAAAGTTTTAAACCACGCAGATGTCATTACTTAACCTCATTATGAAAATGAATTGGTTAAACCTCCTTCTAAAACGGATATTTTGAAGGATGTGTATTAGATATTACTTATATTTAATAAATGACATTGCCACACATCATTATGACATGAATGTGTTAGAGATTTAAAATCTCTTTCCATAAGGTTAAAATGAGACCTCTTCGAAATAGGAATTTTGAAAGGATATGATGGGAACATATATGGTTTCATCTTAATAACTTTGCAAAGCAACATACATTCCACATTTTGAAATGTGTTCATTGAGTAATCAATTTCGAAACATGTGGAATTAAGTGGGAGCATTAGAAATTATCATGTGAAGACATGGAATTTAGTGGGAGCTATCATCCTTTGAATGTTTACAACTCACCACTCATTGAAGAATGACGAGCTAATACCGTCCTTCATAGAGGAAGATTTGAGTTTTCAATTCTGGATGAAAATGGACTATGATGAATCCAATTACATCAAGGGATGTTGGATTAGTATTAAGAGATACACATCGTATCAACATTCACATAGGTTATTCATGTAGATGAAAATGGAATTGCCATTAGCAGTCATGGTCGTTCATTGAACCTATGAACGGTTGATCTCATGATTATTAGTAACTAATGTTTCCGCCATTAGAATAATCATGTACATGTCCAATTATGAATCATATGCATAAGAGCATGATGATTGATTGGTAAGCCATAATAGAAACGTCATGAATTATCAAGTAGAATCCGATGAGCGATTTCGGTGTTTGACGGAATACTCTATTATGTGTTAAGAGGTTGCACATATTATAGAAAGTTCGAACACACGTAAAGATTTATGAAAATCCTAAACTTTTCAAATCAAAAGGAGAAATAAGTGGTTATTGGAAAGATACTTAGTTGAATAAGAAGTTACTCAAAACTAATCTTTCCTAACTAAGCTAGGACTTGTAAGAAGTGCTAGGCTAATAATCTTGACAAATTGTTGTAAGACTCTACAAAACATGTACCTAGTGCATTGTGTGTGGATGGAGTACTTGATCAGTACAAGTTATATCATTCACCACAAATTCGTTCGTTATGTGATAATCGATAAGGAAGTTCTTTCAAGATAAAGAACCAAAACCGAGGTCGGGAACCTTGATGTGTACTTGGTAAGATTCATGCTATGAGAGAGAACATGAATGTAAAGGAAAATGCGATTATAAGAAGTTTGAACACATGGACACATGGCATGTTAAACTTATATTGCAATCAATAAGTGTTTACACTTACGATATACATCACAAGGTTGTAATATGGTATTGACTACCCGAGTGTGATGTCGACATTTGTCGTTTGAGTTATTATTAACTCACCTTGTACATTGTTATATCCAAACGGATTGTGGAGACAATTGAACCCCTTTAAAGTGAACATAGATTTACATTGTATTTGCCCATAGTTACTTACATGAGGTGACGTCTCGAAGTGACTAGAGTGTGATGCGATTGATGGCAAGTTCAAGTGCCATAGAGTCATGTGAGATGACTAGTCGATCACATAGGCAGACTGTTAGGAACATTTTGTCGGGCCTAATGACCACTTATAGAGTTCTGGCAAATTTATATAGCCTGGTCGTGGCGAGAGCTGCTATAGTATTCAAATGAGTCGATTCTTTTGACTAAAGACTATTCGTCTAAGATGGCACAGTTTCAGATTAACTTTGATTTGGGTTACTACGACGTTCGTAAATGGGGTCAAATGGGCATATTTTGGGTTATGATGGCTGTGGCTAGTCGAAGGGAATGAGTGCGATAGGAATTGTCCATCCCTAGTCAGGGTTATAACAATATCTCAGGGCCACTCCAGGAGTAATGAACTGGAAATGCGTGGCCACGCACGGAAGGTATCTATGATAGATAAATCCGGTCAATCAGTTATTCTCCAGATCGAGGAAACCACTCTCGATATGATCACTTGCAAGTACGACCTGAAAGACACCTTACATTGAGTGGGAGATAGTAATAGGACAAGAGAATTGGTGACGCACACTTGTCGAGGACAAGTGGGAGATTGTTGGAATATGTGTCCTCCGACAATAATGCGATCACGACTGTTGATCATGATGATCACATGTTTAAGTCTCATTATAAAGAATACAATTGGGAAGTATTTTTTACTGTCAACTGATCAACATATATCGGTAATGATTGGCTGACTAGAGTTTGACATTACTGTCGTGCGACGGTGGTGATCAGTTGATCCCCTAGGTCATACCTATAGGGCAACACTCTTAATTGGTCATTTAATTAATCGTATAACGTTACGAGTTAATTAAATTACTTGAAAAATTGACGGACGATTTAGGAAGTAAAATTTACGTATCTCATTGAAATTTGATTAAATGAGATACGGTCTGAGTAATTGAATTGTATCATTACTCAGATGAAATTATTGTTTAAAGAAACAATTAAATTTGAATGAATTATTATAAATACAATTTATTGTGATTTATAATTGGAGAAATATTTTGGTACAAGTAATTATGAATTACTAAAGTTGATTTTTGTATATGACGTATTTTTATTAATACGTTGATTTTTAATATGTTAAAAATACATAACAAATTTATGTGACATATTACATGTGACATAAGACAAAATTGACAAAAATAAAATGGATTCCATTTTATGTATGTACCGAAATTAAGGGGAGGTTTAGGCTAATATTGTGTTGTTTAAATTAGTGGAAAACATAATCATTCACTAATAGCCTAGCAATGCAACCCTAGTTTGCATTGTTAAGAATAACACACTCATGCATTGGCCCTAAGCACCTCCCCCCTTACCCGGTTTTGGCAAAAGAAAAGACCAAGGGTTTTCTCTATAATTTGTCCAATACATTACTTGTTTTGGTGTGCATTAGAAATTATTCATTCATCTCATCAAATAATTTTTAGAGAGATAAAAATTATTTTCTCCTTCCTTCCCTTTCTCCTACCTGGTTTTAGGAGCTAAGACCAAAATTATTTTGGGTCAATTTTCTTTATAAAATTAATATTGTACTAGTATTTATAATAATTATTTTAATTAAGAGTAAGCTTTGGGTATAAATCCTTGGGAGAGATCCTACACTTGGGTCTTTGTTCATCCAAAAGGAAAGCTCAAGAACAAGAGAGAAAGGTGATCTCTCTTGTGCCCTATAAACCGAAAATCCAATGTAAGAATGGATGTTTCTTCCTTATTTTGTTTATTTGTTTGCATGCATAAGATCATTAGTTAATTTTATGACAAATTAAATTAAAACATATATGAATATGTAAGTATATAGATCTACTTTTCCTTCAGGTTTTGCCCTTTTGAGGGCGAATTACTACATGAATGACTTGAAGAAAAGTCCTCATGAGCTACACTCACTTCTCGTACAGACCGAGAAGGATATGAAATTGAGTGGGAGCATGAAGCAAGATGTTCTCATGATTTCCAACAAGAATAAGGGTAAGGGCAAAGCTCCCGGCGACCTAACTGTAGGTAAGCCAAAGTTTAAAAAGCCAGGAAACGGTAAAAGTGGGCCTGGTGAGACTAGTGGCTCACAAGGCAAGACAAAGAGCAAGGGCGGTGACATTGAGTGCCACCATTGTCACAAGACTGGACATTGGAGGAGGAACTGTCCCGTGTACCATGAGGATATAAAAGCAGGCCGCGTCACTCCTGTTGGTATGTCATCTTATATTCATATGATTGAGATTAACCATGCAAGTTTTGGAACTTGGGTACTTGATACTGGTTGTGGTTCTTATCTGTGTAATCATTTGCAGGGCCTAAAAAACATCACACCTCTCGGAAAGGGTGATGTGGACCTGCGAGTCGGGAATGGAGCTAGAGTTGTTGCAGTCTCGAAGGGAACATACGTAATCCAACTCCCTAGTGGTTTTGAGTTATTTTTATATAACTGTTACTATGTACCCAGTTTGTCTAAGAACATTATTTTTGTTTCCGTACTTGATAAAGACGGTTTTTCATTTTCAATAAAGGATAATAGCTGTATTTTCTCTTTCAATGAAATGATTTATGGCAAAGCAGTTTCCATGAATGGAATTTACATCTTAGATCAAACTACAGATATATTACACGTGAATAATAAGAAATTAAAGGTTGGTGACAAAGATCAAACCTATCTATGGCATTGTCAAATGGGACACATAAATGAGAAACGTGTAAAGAAACTCGTCGATAATGGGACTATTCCCACATTCGATTTTTCTACATTTGGCACGTGTGAATCATGTCTTATCAGCAAAATGACTCGAATTTCCTTCAAAGGTGTTGGAATGCGCGCTAGTAACCTATTAGGACTCATACATACTGATGTATGTGGACCTATGTCAATTACCGCTAGAGATGGCTATAGATATTTTATCACTTTCTCGGACGATTTGAGTAGATACGGATATGTCTATTTGATGAAGCATAAAAGTGAGTCCTTTGAGAAATTCAAGGAATACCAGAATAAGGTTGAGAACGAACAGGGTAGAAAGGTTAAAGCACTCCGTTCAGATCGGGGTGGCGAATATCTTTCAAATGAGTTTGATCAACACCTTAAAGACTGTAGAATCGTTTTGCAGTTAACTCCACCAGGAACACCTCAATTGAATGGTGTGTCCGAACGGAGAAATCGAACATTACTTGATATGGTTCGACCCATGATGAGTCACACGGTAGTACCTGATTCATTATCGGGTTTTGCTCTTTTACAGCTGCTCTTATACTTAACCGAAGTACGACTAAAGCTGTCGACAAGACTCCATATTAAATGTGGAAGGGAACGGTCCCTAACTTGTCCTTTATTCGGGTTTGGGGCTACGAGGCTTATGTCAAGTGGAGACACGAGGATAAGCTCGGCCCGCGATCGTTCAAGACATACTTTATTGGTTATCCATAAGGAATGTTTGGTCATTACTTCTATTCGCCTACCGAACATCGAGTTTTTGTTGCGGCTAGTGCGACGTTCTTAGAGAAAGAATTTCTCGAAAACAAGACAAGTAATAAAACCTTCGAGCTGTCGGAGATTCAAGAACCAACAACCGAGGAACAGATGGAGGAAGTTGTTCCTCCAACAGATGATACGGTTAATATTCCTCCGGAACCAAGGAGGTCGGGTAGAGTCTCTAATCCTCCGGACAGATACATTGGTATGGTCGAGGAGAGTGACGTTTTACTCCTAGAGAGTAATGAACCCGCTACCTATAAAGGTGCCATGACCTGTTCCGACTCAAAGCTATGGCTTGAAGCCATGCAATCCGAGATGGACTCCATGTATGAGAATGACGTATGGGATCTAGTTGATTTACCTAATAAGGTAAAACCTCTGATGCAAATGGCTTTACAAAATAAAGCGTTCTGTAGACGGGCAACCAGATACCTATAAAGCACGACTAGTGGCAAAAGGTTTCACTCAAGTGCACGGTTTGCATTATGATGAAATTTTTGCACCCGTAGTTATGTTGCGTTCCATTCGGATTATCTTAGTGATTGCCGCTTTTCACGACTATGAAATTTGGCAAATGGATGTGAAAACCGCCTTCTTAAACGGTTATTTGGAGGAGGAGTTGTACATGGTGCAACCCGAAGGTTTCATAGATCCTGAGAATCCTAATAAAGTGTGCAAGCTTAAGCGTTCCATTTATGGACTTGATACGTGCCTATTACATAGTCTTTTTAGCCTATTTCAGCAAGTATTTCTATGCATTTTTATACTGTTTTTATAGTATTTTGCCCCGAATTGGCTACTTTGGTTCGTTTTGTCCATTTTGTAGAAATGAACGCGAAAGTAGTGGAATCGTACCCTTTTTCGTCCTTTTTGCATGCATTTAGAGGAGACGGGATTTTCCTGAGTGAGATACTGCATTTGGAAGCGTCGTGGCACGCATTACGAGGCATTTAGGCGAGGACTTGAGCTGAAATGAAGTCAAAGTACTCGATCGAGCTGTTTTACCACTCGATCGAGTGGTTTCTACATCCCAGAGTGGTCGATCGAGCACTTTGTACTCGACCCTTAACTTGCAGAAAGACCATCTACTCGATCGAGTGACTTTCTGGTCGATCGAGTAGATTTGGCTGAGGATTTGGTCGATCGAGTGGTTTTAATCCACTCGATCGAGTGGTTTTGATGGTTATGGGCTTTAATCTGCCCGTGTGAATGTTTATTTCGCTAAACTCTTTTACTTTGCTATTTAAGCACGCTTTACTAGGTCATTAGGACTATCTAGCTTTTATCTTAGTCAGTTTACATAAAACTTTTACTGCGTACTTCATCCTTCTCCACTGTAACCTTGTTTTGGGATTATTATTGCTCGGATTCGATTGTTCTCTACGCCGGATTCGCATTGATTGTAATTCCTTCTCTTCCTTTAATAATAAATAACCTTTTGTTTGCTTTAATTCTTTGTTTGTCTCATTATTTCTTCTGCCCTAATTTATCTTCTATGCAATTTATTGTTTATTTCATAATGTTTATTGCTGGGAATTTAATTGCTGTTAGTTTAATTAGCGATATGAGTAGCTAAACCCCTTTCATGTTGGGATTAGGGGATCTGCGGTAGAAATGTGACGATGTAGTGAATGAATTAGATGAATTAATTGTGAGACCCAGTCACCATAACAATTTAATTGTATTAATTCGACTTAGTTGAGTGCACGCTTCTATGTCATCCTTTAATCTGGCTAAAATTAATCCTAGATCGAAAGATTGGACTAAATAGGCCTGCTATGAACAGTAGACTACCCTAATGAGAATGAAAGTTAAGTTAGTGGTAATTTAGGATAGAAAGTGGACCGAAAGGACCTTTCAACATCCGTCTTACATTAATTCGTCTGAGTCATTTACAGCTGAATCACTAGACTACCGTAGTAAACCGAATTCCCGACATGTCCCTTCTCTCTTGATAGTTTAAACTTATTTCCTTGCTTTTACTGCTCTTTACTTTATTCCTCTTCTTTTAAATCTCGTAGTTTAGCAACCAATTCAAACAACCCCCATTTGTTACCTTAAGATTAGAATTAGGCAACTGATAATTGCACCGCCTCCCTGTGGATTCGATACTCGACTACCTCTACTACATTTTAGTTGAGACCGTTAGGTTTTATCTTTGACAGGGTCCACGATAGCCGTGTCAAATTTTGGCGCCGTTGTCGGGGAGGCAATTGTTTAAATTATTAGTTGTTTTATTTTTAGTCTTTCTTTTAGTTTAAGGGGCATCCGTTCCTTAAACTATTCTTATATTCTATTTGTAGTTTCTTCTTATGCGCAGGTCACAGGGTGGTGAACTACTACCGATCAATCCTGAGATTGAGAAGACTTTGCGTGAGTTGAGGCAATCATCTAGGATATTGCCGACAGAGGAAGAGCTGAGTACTCTGTCTAGTTATTACGAGAACGCTCTGTTTGAGGAGGATCCACATTCATCTCCTATTTCTAATTCATCAGTTGAGACTGTCACTTCTCCGGACTTTCTAGAAATGGCCGAAGAAGCTACTATCGCCAGTCACTCTGAGGCGACAGCTGTGAATCTCTATAAGGGATTTACATTACCTGGGAAGGCGAGAAAATTTGAGCCGAAGCCGTCCTATATCAATTTGGTTGAGAGAAACCAATTCGGGGGAGCTGCAAACGAAGATGCAGCCAAGCATATGGAGACTTTCATTGATTACTGTTGTTCCGTACCCCCACCAGCTGGCATGACCCCGGATCAGATAAAAGAAACCATGTTTATTTTCTCACTTCGCGATGCAGCAAGGGAGTGGTATAGGGATCTGGACCGAGCTGCTCATGGGATAACTGACTAGAATTCGCTGGCTTTAGCATTTTACAAGAAGTACTTCTCTGCCTCGAAGACTAATGCCATTAGAGCTCAGATCACGAGCTTTAAACAGGGTCCCGATGAGAACTTTCATGAGGTATGGGTCCGTTTCAAGAAGTTGGTGCGAACCATTCCGCACCATGGTTTCGAAAAGTGGAGTTTATGAAATCAGTTCTATAACGGGTTGTATGACGATCAGAGGGCTATCTTGGATGCTGCAGCTAGTGGCCGATTTGCTGAGAAAATGGGAGAGACTAAGGGGTGGAAGATCATTGATGACTTAGCCACCCATAAAGCTGAGTATGGGAATTCCAGAGGGAATCAAAGGAGGAGTGCTGAATCTCCTTCTGTAGCTGCATTGGAGGCTCTCACGGCGAGATTCGATAAGTATGAGCTGGGAGGAGCCTCGAAAGGAGGAATCTACCATGTGAATGCTGTTTCGGACGATCCTTTCGTCTGTAAGAGATGTGGAGGAGAGGGACATGTTTCAGATAATTGTCCACATTCTTATGAGTCTTGTGCTGCCTTTCAACATTACAGGCAGACAAACACCTATTATGAGCCGAACGTCCACCCCAATTTGAGGTGGAGTACTCAAAATGTGCTCAATCCTACTCCTCCTCCACACCAGCAGCAGCCGTATGTCCCTTCACACAAGAATCAACAAGGCTTTCAGAAGCCTCCTTCTTTCACTTCTTCTAATCAAGGTGCACCATCTTCCGGTGGGGTGAGTGAAATAAGTGAGATAAAGTCTATGTTGCAATCCATTAAAAAGCAGTTGCAGCTGAGTGATCAACAGAAAGACGCGTCTATTAAGGCACTTGAAACTCAAGTTGCCCAACTAGCCGCGAATCAATCCTCGAGAAAGCAGGGTCATTTACCGACTCAAAATGAGAAAAATCCGCATGAGACGGTAAATCTGATAAATTTGAGAAGCGGTCTTTCTTATGAGGGATCGGAAGTGTTGAAATCAGACCTGAGGAAGGCTAAAACTGATGGTGAACAGTGTTCTGTCGAAGAAAATAAGCTCACGGCAAAGCAAGTGCTCGATCGACCCGATTCACAAAAATAATCAATCGAGCGAACGGAGATGAAAGTGCTCGATCGAGTGGTTTTTCCACTCGATCGAGTGAACAGAAGAAGCGGTGGTCGATCGAGTAGTTATTCTACTCGATCGAGTGAAGCAGAAATTGGAGTTGCTCGATCGAGTGAAAATTTCACACGATCGACTGATATTGATAAGGAAACTGCTCGATCGAATGAGGAATTTGGTTGATCGAGTAGTTTTGATGACGGGAAGCTTATTCGAGAGCCTGCTTGTGCTCGATTAAGCGAGGAATCACCGAAAAGACCTCGTTCGAGAGGTAAGAAGCGTCCAAAGGATACAGAACTTGCACCGGAAGATACATTGGAAGTGAGAAACAAGGGACTCGAGATACCCATCACGGTTCCCTTCCCGAGGCGGCTGAAGAATACAAAGGCCAATCAACAATTCGGCAAATTTGTCGAACTTCTGAAAAGCTTGGAAGTCACTGTACCGTTCACTGAATTGCTGACGAAGGTACCCTCTTATCTTAAGTTTATGAAAGAAATTTTATCGCTTAAGAGGACTATTAGTGATAGTGAGACCATAGCTTTGACTGAGGTGGGGCCAGCCCTATTTCAAAATAAGTTACCTCCTAAGCAGTCAGATCTGGGTAGTTTTTCGATCCCTTGTCATATCGGTATCCATTTGATTGATAACGCGTTATGCGATCTAGGCGCTAGTGTGAGTGTCTTACCATTGTCTCTAGCTAAGAGATTTGGTTTGACAAAGGCCGAGTTGCACTAACATGATCGTCCGGATGGCCGACCGTAGTTTATCACGGCCATTAGGTGTAGTAGAAGACGTACCTGTCCAAATCGGGAAGTTCTTTATTCCCGTTGATTTTGTTGTCTTAGACATCTCCGAAGATGCACACACCCCTATCATTTTAGGGAGACCATTTTTTTCTACTGCCCGTGCAGTTATAGACGTCGGGGGGAAGACTTTGACTTTCCAGGTAGGGGACGAGGAGCTGATTTTTCATCAGTCTAAGTTTCGGAGAGCTCCCATGCAAGCCCAGCCTTGCAATGCTCTCTCTTCTATTGATCCTATTATTGACACTCCTCGATGAAAATTTGAAGAATTGTCTTTGCTATTGTTACCCCTCCGCCTCGGTCGAGCAAAAGGAGGAAAGTTCGTCCTGTTTTCCTTAATGCGGTGCGGATGATGAAAGCAATGAAGGAGTCATCAAAGGGAATGGTGCAATTAAAGTCGATCGATTGAAGATGATGACGCTTCAAACTGTGATAAAGGAGCAAGGGCGAGGAAGGTTCGTGCTTATGTGGATGCGAACTACTCCTCTCCTACCGTTTCAAATGATAATTCATGCTCATGGAAGTTGAAGAGGACAGTCAACGTTCCTGAGATGACGTCCTCCAGTCAAGAGCCCACCACGGGGCTACTGAATTGCATTGGGAATTGAGCGGGGAAATGCCCCGTGTAACACTTTGTAATAGATAATTTTTGAATTTCCGTTGAATTTGTTTTATTGCTTTTATTAGGACAATTAGTTTTAGACAGTTTTTAGCGTAGACGTAAGACTATAGACTGTTCTTATGCGTACTTGGTATTTTGGGAAATTTTTGCACGTGTTTTTATGCAGATTTGGGGAAGTTTTACGCATTCCAAGGAAGAAATGACGAAAATTAAAGAGCTTACGCGAGAAAAGTCCTCGATCGAGTACTTTTTGTACTCGATCGAGTGAAAACTGGTCGATCGAGCACCTTTTTCTACTCGATCGACTAAAACAAAAAGGGGAACTGGTCGATCTAGTAAAAATCTACTCGACCAAGCAGCTGGACAATCAAAGTCCTCGATCGAGTGGTTTAAAACCACTCGATCGAGTGAAATGAACAGGACACAGGGAGTTTTTTGCCTTAAACTCTTTTGTTTTGTTTTTACATTCATTTTTTCGTCTTTCACCTCTTATTGCGATTAAAATCAACCCCAAATCCCCATTTTTTCTTGCCCAATCTCCAATCCGCCACCTACAATCTCTTGCTTGAATTTTAATCTTTCAAAGCCCCTTAAATTCCCCCTTGATTGTGTTCGTTTTCTCGGTTTTAAAAGGGTTTTAGGGATTGCGATTTTTTCGATCAAAAATCGCCTTTTTCTCTTGTTCTTTGAAGATTAATTGCTTATTGTAGGTTCATTGCCATCAAGTAAGTGATTTCTTTCACCTCTTTGCATTTTAATTTCGATTTTTTTCGAATTTTATGAGGAAAAATTGAATTAGGGTTCGAAAATCCCTGTTTAGTCGAATCTTTCGACTTAATTTGTGTTTGTATGCCCTTAATTATCTTGCTTGATGATCATAATTCCCCTTCGTCGGTGTTTTGCATGCTTAATTCAAATTCTACATGAAATTTTTGCGATTTGGACTCAGGATAGTCGAATTTTCGACTGTAACTTGGCTTATTGCTGCTGTAATATGTCTAAATTAGCTTCTTTATCGCTTAATTGCTCTTTTTTAGATCATATCACACCATGTCGATGCCTAACATGCTTCCATTCAAATTTTGTGCAAAAATCTCGCGATTAGGGCCTCGCCTCGGTCGAATTTTCGATTGTCGACGGGTTATATCTTTGGCTTGACCTAATTAACCTCGGTGTTGCTTACTTGCCATTTACTTTAATTAAGTTTTTCCCATTCCCTATCGCCATTACATGCTGAAATTCGGAAATTTTGAGGAATTGTTGGGAATTGTTTCTTTGTAAAGTCGAATTTTTCGACTAGTAGGGGATTCATATCTTTGTCACATCTTTGGTTTTACATCTTTGTTTTAGCCACGGTTAGCAGCTATTTTCTCATCATACCACTGGTCTCCCTTAATTTCTGTTTGCAGGATGGATTCTAGTTCTTTACCATCCACTAGTTCGTCCTCCAGTCCGTCTTCGAGTGAGACAGTGGCCCCTGCTGTTGCCACTGTCTCCACTTTAGTGACCACTGCAGCCCTAGTGTTTCTAGTTTCAACTGCAGGGACAGTGTTTGCTCCAGCTAGCTCAGCTGCTAGCCTAGTTCAGGCTACCTCTTCCTCTACGGTCACCACCACAGCTAGCACTGCTGCTAGTTCCTCTTCGGTGACCACGGTAGCCACTACCTCTGCACCGACCCACCTTTTACACTGTGGCGGACTCGCCCGACGATCGCAGCTGCCTTGAGAGCGCCACAGTTCCCTCACACCGTCGCTTCACGAGTTTACGCTTTGAGTTCCGAGGCGGGGTCGTGAGATGATCTCGAGCTACGCCGGCTCTGTTACCTCTACATCCGCTCCTAGCACTTCTACATCTCATGCCGCTTCTACTTACATCACATTACTATTCGAGGACACCTCCTCGACCCTCACTGATTATCCGCCGGGTATTATTCGTCAACGCTTTACACCGTACGAAATTCTATAACCTGCTAAAGTGTGTACATGTACCTTCCCGTTTTCTAGAGAAAACGGCACTAGATAGACTCGGCATTTACGAGTTGGTTTGTGACTTACTACGGGCCACGGGGATGCCTGGCCTCATCACTATGAGAGGCCGTTGATGCGTGTCTTTTATATGATGTTTTACATCCCATTTTACACGCATTTCAGAGCTCATTCATGTAGTTTATACTACATTTCTCCCTATTTCCGTCTACTTCCGTATTTTTGTACATTATTGCAGAAATGTGAAGAATCCAGCGGAAATCGAGCTAAATCCATCCTCGAGTATCTTGCATTACATTTGACGTGAAGTATTCGCTTAAGGAACGAGCTTGGTGCGTAATTCAAGGCCCAAAAGACAAATCCACGAGATTATAGAAGTCAAGTAGCAGCTCAAGCAGTCGATCGACCACTGCCATCAATCGATCGACCAACCTGCGGGTTCCAGAAGCTACTGTATACTGAAGATCAGTCGATCGACCGCCATGCTCAGTATCTCGACCAAACTGCTATTCCAGACGAGAAGTAAAAGACCGAGGGAGCGCAAGCCCATTGAGTTTAGGTTTTGGAAATAAAAGTTACGTATGTTTGCTAAATAACGTAACTTAGAACACCAGTTTTAGGGATCCGATTTTTATCAAGTTTTTACATTAAGTTTTACACAGTAACATTGAGTTTTATTAGGGTTGGGAATATTGTTTAGCATTGGAATTTTCGCTCTTGTTAATAATCGTTCTTCGGCTATTCTCGGTATTCTTCTGCCCTATTTCAATTCACTTCTATTTCGTTATTAGTATAGAATTGCTAGTTAGATTCCCGAAACCATTTTATTGTTGCATGTTAATTGTTTGTCTTACCGCTTTATCTATGAATTCAGTACTTTTATGCCCTAGTATTATTGTTGTTATCACCTTCAGCATGAGTAGCTAAATAGTTTGTGCTAGGATGTAGGGGAATTATGGCGTAGGCGGCGTAGTATTAAATTGGACTGAATCGCATGTCAGTCGATCGACTGCCTTACCCGGTCGATCGACTGACCACGTGAGGTTACCTTTCGTTTTAATTGATTTTAATGATGTATTTAACGAATCGAATGCATGCGACCAGTTAGATGCTTAATTTATGACTGACCCATTAGATCGAAAGATAGGGAAAGTTGTTAGATCACCAATTAAGATGACTAAACTCTTTGAGATCGAAAGATAAGTAGAGTTTAGACCGTTAGTCACTTTTCAGGACGAGAGTCAGTATTAGTGATATTAGGGACCTATAGCGAGATCGAAAGATGCTATTTGTTAAGAGTGGACCGAGAGGACCTCTTGTTTCCCGCCTCACTTGTGTTCGATTTAGACCTGTTTAGTATGCTGCCGCCGAAGCTATAACGAACCGACCATCCTAATACCTCCTTTTATATTTGATTTCATCTATTTGCTTAGTTTACTTTATTTTATCGCTCATTAGCTATAGACCAATCCAATCAAACCCCCCACCTTATTGTTACCTTAGACTGAATTTAAACAACTAGAATTTACGTCTGCCCCTCTGTGGTTCGACCCGACTGCCGCTAGCTATAGTTGTAGTTGGAAATTATAAATTTATTTTTGACACCTCACGACGGGTATCAAATTTTGGCGCCGTTGCCGGGGAGGCAATTGTTCTATTTTTAGTTGTTTTATTTTTAGTCTTTCTTAGTTTAAGGGACATCCGTTCCTTAAACTTTTCTTATATTCTTTTTGTAGTTTCCTCTTATGCGCAGGTCACAGGGTGGTGAACTAGTACCATTCAATCCTGAGATTGAGAAATCTTTGCGCGAGTTAAGACGATCACAAAGGGTATTACCGACAGAAGAAGAGCTGAGTACTCTGTCAAGCTATCACGAGAACGAGCTGTTCGAGGAAGACCCGCATTCTTCACCCGTTTCCACTTCTTCAGCCGAGACAGTCACTTCTCCGTAAATTCCAGTCATGGCTGAGGAAGCGAGTATAGCTAGTCATTCTGAGCCGACAGCTGCAAATTTATATATGGGGTTCGAATTACCAGGAGATGACAGGAAGTTCGAACCAAAGCCTTCATACATTAATATGGTTGAGAGAAACCAGTTCGAGGGAGCTGCAAATGAAGATGCAGCTAAGCATATGGATACATTTATTGATTACTGCTGTTCCATACCCCCACCAGCCGGCGTGACCCAAGACCAGATCAAGGAGACTATGTTTATCTTCTCCCTTCATGATGCTGCAAGAGAGTGGTATAGAGATCTGGACCGAGCCGTTCATCGGATCACCGATTGGAATTCATTGGCTTTGGCATTCTACAAGAAATATTTTTCTGCCTCAATGACCAATGCAATTAGAGCTCAAATCACGAGCTTTAAACAAGTGCCGGACGAGAACTTCCACGAAGCATGGGTCCGTTTTACGAAGTTGGTGCGAACCATACCGCACCATGGGTTCGAAAAATGGAGCTTGTGCAATCAGTTCTATAATGGGCTGTATGACGATCGAGGGGCTATTTTGGATGCTTGCGGCCCAAGGGCCGATTTGCTTTGAGAATTTGGGAGAAACCAAGGGGTGGAAGATCATTGATGATCTAGCCACCCACAAGGTCGAGTATGGGAATTCCGAGGGAATCAAAGGAGGAGCGCCAATCTCCTTCAGCCGCACTTGAAGCTCTCACTGCGAGATTTGACAAGTATGAACTAGGAGGAGCTTCAAAGGGGGTATTTACCAAGTAAATGTTTGTGTCGACGGTCCTTTCGTGCAGTGAAAGGTGCGGAGCCGAGGGACACGTTTGAAGAATTGTCCTAGTCCCTTTGAGTCTTGTCTTTGCCTTTCAACATTATAGGCAGACAAACACCTACTATGAGCCTAATGTTCATCGCAACCTGAGGTGGAGTAGCCAAAATGTCCTAAATCCAACTCCACCTCCAGCGAAGAACCCTATGTGCCCCCTCATCAAAAGCAACAACAATATCAAAAACCTCCTTATGTGCCGCAAAGAAGCAACAACAATCCCATGGTTCGATTTTCTTGAGTTCAAGAACTTGTTCTTTGAAGGAGTCCCAAGCAAGAGAGGCCGGGAGAAGCTACTAGAGAGCCAAATTGCTCAATTGGCTAATAAGAGTACCACTCGAGCTCCGGGACACTTACCCACTCAAACCGACCAAAAGGAGACCCTAAACGCCATCACATTGAGGAGTGGGTCTACCCTGGAGGGGCCTGCCATGGTCGAGGACGCTGTTGAAAAGAATGAGGCAGATCCGAGTCAAAAGAAAGTCAGAACGAATAATTCAAAGAAAAAGGGGTCTACGGATATATCGGTCGATCGATCGATACACCCACCGATCGATCGATGATATGCGGGTTACTGAAAAGACTTCGAATCGACATCTCGGTCTATCGACTGAGGATAGTGGTCGATCGACCGAGATCGCTGCTGATAGCGAGATTTTTCGTCCTCCGATGCCCGATAACTTGAGGGACCATTTGTTTTGGGGCACGATAACTCCGAAAATGTTAGGGCCAGACCTGAGTGCTGATGGGTCCGTCCCGATTCCGAAGTTTGACCCAATGACGGTTAATGGCTCACATTTGAGACGGTCTGAGGAGGGTTCGAGCTTCAACAAGGAGAAAGCAATGGACTTCCAGCCTAAGTCCACGGATGCCGGCATGCGCAACTTAGAGGAGAGGGCTAAGGTACTTCTTACAGCCCCATATCCGGAGAGACTAGTGCCGACAAAGGAACATGTATCTTTCAGTAAGTTTGAAAAAGTTATTCGTAGCTTGAATGTACAAGTACCCTTCCTTGAGTTAGTTAATCAAGTGCCAGCCTACACTAAATTCATGAAACAACTCTTGTCTAAGAAAAAGTCACTTGAACATGTTCATATTGTCGCACTTACTAAAGAGTCATGCTTTTACTTGTCTCACACTGCACCTCACAAGCTAGAGGACCCGGGTAGCTTTTCCGTTCCTTGCAATATAGGTACCTTCTCTATTGAGAAGACATTATGTGACTTAGGAGCTAGTATAAGCGTCATGCCTTTGAGTCTAGCTAGGAAGCTCAAATTGACTAGGTTTGCGATGCGAATGATATGATATGACAGATGATGGCTGACCAATCTGCGGTCCAGCCAATAGGAGTCTTAGAGGACATCCCTGTCCAAATAGGGAAGTTCTTCTTCCCCGTCGACTTCGTGGTACTTGACATGCCTGAGGATGCCCATATTCCCATTATTTTAGGTAGGCCATTTCTGCACACTGCTGGTGCAGTCATAGATGTCGGTCTAGGAACCTTGACTTTCAAAGTAGACAAGCATTCTATTGTTTTTGCCCAACCGGCTAAGAAAAAGGACCCCATGTGGCCTGTGACTTGTAACACGGTTTCTGACAAGAAATCGTACTTTGTGCTTCCGGATTTACCTATCTCTATTCCTATTGTAACCCCTCCGCCCCAGACTGGGAGCAAATTGGAGGAAGATTTGTCTATTTCTGATAATGTAGGAGCTGGTTTGGGGAAGGCAGAGCTGCAGGTCACTCTAGCTTTAAAGAGGCCGATCATTCAAAGAGGAGGTCTTGGTTGCCTTAGCTATGGCATTGATGAGGAAGTTGATGACGAACCGGTCAAGGCACGGAAGTCCGACTTTGACTTTGATAAGAAAGAAGAGGTCATTGACTGGGGAGATGATGAAAGTGTTGATCCGTTGAGCCATACAGACGTGGAAGCTAAGAAGGGTGTAGCTGCTAAGATAAGCACCGTTGAGGCTACCTCTAGTAGCCAGAAGCCGACAAAGTGGGCCATTCCGTGGCCGTTCTTGATCAACTACTAGTTGATCACATGTTTTCCAAACATCTTATTTGCTTTTGTTTGACACTTTTTATTGCTTTTGTGTGCGCGAACCTTCGCATTTTATTTTGCTCGCTTAGGATTTTATGCGTTTGAGACATTATTCTGGTTTTGCGAAATTTTGGGCGCGTATTATTGTGCACTTGCAGGTTTTTAGACCTCATTAGCTCAAGTTATTGAGCAAATACGAAGAAATAAGGAATACAAATTTTTCGATCGATCGATCGCTACATTGGTCGATCGACTGAGTTGCACTTTCTAGGAGCTACTGTTCCTGACACATTGGTCGATCGACTGCCGTCCTTAGTCGATTGACCAAGGACGCTGTTGTACCTATTCACGACCTCTCCCCTGCTGTGTTTGGTCGATATGCGGACTTAAGGGAGTTTTATACTCCACTTTACTTTCCGACCAATTATTTATTTCTTCTAATTTTCTCATTTGTGCACAATTTTACCGCTTCAAAAATTGTCTTCTCGATTTTATGCGTTGGTTTTATTTGTCTTTCAGGTACTTTTTAGTAGCATGTTGCCACTCTGAAACCTCCTAGCTCACGCTGGTTTGGGGAGGTTTCCTTTGCTGCGTTTAAAGTCTTGTAAGTTCCCGATTTCCACTTCATGTCATTTTTATTTATTTTCCCGCAAATTCCCATTTCTCTTTTCTTCATTACATGATTTTGCACAATGGGGACATTGTGCGATTTGGTTTGGGGAAGGGTTTTGCGTCGCATATCATTTGCTTGCATTCACGTTTACATTTTGTTTTGCATTGTTCATTTCATTTTATACGAAATTCAAAAAAATTGAAAAATTTCAAAAAATTCCAAAAAAAAATGCACGTTTATTTTGGCATATAGGTCAAGTCGGAACGGTAGTATTTCAAGGATGATATTGCATTTTGCACCTATTTTGCCTGAGCCTTGCTTGATTAACATGTTATTAGTAGAATCGTATAAGTGCATATCTACGAGTTTTCGTTAATTATTTGCGGACTTGAGACTTGACTTAGAAAATTGGCAAACTACATCATATTTCTGAGATTTAGAGCCTATAACTGGTGGCATCTATGACCAGTTTATTTAGGAATGTGAGTAGTACTCCTTATAAGACGTGTCATATCAATGTGCATAAATATGAACTTAATCTGCTTAATACCTGTACGCATTCGGTCTGTGGTTAGTTGACACATGTGGTAGAGGTTTCCTTTTCTCATTTTTGCCCATGAACTCCACACTGCCAAAAATATCCCTTTTTGTCCCATTTACTACACCCTACATTTAGCCTGTCCTTTGTCAAGCTAGTAGTCTGTGTTCTTGGGGTTGTTACTCATTTTTGGTGGCATATGCTCTGTTGAGACGTTATTGGGAAGATGAAATAAAGGAAGGAAAGAAACAAAGTTGAAAAGAAAAGAAAAAAAAAAAGATGAAAATTGATTCGAAAAAAGACCTGAAAAAGAGGTTCTCAGATTTGTTTAGCGATCGATCGATCGGCATTATAGATCGATCGACTGAGGTTCGAGAGAAAGAAAAGAAATCAAATTCGCATAATTCAAATCCTTATCTTTTGGCGATTTTTGCTCCCATGTATTATTCATATTTTATGGGGGGTTAGTTGATTACCTTTATACCTGGAGATTGTGAGATTTATGCTTGCTATAGCACCGTTCCATTTGTTTTTGAGCAAGAAGTTGGATGTTGCCATATGGTTCCGTTTTGGTACTAGCTTGATCACCTGTACCTCCACTTTCCCATAAATGTTTTGCCTCTTCTTACCCATACCTCACATATTCACATATATACCTCGGCATGTGTCATGGTCTCTTGTTGGTTGGAATGCGTATGTACGATTGTAGAGATTGCTTTCATATTAGACTGCAGGCATGTTCTTATAGGTCGTAGTTAGGTGAGAGTCTTTACAAAACCAATTCTTTCTATCCTCTTATATATTCACCTGTGTTTATTGAGTGGTATGAGCGACCCGTGAGAGTCCAATTTGATAAGTCTCTACAGTTGACGGTTCAGTAGTTTTAACGGCTCCATAAAACTCGTTCGCATGATTCATTTGCTAATCGATTGTTGGTTGTACATTAAATTGGTTTAGGCTTTACATGTTGCATTTTGCTCTGAGATTGAACTCGTTCCATTAGGTAACTAGATCGAGTCTAGTTCTTGTTTGGGGACAAGCAAGGGTTTGGTTTGGGGAAGTTTGATGCGTGTCTTTTATATGATGTTTTACATCCCATTTTACACGCATTTCAGAGCTCAATCATGTAGTTTATGCTACATTTCTCCCTATTTTCGTCTACTTCCGTATTTTTGTACATTATTGCAGAAATGTGAAGAATCCAGCGGAAATCGAGCTAAATCCATCCCCGAGTATCTTGCATTGCATTTGACGTGAAGTATTCGCTTAAGGAACGAGCTTGGTGCGCAATTCAAGGCCCAAAAGACAAATCCACGAGATTATAGAAGTCAAGCAAAGAGCTCAAGCGGTCGATCGACCACCGCCATCGGTCCGATCGACCAACCTCGCGGGTTCCGAAGCTTATCAGATATCAAGATCGCCGATCGACCGCCATGCTCAGTGGATCGACCAAACTGCTATTCCAGACGAGAATTAAAAGACCGAGGAAGCGCAAGCCCATTGAGTTTAGGTTTTGGAAATAAAAGTTACGTATGTTTGCTATATAACGTAACTTAGAACACCAGTTTTAGGGATCCGATTTTTATCAAGTTTTTACATTAAGTTTTACACAGTAACATTGAGTTTTATTAGGGTTTGGAATATTGTTTAGCATTGGAATTTTCGCTCTTGTTCTTAATCGTTCTTCGGCTATTCTCGGTATTCTTCTGCCCTACATTTTGTGTATTCACGAGCTAAAGACCAACTACGACCACCCACTTGACCACCACCACTACCAACACTACTACCATCACACCTATTGCCAACACATATGACTAGATAAACTATTTATAATATAACTAGCATAGGTATGACTATAGTTAACAGATGTTACCTACGTCAGGGGATTTAGAATGTCACAAGTATCTATTCTTCGCATGCTTTTTCTCTAGACAGATTTGGGTTGTTATGCAGAAATGGATGAGTATGAAGAAGGGCAGGATGGACTACTTGGATACATTGAATTGGATATCCTCCAAGTCTAAGAGGAAGCATTGGAGCGCATGTTGGTTCCGTAGCTGTCTCTTTGCTGTCGTGTATTCCATTTGAGTGGAAATGGATGGTGGGGTGTTGTGTGGTAAAGAGAGGAATGTTGAACAGGTGTTGGGCCAGATTATGTTTATAATCAGTGTCTAACACCAGGGGATCAGATTGCCTTAGTCCAATACTTCCTCCATCATGAAAATTATCGACCACAATAAGATTATAAGCCTCAGTTTAGTTTGCCTCAACATGCAATATTTATAGATACACTCCTTTACCTTACTAGATACACATATTTGTCATTCTAGATACACTCCTTTAAATTGTTAGATACACATCTCTGACATGCTAGATACACTCTTTTATCTTGTAAGATACACATCTTTGACAAGCTAGATACACTCTTACTGCAATAGAAAAGATAGCACCTTTAAATAGATTAATATAGATTGAGAGTTTGTAAGAACTCATTCTTCTTGTGCGGAATGGAACCGGTTTCACCTTTTCTAGAAGATCTGTAACCATATTGTTTATCGACTACTAAACACTAAAATGGCCTATACAGAAGAATTATTGTTTGCTTCTAAACTAAATCGATCAAAAGATAAGATTGAGTATTAACCTGCGAACTGGCTCCGACAAAGCAGTGACAGCTTTTCCAGTTATTGGGCAAAATGTATCCGAAATACCAATTTCTATATCAGCAACCATCTTGAATTCTTTCTGCTCTTCACTAGGCAATGGCTGATCAGCTTGATGAACATTTTACAAGCCAAGCCAAGCCGATATTTAAGTGGAGGTTATGGAAAATAACAAATGTGATCAGTCAAATGGTATAAGGTAACACGCTAACACCATGTAGGATTTGTTGCAGTAACTACAAAAAATTCCTCCAAAGCATCCACTCATATGCAGACTCTTTTACTACTGCTCAAAGACAAGAAAAGGCATATTTCTTCCTACTAAATGTCAAACAGAAAAAAATACCTTTATTCCCTATGGATGAATCTTCATCCACTTCACCAGGCAACACAATTCCACCGCTCAGAACTCGAGCATCACACAAAACTGGATTGCGTTCCTACAAGAAAAAAGCATGTAATAGCTAGGCACTTAAAGAGTCAAAGATTCAAGAAGCAACTAAAAGAATGAGAAAAGTGGGAAGAGGGCAGACTTGGTGTTATTCCCCATTTGCTTTCTTTCTAACTGGCAGAAGAAAAAAAATTGATCCACTAGAGATAGGAAAGCTGCAGTGGATTGGCCATGTAAGTTTTTCAAGTGACAAGAAATATACGTGTTACAAATTTCATGCACTCAAAATGAATTGTATGGTTTGTACCATGTACAATATTAAAACCGGTTTGTGCGTGTGCAAGTCAAGAAACATCTGAGGATGACGTCTAAGTCAGGATGAAGATGTCAAAATACCTGGTTAATACGTGCATATTATATAGTCTTTTTAAGTCTCTTATGCACGTATTTCTATGCTATCCTCGTGGTTCTATGCTACAAAATTCCCCGAATATTCTACTTTGGTTTGTTTTGCTTTATTTGCAAGAATGGACCTGAAAGTGGTAGAATCAAGCCTTTTATCGTCCGTTTTGCTTGCATTTAGAGGATGAGTGGATTTGGAGCGGAAACGCTGCTGTCTTGGGACGTGTAAAGTCATTTCGGAAGCTAAATAAACAAGTCAATGCTGAAATCAACGAAACAAGTAGCTGGCTGAGTCAAAGTCACTTGATCGAAGGCTTTTATGATCGATCGAGTAGTTTTGGATAGCAGAAGACTTCGATCGAGTGAAATCCATGTTCGATCGAATAGTGCATAATTGGACTTCCTCGATCGAGTAGGTTTAGGTTTTGCTATGAATCTGTTCGATCGAGTAGTTCTAAATTTGTCTTTCACATATCTAGACTATGATTTCAATGATGATATTGCACTATGATTTGTCACTTTGCTAAAGCCTTGCATTAAACTGTTATCTTTTAGCTTTGTCTTTCGCATATCTACAAGTTAATGTTAAAATTTAGCTGAACGAATAGACTTGACCGGAAATTTTGGCAACCTACTTATAAATTCTAAGTTTTAGAGCCTTATAAACTGGTGTCATTTATGACCAGTTTCATGTAGAATTGCGAGTAGTTACTCCTTGCATAACATGTTCATTAATTTGCACGAATATGAAATTCAATTGCTTTTTGCCTACATACATTCGGGTTATTGGTTGGTGTCATATGCAGGGAGGCGCTTACATTTCCCTTTTCTTTCATTTTTACCCATTTAACTCCACATTAGCCAAATTTGCCTTTTGACAATTAACTACATCCCAAATTTAGCCTGCTTATCAAGCTAGTTAGTGTATGCTTTGCGGTATATAATTTAACGTGCCGAGTTTGGTTTGTATTGTATAGTTTTGGAGTTGGTAATTTATGAAGGACAAGGAGGATGGAGAAAAAAAAGAAGTTGAAAAATTTGAAAAAAAATGAAAAAAAAACGTGAAGAAAAGAAAACAAAAAGAAGAAGGAAAAAATGAAAAATACGATGTTTGATTATAAGATCGGTTTCCGCTCCTATACTTTACTTATATCTATTGAGGAGTTGATATCATTCGGTTTGTGAGTTTGTATGCCTATTAAGGGCATTGTGCTTCATTTTGAGATGGTTTAGAAGTGGATGTTGTCGTTTGGCTTTGTCTAGGTAGCTAGCTTGGCTATTACCCCCACAATTCCAAAAATGTTTTGCCTCTTCTTACCCATTGCCTCACTTTACTATATTTTTGTAAGCCCTCGGCTGTGACAGGACCTTGTTTGGTTGCAATGTGTGTACGGTAGTTAGAATTGTCTATCATATTAGCTGCATGCATGTTTATGTGGGTCGTAGTTTAGGTGGCCGACTATATTTCCTTCTTATTCTTTCTCTCTTACAATTCATATGCTTACCCTTTGCTTCATAAGAGAAAAGTGACCCTTGAGAGTCCAATTTTAAAGGTCTTGCAAGGTCGAAGATTCAGCTTTATCATAAACATCTTACAACTCGTTTGCATTTGACTGTTTTGCTATAAGTATTTGTTCGCTTGCATTAAATCGGTTTAAGTGGGTATTTGTAGCTAGCTCTGAGCTTTCTTTTCCGTTCCTTTAGTTTGCATTTAGTTTACTAGAGGACGAGTAAATGTTCCATTTGGGGAGATTTGATACGTGCATTTTATATAGTCTTTTTAAGTCTCTTATGCACGTATTTCTATGCTATCCTCGTGGTTCTATGCTACGAAATACCCCGAATATTCTACTTTGGTTTGTTTTTCTATATTTGCAGGAATGGACCTAAAAGTGGTAGAATTAAGCCTTTTATCGTTCGTTTTTCTTGCATTTAGAGGACGAGTGGATTTGGAGCGGAAACGCTGATGTCTTGGGACGTGTAAAGTCATTTCGGAAGCTAAATAAACAAGTCAATGCTGAAATCAATGAAACAAGGAGCTGGCTGAGTCAAAGTCACTCGATCGAAGGCTTTTATGATCGATCGAGTAGTTTCGGATAGCAGAAGACTTCAATCGAGTGAAATCCATGTTCGATCGAATTGCGCATAATTGGAGTTCCACGATCGAGTAGGTTTTCTACTCGATCGAGAGGTTTTGCTATGAATCTGTTCGATCGAGTAGTTCTAAATAGCTCGATCGAGTAATTCGCTAATGGGCTCGGGCTTCTTTAGTTTAATTTTGTTTTCTAGGTTTAAAAATTGTCTTTCCTATAAATAGGAAACACGAGATTAGGTTTTGGCACCACTTGATACATTACTTTTCTTTTTACTGTTGAACACTGTTTCTCTCTCTTTTCCGGATGTAATTCACTGTAACTCTCTCTTTCTCTTTTATCCTTTTTCTCTCTCATCTCTTTATTATGTTGATTATTCCTTTATCTTTCACTCTTGCCTTATTTACTAGTATGCGTAGCTAATTCTCCTGCTAGGATTTAGGGGATTCAATGAATTATTGTTAGTTGCTAATTAGGTTACAAATCTTTCGTTGTTGTTATGTCTATGTTGTTAATCACTGCTATTAACTGTAACTACCTACTTGAATCGATGCATTTAGCCTATTTAACCTTGCTAAGCCTTAACCTAGACCGGAAGGTTGGAAGGGGTGAGACCCGCTTTAGTGAGGGCGGAAGCTAAGCTAATAGTATTTTAGGGCGAATTGAGACCGGAAGGAGATATTCGTTGCCCCTTGGACCGGCACGATCGACTGACCTTATCTGCGATTAACCGATATTCATTGATGAACCGATAATCCTAGTTTTCTTTCTCTCTTATTAATTCCTCTTAACCTTTTCTCTTGCCTTAATCTCCTTTAGTTTAGTTTAGTTTATTCAACTCAACCCCCAATTGTGACTTTAGACAGACCGAGTTGACAAGTAGATAGTGACTGCCTTCCTGTGGAGATCGACCCTACTTACCGCTGACTTCTGTTAGTAGTACTTAAGTATTTATTTTTGGTACTGAAACGACGGTATCACTAGTCAAATATTATATAACTATGAAGGACGGAATGGATCAAATGACTAGTCTGCATTACATCAATGAAACAAAAATTTTGTGCAATCCCAAGGGCTTGAATCAATCTATCATGCCATGGATACTCACCTGCGAAATGCAAAACTGGCAGTTGTGAAAATAACAGCAAAGATGAAGCATGCTAATTCCTCAGTTTCAATATTGATTGGCCTCGTATCCTCTAACTCTGATTATTGCTTATTCTAAAAATGACGAATCAAACTAATACTCAAAGCTAAGCGGCTTCAATCAGTAACGGTTAAGGCGTCAATCAAACTGGAACAAACATACTCTAATAAAAACGACGAATCAAAGTATTATTTGAGAATAAGAGATCTAACCTAACCTTTATCCAAGAGCTTATCTAGAGTATCAACAGATTGTAGCTGGTAAACTGTAGCAACATGCCACCACCACACCTACTGCCAGATACAATAGATATATACATGGCATTACTACCGTATACACATGGTATTACTACTAGATACACAAATAGATTTGTGCATCCAATAGTAATATCAAGTGTATCCGGACTGGTATTTTGTGTATCCACGATCTAATGATCAACTACGACCATCAAACTAGCCACCACCACAACCAACACTATCACCACCACACCTACTGCCATCACGACCACCACCATCCCTGAACTAACCCCACAACCAGCCCCGTCCCCGCAATCATTAGCTGGTACTGTTGATTGCCTTGCTAGAATAATTTGATGTAATACTACACCATATTATAACCAAAAATCAATTAAACAAATAAAATTTGTAGTGATCAAATTTTACAAACCCTAATTTTTAATTAGAATTCATACCTAAAGATCAATTTTTTTGATTATAATCTTATATTTTCTCATAAAACTACTTCTCAAATATTTACAATGAAATAGATTCAAAATACGAAATAAATCTTCATAGATTATAATAAGAATTGAAGCTAACGTTTCTTCCATAATAGACTGAAATCGGTTCTTGGGAAGGGTGTTAGAAACGGCGGTGGAAATGGTGGTCGATGGTGGAAGTAGCGGCTGATGGTGGAAGTGTGAGAGGCAGAGGAAGGAGAGTGTTTGTGGTGGGTTTGTGGTGGGAGGGTATGGAATTGTTTTAGTTGGGTAGAAAAATTGGAAAGCGCGCTTGAGAGTGATTTTAATTGGTTAGTTCGTACGGTTCGCATCGTACTTTAGTTCGCACCTGACCCCAACCCTATATATATATATATATATATATATATATATATATATATATATATATATATATATATATATATATATATATATATATATAGTAATAAGATCAAATGAGTCCTCCTCTTACATGTGAGTCCATAAGTCCCATTATAGGCCTTTGGATCTTAAAGATGGAGGGCTAAGATGAGAACCAAAAAATTAAGGTTAATACTCTAATTTTGCCATCTTCCTTTAATTTTCTCCTTAACTACATTAATCCTCCTCATCTTTCATTCATTATCTCATTATCACATCTCCTCATTCTCTCTCTAGATCTCACTTCTCCATATTCTCTCAAAAAAAACCCAGAAAAAAAAAACCCAAAAACCAAACAAATAAAAAACCCAAAAAATCCAAATAAATCATTTACTCATCTATTCCTCATTCACCATCCACCTACCACCACCCACCGGAAACCACCACAGTCGCCAGTCGCCACCACCACCGCCACGACTTCAATTTTTTTTTTGATGTTTTAATTTTAATCTTAGTGTTGTTTTTATTATTTTTTTTCTCAAATATCGTCTTGCTATATAATATTGTTTTAAATTTGTGATTTTTTTTATTTTAATCTTTGATCTACTAAAATAGATCAATTTTCATTGACCTATTTTTTTTAATTTCCGTTTTTTTTTTCAATTTTGATGTTTTGGTCTTTTGTTTTCCGGTTATTGGCATTCTTACAAATTATAGTTTGATTTTAGTACCAAATTTGTTTTCCGGTTATTTAAAATTTTGTCCTGGTATTGTGTGATTTAGGATCTATTAAAATTACTTTTTCTATTAAAATTACACTTTTTTCCGTTAAAATTACACTTTTTTCTGTTAAAATTACACTTTTGTCCGGCTAAAATTACATTTTTTTCCGTTAAAATTACACTTTTTTCCATTATAATTACACTTTTTTTCCGTTAAAATTACACTTTTTTCTGTTAAAATTACACTTTTTCTCGTTAAAATTACACTTTTTTCTGTTAAAGTTACACTTGTCTTCATTAAAGTTACATTTATCTCTATTATTAAAGTTACACTTATCTCTACTAAGGTTACCATCTCAATGACTAAAGTTACGCTTTTGGACTAAAGTTAGACGAATTTGGACTGAAATTACACAAATTTGGACAAAAATTACACAATTTGGACTAACTAATGGAGTTATTTGTAAATTACACAATTTGGACTAAAGATACACAAATTTGGACTATAGTTATACAATTTGGACTAAAATTACACTTTTATGGACTAAAATTACACTTTCATGGACTAATATACACTTTTGTAAACTAAAGTTACACATTTGTGGATTAAAGTTACACATTTGTGGACTAAAATTACACTTTTTTGGATTAAATTACACTTTTATGGACTAAAATTACACTCATAAAATGATAAAAGATATACACTATCAATGTACTAAAGTTACACTTTAGTGGTTAATGATTGAAATTGCACAATATCAATGACTCAAAATAAATGAATTGTGTAACTTTATACGAAATTTAGTCATAAATAGTGTAATTTTTAGTCCAAATTTAGTCGTAAATAGTGTATTTTTTGTCCAAATTATGTAATTTCAGTTCACAATTGTGTAATTTTAGTCAAAATTGTGTAATTCTAGTCCAAATTGTGTAACTTTAGTCCAAATTGTATAACTTTAGTCAAAATTTTACCTTTAGTCCAAATTATGTAATTTCGGTCCAAATTGGTGTAATTTTAGTCCAAATTATGTAATTTCAGTCCAAATTGGTGTAATTTTAGTCCAAATTATGTAAATTCAGTCCATTAGTCAGTCCAAATAGTCCAAATTAGTTAGTCCAAATTAATGTAACTTTAGTCCAAGAGAATAACTTTAGTCATTGTGATGATAACCTTTAACAGGAAAAAGTGTAATTTTAACGAAAAAAGTGTAATTTTAACAGGAAAAAGTGTAATTTTAATGAAAAAAAGTGTAATTTTAACAGGAAAAAAAGTGTAATTTTAACAGTAAAAAGTGTAATTTTAACGAAAAAAATGTAATTTTAACAAAAAAAAGTATAATTTTAACAGAAAAAAGTGTAATTTTAACAAAAAAAAGTGTAATTTTAACAACAACAAAAAGCGAAATTTTAACTGATATTAACAAGGCGAGATTTGTAAATTCTGAAAAAATATAGTCCGTATAACCTAGTAAAAAAATATACAACACCCACAACATTAATATGTAATTAGAAAAATAAAAAACCAAGATTAACACCAACAATATTAAATAACGAAAAAAAAAAATAAAAAAAAAACCGAAAAAAAATAAATCTTGAAAAAAACCAAAATAAAACCTAGCAAAAAAATAATAAAAACCAATATAAAACCCAAAACACCGAAATAAAAACCAAAAAACCAAATCTAAAATATAGTATAACACCCACAACATTAAAATAATAAAAAACCAAAATCAAAACCAAGAATACTAGATCTAAAATAATAAAAAACCGAAATAAAAAGTAGATGAAAATAAATGAAAAAACCAATCGAAATCTTAAATACAACCGTTCACAAAAAAAAAAACGGGTCAATGAAAATAATTTTTGATCTATTTAGTAGATCTATTTTAGTAGATCAATGAAAAAACGGGTCAATGAAGAAAGTGTAATTTTAACGGAAAAAAGTGTAATTTTAATGTTAAAAAGCGTAATTGTAACAGGAAAAAAAGTACAATTTTAACAGAAAAAAGTGTAATTTTAACGGAAAAAGTGTAATTTTAACGTTAAAAAGTGTAATTTTAACAGGAAAAAAACTGTGATTTTAACCGAAAAAAGTGTAATTTTAACGGTAAAAAGTGATATCAACAAGAAAAAAGTAAAAAATGAGATTTAAAAAATCAAATCTGAAAAATGGTAAAACAAATCAAAGATCTAGTCAAAAAAAAAGTAAACAATGAGATTTCATAATTAATAGATTTAGTACTAAAATCAAACAAATATAAAAACAAAGACCAAAACATCAAAATTGAAGAAAAAAAAACGCAAATGAAAAAAAAAAAAAACGGGTCAATGAAAATAATACTTCATCTATTTTAGTAGATCTAAGATCAAAATAAAAGAAACTCACAACTTTGAAACAAGATTGTATAGCAAAACGATATTTGCGAAAAAAAACAACAAAAAAATAAAAACAACATCTAAACATTAATTTAAAAAAAAAAAAGTCATCGGCGGTGGCGGCGGTGGCTGTGGTGGTGGGGATGGCGACGGTGGTGGTGTCGGGTGGGTGGTGATAGGTGAGTGGTGAATGAGAAATAGATGAATAAATGATTTATTTAGATTTTTTGGTTTTTTTATTTGTTTGGTTTTTGGGTTTTTTTTTTCTTGGGTTTTTTATTTTTTGGGGTTTTGAGAGAGAAGAGTAGTGAAATGTGTGAGATGAGAGAGAAGTGAGTGAGTGGAAAATATATATAGTGAATTAGTGTTTAATTATGTTGTTAGTGATTAATTAAAATGTGTAGGAGAGAGAGTGAAAAATTAGTGTTAATGCCGCTTTTTTGGTTTCAATCTCCACCATCCAAATTGGATGATCCAAGGGCTATAGTGAAGACTTAGGGACTCAAAACATATGAGAGACTTATAAGAACTTTACTATATATATATATATATATATATATATATATATATATATATATATATATATATATATATATATATATATATATATATATATATATATATATATATATATATATATATATATATATATATATATATATATATATATATATAGAGAGAGAGAGAGAGAGAGAGAGAGAGAGAGAGAGTTAGGTTATTGTAAGTTTTGTTTCTTATGGTGAGTCGTGAGTTTATGCTTTGAAATCTCAGCCACTAGATTATATTAGAGATGAATGACCAAGATCTAATTTTACCTGTCATATAAACAACTGTCATTTACTTATTTTCTCTCTTTTTTTTACTATATTTTTTTTATCTTTTTTTTCCTCGTGTTATTATGCTGTTATTGTGCTTTTCTTTTTTACGATTTTGATTTTTTTTTCTCTTATGTTTTTCTCTAATTTTCTCTTTATGTTACCTTTTTTTCTTTTTCTTTTTGTACCAATTTTTTTTTACTTTAATTTTTTTCACTCTTATTTTTTTTACCTCGTGTTATTATGCTGTTATTGTGTTTTTTTTACATTGATTTTTTTTTCGATTTCGATTTTTTTTACCACGTGTTATTGTGTTGTTATTGTTACTCCGTTGTTATTGTGATGTTATTCTGCTGTCACTTTGATTTTTTTTACGACTTTGATTTTTTTTTTCTTTTTTTACCACGTGTTATTGTTACTCCGCTGTTATTGTGATGTTATTATGCTGTCACTTTGATTTTTTTTACGAATTTGATTTTTTTTTTCTTTTTTTTTACCATGTGTTATTGTGCTGTTATTGTTAATCCGCTGTTATTCTGCTGTCACTTTGATTTTTTTTTACCACGTGTTATTGTGCTATTATTCTACTGTTATTCTGCTGTTATTGTGATATTATTCCGGTGTCACTTTGATTTTTTTACTACTTTGATTTTTTTACTCTTTTTTTTAACGCATGTTATTGTGCTGTTATTCTGGTGTTATTGTGATGTTATTCCGGTGTCACTTTGATTTTTTTTACTACTTTGATTTTTTTACTTTTTTTTACCACGTGTTATTGTGTTGTTATTCTGGTGATATTGTTATTCTGGTGTTATTGTGATGTTATTTCAGTGGTACTTTGATTTTTTTACTCTTTTTTACCACATGTTATTGTGCCGTTATTCTTGTGTTATTGTTATTCTGGAGTTATTGTGGTCTTACTCTATTGTTATCGAAACGGGACGGGAAAGGGTTTAGGGTTTGATCCTAATCCAACCCTAAACCCTTTCCCTTGTTATCGAAACGGGAACCGTAAACTGAGCCCTAAAAGGGGAAGGGTGAACCCTTTTTCGAGGGGACCGGGTATCCTAAAACGGGAAGCGAAAGGGTTTAGGGTTGGATTAGGCGGACCGCTAAACCCTAAACCCTTTCCCTTGTTATCGGGAATGGGTTATTTAGACGAAACGTACCCACAATATATGTAAAACGAACCTAAGACTATTTCGAAACGTACCTAGTACGTAAAAGGGATTAAACGGGGGGCGGGTATCCTAAAACGGGACGGGAAAGGGTTTAGGGTTTGATCCTAATCCAACCCTAAACCGTTTCCCTTGTTATCGAAACGGGAACCGTAAACTGAGCCCTAAAAGGGGAAGGGTAAACCCCTTTCCGAGGGGACCAGGTATCCTAAAACGGGACCGGAAAGGGTTTAGGGTTGGATTAGGCGGACCGTTAATGCGGGTCCGCCTAATCCAACCCTAAACCCTTTCCCTTGTTATCGGGAATGGGTTATTTAGAGGAAACATACCCACAATATATGTAAAACGAACCTAAGACTATTTCGAAACGTACCTAGTATGTAAAAGGGTTTAAACGGGGGGCGGGTACCCTAAAACGGGACGGGAAAGGGTTTAGAGTTGGATTAGGCATCCCGCTAACGCGGGTCCTCCTAATCCAACCCTAAACCCTTTCCCTTGTTATCGAAATGGGAACCGTAACCTGAGCCCTAAAAGGGGAAGGGTGAACCCCTTTCCGAGGGGAGCGGGTATCCTAAAACGGGACTGGAAAGGGTTTAGGGTTGGATTAGGCGGACCGCTAACGTGGGTCCGCCTAATCCAACCCTAAACCCTTTCACTTGTTATCGGGAATGGGTTATTTAGACGAAACGTACACACAATATATGTAAAACGAACCTAAGACTATTTCGAAACGTACCTAGTACGTAAAAGGGTGTAAACGGGGGGGCGGGTACCCTAGAACGGGACGGGAAACGGTTTAGGGTTGGATTAGGTGTCCCGCTAACGCGGGTCCGCCTAATCCAACCCTAAACCCTTTCCCTTGTTATCGAAACGGGAACCGTAAACTGAGCCCTAAAAGGGGAAGGGTGAACCCCTTTCCGAGGGGACTGGGTATCCTAAAACGGGACGGGAAAGGGTTTAGGGTTGGATTAGGCGGACCGCTAAACCCTAAACCCTTTCCCTTGTTATCGGGAATGGGTTATTTAGACGGAACGTACCCACAATATATGTAAAACGAACCTAAGACTATTTCGAAACGTACCTAGTACGTAAAAGGGATTAAGGGGGGGGGGGGTATCCTAAAACGGGACGGGAAAGGGTTTAGGGCTTCATCCTAATCCAACCCTAAACCCTTTCCCTTGTTATCGAAACCGGAACCGTAAACTGAGCCCTAAAAGGGGAAGGGTGAACCCTTTTTCGAGGGGACCGGGTATCCTAAAACGGGGAAAGGGTTTAGGGTTGGATTAGGCGGACCGCTAAACCCTAAACCCTTTCCCTTGTTATCGGGAATGGGTTATTTAGAAGAATTGTACCCACAATATATGTAAAACGAACCTAAGACTATTTCGAAACGTACCTAGTACGTAAAAGGCATTAAACAGGGGGCGGGTATCCTAAAACGGGACAGGAAAGGGTTTAGGGTTTGATCCTAATCCAACCCTAAACCCTTTTCCTTGTTATCGAAACGGGAACCGTAAACTGAGCCCTAAAAGGGGAAGGGTAAACCCCTTTCCGAGGAGACCGGGTATCCTAAAACGGGACCGGAAAGGGTTTAGGGTTGGATTAGGCGGACCGCTAACGCGGGTCCGCCTAATCCAACCCTAAACCCTTTACCTTGTTATCGGGAATGGGTTATTTAGACGAAACGTACCCACAATATATGTAAAACGAACCTAAGACTATTTCGAAACGTACCTAGTACGTAAAAGAGTTTAAACGGGGGGCGGGTACCCTAAAACGGGACGGGAAAGGGTTTAGAGTTGGATTAGGCATCCCGCTAACGCGGGTCCGCCTAATCCAACCCTAAACCCTTTCCCTTGTTATCGAAATGGGAACCGTAAACTGAGCCCTAAAAGGGGAAGGGTGAACCCCTTTCCGAGGGGACCGGGTATCCTAAAACGGGACGGGAAAGGGTTTCGGGTTGGATTAGGCAGACCGCTAACGCGGGCGCGGTCTGCCTAATCCAACCCTAAACCCTTTCCCTTGTTATCGGGAATGGGGTATTTAGACGAAACGTACCCACAATATATGTAAAACGAACCTAAGACTATTTCGAAACGTACCTAGTACGTAAAAGGGATTAAACGGGGGGCGGGTATCCTAAAACGGGACGGGAAAGGGTTTAGGGTTGGATTAGGCGGACCCGCGTTTAATCCAACCCTAAACCCTTTCCCTTGTTATCGGAAATGGGTTATTTAGACAAGACGTACCTACAATATATTTAAAATGAACCTAAGACTATTTCGGAACGTACCTAGTAGCTAAAGACGTATCTAGTGCATAAAATTCTCCTTAAAGTGGAACGAGAAAGGGTTTAGGGTTTTGATTAGGCCGCTCGCTACGGGTAAAATAAAATTTCATCTATGTTTTTTTTCGGAGAAGCTCAAAGTTCATGAAGAAAGAAAAAAATGAGACCGCAACCAAACAAGGAATTCCGTCAACATAACTTTGACAAGTTTTTACAAAGCGTACAGGCCGAAAACGCGCCATTCTAATTGGACATACAAAGGAATCATAATACTAGTTTGGGAATGAAGTCATATATGACACATCTAGAAGGCCAAAACCAAGTCATATTTCAACCAAGTCATATTTTAAAAACGTTAACATCAAACATATGAACCAGTCATAAATGAGGAGGAAAACTTGGCAACATTAAAGATATCAAAAATTAATGAAACTATAACAAAGCTTTCACAAATTTCTTCCGTCCATCTCATATGAAGACATGAATTTGTTGTTTTAACATTCATCAAACGCAACATTGAAATTCAACCTAACTTGAAGACCTGCATAAAAATCAAATCATAAGAAAAGTGTCTAAATGGGTGCCATAGTATTATGATGTAACGCCCCGTAAATTTCGGACCGTTAATATATTTCTAAAATAATTAATTAATCAAGTAAAATTTGACAATAAAGTATTTAAAGCAAAAATAATTCAAAGAAATATAATTTTATTATATTTTGAAGAAAAGTATTTATTTTGATAGTTTTGAAATGTTTAAAAATAGTTTAAACCGTGTAAAATCTTTTATTTCGAAATAAGGGCGTATCGGGGGGAAAATAACAATTCGTTTGAACGTTGGGTAAACGAATTTGGAAATGGGTCGTATGAATACTCAATTTTATTGTAATCTCGTGTTTAAAGACTTTGGTCTTGACCGAATTTGCATTTGACTTGCGGATTTAATTATTATTGAAACAAGTCAAACCCGACTCGTAAAAATCCCGACTAAAAAATCCCGCACCTCCTTTCCTCCTTTCCTTCTTCCCTTACGCGGACCACACCCCCCTTTTCTTTTATTTTTCTGATTTCCTCTATCTCCTTCTTCTTCCTTAAGTTCCAAACTCCATTTTTATATAAAAACTCAAGCAAAATCGTCACAATTTCTTCGTTACTAGTCCGTTTTTTGCATAATTTACCTTTCCGGAATCCCCTCGCCACGATCTACAACTTAGTAGGTTCTAATTTCAGTTTTCATTAAGTTGTTTTAAGACCAAATTTCGGAATTTTCGGTTTATATGCTTATTATTGTGTTTTAATTGTTTATTTAGGTGAAGGATTGGAAGACGAGTTTGGGGACTCGTATATTATTGAAGATAGCGGATAGTTGCTAGTTAGGGTTTGGGTTTGAGGTGCTAATTGCTCTTTTTTCTAGCTTAAGGTAACATATTTCGAGCTACTCGACGAATTATCGTCACAATCTTTGTTGTTTTTGTATGTTTGGTGATTTTTGTTTGAATAGTAGTTTTCACATGTAAAATTTGTTGCATGCATGTTTAATTTGTGCCTTTTGTTAGTTTAAATTATCAAAGTTGAATTGGGGACGATTAATTAATTTTCAGACGGTCTTTTACTAAACAAAAATGGAAAAATAAGGTGGTGTAGGGGACGGGCGGCGGTCGTGGCAGGGCCCACGGCTAGCCCACGGCTGCCCGGGTTGGTCCGTGCTTGTTTTGCGGTTTTCGTACAATCTTGGTCTTTTCGGGTTAATTAATATTAGAATAGAATAAGTAACAAAAGGGTAGTAATTTGAATTGAAGCATACTAGTAACAAAAATTATGTTAATGGGAAAAATTGTGCTTATATTAATAGTTATCACATGTTAGGATAGTTTACAAAATGAATTTTATAGCGATAATTGTAATGTTTTGTTGATTGTGCCAAAAAACCGAGCCTTAGTCCCTTTGATCGATGCGATGTCGATTAATTGAGTGATTGGTCACCAAATTGACCCGCACTGCCGCAGGGCTGGGGTTGCGGGTAAAAATTCGGTTGAAACAAATTAGATAATCGGCCTTTTTCTTGTTTTAGGCCATTTATTACATCTCTATTTCACATGTGTAGTTAATTGAATTTAAATAGCTTCTTATTTTGTAGAAATGGCCCTAGTTTCCCCTAAAGCCTTTTATATTGTTATAATTGCTAGGATTAGAAATTAGTATTGAATACTTATTGAGGAACTGTTGGTTTGTATGCTGTAAATAGACATTTATATAGCCTTTCACATGATAGAATGTTAGCATTTAGGTTGGTAAGTAGGACTTTTTGCCCTCTTAAGGTTAAGTGGGTGTCTTACTTGACTTGTGTGGTGAGTCTTGTGTGGTGTGGGCTAAAGTATTCAAGTCGGGACTAGGCTGGGGACTAGGTCCTAGGTGAGTATTTCGGCCTTCATCATAGATAGGTCTTTATAGTCTCTGACGAGTATATGTTCACTGCTTGATAGCCTTTGTGTTCCTGACTAGTGGATTTATATCCAAGTTGGGGCATGACCTCAGGTACTTATTTTGATAGTATGGGGTCAGCTTAAGTACTAGCCAACCCTTCGGTGGTGTCCTTAGGGTACTCACTTCACTTTGTTTTTAAAAAAGTTGTGGGTCTTGGGTGCGGTGGTGTGTATCCGCATGTCTAGGTCTCAAGCAGATTTTAGGCTAGGGTTGTGTTGTCTCTTGGCCATGTTTTCTTAATAGTAACCGCTGAGCCAAGATACCGGTTCGATTACCTTCCCTACCTCGTGGTATAGACTCGAGTTACAAAGTGACTATTGACGGGACTAAGAACTTATGCCTGTCTTTGATATATTGCCCTTTCTTGTTTGATGATTCTATGAATCATAGAAGGTGAGATGCAAGCCGGCTATGGTTGATAGAGTTTGGATTACAATTTGTTATATGATTCACATGATAGTTTAGTTTGGTCAGTTTAGGGGTCATTTGTTAGAATACATGACAAGTAAATGGTTTATCAAATTGTTTACATGTTACATTACATGTTACATTAATTTTGACGATTCGTGGTGGGAGGACTCGGGTTACTCCCCACCGAATTGTGGCTTTCGTGTTTGTATAAAATGCGATTGACAGTTGTTGATGCTTTGTTTGGGGTCACGATTTAGCTAGCGAGCAAGGAACCTTGGACCTAGTTTTTGGCTATTCTATTAGTAACCCTTTTATCCTTTGGTTTGTATATTATTTGAAGGGACATATGTCTCCCTTTTCTATTTTGGGTTGTATCATTCTACTTTCTATTTAGCTATGGCATAGTAGTTCATCAGCTTTTGCAGGGTTTTGGCACCCGCTTCTGGGAATGTTGGACTTCTTGAGTTGGATTGGTTGTGAATGGTTTAGTTAGAATTTTTTTTTGAAATTGCAGGTTTTGGATAGTTGAACCATTTACAAACATATCCTACCAGTTTTTCTGTAGAATTTACGTATTTAATTAAGGTTAGATTTAAGGGTGTCACATATGAAGCTAGGTCAATTAAAATGAGGACTATTAAATATGTACACTCATCAAAATGTTACCTTTACTGTATTCTTGTCCCATTTTAAAAGTTCAAGCATAATATACCGTCGATAAGCAGCCATATCCTAGGGAAAAAAAAGAGATTAGCTTCAATTTCATATGAATGTTTCAAAAGATGTAACATTGAATTAATTTAATTCAAACCTTGTAGTGGTTTTTGTTTTTCAATAAAGTCTCATCAGTTGTTACAGCTTCTAAGAACTTAATAACAAACAATCCACAGTCATGCCTGCGCAAAAACATAAAATTAGATCTTATAGTGATGTGAATAAATTTTGCTATGGAAAAAAAATAATGTAGTCGGAAACTAACAAATTGTCTTGCTGAGGGACATTGAAATTGACAGTTGTAAACAAGACCATCTAACTAAGGTGTCTATAGCCAGGTTGGTTGGCGAGAACATTTGCAACATTGTAGACCTGACATGATAATGGTCTCAAGAGCGCTGCAAGTTAATCTAATAATTAAAAAAGCTGCTAAGTAAGAAAAAACTTACAATCTCTTCCACATATTCATTTCGCTCTCGAAGCTGTGTAGTTGATGCTCTTGTCTTAAGTGAATCTAATATATAATTTTCCCTTTTCTTTATATCAGAGAGTAAAGCATACCAATGATCACTATCTTTATTACCAATTGTCCAAAACACATGCAACATAAATTAATGGATGTCACATAACATGTGACACTGAATATATACAATTCATAACCATTGTCCAAACCCGATTACCTTATCAATAGTGCTTCCATTAGCAGGCATATAGTGCATCTTAAGATAGGGGCAAATAATGCAATTCTTTGTTTCGAATCAACCTTAATACCCTGCCATTTTTTGCGTAAAAAAGCTATGTTAGATACTACTAACTACTATCGCCTTTAACACCCACCATTGTAAGACACGCCGATTTATCACCTTGATCACATGGCAAATAAAGAATATTTAGCTTATTCAATGTCCACATCACTCCAACTGCATCAATAACCTACAAATATATATAGTTTGAAAATGTCTAGGTTACACAAAATGTCGAGATAAATGAACCTAGGTCCCTTAAGACTTGAACAAAAGTAAACTACGAATAAATATGAGGTGTCCTTACACTGTCTATTAACCATTTGCCCGCACCGAAAGTTCTTAATTCTTTTCGATTGACATTAATCCACTCTGTGTTAACTAGAATCTCAAACAAGTATTTGACAGGTTCAAGTTCAATGTCAGTGTATGTATAAAATTATTGATGTTAATAAAATCAAAAGAGTAAAAAATAAAAATATGATAGTAAATTGAGAGCTTACGGTATACTTCTGCGATTGTTGAAAACTAGATTGAGAAGCTCATCGTCAGTGTATGGAAATGGAGGCTGTGTTCTATTCAATTTTTTCTTACTGAAATGCAAATGAATAAAATGAGCATAGATTAAAAAAAACCTGGTACAACTGTCAAGTATAAAATTAGTATAGGTAATACAGTATATATGTATTATTACCTGACACGTGAACAGAGAGCATGGGCATCAAATAGAATTTTGTCTTTGAAGCGATTTTCAGTGAAAGTTACTATTTGGTAGCAAACCCTTGCACCGAAAATTTTGAGCTGATGCTTCTACAAAATACAACAGAACATCCAATAATTTGGCATTCAAGCTTGGGATTTGGTAGTAAACACTTTATCTACTGGTAAAGTTAATATAACACTTTTAGCAATGAACTTACAGTATGTAGATCACTGAAATTATCTTTTTTATCACCTTTGTAGGTATCTAATAAGCGGAGCAGGTAAATCCCACTATCAGCTTCATCAGCAACACCAATAACTGATTTAGAAACTTCCTCAAGTGTATGCCCATATACATTCTCGATAGTAGGCATTTTCTTTGTCAAGTACTTAGTCACATACTTCCTCTGCCAAACAAGATTTAGAAAAACAGTGTTGAATGCCACTTAACATTACTAATTACTGCATACGCATTTGATAACATTGAAACATATACTGCATATTCAATATGATCCGCATAGTCCAGGGAATGCTTCTCCATATGGTGTAAGACTTCTAACTTTTGTTTGGGGAAATTAAAACAAAACACAAATTGCTGCGTGTAGTTGTATGGAACAAAAATCTGAAGATAGAAAAAAAGTCATAACATTTAGCTACAACAAATATCACATGTCAATAACTAACATAGTCATTAATAAAGACTCACAAGAGCCGCTCCTGCAAAATCATCAAAATCTCTTCTAGTCTGAAAACATTTAGAGAAGTCTCTAATTATATGCAAGACGAATAATTTTAATAACATAAGAAATAACAATAAGAAGTAAAAGACTAAAATGACACTTACGGTACACATTCTGAGAGGCATATAGAACCTTGACAATGATTCACGTGATTTTGATTTTTCACTTTGATTCAACATGTGACACCACATACATGTAACCGTCTCAGACAGTCTCTCACCGGAGAGTATAGTCTTCAAATCTGCCCGAGTAAGTGAATGGATGGAGTTTTCGAAAAGAATTTCACTGCAAGGGTAAATAGAAAATTTAGTAGAAGTGTATGTACAAGATCAAAATAAAGTATCTAACCTGACTAGTTACAAGTCGCATACCCACATCAAACGACTCCCCAAAAACATACTCCAATACTTCTTTTTCACACCGATTCAAGTCCCCCACGACACTAACATTCCTCTCAGAGAAAAGGTGATCTAAACACCTCGCAAGCACTCTACTCCTCTTATGTGGCGGAATTTCGGTTGGTGGAGATGCGAGACGAAGGAATAAATCGGCTCTCGCTCGGTGATAAGGAAGAGACAGGTGACACACAAAGAGGTGATCCAAGAGGGGGCACTTGTGGTGATCTTTCACATGGAGGTGATTGTGGAGAGTCACCTTGTTGCGACTCTGAACCGAGTAGTTTAAAAGAAGGTGGCGTAATAATAGGAGGTGACGGAAAAGAAGGGGGTGTAAACATTGGAGGTGGTGTAAACCGTCGTGATATAGATGTTTGCTTCTCAAAGTTCAGTGGTTCAAGTTCCTGAGACTCCGAGTCCACTAAAATGACAGGAGACATCTTTGAGGTGGCAGGTACACTTAAAGGCTCCTTTCTTACCTCACTTACAGTCTCTTTTGGTACCTCACTTAGAGTCTCCTTTGTTACCTCACTTACAAGCTCCTATGTTTCACTAACGGGGCGTTTACCCAAAGCAATTTCAAGTTTCACAAGGGCTGCCCATAACTCGTCTTCGCTTAAGAATTTGCGCTTAGCAAATTCACTACGTGGATCAGAAGCTAGATATTCAATCCCTCCGGCCATGTTGCATTCATCAGTGTCATTTTCAATCCCCTTTCCATTTACAGAAGCCGTTCTAGCTCCTTGATTGACTTCATCTTTGCTTGGCTGAGACGATTGATAGCCTTGACCCAATGCTCTGCCATGGACGCCATCTGATGCAGAAGATCACAATCGGGCCGCTCTATTTTAGCTTCAGACAGGACATCCAAGAATGTATTATAAGCAACAGCAAACCCGTTTGCAGCTTCCGCTAACTTCTTAACAATATAGCTTCCCTTCTTTAGCTTATCTATCGTCTCAGGTGCTTGATCAGAAGGTCCAGCAGGTGGGTCAATGGGCTCTTGGACAGAAGGCCCAACTGTGGTGTGTGATAGGTTGGGATTTCTTTCTCCATCAAGAGTAGGCTTTACTATACGAGGTTGAACAACTCCCCTCCCAAACCCTGCCGGATGCTCATCTTTCATCCGTTTTGAAATAGCATTTTTGGACCATGAAGTCAATGTCGGGAAGACTCGTGGAATCTTGTCATACTTGAATTTAACTCTATCCAGATAGATAAAAACCAGAACCATGACTGGACCTCCAAAATTAGATGTGTCACAATTGGTGCGGTTCTAAGAATCTACACTGTTAATTAGGTGCTTGAGTGTAAACCCACACCAGTTCAAAGATTGAACACAAGAAAGATCCTTAAGACACTTAAAAATTCGAAGGCTTGCATGAGGACCTTTAACGCCCATTAAAAATGATGAGACAATAAAAACTATGAAGTTCCTTTTAAAGTTATCTCCACCTTCTTTTTGGGTAATCAGCAAATCAAATAGTTCTGATGTCGTTACTTTTGTGCGTCTATCAGTAAACTGCTTCAACCAAGCACCTTTTAGTTCCAAAAACTCGTCATTCGGGTCATTTAAGCTGGCTATTTCTACTTCAATAGGACCCATGGGAATACCCGTAGCTAGGTGAATATCTTCTTCGGTAATCACAAGTTTTTCATCCATAAGAGATGTTGAACACGTGTTGAAGTTGGAAACCAACCAAAAAGATAAATACCTGGGTACCATGTCAGTGTTAAGCAGTAATAGGCCACCAAAACCCATTGACCGGATATCTGACTTTTTTTTATCACTCATATGTTGCTTGATAAATTTTAAAAGCAATTTTGCTGACATTCTGGTCCTCAAAAATACATCAGGAACATCATTTCTGTCTCCCTCCCCAATGGCAATAGCAGTCCGAGCAGGAGATCGTTTGGATGATATTGGAACTAGAGTAGACTTACTTGTACTTGCACGGGCTTTCGAACTGCTTGGCTGTAATTGCTTCGAAGCTGTTCATATATAAAGGAACATGTCACAACGATGATTTCATGTTATGGTAAAGACTGACTAGCAGAAAATGGAAATGCTAAGAAACTGACCTTCAGGTAGAACCATAATGGAAGCATGATCTCTTTTTCTTTTCCTAGCAGGAGAGCACTTCGTCTTGCTTGGACTTGGACTAGGATCACTTATCGCCTTTTTCTTCATTTCTGTTGAACCAGGAAAAACCAATTTAGAGGAAACTCTAGCAAGAACTTGTAAGACGAAAACTAAGGTAGCAGAAATCAAAATCATGAGTACAAGCATAGATAAATGCAACAAAATTTGTGTATATAACGAAATTAGAGCATTCACAAATGCAACGAAATTTGAGTATGTACAAGCATAGATAAATGTATCTAGCATGAAAAGGACAAATGAAGCTACTACGGGAAGCACAAACTAAGCTATCATCAAATCAAAATCAGGAAAACGGGTTCAAATCAAAATTTACGAAACCCTAACTTTTATAATTGGAATTGTTTAGTAAACCGGAGTGTTTCGAATACAAATTGGTAACTAAATAAGAAATAAAAGTGTGAATTGAAGCTTTCCTTTAATTATAATGGAGCCGTAACTATGGAAGTTGATGAATTGCGGAAGAGACGAAGAGTAAGTAGACGAAAGGTGGAGATGAAATGATAGTCTTGGTCAGAGCACGACATGCGACGGTCGTCTGGAAGGTCCGATGGTCGGTGGCAATGGCGGTGGCGGTGGAAAGAGACGAAACTCAGGTGGTAGTGAGTGAATAAATGTGTCGGGGGTGTTTGTGTTACTGTTGTAAGAATTGGGAGGTAATTAAATGAGTGTTTTAATATTGGTTCGCACGGTTAAATGTACCGTAAGATGGTTCGCACGAGAACCTGATTCTATATATATATATATATATATATATATATATATATATATATATATATATATATATATATATATATATATATATATATATATACAGATGCGAGATCTCGTGAGTTTGGTTCTTACGGTGAGTTGTGAGTTTGAAAAATCTCAGCCATTAGATTAAATGGATTAGACGGCTGAAATTGAAACTAATATTTCAAAACAAACAAACAACTGCTTTCACTCTAAATCCGGAAAAAAGCCCCAAAATCTTTGAAAATTACAATTAGTATCTAGAAATTCAAGCAACAAAATAATGTTGTCTTCTCAATTTAAGCTATTCTCTGATCAATTTCACCAATTATGCATCAGATCTCGTAAAAATGGTTATTTTCGATCAATTAATTGGAAAGTATTTTGTGTTTTTGTAGAATGTAATTTTGTAATGACGATTTGGTATTTCATAATGGTGGCGGTTATAATTGAGATGAGAGTTACTCAACCTATATATGTTAGTTATTATAGGATATTGAGCTTACAGAATAAATTGTGTCAAGTTACATGTTCCCGATTGGAGTTTTCTGGTGTTTCCAGTTAGCCAGTGTAGTTTCTCGACTTTCCCATATTCTGCAGCCAAGTATATGTCACGCTCCATGCCACGCCTACCATTCGTACTTGCTGCTGCTACCCGTTGTTCATTACCGTTTGATTGTGGATCGTTTCTAGAGGAGTTGAGCTATCAGCCATTGTTTGCTTGCGTGAGTTATGTCAGGGCCTTGTTTGGTGATTCTTGAGTTAGATTTTCCTTTTGACTGTCACTTGGATTTTCAGGCAGAGTCTTGTTTTAATGAAAAATATTGTGGTTAACATTTATTTTTGCAGGCAGAGTCTTGTTTTAATGATTTTTCGTGTCTTGTGCTTTAGTTACGGTTGCCCTTATTCCAACTCCTGTTACAATGTACTGTTGAAGGTCTCAAATTCTTTAGATACTCAGTAGTCAATCTGTCATAGAAGTTCAGTAATGGGCCAATCCGATTTCAACGTTGCGATTTCATATTGTTTTGTAGTTGTCAAATTGTCATTAGAAGTTCAGTAACGGGCCAATTCGATTTCATATTGTTTTGTAGTTGTCAATTTGTCATATATATGCCCGTATTCTTAAAATTACTACTTTGCATGTGTAATTTTACTTACCAGGTGGAATCATTACTAAGAAGATGTCCACTGGTTAATCCTCACCTCGCCTCCCCCAAAGTTTGCACTTTGTTCTGTTAACAATATCGACCACAACCCAGGCTTAAGAAGGATGTATCACAATCAATAACATCATTTTTTCAGCACTACTCCTGTATAATGGATATCATCATTCTTTTATTTTGTTTTAGTAGTATAAATGTTATATCTGAGCCCCCTTACTCGATAGGTTTAAGCCTGAGATAGCGGGGTAAGGTAATGTTGTATCACTTGTATGAGTATAGATGTAATATGTGTACCATAGTTGTAGAAGTTTTATATAGATGTAACTCCCAAAGTTGAGCAAATAATGGAGGGACTTTCAAAATCCTACACAAGCTTCAAACATGATCTGCAACATTGGAGTTGATGTTGTTAGTAATACAATCATGTGGCCTGTGCTCAGTTTATGCGAAAAATACCCCCTTCTTGACCTACTAGTTAGTCCGTATTGTTGTCTATCTCAGGGGTGTTGAGACTTGATCATTTTGTTGGCTACACACACATTAAGAGTACAATAACACCACAATAATACTACAATCACAGCACAATAACACGAGAAAAAAATAAATAAATAAAACTAGTAAAAAAATCAAAAGGGACACCGGAATAACATCACAATAACAGTAACAACACAATAACACGTAGTAAAAAAAAGTAAAAAGTAAAAGTAATAAAAAAAATCAAAGTGACACCGAAATAACATCATAATAACACCAGAATAACAGTAAAATAACAACACAATAACACGTGGTAAAAAAAAGAAAGAAAATCAAGGTCGTAAAAAAAATCAAAGTGGCACCGGAATAACATCACAATAACAGCACAATAACATGCGGTAAAAAAAGAGTTAAAAAATCAAAGTAGTAAAAAAAATCAAAGTAGTAAAAAAATCTAAGTGACACCAGAATAACATCACAATAACAGCAGAATAACAGTAGAATAACAGCACAATAACACATGGTTAAAAAAAAGAAAAAAAATCAAAGTCGTAAAAAAAATAAAAGTAACAGCAGAATAACATCACAATAACAGCGGAATAACAATAACAGCACAATAACATGTGGTAAAAAAAAAGACAAAAACAAATCAAAGTAAAAAAAAAGCACAATATAGCATAATAACACGAGGTAAAAAAATAAGAGTAAAAAAATTTCAAGTAAAAAAAAAATCCGGTACAAAAAGAAAAAGAAAAAAAGGTAACATAATGAGAAAATTAAAGAAAAACATAAGAGAAAAAAGAAAATCAAAGTTGTAAAAAAAGCACAATAATAGCATAATAACACGAGGTAAAAAAAAGAGAGAAAAAAATTAAAGTAAAAAAAAAAAGTAACATTAGAAAAAAGAGAAAATAAGTAAATGACAGTGGTTATATATGACAGGTAAGATTAGATCTTGGCCATTCATCTCTAATATAATCTAGTGGCTGAGATTTCAAAGCCCAAACTCACAACTCACCATAAGAAACCAAACAACTCACCATAAGAAACCAAACTCACAAGATCCTATATATATATATAGGGTCAGGATCCGGTGAAAACCACTAAGATAATGAGAACCATGAGAACCATCATTAAATCTCTACCAAATCTCGATTTGAAAGTTTAGGTGAATCATTTAGCCTTAACTTAGTTTGTTCAAACATATTATTTGGTATAACTAAACAAAATTTATTGATTTTATTAACAAAATATAAACATAATGTACAAAAATACAATTAGGTATACTAAAACGACTATAGATGCACCAAAACGAATACTGGGTGCATGAAAATTTTTACATGCATGAAAATAATTACTATGTGCATGAAAATAACGGGCTCTACTTGCACGAAAACGAGTTCTAGGTGCATGAAAATTGTTAGATACGAGAAAATAGGTAGTCGGTGTATGAAAATTAATAAAATGTATTTCGCCTCGATTTGCGTCAATAATTTATAATGTTTTGACCAAGAAATATGTTTTCTAGCCATAAAATTCAATGCCGAATCCAAATATGTCATTATTTGTTTTTAAAAAAAATCCGTAAAATAAAGTTCTCGCGGTTCTCATTATCTTGATGGTTCTCATAGGATCTCAATTATATATATATATATATATATATATATATATATATATAGATAGATAGAGAGAGAGAGAGAGAGAGAGAGAGAGGGGTGGTTCTCATGAGTCCCTCATATCATATGAGTCCCTAAATCCTTATAATGGCCTTTGGATGGAAGGGATGGAGGGATGAGATTACATCTCATTGAAGGGTCACAAATCTCCCTCCCTAATCTCCCTCCATAACTCTTCCTAATCCTGTATAACTCCTTGCCCATTCTAATCTACCTACTCACTTCCTCATTATTCATTCCCCCTCACTTCTCTCATCCCATTCTCTCTCATTCTCTAAAAAAAAAACCAAACCAAAATAAACTGAAATCAAAAAACCAAACACAACAACTTCATTGACAACACCAACCTTCCACCACCACCCTTTCACCACCATGAACCACCCCACAACCGCCATCACCTGCCACGAACCACCCTTCACGTCGTCACCACTGGACCCACCAACACCTGCATCCACAACCGGCCTTCCCCTCGCCACCACCAAACCCGCCTGCCACCAAAAACCGCGAACCCCCCCCCCTGCACCTTCCCCTCGTCACCCTCATCTCCACGACCACCCTCCTCTCTACCACCCGCCTTCGTCCTCCCTCCACCACCGCAACAACTCCACGAATACAACAATAACAACAACACAACCACGAAACCGGTTTCGATTTGTTTTTTTGCTTGTTAATTTTTTCTGTTTCTTTTGTTTTTAGCTGATTTCGATTTGGGTGTGTGGTCTTGTAATCGTTCCTGTTAGCCGTGTATTTCAATTTTTTTTTTAATTTGTAATTTTTAATTGGTGTTCACTACTGCAGATACAGGCTATAACAACGGGTAAAAACCGTTGTAAAAACAAAAAGCGGACGTTGTTAAAGCGGCCGTTGTAGAAGGGATTTACAACGGTTGGGTTATTTAATGAAACCGTTGTCGAAAGTATTCACCACGGTTAAAAGCCGTTGTTGTTGGGTGTACGCCATTGTGGAAAGTGTTTCAAAAATTTGGAGGGAATAATATAACAACGGTTGTCATATGTATAACCGTTGTTGTAACTTTCCCTCCAAAATTGTGAAGTCTTTTAACAACGGGTTTATGCTACATACCCGTTGTTGAAATTGTTAGTAACAACGGTTCTTAGTTTAAAACCCGTTGTTGTAACTTTCCCTCCAAAATTGTGAAGACTTTTAACAAAGGTTCTTCGTTTAAAACCTGTTGTTGAATATTATGCGCGGTATTTGTGAAAGGTATTCACAACGGTGTTTTTTTTACTAACCGTTGTGAAAGGTCTTCACAACGGTTTTTTTTAGTAACCGTTTTTATTACGAACTCGTAATGTTTTGAAAAATTAAATTTGTTTCATGCCATTCAAAAACATGCATATATCAAAGACACCATATACCAAAGACCAACATAAATCACAAATTTGGGTTCATCGAACTCAATAGATTCAATTCAACCACAACAGCATCATCATATATATATATATATATATATATATATATATATATATATATATATATATATATATATATATATATATATATATATATATATATATACTTACAAGGAGTTGAATTTACAAAAACTAATCATTCCCTTTCAACAAAAAATTTACTAATAAGCTGATCTAAACTCTGAGTATCATGCATTTCTATTTTCTAAAACGTATTTGCCCAACATGTCCCTTACCTCGTCTATATCTACACTTGAGTACTGCTGAATCTCTGGTGACTGGTTGATTACATACTGCGGAAAAAACAAAGACAAGACATTATTGTAACAACATCAATTACTGCATAGCAACATCATGGTATATATAGCAGCAAGCAAGACAACATTAGCTCTAATTTAAAAAAAAGTAATAAACACATTATTAAATTACTAACCTTTTCTGGAATAAGGATATATCTTCGCCTAATAATCTCCAACATGAACCGACAAACGTAGTATCCACATTGTATGCTATCTGGCTGGTGAGGGGCCTATTATTACATAAAAACAAACAGACGAGAGAAGGCTCACATCAGAATCTTGAACTTTAGGTATATTATATTAGTATTAAACACATATTTTTACACTTAATGTATTGTATTTGAGCACGTACCCCTGTTATCGTAATAAAATTAGGGCCATCATCAGAATCTTTCGTGGGTTGATCCTGCTCGTTAGCTCTTCTCTTCTCAAAGGCCCTTATTTAAAAAAAAAAAAAAAAAAGGAGGCAGACACTCATTTTTTTAGGGGCAAAAATGAGCTTTTTGCTATAAATAAAAATTGAAACTTAATGTTATTATAAATAAATCAGTATTATAAACTTACTTATTAATCAAGCGCTTAAAAGTCTCGCTTGGTTGATTATGTAAAGAGTCCAACCAGAAAACTTTCTTCTTTGTCGGCATGATGGCTGCTAGCACCCAATGAGTCCTACATCAAGAGACATCATCATTATTAACAAGTACATATATTAGTTATGAAAATGCAATTGTAGGGGAAAACGTAATATTAATTTGTTTATTACCCTTTTTCATTATAAGCGGCAAAAACCAGCTTCTTGGTTATCGCCAATTGTTGAGCAACATAATCTACCCGATCTTCGAACGAGAATTCTGTAATAAATAAAGATAAAACATTGGGGCACAGGAATCCGTATTGATCAACTGGAATCTTGTTCTCGGGGATCACTCTCAATTTCAATATCCTACATTATTACGGTATTAATTCCGGTATTTAAAACACTATCTAGTAGTCAGAATATTAGAATATGAAATTATTTATTAAGAAAATTACTTCATCCAAACAAATAGGTGTTGGACATCAATCTGGTCTAGGCCAGCCCAAATGGCTAGCATATCCCATGACATAAATGCTTCGCGCTCAACCCCTAGAATATCCTCCTCGAGCGGAATAATTATCAATTGCTCGGTTGCTATGAGACGGCAAGCCTCCTCATGCAGTTTCCTCATCGTCGTCGTTCTTACTTTTATGATGTAATCCTTCCCAGTATATTGTGTGGAGTTTAAACTCCTAACTTCTTTGAAGTCGGGGAAAAATGATTATTTGATTTTGTGCTACTACCACCAGCCTACACATGTAGATAATTAAAATAATAAAAAATCCAAAGGTAACATATCCTAGTTGGAGTAATAAAAATAAAAGCGTACTTAATTAAATACCTCGTCAACCTGCTCTTTCAATGATGAGGCAGTAGTAGCAGGTATGACTGGGGACTTAGGCTTATCAGTCTTTTTTGTCCCCTGCATAAAATTACCATGCTTTTTATAAATACAGACAAAATATAAATAAAGGGAGCGAGGTTTTTAAAAAAATGGAGAAGTTAATTAAATACCTCATCAGATTGTTGTCTGGACGAGGTAGTTGGCATGTCCGGGGACTTAGGCTTATCCGCCTTAGCCGACTTTTCTGTTCCCTACATACAAAAAATTTCCATACTTTTTAGAAATACAGAAACAAAAAAAAAATTAAAGGGAGGTTTTCATAAAAATGGAGAAGTTAATTAAATACCTCATCAAGTTGTTGTCTCGACGAGCTAGTTGGCATGTCTGTGGACTTAGACTTATCCGCCAAAGCCGGCTTTTTTGTTCCCTAAAAAAAAAATTAACATATAAATTTAACATATAAAAACATTCAACAATTAAAAATGTAACATTTATATAAAGGTATTTCTTCTAACCCCAATCGCTTTTACTGAGGCGGCGGAGACGGTCGAGCCAAGTAGATGTGAGTTTCAGCCATTGGATGAAACTTCCAACCGCATCTCCCGAATGGTAATGTCGTCACGAATCGGGACAGCGGTTGAAAGTTTTCATGGCCTGGAAAAACTGTAGTTATCTCTACTTTTCTATGATTCGACAAAAGTTTTTCGCCATGAACTACGATTTCATTCGCTGCAGATTTGGTGTGCATTTCTACGAGACCCCGCCAACACGCACATGTGGCTTTTCGGTTTAGGGTCGGAAGAATAACGGCCTCTTGTTTACGGCCTGAAGAATATACACATACATTATTATATCCCAAAATTTAATAGAATTCATATAAATTTAACTAATTAAACACTTATTGCATACCTTACTGAAAACAGGGAACTGACTTGAAGGGGATGTATGCTGTTTTCCATCAGCCATCTTCTCAAGTTGCATCTCCTTTTCAGACCCATTATTTACCTAATAAAATTAACCAATGGCACCATGTCAGAAGTTATAGCATTAGAGCTGGCAGGGAACACACCCCCTAATCTTACCCAAAAAAAAGAAAAGAAAAATAAGGAAGTATTAGGTACCTAATCGGCTTTAGTTGTTACAACTTCAGAAGCATTAGGTACCTGATCTTTCTGAATCTCGTTGACCGATACTTCCTTCTCATGTATTGCCAAGGTAGTAGCGGCCTCTTGACCAATCTGTTATACCTTATTATTACCCCCTTTAGAAATGACATCCTTCATCATCTTCACTTCTTCTTCGGAAAGCTTGCCTCTAGCATTCAGCTTTAGTAGTACGGATGCCATTAACTGAAGCTGCGTGCCAAGAATGTAATGTGTCAGCAACTTTTATCCCAACAATAACATGTGAATTGAACTTAAATGAAAATAATAGAATAAATGGTACCATGTCAGCCTTCTCAGACTTAGTCTTCCTTTTCTTCTTTATCGGGGCAGTTGTCCCATAATATTTCGTTACTCCAACCTGTAACGGGACACCCCTCAAACGACCTAGATGTTCGCGTCGGCCGATCGCTCTAGCAAGAACGTCATTACGACCACTGGGAGTCAATTTCTCTTCTTCTACCTCTTTCAATACGTTGTCCTATAATATATTAAATAAACTTCAAATTATATTTGTGACTAAAATAATAAAGTTAGTAATGAACTCGTCTTAATAAAATAATGCTTACTATGTTGGCCAACACTTCCTCATCATTTATTGTCACGCGACCGGGATCCTTTAGGCGTGTGCGCTTCTTTATAAGTTACATGCCGATCCAAGTTGGTCACTCCCTTTGCCACCTACACATTAACATGGTAACATTTATACATGTAAATGTGTATCAATGCAAGTCCAAGTGTGATTAAAAAAATAAAGTCTCACAGGGGAATAATGCATGCTACTTACGAGGTTCTCTTCTATCTTTCTGTAACCGCCTCGAGAACCATACCATTTCCCCTTCTTGCATGAAATGTTAGCACGATTACTTCTGCTAACGGCCTTCAAATAATTATATAATAGCGCAACTAGATGAGATAATAAAAAGATTATATAAAGGACTTAGTAATTAAAAAAATGATAGGTAAATCGTTAAAAGGCGAGGATATTTAACCTGAAACTTCTCAGTAGTTCTCATCTCTTTGAAAAGATCCCATTGTTTTTGAGTGATGGTGGGACACTTATTGTCTCCCGGTGGGCTCTTACGCATCTCCCCCGTTGCCTTGTCCACATACAACCAATCCCTAGTAACGTCACACCTCCACTGCCTGTGGACATCCGCTGCCTTATGCATAAAATACTTATCATGGCTTTCATCGGGTATAATAAAGGCTTCCTTGACACGAGCCAAGTATAACTCGCCAATTTTGGATTCAAATTTCTAAAATCATGTAAATGGATTGGCACAAACTGTCTTGTGCAACATCCAATCCAACTGGATAAAAAACCCGCATTTGGACCAGTAGGGAAACCCTTCTCACTCCATGTTATTTCCATCGGTTCTTTAGCGGCTATAGCTGCAAGGCATCCCTGGCACTTTGTAGCACCCCTTTCACCAGGCTTATTATCCCCAGGCTTATTGTTCTTTTGACTTCTTTTCCGTTTTTCACCAATGATAATCCTAAAACCCAAATATGAATGATATAGGAAATGAACAACTTAACAACGTACGTACATGCAGAGTATTATCTAAAACCCTAAACCCTAATAGGAATGAAAATTTAAAACAACAGATTGAGCTTCTAAAATCCTAAACCCTAATCAGAGGAGTGAAGTAGATGATGCGGGATGATAAAGATAACAAAGAAGACGAAAAACAAACAGATGCATGAAAAAGAAAAAAGATGAGCGTCTTAAAACTCTAATGACGAAACACAAAATTAAAGTGAACATACCTGATGATGATGATAATGATGATAAAGAGAATGAGCAGGATGATAAGGGAAGGCAACGGAATCTGGGCGTCGGAAACTGGGCGACGGCCGGCAACAAGAATGTAAAAAGCGAGGAAGAGAGAAGAATAAACTCAGGATACCAACGGTTGAACTGGTGTTGTGTGTGTTTATGTATGGTATGCTGTATGTGTTTGTAAATTAGTTTTTTATTAAGACAAACTATTGACAACGGGTTCTAAAAGCAAAACCGTTGTTATATGTTAATAACAACGGATCAATAAAAGTCAACCGTTGTCAAAACTTTATTACAACGGTTAAAATATACCCGTTGTAATATATTTTCACCAAATTTGCGCCAAAATGAAATATGTCAAAAAAATCATTGACAACGGGTAGAGGTACTACACCCGTTGTTGAAAATAATAACAACGGGTAGTGTCACTATAACCGTTGTTGATAGTAATAGCAACGGGTAATTTCAATATAACCGTTGTTGAAAGTATTAACAACGGGTAATTTAAATATAACCGTTGTTATTGTTGAACCTTTTTTTAAAAAAAATTACTGTAATTCCATTACAGTCCAAACCTGTAACAATACATACTTTAATGTTGAAAGCACCATATACTTTGCAACATTATTCAAAGAATTTCAACACCAAAGATCCACATCTAATAATAAGATCAAGAAAATAAGACAACCAAAGATGCATGCATACTTTGCATATCTAAGCTACAGGATTTACCATGCCATGCAAATTTGGGAATTTTTATTTAACAATGACCATTATTGATTTACCAATAAATTAAACCATCAAATTATTGGTCTGAAAATGACTCAAAATGTTGGTCGTCCATATCATTGTGTCCTGATGAACTATCTCAGGATCGGGGACGTTTCTTGGATGTCATAGTTTCTTCGTTAACCCAAATACCTTCACCATGGTCATCACGCATATAGATGCTTTCAGTGTCCTCATGATCAGTGTCAACATCATCGAAATAAGATACAGTGGTAGAGTGATCCATTCCCTCAAAAATGACATCCTGATCATCATCACCATTATCAGATGGACTACTCCTTCTACTCCTTATAGACAGTACAACAGACCACTTCTTATCCATAGGATCCGTGACATAGAACACTTGTTTAGCTTGGGATGCCATTATGAAAGGATCATCCATATTATTGCCAACCTTACCCAGATTGACCAACGTAAATCCCATCTTATCCTTTCGGACACAATGGATGTTGTTATCAACCCAGTTACATCGAAACAAAGACATTGTAAAATCAATGTAATCTAGTACCAATATTTCTTGAATAACACCATAATAAAGGCATTTTACCCAAATAGGCTTTTTATCTTTTGAAGTAGCAAAGTGCATTGCCTCAAATTCAGAACTCACACCTTTATTTTGCATTGTGCTCAACTCATCTTGCTCGCGGGTGTAAAAAGTATATCCATTAATGGCAAAACTGTTGTAAAAGGTGACCCTGGCATTTGGACCTAAACCAAGACGTAGTAACCTAGGAGAGATGTCATCACCAGTTTGATCCGTACACTCTAAGACAATATTCCTAAACCACTCTGCAAACGTCTTCGTATGCTTGTTCGCAATCCACTTCTCGGTCTTGTTTGGGTGATCGTATTTGAGCTCATCTTTGTGTTGTTGAATATAAGGTTGCACCTCATCTTCGTTGTTTAGCACATACGTGTGTGCTAAATGCAACATTTCACGTGTCACAATTTTTTCAACCCGGCCCCTAATACCTTTTCCGGTCATCCAGTTACTATGACGATTCTTAGGAACGCCAATCAACTCCTCAGGGGAGAGATGAGCGTAACAATATGAAAGAGCTTCGTCTAAAATAGCGCGTTCAACAATACAACCTTCCGGACGATACCGATTAGATGTATAGTCCTTGTAGACTTTCATCAATCTTTCCAAAGGATACTGGTATCTCAAGTACACGGGCCCAAGGTACAAAATCTCCCTAACCAAGTGAATGGTCAGATGAATCATGATAGTGAAGAAAGAGGGTGGAAAATACATTTCCAACTGACAAAGAGAGGTTACAATGAGGTCCTGCAATGAATCCGCGTCATCGGGATCGATGACTTTCTCGCATATGGACTGGAAGAAGAGACAGAATCTAGTTATAGCATATCTTACCTTTTCAGGTAAAATGGAACGAATAGCCACAGGTAGTAATTGTTGCATCAAAGTGTGACAATCATGTGACTTTAAGCCGGTGAGTTTTAGGTCTTGCATCGACACTAGGCTTTTGATGTTCGACGAATAACCATGTGGCACTTTAATTCCATTCAAGCATGAACATAACTCTTTTTTCTCATTCCGTGAAAGGGTATAAGCTGCTGGCGATAAAAATGTACGATTACCTCTCTTCTGTGGTGCCAACTCTAGCCTAATACCCATCATTTTCATATCTTCCCTAGCTGCGGCGTTATCCTTTGTTTTACCAGGAACATTCTGAAGGGTATTGATAATATTATCACAGACATTTTTCTCAATGTGCATGAAATTGAGGCAATGCCTGACCTCCAGGTCAGGCCAATATGGAAGTTTATAAAAAAATATGGATCTTTTCTTATACCCATGAGTAGACAATTTAGAGTCGCTCTTCTTCCCATAATCTATCTCAATATGCTTTACTTTCTGATAAACTTCATGCCCACTCAAAATCTTAGGAGGTTGACGAAGTTCTTGTCTTCCATTGAATGCTTTCTGCATCTTGCGATAACAATGGTCATGATACAGGAACCTCCTATTTCCCATATTCACATACTTACGAGAAGACTTCAAGTATTCAGACTCGATATCCTCCCCACACAATGGACAAGCCTCTTTACCATGAACTGTGTGCCCAGAAAGGTCGCCATTAGCCGGATAGTCAGATATTGTACACAATAACATCGCTCTCAAATTGAAAGTTTCGTTCTTATATGCATCAAATACTTCTATCCCACTATCCCACAACAATCGCAAATCATCTAGAAGAGGTTCCAAATATACATCTATATCATTTCCAGTTTGTTTAGGGCCGGAAATTAACAACGACAACATCAAATACTTTCTTTTCATGCACACATATGGAGGTAAGTTATAAATAGCCAACACTACTGGCCAAGTACTATGTTGGCTACTCATGTTTTCGTGTGGGTTCATTCCATCAGTGGACAGCGCTAGACGTAAGTTTCTAGGTTCATTGCCGAACTCGGGATACTTAGCGTCGAACGATTTCTATTGCATACCATCTGCCAGGTGTCTTAGCTTTCCATCATTTATTCTTCCTGTTTCATGCCAAGTTAACATTTTTGCATCATCGGGATTCGCATAAATCCTTATGAATCTTGGTATCAATGGAAAATACCACAACACCTTAGCCGGGATCCCTTCCTTATCCTTATAACGCCACTCCAAACATTTAGGGCAATTGGTTAAGTTTTGATATATTTCCGATACAATATGCAATCATTTGGACATGCATGTATTTTCTCATATTTCATACCCACTCCTCTTATTAGTTTTTTTGCCTCATATGTCTTAACAGGTAGAACATTACCATCTGGAAGCAACTCCTTTATCAAGGCTAAAAAACTAGTGAAACACGTGTCACTCACCCCATTTGCCCCCTTGATATTATACAATTTCACCACAGCCGACATTTTTGTGAATTTACAACCAGGATACAGAGGTGCTTCAGACTCACACAACTTCTCATACATGTTGTTAAGGTCATCCCAATTACTAGTGTCATGACCTACATCTTCAAAAGCAATCACTCATCATCATTCTCTTCATTATCTATAGACCCAACATTCAACTTCTCTACTTCCAACTCTTCCAACTCAAAAAACTCGGCAAACTCAGGATCATCAGTTAGCCTTTCGTGTACCTCAACATCATCTTCTTCAGAGTTATTCTCTTCCTCTAATGATTCCCCATGAAAAATCCAACGTGTATAGGATCGACTAAATCTCCACTTTTCTAGGTGTATTTTAACGTCCGGAAAAGCCATATAGCTAATATTACCACATCTTTCACAAGGACATGCAATACTAGAAGAACCTTTCAAATTGTTCGAAACGAATTCATACAACTCAGCTAAACCATCCTTGTAGGTGCGGTCACTCATATTTGCATCAATCATCCAAGTTCGAGTCATTATTCTACATTTGTAATAATGGGCAACTAATTCAGAAAATACAATAATAGGCAAACAAATAAACGAAATTCAGGAAAGCAATTAAGCTAAATTATCAACAAATTAGATAATAACCCAAAAAAACCTATATCTATAAGCGTTGCTAAGAAACATATATATACCTGATTGATAAACACGATGACGGAGAGAAGACGGTACGGTGACAACAGTGACGGAGATGAAGACAGAGAGATGATCAGGGAGGAATGGAGGATGATATAGTAGCAGTACGACGTATTAGCTTGTGTTTGTGTTTTGTAGCGTATAGCAGAATAAAGCAATCTGTTGTTCATTCTTAAGATTTTCATAACATTAATAACAACGGTTATTCATGCAAATCGTTGTTAAAAAGTATTAAAAACGGGTTCTAATATAACCGTTGTGATTACTTTTCATAATTTTGCGCCAAATTATTAACAACGGTTAAAATTTATTACAGATTCAACCGTTGTTATTAATTTTTATATTAACAACGGCTTTTCAAGTATAACCCGTTGTTAAAACCAATAACAACGGTTAACAACACAGAACCGTTGTAATTAATTTTGTTAAAGTTCGCGGCATAAATTCTACAACGTGTTCTGATGATTTTCGTGAATAAGCGTTGTTAAAGGGCCGTTGTAGTTGCCTGTATTTGTAGTAGTGGTTGTTATTGTTATTGTTGTCGGGGTTGTTGTTTTCGTTATTATTATTTTCAGAACCGGTTTTTTACATATTTTTTTTCTTTTTTAAAATATCATATTTTTAGATCTAGTATATTTTTTTCATATCTCTTATGTTAAATATTGTCTTATTTTATATTCTCTCATTATGTGTAGTTGTCGTAGATTTAATATAGTTGTTGTCGTCGATTTTTGATTTTAGTCTTGCTATATATTTTTATATAAAAATATGAATTAGTGTAACTTTATTTTAGATTTTAGTCTTGCTATATATTAATTTGATAAATTTTTTTGTTTTAGAACTTTGTTGGAATTAAAGTTGTACTATTTCCGACTAAAGTTGTACTCTTTACGATTAAAGTTATACCATTTACGATTAAAGTTATACTCTTTAAACATTAAAGTTACATTATTTACCACTAAAGTTATACTATTTAGTACTAAAGTTACACCCTTGAAAAATCAAATTTAAGAGATTTAATATTTTAAGGGTTGAATTTTAGATCTATTTTTTTTATATTTACACTTTTTTTTAAATTGTTAATTTTTGTTGACAATATGTGCAACTACAATCGCATTATGTACAATTTTGGTTGCTATTTAATTCTTTTTTGTTAGATCTTTTTTTTTTCGTTTTTTTATTTTAAATTTTGTTTTGGACTAAAGTTTAGATGGGGTTTTTTTTGCAATATTATTGTTTTTTTTTCAATTTTCAGCGTTACAAAACTTTCAGATTTAGTTTTCAGCATTTCGGTTTTTTTATTTATCTTTTTTATAAAGTTCCATATTTTGGATTATTATGGACTTTAATCTCATCTTCTTATTGTGTTGGTTTCAAATCTGAATTTATATTCCTAAAGTTATACAATTTTGGACTAAAGTTATACAAATTTGGACTAAAGTTATATAAAAAATGACTGAAGTTATACAAAAAATGATGTTGATTGGACTATATGACTAAAACTTACACAAATTTGTCAGTGAAGTTATACGATTTTGGACTAAAGTTATACAATTTTGGACTAAAGTTATACAAAAAATGACTGAAGTTATACAAAAAATGATGTTGATTGGACTATATGACTAAAACTTACACAAATTTGTCAGTGAAGTTATACGATTTTGGACTAAAGTTATACGATTTTGGACAAAAAATTTCTAATTACTTGTATTTCTTTGGTATTTGTGTGTCGGTGTTGTTGGACAAATAAGGACTAAAATTATACAAAAATGGACTAAAGTTATACAAAAATGGACTAAAGTTATACAAATAAGGACTAAAATTATACAAAAATGAACTAAAGTTATACAAAAATTGACTAAAGTTATACAAATATGGACTAAAGTTATATAAAAATTGACTAAAGTTATACAAACAGTACTTATGTAAATTCAAATTTATAGAGTTGGTGTTTCGACGAGCCTAATCAATCGACGAGCCTAATCAATCGGGTAAACTAACTGATTCATCCTTAAATTTCTTCCCGATTTGGGCACGAATCTATGATCTACCAATTTCGGGTCGTACGAGTTTATCGAATGCAACACGTTTGGGGAATTTTCTAGGTACGTTTATGCATTTTGAACATGGCCCTAATCCAGAGCTTGATAGGGCGATTAGGGTAAGGATTTTATTCGATATTAGGGAACCACTTAAAGCTGCTATTCCTATTCGAGTGCGTGATGGCCGAACTATCAGCTTCGCCGTTAAATATGAACGACTTCCGACGTTTTGCTATGGTTGGGGGATAATTGGACACGGGGAAAAAGATTGTGAGCATGGACCGTATGAAGATGAGGACCTGAAATTTGGGGAATGGTTAAGAGCCTCACCATGGAAGGTGGTGAAAACGGAGAAGGAGAGCTCGGTTAAGGCAGCGAAGGATCTTCGAGCAAAGTTTGATGAAGTGAGTGCGAAGGAAACTGAAGAGACGATTTCTAAGATGATTGATAAGCTCAAGAGTATTGCTCTTGGAATATGTACCAAGAAACATGCGGCACATGAGGAGGGGGAGAGGGTTGATAAAGGGAATGTTGCAGAGAGGGAGGAGGTTGTGGGAGGGAGTGTGGTTAGGGATATGGTTGAGGTGACAGAGGGGGATGTTGTAAAGGGATCTGCCACTGATGGGAGAGGGGAGAGGGCTCGGGAGGCAGGTAATGTGGAAATGGCTATGGATGAAGGAGACCGTCAATTTATTGAGTGTTTGCAAGGAGTTACGAGTGGGAGAGAGGAGGGTTTATCAGTGAACTAAGGCGAGGGTGCTCGTGGTGGGGGCTTAGGGACTGGCCAAAGGTGCTGGACACGCGTGCCGAGGATAGAGGAGAAGGGTGAGGGGGTGGCAGGAGTGGTGGGGATAAAAAAGATGATTTTGCTAAGAGGAGAAGAGAGGAGAGTGCGGAGGATGTGGTTTCGAAGAAGCAAAGACTGATTCTAGACGGGGGCGTCCTAATACCTGAAGCGGAGGTTGACGGTGGTCAACCTCGTTGGGCCCAATGAATATTCTAAGCATCAACTGTCGGGGGTTGGGCAACCCCGACACAACTTCAGCTCTCCGTGCTCTTATACGGTGGGAGGCCCCGGCCATTGTGTTTTTATGCGAGACAAAGCTCAGTGGTCGTGAGTTACAGAGGGTGCGAGAGCGAGTGGATGGTTACTTTTGTATTAAAGTGGATAGCATGGGGAGATCGTGTGGTCTTGCTATGATGTGGAAGAGGGATATTGACTGTAATTTTCTTTCGTCTTCTGTGCATCACATCGATTTTTCTATTAGAAGTGAGGGAGGGGAGTGGAGGCTTACAGGTTTCTATGGATGGCCAGCTGTGTCCGACTGTCATCTCTCTTGGGAGCTGCTTCGGCTCTTGAGTAGACAATCTCAGCTATCTTGGGTTTGTATTGGGAATTTCAATGAGGTCCTTCTCTCAACGGAAATGAAAGGGGGAAGTCGGCCTCAATGGCAAATGAATAACTTTCGGGCAGCGGTGGATGAATGCGGCCTTAGAGATGTAGCGTGGATGGGGAACCGGTTTTCATATGATAATGGGCAGGTTGGTGATGCGAATCGACAATGTATGCTTGATCGAGCGATGTGTTCGTCATCTTGGACGGATATGTTTCCTTATACTCGTTTGGTCTATTTAGAGAGGGAGTGGTCGGACCATGCTCCAATCAAATTGGTGCTTGATCATAAGGTGAGGGAGTCCTTTCGTCAAAAAGGTTTCAAGTTTGAAAAAATGTGGGTTGAAGAGGAGGGTTGTGAGGAGGCGATTGAGCGGGGGTGATGCGAGGGAAGGGGGACTTGGTTCGGGTCCTTGCCGAGTGCATGGTGGAACTGCGTAGGTGGAAGGGAACCAACATAAAGCAGCTGACCCGCGACATTGGGGTGAAATATCAGCAATTGAGTCGCCTTAACGAGAGTGAGAGGACTGAGGTAAATGTTCATAAGAGACGTAAAATCATCGCGGAATTGGCTAGCCTTAGACGACAAGAGGAGATTTACTGGAGACAACGATCACGCGCCTTGTGGTTAAAGGACGGGGACAAAAACACGAAATTCTTCCATACGAGGGCCGGAGAAAGAAAACAAAAAAATTTCATAGCTAAATTAGTTGATGATCAGGGAGTTACGAGGTCCAGGGATGAAGCCGTGGCTTTGGTCGCTAATACTTATTTCCAGGAGTTATTTACGTCCTCAAATCCCACGGTTCCTGATGATATTCTACAAGGTATTGAGCAGCGTGTGACAGATGATATGAATGGTATTTTGAGGCGGGAATATTGTGAAGAGGAAGTGGTCGATGCCTTACACCAAATGCACCCTCTTAAAGCTCCGGGTCCGGATGGTATGAACGGTCTTTTTTACCAAACTTATTGGAGTCATATTGGGACGGAGGTGGTTAGCACGGTTCTTGATATTTTACGAGGAGTGTCTTCGCCAAGGGAAATAAACAAAACAAATATTGTTCTTATACCAAAGAAAAAAGCCCCGGGCAAAATTCGTGGTTTTAGGCCGATCAGCTTGTGTTATGTGGCGTACAAATTGGTCTCAAAGGTGTTGGCAAATCAGTTGAAGCTTTTTCTTAATGATATAGTGTCGGAGAACCAAAGTGACTTCACACCGGGGAGGGCTATTGCGGACAATATTCTACTTGCTTTTGAGGTTTTCCACTACATGAAGAACTCTAAGAGCACGGAGGGTTTTATGGCAGTGAAGCTCGATATGGCAAAGGCATATTATAGAGTCGAATGGTGTTTTTTAGAACGAGTTCTACGCAGGATGGGGTTCGATAGAAATTGGGTGTCGCGGGTAATGGAGTGCGTTACGACGGTCTCCTTTTTGGTCCTTATAAATGGGCAGCCATCCGATTCCTTTGTTCCATCAAGGGGGCTTCGACAAGGTGACCCACTATCCTCTTATTTGTTCATTCTTTGTGCCAAAGTGTTGTCTAGTCTGATGCGACGGGCGGTCGAAGTTGGCAGCCTACATGGTGCCCGAATAGCGACAAATGCACCTGCCATTTCTCACCTCCTTTTTGCGGACGATAGTATATTCTTTGGGAAGGCCAATGAGAGGGAAGCTGATGTGGTGTCGGACATTCTTCGTAGGTATGAAAATACCTCGGGTCAGCTTGTTAGCCTTGACAAGACAACCGTCTCTTTCAGCAAAGGGATACCCTTACAGAAGAGGAATAATCTGACTACTAGGTTGGGCATTACGGAAGTTATGGAGCACGAGAGGTATTTGGGTCTGCCCACTGTAGTGCGGCGGTCCAAGAAGGCCATTACAGATATCTTGCGAGATAAGCTTAGGTAACGTTTGTCTGGTTGCCGCGGGAAACTTTTGTCTAGGGCTGGTAAGGAGGTTCTTATAATGGCTATGGCCAATTCACTCCCTACCTATGTTATGAGTATTTTTAAAATTCCCGTTAATTTTTGCGACGAGCTTAGAGCTTTGATATCTCATTTTTAGTGGGGCATTGAGGAAAATAAGAGGGGCATAAATTGGGTTGCTTGGAGAAAACTGTGCATGTCAAAGAGTCTAGGAGGTATGGGATTTCGCGACTTTCGACTTTTCAATATTGCTCTTTTGGGTAAGCAGGTGTGGCGCTTGTTAATTGAGCCTGAAAGCCTATGGGCGAGGTTAATGAGAGCGAAGTACTATCCCACGGGTTCCATAATGTCTGGGAGTTTAGGCTATAATCCGAGTTATACATGGCGTGGATTTTTGGAGGCACGGGATTTGTTGCGTGGTGGATGGCGACATCGAATTAGAGATGGGCTTTCGACTAGAGTATGGGGAGATGCGTGGCTGCCAGAGACCCAGACGGGGCGTATCTTATCACCCAAGGTGCCTGCTTACGAGAATATGATGGTGGCGGAGCTCATGGAGGAACATGGGAGCGGCTGGAATGATACCTTGCTCTCGGTGCTTCTCTTACCTTTCGAAAAGTCCCGCGTCAAGAACATACGCCTGAGTGTGTATAAACCGGTGGATGAGTGGTACTGGGTGGCGGAGAAGGGTGGTGAGTTTAGTGTTCGGTCCGCTTATAGGAGACTGACGGAGGATAGGGATGCGTTGGAGCTTGGAGGGGTGTCGAACTGGGAGAAGGAAAGGTGGTTGTGGAATAGGCTATGGAAAGTTCCGGTTTGGCCCCGAGTGAAGCTCTTTTTCTGGCAACTGTGCAGTGAGGCATTGGCGACAAGAGCGAATATAGAAAATCGAGTTCGAGGTGAGTCTGATTTTTGTTCTTTATGTAATTATTTTAACGAAACGAGTTTGCAGCTTTTTCGTGATTGTGCTATTGCTAACCGGGTTTGGGAGGGTCTGGGTCTGAATGTGGGAGAGGGCGAGGGGACGGGGGTGCGTGACTGGGTCGAAGGGAGGTGGAGGGAGATGGGGTGTAGGGAACAAGTCGTATTCATGGTGGGTTGTTGGGCGTTGTGGGAGCACCGTAATAAAGTGATCTTCGATGCTCGAGAGGTTGACCCGCAGTCGGAGTGTAAGAGGGTCGAGGATGTGGTGGAAGAAATGGAAGGGGGTGGTTTCTTGGTGACACGGCGTGGGAGCAGGGGCAGGGAGGATACGGCTGGGGAGGTAAGGATGGGATGGGAGACACCTCAGGTGGGCTTTGTTAAAATTAGTGTGGACGCCGGTGTGAAAGAGGGAGTCGGGGTGAGTGTGGGTGTGATTTGTCGTGACGAGGGGGGTAGAGTTCTATGGGGTGTTTCGATGGTGCAGGATATCGCATGGGAAGTTCATATTGCGGAAGCAAGTGACATATTTGAAGGTGTCAGTGAAGCAGTGAGACGTGGACACACAAGGATCGTGGTGGAGAGCGATTGTTTAGCTATGATAGAAGCCCTTAAGAAGAAAGCTACTGGTAGGAGCATGTTTTCTTTAATTTTAGATGATATTTTTCTTTTATGTAATTCTTTTACGTCGGTTTTATGGTCGTACACTAAGCGTGACAATAATATGGTCGAACATTCGTTAGCTCATTCTTTAGATAGTGTAGTTGGTCGAGTAGAGTGGTCGGATGTGTTACCTACGATTGCAAACAACGCTGTTTTTTTCGATTCTCGTTCAATATATTAGAGCCTTTGGGCTTTACCTTCAAAAAAAAAATGGACTAAAGTTATACAAATAAGGACTAAAATTATACAAAAATGAACTAAAGTTATACAAAAATTGACTAAAGTTATACAAATATGGATGACTAAAGTTATACAAATATGGACTAAAGTTATACAAAAATTGACTAAAGTTATACAAACAGTACTTATGTAAATTCAAATTTATAGTGTTGGTTTTTATTTGTTATTTTTTGTTGTTATACTTATATTTTTTTTTTATTTGTCAACAAAGAGAAATGAAAAAACAAAAGTTATAATTTCATTGAAATTACACACATTCCTACTGGAGTTATACATTCATTGAGTAGAAGTTACTCATATCGTTACTAGAGTTATACATTTACTGAGTATAAGTTATACATTTACTGAGGGGAGTTATACGTTTAGTCCATATTTGTATAACTTTAGTCCATTTTTGTATAACTTTAGTCCATTTTTTTATAACTTTAGTCCATTTTTGTATAACTTTAGTCCATTTTTTGTATAAGTTTAGTCCACCAAACTACCACCACAAAACGAGATAATAAAGTTATTTTTTCAAAAGATTAAAATTAGCTTATTATATAAGATTTATTTTACCCAAAATCTTAAGAAAAAAAATGTAAAAAAAAGCGAGAATTGAGAAAATAGATAAAAACACAAGAATAAACAAAATAAAAGACAACAAAAATAACGAATGAAAAAAACACAACAAAAATAACGAATGAAAAAAAACAACTCAAAACATAAAAAATAACAACAAAACGAAAAAAAAAAAAAACGTTGCGGCGGCGGTGGTTGTGAGACGGTGGGTCGTGGCGGTGGGTGGTGTCGGGTGGAGTGGTGGTGTAGAGGAAGAGAAGTTTTTTATTTGTTTGGATTTTTGATTTTTTGGGTTTTTGAATTTTTTGGGTGTTTTGGGTTTTTTTTATTTATTTGGATTTTTGGGTTTTTTATTTATTTGGATTTTTTTTTGATTTTTTTTTTTGAGAGTTTGAGAAAAGAGAGAAGTGAAATGTGTAAGATGAGAGAGAAATGGATGAGTGGAAAACAAATATATAGTAAATTAGTGATTAATTAGGGTGGATTAGTGAAGGAGGAGAGAGATGGTAAGATTAGCTATTAAACACACTTTTTTGGGGTTGATCTTGGCCGTCCATTTTCACCATCCAATGGCCCTTAATAGAACTTATGGACTCAATACATGTACATGTACTTAGTTGATCTCTTCTCTCTCTCTCTCTCTCTTTCTATATATATATATATATATATATATATATATATATATATATGTATATATATATATATATATATATATATATATATATATATATATATATATATATATATATATGTATATATATATATATATATATATATATATATATATATAAAATAGGATCCTGTGCGAACTGTGCGAACTAAAAATCCCAACCCCTTACTCTATCAGCTTTCCACACTCCCGTTACTTTCCCAAATAAATCAAAATCCAACAATTTCAACTCCTCCTCCACGTCTTCTCCCACACACTACTTACTACCCTCTCCCAATTAATTTGGAACTTCCGCTGCTTAACTTTTAATCGACGCCGATGCCGGAGCTCCATGAACAACCGTCAACTGCCGATGTTGACATTCTCGACCGACGAGAACTATTTAGACTCGAAATCTGCCGTCAGACCCGTCTCCTCTTCTCCATTTAGAATTCAGTATCATTTTCGACCAACAACCTCCTACGAGAACGATATATATACAGAAAATCGATACTTAATTCTCAAATCGACAAAAAATGGCGATTAATTGTCGAAAACTAAGACGGTCGGGATTGTTGAGTGAGTTGGATCTGATTAGGTTTGATGGTTTTGTGGTGTGTATAAGGGATTATGGGTGGTAGGGGTTGAGTAGACACCGCACATCGGTGGGTTTGACGACGACTGGTGCGAGGGACTTTGAGAAATCAGGGAAATGTAGGAGGGACTGGGTGCTGTGGTCGGCTGATGTGGTCGCCGGTATTGGTGTGAAGTCGGGAGAAGGGAGTAGGTGCTGGTACTGGTGATAGTGGTGGTGGGCGGTGGTATGGTGATGTGCATTGGTGGGTGGTCTGATGGCCGGATACACTCATTAGTATTGTAGATACATTTGTTAATAAGCCCGGATACACACGATATTAATTTTGGATACACTCATTAGTATTGTAGAAGTTGTAGTTGTGACCTGTGTAGGGATGCTGTTGAAACAGCCTTGGACACACTACAGGTCATAGCTAGAAAGCTGGGTGACAGTTGGAATGTTGGTGCATCAGCTAATTGGATATGAGAGTTCATGGTTTCTTCTTTTGCTGATTAGTAGTTCTGGGTAATATGAAGAGTGAACAAGAATGAGTTGTCTCGAGTTTTAGCGCTTAGACAAGCTCCTTGGTAGGGAGAAGGCTTGACATGGAGAAATAAATCCTTGAATGTACTAATGTACAAATAGCCGCTTTGAGAATGTATAGCTGCTACTTTGATTCATGTTATTGCTGTTATACGCAAGGCGTGTTAAGGCTAGGAAAGTAGAAATGCTTGGTTGGTGCTAGTTTGTTGTTTGTATACTAGTTGTAACGTATCTTATTTACTTCTAGTTATGAAATTTATAAATTATTCTCTTGTTGAACACGACGCTAATTTCCATCGCTTACTAGATACACTATAAGATGTTAGATACACATCTCTGGCACCCCAGATACACTTCGTTACGCTGCTAGATGCACTCCGTGAAGTTCCTATATACACTCTATAAGATGTTAGATACACATCTGTGGCATCCCAGATACACTCCGTTACGCTGCTAGATGCACTCCGTTAAGTTCCTATATACACTTCTTAAGTTGTTAGATACACATCTCTGGCACCCCCGATACACTTCGTTAAGGTGCTAAATACACTCATTAAATTACAAGATACATATCTCTAGCACCGTAAATACACTCATTTAAGTTGCTAAATACATATCTTTAATTGGATAGATACACTTCTTAAGTTGATAGATACATACCCTTAGCTAGCTAGATACACTTTTTTAAATTACCAGATACATACATTTTGCTAGCTAGATACACTTTTTAATTAAAAGATAATCTAAAGTTAAAACAAATAATTTGAAAGAAAAAAGCGTACATAGACAGAGAAAAAACTAAAACATGATATTATGGCAAAAAAAAAGAAGAAATGCTCTCACAAAAGGGGCCAGTTTTCCACAAGAGAGCAAAATCAATTAAACAACAAAGTTCTCAAAACTGTAACAAAATCCATTATTATTCATCATTAGAATTAGTCCACTCTAAAGCAACAAAATCCACATGTCGTCTTCTTTTTGTGGTTTGTGTAACTAAATCTCAAACCAAAATTTTTTTCAATGGTGATGTTTGATACTCCTATATATGATAGCAATGTTCTTCGACTTGCCCTTATTGAACCCAATACTAGCAAGACTTCCGTTATGGAGATAACTTCTCGGGTCAAAAGTGATCGGCATCGCTCTCTGGACCCAACAACTTTGGTTGCCATCAACGTCTTCTCGCTTGTCCATTTTTTGTTGAAAGCTCCCGAAAAATTGTCTCAGGCTGTCTTCCCAACCGGTTTCTCATGCCTGAAGACAAAGATGGTGGGATCTTGAGGGATAATGCTCAATCTAGACCGTAAATCATGAAGTCCAATAGTGGAAATGTTGATGCCATCAATGAATATTCTGTCGGCAGTAGGCTCAACAAGCCGGAAGAGTGCCTGTATGAGGGTCGATTTACCACTGCCTGTCCTTCCTACTATCCCTGTCTTTTTTCCTCCTTCGAACGTGCAGGTTATACTCTGTAATACTAGCGGCAGGTGTGGTGCATAGCGGACCTGCATTAGTGAAATAACAAGCAATTTGATTATGAGGCGTAATTTCTAATGAAATGTACGAAAACACGAAATCGGTTTCAGGTATCTCATAATGAAATTTCGTTAAGAATCGCGTCGAGAAAATTTGATGAAAAGAACCAAGAGAAGACTAAAATTGACCTTGAGGTCCCGAATGCTGATTTCTCCACAAGAAGGCCAAGAGTCATCATCAGCCTATTTTCTTCTAAACCATAGATACAAAAGAGGTAAGTAAGCAGTAGTCAGTATATACTCATTGAGTTCTTTTTTTTTTGGTAGAATGCAAGAAATTCATTAATCAATAAAGGTCAAGTACATTTTTATCAACTATACATCACAATTCCTATACTTCTACAGACTAAACCAAAAGACGATCGGGCCATGAATCACCCCAATATGCAAAGATCTACCATCAAAATCACAAAATTATTTGACAAAATACGATCTCAAAATCAATTACTAAACCCTAATTTTTCTAATTCCAATTGATTAGTAAAACCTAATTTTTTGTACCTACTATTCATGAAAAAGGGAAATAGAAATCAAAATTAAAGCTTACCTTTTCTGATAATGGACTGAATGAGTTAGTGTGCAGGTGTATCGATGGTCTGCATAGAGGAAATGCGCGAGAGAGAATGTTAGTTAGACGGAAGTTGGAGATGAAATTAGACGCTTGGTGACAGATAGCACTACGTCTGACGGTTGTCTCGAAGCTCCAACAAACTGGTGGCGGTGGTGGTAGTGGATGAAGGAGAGGGAAGTCAGATGTGTGGTGGTAGGGGCGGATAAGAATGATATTAAAGGAAATCAGGGCATTGAGTTTGGTGTTTGAATAGAAAAAGGAATGATGCGCGTGTTTTATTAATTTAGGGGAGTTCGTACAGTTCGTATGGAACTTTAGTTCGCACCTGACCCCGAAAAGTGATTTTCAATGGATCCCATTCTCCGGAGTTGCTGGTGCTTAATCTGTTCCTCTATTCTGTGGACTATGGATATATTCCATAGGTTTCGCGGAATTGATTCTTTTGTTTCACCTTCGGTTGCTATGGCTGCTCTGTCAAGCCACCTGCATGTAACAATGATTACTCATTATATATTACAAAGAAGTTAATTAGTTTGTGTCTAGTTTGGATAAACTTTATTCAGTCGGGTCATTATTACCGGGGTCTATGGACCAAGACGACGAACTTACTTGAATTGTTCAGTGTGTAGAAGCCTCCCATCTACAGAGATTAGGGCATCAAGCTATTTGTTGTGTTATAACAAATCAGCATGATTAGGCATAGGGACATTCCTCTTTTTCCAAGCAGCAACAACAACTTGACACATTCTAACTAAAGGGCTTCCACCAGGCTTAGGCCTATAATATAGTGGATATCCAACAACAAAGGCAATAAACGAAAGGCCCATCAAAATAGTAGGAATTCCAAGACCCCAACCCCAACCCACATTATCTTGAATATACACTATAACTGTCAGTGCAGTCAATGTTGCCAGTCCCATACAGAAGTAATACATGTTGAAGTAATTCCATTTCCTGGATGCAACCCCGGATTTGGTCATGTCAAATTGGTTAGCCGCGAATGTTACCACACAAGGCCTTATACTGCCTGTGCCAATAGATGTGAGGAGCAAAGCGAGGTAGAGGACCCACAGCTAATGTGAAGATGCTTCCTGGCAGTTCATTTGTGTTGGACATGGTTTAGGTTGGGGTTTTGGAATAATGGCCGACATTGTCATGGCTATAAACCCCTATACAAATATTGAACATAAAAGTTAAATCATACACACATGAGTCACATCTAATTAAACAGTTCCAGGGAGCCACCAAAGATTGAATTGCAGAAAATATTGATGGATATACAACAAACAATTACCATAACTGAAGTGATTCAATTACTCAATCAACACAAAATTTAGCCTCACCATAGTTTGACCCTTAAATTTTGCTTTTTAAACATAACACCAATAAAATAGACAACAAGAAGCATAAGGGCTTTAGGCATTTAAACAAAGGAAACGGATAGATAAATATAAGCAGAATTAGATAACCAAAGTGAGAATGCATGGAGCGCACCAATGGGTACTATAGATGATAGATAAACCTCTTTCGACAGGAAAACCGGTTCAATAAACATTATACGTGACAGCAAAGAGAGAAACAAAAAACGGACAACATTTACAAGAGCAAACCTGGAAAACAAAGCATTGTACCTAAAGCTTCTACCATTATAGAGCCGTCTCCACAGTTTTCATTTTGAGTGATTGATGCATCTCTCCAACATGAAAATCAGCAATAAAACTCAAAATACCATCAATAAAAAAAAATTAATGTCACATGATATATGATCCAACTTAGTTGGAGCAACACATGGTATTTCTTACTGGATTTCAAATTCACATACAAATATCAATTACACAACCAAGGAAAATCAATAGTTTAGATTTTACAAACCCTAATTTTTCTGATTATACTAATTATTTTGCTTATCACAATTATTTATCACAAAAATACATTAAAAATGGACAGAAATATATAGTACCTTTTCGATGGAGGTGTTAAATTCAAGGTAGTGTTTCCAGATCCAATGTCACCTCTGGTAGAGAAAGTCACACCTTCCTTTGGCACGGTAATGGTAATCGTCACAAAACATTAGTCTCAGATTATTCTCACACTATTTGGTTTCGATATAAGAGTGTTAACTGCAGGTAGTATGAGTATATACACGTTTTTATAGTGAGTGAAACAACTCACCAGTATCCCCAATTGTGAAAAAGTGTGAACATAGAGTAGCAAAATCAGATGATGGCATTCTAACAATGGCATCATATTCAGCCTCTGGAATACCCAAATGATCACTGTCAATGTCCATTAGCTTCATCTCTATATCCGATATCTTATTTTGAGCTACACATCAACCGATACATACATACATACATACATACATACATACATCAGTCACACCTCGATATCCACAGTTCACCCAAATATAACATGCATTCTCATTACAAGAACCACAAAGCCAGTCATATAATCATATGGACATAACAAATGCAATTAGTTCCTATATTCAGTCAATCCAAATTATAACCCATCAAAAATTCTTGAAAGACGCTGAAGAGAAAACCCAGGGATGAAGGATGGATATACAAATCAGTTTTTAAAATCTTCGATTACAGATACAACAAATACATATGTTATTACCAGATACACATGGTATTACTGCCGGATACACATGGTATTACTACTAGATACACAAATCAATTTGTGTATCTAGTAGTAATAATGCGTGAATCCGGGATGCTATTTTGTGTATCAACATTCTAAAGATCAACTACGACTACCCACCAGCACCACCTAGCGCTAGCACAACCACCACCATCATCCCTAAACCAACCCCGTTCCCGCCATTAGCCTTGACAGCCCCTTGAACCTGTATCAGCAATATCACGATCGGAATTAGAGGTGCGCCGACCACTAGATCCACCGATTCAACACACAAGACAACTACATAACATTTGACACAGTATTCCAGCACCAGCCATAAATGAGCAGAAGTCTCATACCTGATACAATGTATTGTAATCATCAAGAAGGAATAAAAAAATCGACTTGTATCTCAAATTGAGTAATAGTAGAAGTCGGGAAAAACACAAATGAAGACTAGATGGAAACATCCTTAGCCACGGCTCACCATGCATAAAATTTGGGCACATTAGGGTGTTCTAGAGCATGAAGTATCCTGACCTGCGATAAATTACACAACCATAGTAAATAATACCACTTATTACTATTACCTAGATACACATATGGATGCAGTCTCCACAAATTAGCTTTGCCCTGCATAATTTCATACCTTTTTTTAACAAAAAGATGCAATCTTTTTTTACTATTACCTAGATACACATATTACTTAGTCTAGATACATCTATTATACATTCAGATACACTTGTCGATTTGTGTATATTAGAGTAGAATTATGTGTACCTGGATCATCATTTTGTGTATCCACCCACCTACAATATCAACGGCCACCTCAGATGGCACCAGAGACATCAGTGAACAACTCTGATGACACAAAATTTATCACCAGACACCTCAAATGCCGCCTATGACATCCACAAGCTTCCCCATCCACAAGCAGCAACCTCATCAAAATTATAACCACCGCCACCACGTCACTACGACCATCGCCGCCCAACCACAACCAACACCACCTCGTCAATAGAAGTCGGTTTTATTGCTAGATCTAGGAATTGATAGGGATGTATATTGGAGAAGAAAAGAAGCGCGCAGTAGCCGACAATGACAATAGTAGTGACGCAGGTGGCCGTCGCTTCTCCGAGTTTTGGGTGGTCGACGGTGACGCCGGCAATGGTGGCTATCGTCAGGTGGTGGTGGATGGGGATAAGAAATTATTAGGAGCGATTATGAGCCGGTGTCGTCGTATCTCGCCGGCGGCGGCGACAGTAGGTGAGGATAAGTTATAAGAGAGGAGAGCGTAGGGAGGTCGGGGGGAGTATGGAATAGGAAAGGAAAAGGGGTTAATACTTTTATTATTATACCTGTTGACTTTCTTGCGTGAAATACAGTGTCAGAGTCTTAGTTCGTACGGTTCGTACTGAACTTTAGTTCGCACGTGACCCCGACCCTATATATATATATATATATATATATATATATATATATATATATATATATATATATATATATATATATATATATATAGAAATAGGATCTCGTGCGAACCTAAAATTCGGTGCGAACTTACGAACTGACTTAAAGAACCCAATTGAAAAACACGCGCTATCATCTCTCACATATCTCTCACATGAAACCAGTGAGTACTCACCCATTATCTATTCCCTGGCACTCAAATGTATCCATCTTATTTCATCGATATGGTCACGTTCGGAGTTCAGGTTGTTATTGTAACAATTATAGGTTAGGCTTCTTCAAGGTAGATGGGAAGAGAACGTGGTGGTGGGATGGTTGTCAATATTTTGCAGAAAACCACACCTTCAATCGTATATTGCTCAAATTCATCACATCAATGCTCCAATTTGATCGAATTTTCGAGATTATTGTCATGTAAGTTTACAATTTGTACTAATTTTCATTGTTTTCATTATTTTACTTCCACCATTTTCTTAATTTTCCCCAAATTTGACCTAATTAGAAGAAATCTAACCCTAATTCCAATAAATTTGCATTTCATTTACTGGAATCATTGAGGTGTGCTACTTTGTTTATAATTCGTATTAATTACTTCTATCATTTTCATTTACTTGCATCAGTAAATTTGCCTTTGTTTGCCATTCATTTCCCCCAAATTTGCCTTTCTAGTAAATTTTCATTGTTCTTCTCCATTTCTCCTATTTTTTTGTTGTTTTCAATCAATTTTTGCTACTTTGTTGTTTGATTAGTTTAGTTACATTTGTGTGCAACTTGTGAATCATTGGAGTGTGCTTGGATTTTTGCTGTTTTCTAATTGACTTCAATGAATTGATCAGACAATACAAAATATCGTCATTACCAGTTTAAGAATAATGTTAGTTAATTGTTGGGGAGTGGTGACTAGACGGAATTATGTCATATAGAATTATGTGTCATCCAGTTTAAGAATACTTTTTATTAGGTGAAAGTTATTGTACCGGCAAATTCCAACTCGGTATCGTTAACTAGCTTATATTTTCAAATAGTAGTATGGATCTCATTTTCATGTGCCATCTTTGGACAAATGATGGAACACGAAGATGGAATAGAGAATGGGAAGGAAGCATAGAATTAAAAGAAAACCTGAAGGTTTGGTTGGAAGCGTTGATTTCGGGTGCAGAGCTGAGACCAATTCCTTTGATTCAGGCATTTTAAATACAGCATCTAGCACCATTTCATTTGTTTTCAAACCATGTACCGAGTGTGATCATCTACTCTCTTTAAGCCTGTTAGCTGAATCGGTAGAGCGTCGTGCAACTGCGCGAAGATGTGGGTTCAAACCCCACGTGGGCTGTTTTTTTTTTTATATACTTAGTGTCGTAATATTTTCGTCCACGTTTTGTCAATTTTTTACTCAAGTAATTAGGCTTTATTGGAATTCGAACTCAAATCTATGTGCATTATTTTACACATTGCTTTAACATTGAACTGGTTGGTAGTCTTTAACAACATAAATTAGAATGTCTACAAGTGTTACTCCACTACATAGAGTAACTCACAGTTACTCTAATGGCTTGCTTATGTTACATTAATTGTATTATTATCATAATCTGTTTATAAAATCAGAGTAATATACTTATAAGATTGCAATTTCAGCTATACATTCAAATCACACCACTGATTGTCTCAATTACGCAAATTAATGTCATAGGCTATGTGGGACTTGAACCCACACCTTTGTGCATTAATACACATTGCTCTACCATTCAGCTAATAGCCTTTCATCCTTGTGACATTAAGAATAAGTTGGAAAAAATAATCTTGTCATTGTTTAAACTAATAATCAAATAGAAATCGTTGAGCGCAAGCACTTCCAGAGAAAGTGTTAAGGCTGTTACTTAAAAAATGTGAAGCTTGCATCAACAAGGGCAATGAACAAGTATGCACAGTGCTTCATCAATGGGCACGGATAGGCGAGAAACGGTCATGTGAGCTACTCTTTAAGAGAGAATTTCGTGAAGTGAGGGGCATATTCTTCAGGAAATTATTATTTTGCACAGAAAATGATAAAGGAGATGCACCAATGCACATGGCAGCTAGGAAGAATTCAAAATTAGGACAAGTCATGGTAAGAGGCTGTCAGGAACTCAAGAGGGAAATCGACGAGGGGAAGACTGAAGAGCAAGAGTTACTAGAGTCGGCTGAGAATCTTTCTTGGAGAACTGAGAACAGGACGGGCAACATAGCATTACATGTTGCTTTCATCCAAATTCAAGGCATGAAATTTTACTAGAGCTCCTGTTTCTACCGATTCAACTATGTCTCAGATTCGCAATGACAAGGGTAAAAGTTCCTTGTTTCTTGCATTATCGTCAGTATCTGAAAAAGTTAAAAGCTGTAGATGAAATCTCTGGCATGCTAGATACACTCTTTTAAGATTGATAGATACACTATTTTATTAGTTAGATACACTCTTTCAAGTTTCTAGATACACTCCTTAAGATTGATAGATACACTCTTTTATTTTGCTAGATACGCAAGATAGATACACTTATTTACCTTGCTAGATACACATCTATGGCATGCTAAATACACTTCTTTAGATTTCTACATACACTCATTCACCTTACTACATACACATCTCCGGCATGCTAGATACACTATTTTACCTTACTAGATACACATCTCTAGCATGCTAGAAACCATATATGCAAAAGTTTGAATCCACAACTAACATAATAATCCACTACCTCTTATTCCAAATTCAGATATCCAATTAAGGCCATAAAATGTTACAGCCAGTGAGTATCATAAAATTAACAAGTAACATTTCAAATCAACTCTAACGTTGAAAATACTAAAATCTTTTGACTAAGAGTTCACGGGGCCCACGAACATAGACAATTCTTCAGGACCTTTGCATTATATATTATGTTAAAATGGGTACTAGATTTTGATCCAAGTATCAAAGATCCAGTTTTGAATATCATCAATGATTATGATGGTGTAGTAGGAAAAAACTGAAGTGTCACAAGTTTGGGTTTCATATATTCCAGACATGAACACTTATGTTTTACAATTAAGATGACAATTCTTAGATCAACACATTTGTTAGCTTGAGCTTTCTTAGAGGGTACAACATGTTTACTGAGCTCATCAGATACATGGGACAAAAAATGATAAAAACTATTGTGTTGCTGAACTGAAAATTTTATACAGGAGACTGAAATTGTGTGGAATGAATAAAAAAAAATTAAACCTGTTAAGTGGTCTCAAAGTGAAGGAGATCCCGAGCGGGAAGAGAAACCTACTCCTCAAATGCTTCCAGCGACGATGCCCCAGATAACTTCAGAGACGGCGCTGACCGGTACAACACCCCAAACCTGAATCAATGACATAGCAAAATTTTCTTTGAATTAAACATATGACAATCACATAGAAGCACAATAAACATGTTACTTCTATTACCACTCCAGTTTTTTTATATTGCTTAGTTGCTATTTAACTTTTATTAGCACAATCACGAAGGTTGCACTGAATCAATTAAGTGAACTTGGCAAAATTTATTCAAGGATTCCTTCTAGCTTCCGCAAGTTTACTCTACGCATAAAGTTTTTTTGCTGATGGTATAAATCTCAAGCTGCTATAATCTAAGAGAAGTTTAATATACATTTCTCGAAGAGATATGAATTGTCGCAACTCTAAAGTAATAGCAAGAGAGCACACAAAAATAAAAACAGAGAAATGCCTAAACTCATTATGGAAATATAATCAATAATCACCTTGTGTATAAGCAGTCTCCACAAAGTTGGCCCTATGGTGATCTACACTTGCCACAGTATGTATGCTTCCTAATCGTTTTTTTGCCTGCAGAACCAAAACAATCATTATTATCAACCAACAAAATGATACTCTACAACAATTACTAGAAGAATACTAAGTTTTATGTTGAACTTACAAGAAAAATATCAAGTCGCTTGTACTATTATTTAATTTGGGTGAGTACTCAATACTTCGTTTACCTACATCCATTGATCGAATCAACCTAATTTAACTACATAATTTACTCCATCAGATACATTAACTGAACCCAAATTTGTATAATTTGTACCAAAATCATATGTTAATGCATAATATCTCGAATCAAATGTACGCAACAAAATCTATGAATTTCAAACTTTTAACAAAACAAAGAGGAACCCATCCTTAAATTTCACACCCAAACCCCCTGCTACTTCTTCCCATCATCATTTCAATCATGCGAACCGTACAAATTACCACGATACCCTTAATACTACCCTCGGATACACATTGTATTACTACCAGATACACAAGATATTACTACTAGATACACAAATCGATTTGTGTATCCAGTGGTAATACCATGTGTATCCGGGGCGGTATTTTGTGTTGGAGCTTGTGTTGGAGCTTGTGTCCTCCACAAATTAGTGTGATAAAATTTATAAATCTCTTATAGGTTCACAAGGGTATACTTCGTATTTTATCAGTTGATTAACGACTACTTAATAACGGTTGGCTTGCTAGAAAGTTTGACGTTATTATCATACTGATGGCGGTGATCAACTGGTCCCTAAAAGTCACACCTAAAGGATGTGTTTGAGAGATGTGATTATGGAAATGTAATCACATTGATGCCTTATATGACTAAAAGGTTAGTTCATGTATTTGACTAAACAGTTAGTCAATGTGTTGATGAGATGATTATTTAATTTAATTAAATAATATTAGCTGAGACGAATTAACTGTCAATTCGTAAATTGAATATAATATGTTATATTGAATAAATGTATATAATGTTAGCTTAAACGAATTAAGATGTTAATTCATAATTAAATGTAACCAATTATATTTAATTAGCAAATTATAAATATGCAATATTTATAGTTAAAGTATATATTATACGATATTGTCATAATAAATTATTACTGACCGGTATTAATAAATCAACTGCAAGCTGTTGTGTGTAGTCTTATTAATACGGAATAAAATAAATGACAATTTAATTATACACTTTATATACATTTTGTAAACTACCAAAATAAGAAGATTTAATCTCATCATTTTGGTAGGTGGATAAACCGAATAAGAAGAATATACCTCTTATTTTCGGTTGGTTTGGCCGAAATTTTGAACCTAATTTTAACCTAGCACACTCTCATCTAAACAAAAACACAAAACCCTAAATTAATTAAGAGAATTTAGGGATCGATTCTAGCAAGAAAAAGGCATATCTCATATCATCTTGGGTGCAACTGATAGGAGAATATCATTGCGATATTGTTCATAGGCCATATTAGCTAGGACCGAAGGTTATTTCTTAATCCTTTACCATTTTGTTTATGCAATTTCTTTTATGACTAGTTTCACAATCATAATTTCGTTATAATCCTTATTATGTTAATGGAAGTATACTGATATTTCCTACAAGTGGTATCAGAGCCAAGGCTACGAAATTATTTTTGATGAATTTCATAAATGGATTTAAACAATTTTTTAAGAATCGGAAAAAAAAAAAAAAAAATAAGTTTCGGCCGAGAATTTTTTTTTGTCGTGACCAATTTTTTTTCCAACCGAGTTTATGTTCTTGTTTTTTGATGTATTGTTCCATTTTGATTTAGTCATATTGTTGTTTTAATCCGTTAAGAGTATAATATGATTCTAAACAACAATTTAAAACCATATGTTTATGATTATGCCAATCTTGTTCTAATAGCAACTATAAACGAATTTGTTTATCCAAATTTTTGCTTTAGGGCATAATGCCGAAATAAAAATAAAAAAAGGTTGTTTTATGTTTCGGTTTTTACTGATATGCCGGAAAAAAAAAGGAGGCTGTTTTCATTTTTTTTAGCCGAGTGCATAAGAAAAAAAAAAGTTTCTGGTTTTTTTGTTTTGTTTCGGTTTTTGCAGAAATACCGAAAAAAAAAGGGGGTTTCTGTTTTTTTTTTTGCTATATGCCGAGAGCTGTGAGAAAAAAAAATTGCTTGTTTTTCTTGGAATGCCTAGACCAGAAAAAAAGAGGGAATTTTTTTGTTTTTTTTTTTGGCCAATATTGATTATACATTAAATTAATAATATATGATTAATTGTTGTGAAGAAGTTCACAATTTTAGATACCTAATTATTTTAAAGAAGTTTAAAATAATGTTGGATTAAATTCATATTACAAGATTAATGCGAATTAAGATTGAAATTAATGTAAGTAATTGAGGAATTGTCACTTAATTTGATCATTTAAATAGGTGGTTTGGATAAATTAATCTACATAATTAAGGAATTATGTCTTGCATGTTTAATTTATTAGTTGATGCATTTTTTTTTTAGTTGAATGAATCGTTGAATGGATTTATTTACGTATTTTTGCAATCGGTTGTAATTTGTAATACCTAGTGTGGCCTTAGTTAAATTATGTTTTCGTAATGATGGAAACATAATTTTTAATGTAATTTGAGATCTCGTATCTCCATTTGGTTTTCTTTATTTACTACGGTTTTGAAATTAGAATGTAAATAAGTTTATTATGTAATTTTAAATTGTAATTTTTGAGAAGACTAAAGATGGAGATTGGATTGCTCACTCCCGCTACATGGATCAAGAAGGAACATCAAGACAAGCTTCTCGGGTCCAAAGATGGATTCCAAAGTTGTATTTATGTTCATTTTGGTAGATAGGCCAAACTAGGACTTTATTTTTGTTTTATGTTTTACCGTTCTTATTGCTTTTCATTCAAATGATAGTTAGTGCATCATATTCCGCTTAAACCAAACCACCTACTAAAATGCATGAAAATTGACTCATATATAGGTTGAATGTTAGTTTTCATGGACATACAGATGTCACATATTTATTAAGCCGTCACCTTAGTTTATTCATTCACGCATGCTAGATATTAGTTCACTTAAAATGAAATTAAAATAAAGTTGATGGGATCTTCCTCAAAAACGGAAATTGAGACTAGTCTTTATAAGGGCAAACAACTATGAATACCTTCTTCGTCGATAGGCATAATATGACCCCTTCTACGTTGGGTAAGTAGTTTGTGTTGACTTAGTTTATCTCAACATTATAGTCCGAAGAGTTTCTCGTGATTATGATGAACTAAAGATAGAATTTACAGAAATTTATCGACCAAGAATTCTAACAGTAGAATTAGCCAAAAGGTTGGCTTATCAATTTACAGATAATTGAGTCTTGGGATCATTTATATAATTCTTGAGGGAGGTCAATTGTATAAATGCTTGAGTCTTAGCTTATAACAGTTTTGCATTAAGGCTTAAATCATAACGATGCATATGCTTATTATTTTTATTCTTCTTTTCACATACGTTTATTTTGATAATAGTGTTACAACAAATGGCTGGAAATAACGAAATCCCAATGCCGAGCGCCACACTTAGACGTGAGTCCTGGCTTAAAGTTTTCATGGACAACATGAATCAGTTCACACGACTGAAGAATGATGGGTCCAACTTTGCGGACTGGGAGGCAGCACTACGGAATGCTGCCATTGTTGACGGTAAGCTCAAGTATTTAACTAAGCCAATACCGGTAAACCCAGGCCCCAATGCAGGAGTTAACGAGTCACTTGCTTATACTGATTTCGTCATGGAAGTGGGTGCGATAAAGAACGTACTCATCTTTGCAATGGAAACCAATTTGCAGAGACGCTTCATTGCCCAAGGTGCAAACAAGATTTTCACCACGCTCACTAACGAGTTCTCAAAAGCACCGAGAATCGTTACTTATGAGCATACCTGTCGCTTCTTTGATGCGAAACTCCAAAAGGGCCAACCGGTTAGTCCACACATTCTTAACATGATTGAGAATGTCGAGAAATTGGAGGCACTTGATTGTAAAATCAGTGAGAGCATAGTCATTGACCGTATGCTTCATTCACTTCATGATGGTTTTGCCTTTTTGAGGGCGAATTACTACATGAATGACTTGAAGAAAAGTCCTCATGAGCTACACTCATTTCTCGTACAGACCGAGAAGGATATGAAATTGAGTGGGAGCATGAAGCAAGATGTTCTCATGATTTCCAACAAGAATAAGGGTAAGGGCAAAGCTCCCGGCGACCTAACTGTAGGTAAGCCAAAGTTTAAAAAGCCAGGAAATAGTAAGAGTGGGCCTGGTGAGACTAGTGGCTCACAAGGCAAGGCAAAGAGCAAGGGCGGTGACATTGAGTGCCACCATTGTCACAAGACTGGACATTGGAGGAGGAACTGTCCCGTGTACTGTGAGGACATAAAAGCAGGCCACGTCACTCCTGTTGGTATGTCATCTTATATTCATATGATTGAGATTAACCATGCAAGTTTCGGAACTTGGGTACTTGATACTGGTTGTGGTTCTTATCTCTGTAATCATTTGCAGGGCCTAAAAAATATCACACCTCTCGGAAAGGGTGATGTGGACCTGCGAGTCGGGAATAGAGCTAGAGTTGCTGCAGTCTCGAAGGGAACATACGTAATCCAACTCCTTAATGGTTTTGAGTTATTTTTATATAACTGTTACTATGTACCCAGTTTGTCTAAGAACATTATTTTTGTTTCCGTACTTGATAAAGACGGTTTTTCATTTTCAATAAAGGATAATAGCTGTATTTTCTCTTTCAATGAAATGATTTATGGCAAAGCAGTTTCCATGAATGGAATTTACATCTTAGATCAAACTACAAATATATTACACATGAATAATAAGAAATTAAAGGTTGGTGACAAAGATCAAACTTATCTATGGCATTGTCGAATGGGACACATAAATGAGAAACATGTAAAGAAACTCGTCGATAATGGGACTATTCCCGCATTCGATTTTTCTACATTTGGAACGTGTGAATCATGTCTTATCGGCAAAATGACTCGAATTTCCTTCAAAGGTGTTGGAATGCGCGCTAGTGACCTATTAGTGTTGGAGCTGGTGTCCTCCACAAATTAGTGTGATAACATTTGTAAATCTCTTACAGGTTCTCAAGGGTATACTTCGTATATTTAATCAGTTGATTAACGTTTACCTAATAACGGTTGGCTTGCTAGAAAGTTTGACGTTATTATCGGATGATGGCGATGATCAACTGGTCCCTAAAGGTCACACCTATAGGACGTATTTGAGAAATGTGGTTATAGAAATATAATTACATTGATGCCCAAAATGACTAAAAAGTTAGTCAATGTGTTGATGAGATAATTATTTAATGAAAATTAAATAATATTAAGTTGAGACGAATTAACTGTCAATTCGTAAATTAAATATAATAAGTTATATTTAATTAAATATATATAAGGTTAGTTTGGACGAATTAATCTGTTAATTCGTAATTAAATATAATCAGTTGTATTTAATATCAACAAGTTGAATGTGTCATAGTGGTAATAGTGAGGGTACACAAGCCAAGAGGTCATGGGTTCGATCCTCACTAGATGACAATTTAACACACTTTATATATTTTTGGAAAGACCAAAAATAAGGAAATTTTATTCCTTATTTCGGTCAACATTGACCAAAAATAAGGAAATTTTATTCCTTAATAATTTGGTTATTCGGTCTATATAAGAGAAAGGTAGAGAATTATTTCTAACCTAATGCTTCTTCTTGACCTTGCCTCCTCTTTCTCATCACAAGAACACAAAGACAATTAAATTTTACAAAAAAATTTAGATTGATTTCTAGCATAATCAAAGGGCATATCTCAGATCGTCTTGGGTGCAACTAATAGGCGAATATCAATTTTGATATTGTTCTTAGGTCATATTTGCTAGGACCAAAGGTTATTTCTGAATCCTTTACTCTTGTTTATGTATTTTATTTTATGACCATTGATCATCTTTATTAAATCGTTATAATCCTTCTAGTTTAAGGGAAGTATACAGACTTATTTCCCACAAGTGGTATCAGAGCACTAGGCTACGTTTTTGATTTTGATGATTTTCATAAAAATTGTATGTAAACAATAACCTTATTCTCGAAAAAAATAAGGTTTTCGTTTTTTTTTTCGGCTAAAAAAAAAAAAAAAAAAAAAAAAAAAAAAACCCCTTTTATTTTTGGCCGAGTTTTTTATCTTTCGGCCTGTTTTTTGTCTTCTTTCGTTTTTCCTTTTGTTTGATGATTTATATCCAATTTCTTTAGATCATATCATTGTTTTAATCGGTTAAAATTATCATATGAGAATTGGTAGATTTTGATTTAATGCAGATTAAGTTAAAATAAATATAGTATCATCATGTCATTGATACAAGAACTTGTTTTTGCTATATAGTTTTAGCATATAAGATTAATCATGATTGTTAATTCATTTGCTAAACCATGTTCTATTAGCAACTATAAACTTTGTTCTTCATCAATTTTTGTATTAGGGCTTTTTTCCGCAAAAGGAAAATAATTTTGACGGCTCTTTTTTTTTTTAGGTATGCCGTAAAAAAAAATGTTTTTAGGTTATTTTTTTTCTCTATTACCGAATCAGAAAAAAAAGAAAAGAAGGAAAGTTTTTTTTTCGGAAAACAAAATTATGGAAGTTTTCTTTTTCTTAATTGCCGAATAAAAAAGGGGGAAGGGGCTGTTTTTTTTATGATCAGCCGTGTAGTAGCTGTTAAAAAAAAAAAAATTTGTTTATTTTTTCAGCCGAACCAATTTTAATTGGTTTTTGTTTTTTTTTTTTTTTTGGCCAATTAGTTATTGTGAATCGGTTCACAATTTAAAGATACCGAGTTATTTTAAAGCGGTTTAAAATTTTGACGAATAGAATTCATATTACAAGTTTAATATGGATTGAAATGAAATTAATGTGATTAAATTGCGGAATTGTCCCTTAATTTAATTTAAATAGGTGGTTTGGATAAATTAATCAACATAATTAATGTATTGTATTATGTATGTTTAATTTATTTTAGTTGATGCTTTTAATTATGTTGAATGAATCGAATGAATGAATTTTATTTACGTATTTAATTTTGCAATCGGTTGTAATTTGTAATACTTAGTGTGGCCTTAGTCAATTATGTTTTCGTAATGAAGGAAACATGATTTTTATGTAATTATGAGATCTCGAATCTCCTTTATTTTAGTTTTGTGTTTTGAAATTAGAATCTAATTAATAGGTCAATTATGTAATTTTATTTATTGTAATTTCAAAGAAGACTAAAGATGAAGATTCAAGCTCACTCCCGCTACATGGATCAAGATGGAACATCAAGACAAGCTTCTCGGGTCCAAGGATGGATTCCAAACTTGTATTTATTGTTCATTTTGATAGGATAGGCCACACTAGGACTTTTACTGCTTTTTTTTTACGTTTTTCATTTTATTGCTTTTCATTCACTTGCTAGTAATTACATCATATTCCGCCTAAAACCAAACCACCTACTACTAAAATGCATGAAAATTGACTCATATAGTTGTATGTTAGTTTTCATGGACATGCAGATGTCACAGTCTATAAGCCATCACTTTAGTTTAAATCATTCTCGCATGCTAGATTATAGTTCACTTAAAATGAATTAAAAATAGTTGATGGGATCTTCCTCTAAAACGAAAATTGAGATTAGTCTTTATAAGGGCAAATATCTATGAGTCCCTTCTTCGTCGATAGGCCTAATATGACCCCTTGTACGTTGGGTAAGTAGTTGTGTTGACTTAGTTTACCTCAACATCATACTCCGAAGAGTTTCTCGTGATTATGATGGACTAAAGATAGAATTTACAGAAATTTATCGACCAAGAATTCTAACGGTAGAATTAGCTAAAAGGTTAGCTTATCAATTTGCAGAGAATTGAGTCTTGGGGTCATTTATATAATTCTTGAGGGAGGTCAATTGTATAAATGTCTTGAGTCTTCGCGTTATGACATTAGTTCATTAGACTTAAAATCAAAACGTTGCACATGCTTATTATTTTATTCTTCTTTCGCAGTGTAGAACACGTTTATTATCGATAATACTGTTACAACAAATGGCTGGAAATAACGCAATCCCAATGCCTAGTGCCACACTAGATCGTTCGTCCTGGCTAAAAATGTTTATAGGACCAAATGAATCAGTCCACTCGACTGAAGAATGATGGGTCCAATTTTGCGGACTAGGAGGCGGCACTACGGAATGCTGCCATTGCTGACGGTAAGCTCAGGTATTTAACTGAGCCAATACCGTCAACCCAGGCCCAAATACAGGAGTCAACGAATCACTCGCTTATAGTGATTTCGTTATGGAAGCGGGTGCGATAAAGAACGTACTCATCTTTGCAATGGAAACCAATTTGCAGAGACGCTTCATTGCCCAAGGTGCAAACAAGATTTTCACCACGCTCACTAATGAAATCTTAAAGGCACCGAGAATCATCACATATGAACATACCTGTCTCTTCTTTGATGCGAAACTCCAGAAGGGCCAACCGGTTAGCCCACACATTCTTCACATGATTGAGAATGTCGAGAAGCTGGAGGCACTGAATTGTAAAATCAGTGAGAGCATTGTCATTGACCGAATGCTTCATTCTCTTCACGATGGTTTTGCCCTTTTCAGGGCGAACTACTACATGAATGACTTGAAAAAGAGTCCTCATGAGCTACACTCCCTTGTCGTACAAACCGAGAAGGATATGAAATTGAGTGGGAGTATGAAGCAGGATGTTCTCACAATTTACAACAAAGGTAAAGGTAAGGGCAAGGCTCATGGCGACCTAGCTGTAGGTTAGCCAAAGTTTAAGAAGCCAGGAAACGGTAAGAGTGCGCCTGGTGAGACTAGTGGCTCATAGGGCAAGACAAAGAGCAAGGGCGGTGACATAGAGTGCCACCATTGTCACAAGAGTGGACATTGGAGGAGGAACTGTCCCGTCTACCATGAGGACATCAAGGCAGGCCGCGTCGTTCCTGTTGGTATGTCATCTTATATTCATATGATTGAGATTAACCATGCAAGTTTCGGAACTTAGGTACTAGATACTGGTTGTGGTTCTCATCTGTGTAATCATTTGCAGGGCCTAAAGAACATCATACCTCTCGAAAAAAGTGATGTGGATCTGCGAGTCGGGAATGGAGCACGAGTTGCTGTTGCCTCGAAGGGAACATATGTAATCCAACTCACTAGTGGTTTTGAGTTATCTTTAAATAACTGTTACTATGTACCCAGTTTATCTAAGAATATTATTTCTATTTCCGTACTTGCTAAAGACGGTTTTACATTTTCAATAAAGGATAATAGTTGTATTTTCTCTTTTAATGAAATGATTTATGGCAAAGCAGTTTCCATGAATGGAATTTATATCTTAGTTCAAACCACGGAAGTATTACACATGAATAATAAGAAATTAAAGGTTGGTGACAAAGATCAAACCTATCTATGACATTGTCGAATGGGACACATAAATGAGAAACGCGTAAAGAAACTCGTCGATAATGGGACTATTCCCTCATTCGGCACGTGTGAATCATGTCTCATTGGCAAGATGACTCGAATTTCCTTCAAAGGTGTTGGAATGCGCGCTAGTGACCTATTAGGACTCATACATACGGACGTATGTGGACCTATGTCAATTACCGCTAGAGATGGCTATAGATATTTTATCACTTTCACGGACGATTTGAGTAGATACGGATATGTCTACTTAATGAAGCATAAAAGTGAGTCCTTTGAGAAATTCAAGGAATACCAGAATAGGGTACAGAACCAACTGGGTAGAAAGATTAAAGCACTCCGTTCAGATCGGGGTGGCGAATATCTTTCAAATGAGTTTGATCAACACCTGAAAGACCATGGAATCGCTCTACAGTTAACTCCACCTGGAACACCTCAATTAAATGGTGTGTCCGAACGGAGAAATCGAACCTTACTTGATATGGTTCGATCCATGATGAGTCACACAGTAGTGCCTGAATCATTATGGGGTTATGCTCTTTTGTCAGCCGCTCTTATACTTAACCGAAGTCCGTCTAAAGCTATCGACAAGACTCCATATGAAATGTGGAAGGGAACGGTACCTAACTTGTCCTTTATTCGGGTTTGGGGCTGCGATGCTTATGTCAAGTGGAGACACGAGGATAAGCTCGGCCCGCGATCGGTCAAGACATACTTTATAGGTTATCCAAAAGGAACATTTGGTCATTACTTATATTCGCCAACCGAACATCGAGTTTTTGTTGTGGCTAGTGCGTGATTCTTAGAGAGAGAATTTCCAGAGAACAAGTCGAGTAATAGAACCTTCGAGCTGTCGGAGATTCCAGAACCAACAACCGAGGAACAGATGGAGGAAGTTGTACCTCCAACTGATGATACGGTTAATATTCCTGAGGAACTTAGGAGGTCGGGTAGAGACTCTCATCCTCCGGACAGATACATTGGTATGGTCGAGGAGAATGATGTTTTACTTCTAGGGGCTTGCTTGGATTGAGGGTAATAGGAGGGGAATGAATAGGGGAGTAATATATGAGGTGTATTTCCCATGTTTGGTATGCGGGTAATTATTCACCTTCTGTAATTATTAACCTTGTGAAGGGGTAATACATTACCCACCCTCCCCCCTGGGTAATGATTAAGGGAGTAAAAGATCTACTCAGTAATCATTACTCTTATGCCAAACATATCATCAACGAACTCATTACCCCACTAATTAATTTCCCCAGTAATTATCGCCCAATAAAACTTACCCCCTTAATAATTCCATGGATTCCAGGGAAGCCCTAGAAAGTAATGAACCCGCTACCTATAAAGGTGCTATGGCCTGTTCCAACTCAAAGTTATGGCTTGAAGACATGCAATCCAAGATGGACTCCATGTATGAGAATAACGTATGGGATCTAGTTGATTTACCTAATAAGGTAAAACCTCTACAGTGCAAATGGCTTTACAAAATAAAGCGTTCTGTAGACGCGCAACCAGATATCTATAAGGCATGACTTGTGGCAAAAGGTTTCACTCAAGTGCAAGGATTGCATTATAATGAGACTTTTGCACCTGTAGTCATGCTACGTTCCATTCGGATAATCTTAGCGATTGCCGCATTTCATGATTATGAGATTTGGCAAATGGATGTAAAAACCGCCTTCTTAAACGGTTATTTGGAGGAAGAGTTGTACATGGTGAAACCCGAAGGTTTCATAGATCCTAAACATCCTAAGAAAGTATGCTAGCTTAAGCGTTCCATTTATGGACTTAAGTAAGCTTCTCGGAATTGGAATCATCGTTTCGACCAAGTGATAAAAGAGTATGGCTTCACTCGATCGGTCGAGGAACCATGCTTATATATCAAGTCGAGTGGGAGCAAGATTCTATTCTTGATATTGTATGTCGATGACATACTCTTGATTGGGAATGACATTCCTCTCCTATCTTCGGTTAAAGAATGGTTGAAGAACCATTTCCAGATGAAAGATTTGGGTGAGGCACAGCGCATTTTGGGAATCCGTATCTACCGAGATAGATCACGACGGACGTTATCACTTAGTCAGGAGTCTCATTTGGATAAGTTTCTTGAGAGGTTCAGCATGGCCAACTCCAAGAAGGGGAACCTTCCTATGACGACTGGGATGCAGTTGAGCAAGTCTCAGTCACCCTCGACGCCTGAAGGGATTGAGCGCATGAGTCGTGTTCCTTATGCATCTGCAATAGGATCGATCATGTATGCCATGATATGCACACGTCCAGACGTGGCATATGCATTGAGTGTGACGAGTCGGTACCAAAAGACTCCAGGTGAAACACACTGGATAGCTGTTAAAAACATCCTCAAGTTGTAGCAGATTCTACTACTGAGCCATAGAAATATGATAAGCAAGGAGGGCACGTTTTCTCCATGAGAATTAAACATGTACCTGAGTTATAGTAGTTGATTATGAATTCGATACGTTATCTTTTTCATATACTATAATTTCATCGTTTTATATATAATATTTTGTTTTTTCATATGGATTGTACTGACAACATTGAACGCCACAAAGTGAACTGAATTACTTTATATTTGTTTTGGTCCGTAATCACCAATGTGAGCTGATAACTCCGGCTATTATATTGTGCAGTCGATTGATGGTGGGTTCAACAAGCCATAAGTTAAACGGTTGACTAATCGATCACGGATACGAGATTATGACGAAACCTCGTAGGACAACTTTTTGTGACGACGTAATGGAGTCCTAAATGTTTTATAACATTCGGTGCCAGGTCGTGGATAGGACATCCATTGTGTTCCTAGACTCGATTCTTTTGACTATCAACTGTCTCTTGAGATTAAGGCAGTTTTTGGGTGACTTTGGTTTCTTTCTCACGGTCTACTGTAACTGGGACTAAGTAAATTTTTTTTGGGTCATTTCATACTGTGCTTACGTCTGCAGGATTCGAGTTGAGGAAAATATCCATCCCTTATCAGGTATAGTTATTTCTCAGGGCCACTCGAGGAGTTGTAACTGAAATGCATGGCCATGCTCGAATGTTGATTCGTTTATCAGTTAACTTACTCTCTAGTCGGGAAAACCACTCTTGATACTGATCGCTTGTAAAATACGACCTTTGTGAATTCGGATTTGCAAATTGTTTTACATTGAGTGGGAGAAATTTTATAGGATATGAGAATCGGTTATCGCACATAAACTTGTGAGGACAAGTGGGAGTTTATTGGAGCTGGTGTCCTCCACAAATTAGTGTGATAACATTTGTAAATCTCTTACAGGTTCACAAGGGTATACTTCGTATATTTAATCAGTTGATTAACGTTTACCTAATAACGGTTGGCTTGCTAGAAAGTTTGACGTTATTATCATACGAATGCGGTGATCAACTGGTCCCTAATGGTCACACCTATAGGACGTATTTGAGAAATGTGGTTATAGAAATATAATTACATTGATGCCCAAAATGACTAAAAAGTTAGTCAATGTGTTGATGAGATAATTATTTAATGAAAATTAAATAATATTAAGTTGAGACGAATGAACTGTCAATTCGTAAATTAAATATAATAAGTTATATTTAATTAAATATATATAAGGTTAGTTTGGACGAATTAATCTGTTAATTCGTAATTAAATATAATCAGTTGTATTTAATATTAACAAGTTGAATGTGTCATAGTGGTAATAGTGAGGGTACATAAGCCAAGAGGTCATGGGTTCGATCCTCACTAGATGACAATTTAACACACTTTATATATTTTTGGAAAGACCAAAAATAAGGAAATTTTATTCCTTATTTCGGTCAACATTGGCCGAAAATTAGGAGAGTAATATCTTTCCTAATTAATTTGGTTATTCGGTCTATATAAGAGAAAGGTAGAGAATTATTTCTAACCTAATGCTTTTTCTTGACCTTGCCTCCTCTTTCTCATCACAAGAACACAAAGACAATTAAATTTTACAGGAAATTTTAGATAGATTTCTAGCATAATCAAAGGGCATATCTCAGATCGTCTTGGGTGCAACTAATAGGCGAATATCAATTTTGATATTGTTCTTAGGCCATATTTGCTAGGACCAAAGGTTATTTCTGAATCCTTTACTCTTGTTTATGTATTTTATTTTATGACCATTGATCATCTTTATTAAATCGTTATAATCCTTCTAGTTTAAGGGAAGTATACAGACTTATTTCCCACAATTAGGACTCATACATACTGGTGTATGTGGACCTATGTCAATTACCGCTAGAGATGGCTATAGATATTTTATCACTTTCACGGACGATTTGAGTAGATACGGATATGTCTATTTGATGAAGCATAAAAGTGAGTCCTTTGAGAAATTCAAGGAATACCAGAATAAGGTTGAGAACGAATAGGGTAGAAAGGTTAAAGCACTCCGTTCAGATCGGGGTGGCGAATATCTTTCAAATGAGTTTGATCAACACCTTAAAGACTGTGGAATCGTTTTGCAGTTAACTCCACCTGGAACACCTCAATTGAATGGTGTGTCCGAACGGATAAATCGAACATTACTTGATATGGTTCGACCCATGATGAGTCACACGGTAGTACCTGATTCATTATGGGGTTTTGCTCTTTTACAGCTGCTCTTATACTTAACCGAAGTACGACTAAAGCTGTCGACAAGACTCCATATTAAATGTGGAAGGGAACGGTCCCTAACATGTCCTTTATTCGGGTTTGGGGCTGCGAGGCTTATGTCAAGTGGAGACACGAGGATAAGCTCGGCCCGCGATCGTTCAAGACATACTTTATTGGTTATCCATAAGGAATGTTTGGTCATTACTTCTATTCGCCTACCGAACATCGAGTTTTTGTTGCGGCTAGTGCGACGTTCTTAGAGAAAGAATTTCTTGAAAACAAGACAAGTAATAAAACCTTCGAGCTGTCGGAGATTCAAGAACCAACAACCGAGGAACAGATGGAGGAAGTTGTTCCTCCAACAGATGATACGGTTAATATTGCTCAGGAACCTAGGAGGTCGGGTAGAGTCTCTAATCCTCCGGACAGATACATTGATATGGTCGAGGAGAGTGACGTTTTACTCCTAGAGAGTAATGAACCCGCTACCTATAAAGTTGCCATGACCTGTTCCGACTCAAAGCTATGGCTTGAAGCCATGCAATCCGAGATGGACTCGATGTATGAGAATGACGTATGGGATCTAGTTGATTTACCTAATAAGGTAAAACCTCTACAGTGCAAATGGCTTTACAAAATAAAGCGTTCTAAAGACGGGCAACCAGATACCTATAAAGCACGACTAGTGGCAAAAGGTTTCACTCAAGTGCACGGTTTGCATTATGATGAAATTTTTGCACCCGTAGTTATGTTGCGTTCCATTCGGATTATCTTAGCGATTGCCGCTTTTCATGACTATGAAATTTGGCAAATGGATGTGAAAACCGCCTTCTTAAACAGTTATTTGGAGGAGTTGTACATGGTGCAACCCGAAGGTTTCATAGATCCTGAGAATCCTAATAAAGTGTGCAAGCTTAAGCGTTCCATTTATGGACTTGATACGTGCCTATTATATAGTCTTTTTAGCCTATTTCAGCACGTATTCTATGCATTTTTATACTGTTTTTATAGTATTTTGCCCCGAATTGGCTACTTTGGTTCGTTTTGTCCATTTTGTAGAAATGAACGCGGAAGTAGTGGAATCGTACCCTTTTTCGTCCTTTTTGCATGCATTTAGAGGAGACGGGATTTTCCTGAGTGAGATACTGCATTTGGAAGCGTCGTGGCACGCGTTACGAGGCATTTAGGCGAGGACTTGAGCTAAAATGAAGTCAAAGTACTCGATCGAGCTGTTTTACCACTCGATCGAGTGGTTTCTACATCCCAGAGTGGTCGATCGAGCACTTTGTACTCGACCCTTAACTTGCAGAAAGACCATCTACTCGATCGAGTGACTTTCTGGTCGATCGAGTAGATTTGACTGAGGATTTGGTCGATCGAGTGGTTTTAATCCACTCGATCGAGTGGTTTTGATGGTTATGGGCTTTAATCAGCCCGTGTGAATGTTTATTTCGCTAAACTCTTTTACTTTGCTATTTAAGCACGCTTTACTAGGTCATTAGGACTATCTAGCTTTTATCTTAGTCAGTTTACATAAAACTTTTACTGCGTACTTCATCCTTTTCCACTGTAACCTTGTTTTGGGATTATTATTGCTCGGATTCGATTGTTCTCTACGCCGGATTCGCATTGATTGTAATTCCTTCTCTTCCTTTAATAATAATTAACCTTTTGTTTGCTTTAATTCTTTGTTTGTCTCATTATTTCTTCTGCCCTAATTTATCTTTTATGCAATTTATTGTTTATTTCATAATGTTTATTGCTGGGAATTTAATTGATGTTAGTTTAATTAGCGATATGAGTAGCTAAACCCCTTTCATGTTGGGATTAGGGGATCTGCGGTAGAAATGTGACGATGTAGTGAATGAATTAGATGAATTAATTGTGAGACCCTGTCACCATAGCAATTTAATTGTATTTATTCGACTTAGTTGAGTGCACGCTTCTATGTCATCCTTTAATCTGGCTAAAATTAATCCTAGATAAAAAGATTGGACTAAATAGGCCTGCTACGAACAGTAGACTACCCTAATGAGAATGAAAGTTAAGTTAGTGGTAATTTAGGATAGAAAGTGGACCGAAAGGACCTTTCAACATCCGTCTTACATTAATTCGTCTGAGTCATTTACAGCTGAATCACTAGACTACCGTAGTGAACCGAATTCCCAACATGTCCCTTCTCTCTTGATAGTTTAAACTTATTTCCTTGCTTTTACTGCTCTTTACTTTATTTCTCTTCTTTTAAATCTCGTAGTTTAGCAACCAATTCAAACAACCCCCATTTGTTACCTTAAGATTAGAATTATGCAACTGATAATTGCACTGCCTCTCTGTGGATTCGATACTCGACTGCCTTTACTACATTTTAGTTGAGACCGTTAGGTTTTATCTTTGACAGGGTACACGATAGCCGTGTCAAATTTTAAGCCGCCGTTGCATGGAGGCAATTGTTTAAATTATTAGTTGTTTTATTTTTAGTCTTTCTTTTAGTTTAAGGGGCATCCGTTCCTTAAACTATTCTTATATTCTATTTGTAGTTTCTTCTTATGCGCAAGTCACAGGGTGGTGAACTACTACCGATCAATCCTGAGATTGAGAAGACTTTGCGTGAGTTGAGGCAATCATCTAGGATATTGCCGACAGAGGAAGAGCTGAGTACTCTGTCTAATTATTACGAGAACGCACTGTTTGAGGAGGATCCACCTTCATCTCCTATTTCTAATTCATCAGTTGAGACTGTCACTTCTCCGGACTTTCTAGAAATGGCCGAAGAAGCTACTATCGCTAGTCACTCTGAGCCGACAGCTGCGAATCTCTATAAGGGATTTACATTACCTGGGGAGGCGAGAAAATTCGAGCCGAAGCCGTCCTATATCAATTTGGTTGAGAGAAACCAATTCGGGGAGCTATGAAACGAAGATGCGACCAAGCATATGGAGACTTTCATTGATTCATCGCTGTTCCATACCCCCACCACCGTGGCGTGACCCGGATCAGATAAAAGAAACCATGTTTATTTTCTCACTTCGCGATGCTGCAAGGGAGTGGTATAGGGATCTGGACCGAGCTGCTCATGGGATAACTGGCTGGAATTCGCTGGCTTTAGCATTTTACAAGAAGTACTTCTCTGCCTCGAAGACTAATGCCATTAGAGCTCAGATCACGAGCTTTAAATAGGGTCCCGATGAGAACTTTCATGAGGCATGGGTCCGTTTCAAGAAGTTGGTGCGAACCATTCCGCACCATGGTTTCGAAAAGTGGAGTTTATGCAATCAGTTCTATAACGGGTCAGATGACGATCGAGGGGCTATCTAGGATGCTGCAGCTAGTGGCCGATTTGCTGAGAACATGGGAGAGACTAAGGGGTGGAAGATCATTGATGACTTAGCTACCCATAAAGCTGAGTATGGGAATTCCAGAGGGAATCAAAGGAGGAGTGCTGAATCTCCTTCTGTAGCTGCATTGGAGGTTCTCACGGCGAGATTCGATAAGTATGAGTTGGGAGGAGCCTCGAAAGGAGGAATCTACCATGTGAATGTTGTTTCAGATGGTCCTTTCGTCTGTAAGAGATGTGGAGGAGAGGGACATGTTTCAGATAATTGTCCACATTCTTATGAGTCTTGTGCTGCCTTTCAACATTACAGGTAGACAAACACCTATTATGAGCCGAACGTCCACCCTAATTTGAGGTGGAGTAGTCAAAATGTGCTCAATCCTACTCCTCCTCCGCACCAGCAGCAGCCGTATGTCCCTCCACACAAGAATCAACAAGGCTTTCAGAAGCGTCCTTCTTTCACTCCTTCTAATCAAGGTGCACCATCTTCCGGTAGGGTGAGTGAAATAAGTGAGATAAAGTCTATGTTGCAATCCATTACAAAGCAGTTGCAGCTGAGTGATCAACAGAAAGACGCGTCTATTAAGGCACTTGAAACTCAAGTTGCCCAACTAGCCGCGAATCAATCCTCGAGAAAGGAGGGTCATTTACCGACTCAAAATGAGAAAAATCCGCATGAGACGGTAAATCTGATAAATTTGAGAAGCGGTCTTTCTTATGAGGGACCTAAGTGTTGAAATCGGACAGGAAGGCTAAAACGATGGTGAACAGTGTTACGTCAAGAAAATAAGCTCACGGCAAAGCAAGTGCTCGATCGACCCGATTCACAGTGGTCAATCGAGCAGAACTGGAGATGAAAGTGCTCGATCGAGTGGTTTTTCCACTCGATCGACTGAACATGAAGAGCAGACTGGTCGATCGAGTAGTTATTCTACTCGATCGAGTTAATCAGAAATTGGAGTTGCTCGATCGAGTAAAAATTTCACTCGATCGACTGATATTGATGAGGAAACTGCTCGATCGAATGAGGAATTTGGTTGATCGAGTAGTTTTGATGACGGGAAGGTTATTCGAGAGCCTGCTAGTGCTCGATTAAGCGAGGAATCACCGGAAAGACCTCGTTCGAGAGGTAAGAAGTGTCCAAAGGATACAGAACTTGCACCGGAAGATACATTGGAAGCGAGAAACAAGGGACTCGAGATACCCATCACGGTTCCCTTCCCGAGGCTGCTGCAGAATACAAAGGCCAATCAACAATTCGGAAAATTTGTCGAACTTCTGAAAAGCTTGGAAGTCATTGTACCGTTCACTGAATTGCTGACGAAGGTACCCTCTTATCTTAAGTTTATGAAAGAAATTTTATCGCGTAAGAGGACTATTAGTGATAGTGAGACCGTAGCTTTGACTGAGGTGGGGTCAGCCCTATTTCAAAATAAGTTACCTCCTAAGCAGTCAGATCCGGGTAGTTTTTCGATCCCTTGTCATATCGGTATCCATTTGATTGATAACGCGTTATGCGATCTAGGCGCTAGCGTGAGTGTCTTACCATTGTCTCCAGCTAAGAGATTTGGTTTGACAAAGCTGAGTTACACTAACATGACTGTCCAGATGGCCGACCGTAGTTTATCACGGCCATTAGGTGTAGTAGAAGACGTACCTGTCCAAATCGAGAAGTTCTTTATTCCCGTTGATTTTGTTGTCTTAGACATCCCCGAAGATGCACACACCCCTATCATTTTAGGGAGACCATTTTTGTCTACTGCCCGTGCAGTTATAGACGTCGGGGGGAAGACTTTGACTTTCCAGGTAGGGGACGAGGAGCTGATTTTTCATCAGTCTAAGTTCCGGAGAGCTCCCATGCAAGCCCAGCCTTGCAATGCTCTCTCTTCTATTGATCCTATTATTGACACTCCTGATGAAAATTTGGAGAATTGTGCTGCTATTGTTACCCCTCCGCCTCAGACTGAGAGCAAAAAGGAGGAAAGTTCGTCTATTTTCCTTAATGCAGGTACAGATGAAAGCAATGAAGGAGCTGTCAAAGGGAATGGTGCAATTAAAGTCGATCAGATTGAAGATGATGACGCTACAGCTGGTGATAAAGGAGCAAGGACGAGGAAGGTTCGTGCTTATGTGGATGCGAACTACTCCCCTCCTACCGTTTCAAATGATAATTCGTGCTCATGGAAGTTGAAGAGGACAGTCAATGTTGCTGAGATGACGTCCTCCAGTCAAGAGCCCACCAAGGGGCTACTGAATTGCATTGGGAATTGAGCGGGGAAATGCCCTGTGTAACACTTTGTAATAGATAATTTTTGAATTTCCGTTGAATTTGTTTTATTGCTTTTATTAGGACAATTAGTTTTAGACAGTTTTTAGCGTAGATGTAAGACTATAGACTGTTCTTATGCGTATTTGGTATTTTGGGAAATTTTTGCACGTGTTTTTATGCAGGTTTGGGGAAGTTTTACGCATTCCAAGGAAGAAATGACGAAAATTAAAGAGCTTACGCGAGAAAAGTCCTCGATCGAGTACTTTTTGTACTCGATCGAGTGAAAACTGGTCGATCGAGCACCTTTTTCTACTCGATCGAGTAAAAAAAAGGGGAACTGGTCGATCGAGTAAAAATCTACTCGACCAAGCAGCTGGACCATCAAAGTCCTCGATCGAGTGGTTTAAAATCACTCGATCGAGTGAAATGAACAGGACACAGGGAGTTTTTTGCCTTAAACTCTTTTGTTTTGTTTTTACATTCATATTTTCGTCTTTCACCCCCTATTGCGATTAAAATCAACCCCAAATCCCCATTTTTTCTTGCCCAATCTCCAATCTGCCACCTACAATCTCTTGCTTGCATTTTAATCTTTCAAAGCCCCTTAAATTCCCCCTTGATTGTGTTCGTTTTCTCGGTTTTAAAAGGGTTTTAGGGTTTGCGATTTTTTCGATCAAAAATCGCCTTTTTCTCTTGTTCTTTGAAGATTAATTGCTTATTGTAGGTTCATTGCCATCAAGTAAGTCATTTCTTTAACCTCTTTGCATTTTAATTTCGATTTTTTTCGAATTTTATGAGGAAAAATTGAATTAGGGTTCGAAAATCCCTGTTTAGTCGAATATTTCGACTTAATTTGTGTTTGTATGCCCTTAATTATCTTGCTTGATGATCATAATTCCCCTTCGTCGCTGTTTTGCATGCTTAATTCGAATTCTACATGATATTTTTGCGATTTGGACTCAGGATAGTCGAATTTTCGACTGTAACTTGGCTTATTGCTGCTGTAATATGTCTAAATTAGCTTCTTTATCGCTTAATTGCTGCTGTTTTAGACTGTTATCACACCATGTCAATGCCTAACATGCTTCCATTCAAATTTTGTGCAAAAATCTCGCGATTAGGGCTGCCTCAGTCAAATTTTTGACTGTCAGACGGGTTATATGCTGCCTTGACCTAATTAACCTCAGTGTTGCTTACTTGCCATCGCTCACGTTAATCGTTTTTCCCATTCCCTATCGCCATTACATGCTGAAATTCAGAAATTTTGAGGAATTGTTGGGAATTGTTTCTTTGTAAAGTCGAATTTTTCGACTAGTAGGTGATTCATATGCTTTGTCACATCTTTGGTTTTACATCTGTTTTAGCCACGGTTAGCAGCTATTTTCTCATCATACCACTGGTCTCCCTTAATTTCTGTTTGCATGATGGATTCTAGTTCTTTACCATCCACTAGTTCGTCCTCCAAATCCGTCTTCGAGGAGACAGGTGGCCCTCTTGTTGCCACTGTCTCCACTTTAGTGACCACCGCAGCCCATGTTTCTAGTTTCACTGCAGGGGACGCTTTTGCTCCAGCTAGCTCACCTAGCCCGATTCGAGCTACCTCTTCCTCTACGATCACCACCACAATAGAATCGCTCGCTAGTTCCTCTTCGGCGGTGACCACAAAGTAGCCACTACCTCTGCACCACCCCTGCTTTTACACCCGTGGCGGACTCGCCCGGCGATCCGCAGTGCCTTCGTAATGAACAGCCCTGGTTCCTCACACCGTCGCTTCACGAGCTTCGCTTTGAGTTCCAGAGGCCGGGGTCGTAGATGCTTGATCTCGAGCTACGCCACTCTCCTGTTACCTCTACTTCCGCTCCTAAGACTTCTACATCTCGCCGCTTCGCTTCTACTTTTGGCATCACATTACGATTCGAGGGGACACCTCCCTCGACCCTCACCCAAATTATCCGCAGGTATTATTCGTCAACGCTTCACACCGTACGAAATTCTATAACCTGCTAAAGTGTGTACATGTACCTTCCCGTTTTCTAGAGAAAACGGCACTAGATAGACTCGGCATTTACGAGTCGGTTTGTAACTTACCACGGGCCACAGGGATGCCTGGCCTCATCACTATGAGAGGCCGTACCTTTTTAGAGCTGAGCCTCGAGTTTCTCAGCTCTTTTTACCTTCTCCCCCGGGGCACACGAGGCTGCCCCCGAGAGTTCTTCAGTGTCCTTCCGGTTATTTAACCGGACCTTTCCGATGACACTAGGGGAGTTTGGAAGGTTACTTGACCTTTCCTCTACGGGCTTGACTGCCGCCCCGAGGAAGGTCTACCGTCAGCTTTGGTGGTGTCTGGCCCAGACCACTTTCAGGGAGCGAAAGCTCCATCAGGTCCACCTACCCCCTGTCCGTGTTTTCCTTAGACTGATGGGGAGCACTATCTTCGGCCGAAAGGAGCCGAACAACATGACCAACACCAAGCTCTCCATCCTGGGCGGTTACCTAAACATTAACTGCGAGGGTCCCTTCACCCTCAACATAGCTTACTTGACCGCCCGACCTTCGGAGCCGGGGGTCAAGGAGACGGAACCATTACTGCGGTGGCACAGCCACCATTCTTGCCCGTCGCCTTTTCCCCGTTTGGCCTCGTGACTTGCAGTACCTCGCTAGAGAGAGGCTACTGAGTCTGGACGCCATGCTCTCTCAGCATTGTCTTACCCCAGACTACCAGACTTGGAAGATAGACGGCTCCTTGTCTGTTGACTTACCTTGTGAGACTCTCCCCCGTCTTGAGCCCTTGCCTACTGTTGCAAAGGGCCACCGTCTGCCACCACTACCTCACATTCTCCTTCCACCCAGACCTACTCCTGCTGCACCCGCCGCCAAGAAGCGGCGACTTGAGACTGGAGAGGGGTCCACACCTTCAGGGAGTACCCAGCCTTCCACGGCTACTCCCGATCCGATCCCTACTCCCACTACTACTACCACTCCTACTCCTACTCCACCTCCCACTGACCAGACACAGTCTGAGCCGATCTTATCAGCTACTTACGTATCACCTCCTCCTTTTGTGGTGCCCGCGGTCCTGGACTAAGGGGGCGCCATTTACGGTTTATTGCGTGAGATTGCAGAGCGTCAGGCTCGTATGGAGAGGGACATGGCTCTTGCCTTACACCCTCTGTACGAGTACCACTTGCGGCGACACAGACCGATCCCGGAGGGTTGGCCACACCCTTCCTTCTTCCGGTACCCACCTGAGGGGTACCCGGTTTCTGACGAGGAGGAGGACGAGGACCCGGAGGTGGCAGTGGAGAGAGCCCGCGCTGAGGAGCGTAGGAGGAGAGAGGAGGAGAGAGACCCGGAGTACCGGGTGGTGGAGGAGATCCGTGACAGCAGTGATGACGACGACGACGACGACGAGTAGCTACTGGTCTACTCACTTCCCCGCTTTTTACTTTGGTTTGGGAAGTTCGTATTTTGTATGTATCTCTTACTCTTTTATTTTGTCTCCTTTATTTTATTGTTTTTATTTTGTTGGTTGTATATTCCCGTTCCCCTGTATATATCTGCTAGTGTATGCAGGAGGACAACGAGGGCGTTGTCCATTTTGGTTTGGGGAGGGTATTGCATCCTTTTGAGTCTGCATTTGCATTTGTTTTTGCATTCACGTTTCTTTTTCAGCTTACATTGTTCTTTATTTTCACAAAAAAATCAAAAAAATTAGAAAAATTTCAAAATTTCAAAAAATTCATGTTTATTTTTGCATATAGGTTGAGTCGGAACGGTAGATTTCCATGATGACAATGCACTATAACTTGTCATTTTACTTGAGCCTTGCACTTCTTTTGATAGTTATTAGCTTTGTCATACACATAGTCTACGAGTTTTTGTTCAAATATAGCTGACTGTTTAGACTTGACCTGATAAATTGGCAAACTACTTAAAAATTCTGTGATATTAGAGCCCATAACTGGTGACATTCATGACCAGTTCATTAGGAAATTTGAGTAGTACTCCTTGCATAGCATGTTCGTCTATTTTGCACATTTATGACATTCAATTTCTCGTCAAATGCACATATTCGGGTTTGCGGTTGGTGTCACATGCAGGGAGGTGCTTGCAAATTTCCCTTTCCTTATATTTTTCACCCATTTAGCTCCACATTAGCCAAATTTGCCTTTTTGACCCATCAGCTACATCCCAAACTAAGCCTGCCTAGTCAAGCTAGTTAGTATGTTCTTTTGTGGTATGATCTTCCATTGCAGTTTGGTCCGTATTTCTTGTTATGTAGTTGGTGTAAAAATTGAGGAAGGAGAAAAAGAAAGGAAAAAAAAAGACGTGAAAGGAAGAAAGAAAAGAAAAAAAAAAGCTTGAAAACGTGAACAGAAAAAGAAAAAGAAAGAAAAGTTTGAAAACAAAAAGAAGCTTTTGTTTCAGTTGGTTATTTCAGACGGTGTTTAAAAAAGGGAAGTTTGTGACCGTCTGACTCCTTCGTTCTATCCCATATTTTTGAGGAGATTGTGTTTGAGTTTAGTGAGTTGTGTGCCAAATGAAGGGCACTTGTACTTAGTTTTTCAGTCAGTTGAAATTCGGAAGGTTTCATTATGGTCCTGTTAGGAACTAGCTTGACGCTTTTACCTCCACATTTCCATAACATGTTTTGCCTTTTCTCACCTGAACCTCACTTTTCCCAAACTATTTGTAAGCCCTCGGTTGTGACGGACATTATTGGTTGGATTGTGTGCATTAGTACTTGAATTGTCTTTTATTTTTATTGCATGCATGCTATGTAGGTCGCAGTTAGGTGAGTGACTGTCTTTTCTTCTCTCTTTTACATATAACATTCACCCCTTGCTTCATGAGAGAAGAGTGACCACGAGAGAGTCCGATTTTGTTGGTCTTGCAAGGTCGATAGGCTAGCTATATTTCTGAACAGCTTATAACTCGTTTGCGTATTGACTGCTTAGCTTTAACTGTTACTTTTTGTTGCATTAAATTGGTTCAAGTAGACAAGTTAAGCTAGCTCTGAGTTATCGTTTCCGTTCCATTAGTTTAGTTTTGAGTTTACTCGAGGACGAGTAAAGGTTTGGTTTGGGGAGGTTTGATACGTGCCTATTATATAGTCTTTTTAGCCTATTTCAGCACGTATTTCTATGCATTTTTATACTGTTTTTATAGTATTTTGCCCCGAATTGGTTACTTTGGTTCGTTTTGTCCATTTTGTAGAAATGAACGCGAAAGTAGTGGAATCGTACCCTTTTTCGTCCTTTTTGCATGCATTTAGAGGAGACGGGATTTTCCTGAGTGAGATACTGCATTTGGAAGCGTCGTGGCACGCATTACGAGGCATTTAGGGGAGGACTTGAGCTGAAATGAAGTCAAAATACTCGATCGAGCTGTTTTACCACTCGATCGAGTGGTTTCTACATCCCAGAGTGGTCGATCGAGCACTTTGTACTCGACCCTTAACTTGCAGAAAGACCATCTACTCGATCGAGTGACTTTCTGGTCGATCGAGTAGATTTGGCTGAGGATTTAGTCGATCGAGTGGTTTTAATCCACTCGATCAAGTGGTTTTGATGGTTATGGGCTTTAATCAGCCCGTGTGAATGCTTATTTCGCTACACTCTTTTACTTTGCTATTTAAGCACGCTTTACTAGGTCATTAGGACTATCTAGCTTTTATCTTAGTCAGTTTACATAAAACTTTTACTGCGTACTTCATCCTTCTCCACTGTAACCTTGTATTGGGATTATTATTGCTCGGATTCGATTGTTCTCTACGCCCGATTCACATTGACTGTAATTCCTTCTCTTCCTTTAATAATAATTAACCTTTTGTTTGCTTTAATTCTTTGTTTGTCTCATTATTTCTTCTGCCCTAATTTCTCTTTTATGCAATTTATTGTTTATTTCATAATGTTTATTGCTGGGAATTTAATTGATGTTAGTTTAATTAGCGATATGAGTAGCTAAACCCCTTTCATGTTGGGATTAGGGGATCTGCGGTAGAAATGTGACGATGTAGTGAATGAATTAGATGAATTAATTGTGAGACCCTGTCACCATAGCAATTTAATTGTATTTATTCGACTTAGTTGAGTGCACGCTTCTATGTCATCCTTTAATCTGGCTAAAATTAATCCTAGATCGATAGATTGGACTAAATAGGCCTGCTATGAATAGTAGACTACCCTAATGAGAATGAAAGTTAAGTTAATGGTAATTTAGGATAGAAAGTGGACCGAAAGGACCTTTCAACATCCGTCTTACATTAATTCGTCTTAGTCATTTACAGCTGAATCACTAGACTACCATAGTGAACTGAATTCCCGACATGTCCCTTCTCTCTTGATAGTTTAAACTTATTTCCTTGCTTTTACTGCTCTTTACTTTATTCCTCTTCTTTTAAATCTCGTAGTTTAGCAACCAATTCAAACAACCCCCATTTGTTACCTTAAGATTAGAATTAGGCAACTGATAATTGCACCGCCTCCCTGTGGATTCGATACTCGACTGCCTCTACTACATTTTAGTTGAGACCGTTAGGTTTTATCTTTGACAGGGTACACGATAGCCGTGTCAGGACTTAAGCAAGCTTCTCGGAGTTGGAATCATCGTTTCGACCAGGTGATAAAAGAGTATGGTTTCATTCGATCGGTCAAGGAACCATGCATATATATCAAGTCGAGTGGGAGCAAGATTGTTTTCTTGATATTGTATGTCGATGACATACTCTTGATTGGGAATGACATTCCTCTCTTATCTTCGGTTAAAGGATGGTTGAAGAACAATTTCCAGATGAAAGATCTGGGTGAGGCACAACGCATATTGAGAATCCGTATCTACCGAGATAGATCACAACTGACGTTATCACTGAGTCATGAGTCTTATTTGGATAAGATTCTTGAATGGTTCAGCATGACCAACTCCAAGAAGGGGAACCTTCCAATGAGTCTGGGATGCAGTTGAGCAAGTCTCAGTCACCCACGACGCCTGAAGGGATTGAGCTCATGAGTCGTGTTCCTAATGCATCTGCAATAGGATCAATCATGTATGCCATGATATGAACACGTCCAGACGTGGCATATGCATTGAGTATGACGAGTCGGTACCAAAAGAATCCAGGTGAAACACACTGGATAGCTGTTAAAAACATCTTTAAGTACCTACGGAGGACTAAGGATAGGGTATTGACTTATGGAGGAGATACTAAGCTATGCACAATCGGTTACGCAGATGCTAGCTTCCAAACGGATCGAGATGATTCAAAATCTCAGTCCGGGTTCGTCTTCACTCTTAATGGTGTTGCGGTCAGCTGGAAGAGTTCCAAACAGGATGTTGTAGCAGATTCTACCACTGAATCCGAGTACTATGCCGCTTCGGAAGTAGCAAAGGAAGCTATATGGATGCGTCAATTCTTACAAGGACTTACGATAGTTCCTAGTTCGAATGACCCGATCACAATCTATTGTGACAATAGAGGTGCCATGTTCCAGGCTAAGGAGCCAAAGTCTAGCAACAAGTCTAGACATATACATCGGAAAGCTCACCTGATCCGTGATTACGTGGAGCAAGAAGAGATAGTGATTGACAAGATAGCTTCGGATGACAACATCGCGGATCCTCTCACTAAACCGTTGAATTATGATAAGCATGAAGGGCACGTTATTTCCATGGGAATTAAACGTGTTCCTGAGTTGTAGTAGTTGATTATGAATTCGATACATTATCTTTTTCATATACTATTTATAACTTCATCGTTTTATTATAATATTTTGTTTTTCATGTGGATTGTACCGACAACATTGAACGCCACAAAGTGAACTGAATTACATTATATTTGTTTTGGTTCGTAATCGCCTTAAAGAGCTGATAACTCATGTTATTATATTGTGCAGTCGATTGATGGTGGGTTCAACGAGCCATAAGTCAATCAGTTGGCTGATCGATCACAAATACAGGTTATAACGATATCTCGTAGGACAATTATTTTTGTGACAACGTAATGGAGTCCTAAATGTTTGAAAACATTCGGTGCCAGGTCGTGGATTGGACGTCCATTGTGTTCCTAGAGTCGATTCTTTTGACTATCGACTATCTCTTGAGATTAAGGCAGTTTTTGGGTGACTTTGGTTTCTTTCTCATGGTCTGCCGTAACAGGAGACTAAGTAGATTTTTTCTGGATCATTTCATACTGTGCTTACATCTGCAGGATTCGATTTGAAGAAAATATCCAACCTTTATCAGGTTTAGTTATTTCTCAGGGCCACTCGAGGAGTTGTAACTGAAATGCATGGCCATGCTCGAATGATGATTCGTTTATCAGTTAAGTTACTCTCTAGTCGGGGAAACCACTCTTGATATTGATCACTTGTAAAATACGACCTTTGTGAATACAGATTTTGCAAATTGTTTTACATTGAGTTGGACAAATTTTAGGATATGAGAATCGGTTATCGCACATACACTTGTGAGGACAAGTGGGAGTTTGTTGGAGTTTGTGTCCTACACAAATTAGTGTGATAACATTTATAAATCTCTTATAGGTTTACAAGGGTATATTTCGTATTTTATCAGTTGATTAACAATTACTTAATAACGGTTGGCTTGCTAAGTTTGACGTTATTATCATACTGATGGCGGTGATCAACTGGTCCCTAAAAGTCACACCTAAAGGATGTGTTTGAGAGATGTGATTATGGAAATGTAATCACATTGATGCCTTATATGACTAAAAGGTTAGTTCATGTATTTGACTAAACAGTTAGTCAATGTGTTGATGAGATGATTATTTAATTTAATTAAATAATATTAGCCGAGACAATTAATCACACAATTCGTAAATTGAATATAATATGTTATATTTAATAAATGTATATAATGTTAGCTTAAACGAATTAAGATGTTAATTCGTAATTAAATGTAACCAGTTATATTTAATTATCAAATTATAAATATGCGATATTTATAGTTAAAGTATATATTATACGATATTGTCATAATAAATTATTACTAAACCGTATTAATAAATCAACTGCAAGCTGTTGTGTGTAGAATTATTAATACGGAATAAAATAAATGACAATTTAATTATAAACTTTATATACATTTTGTAAACTACCAAAATAAGAAGATTTAATCTCATCATTTTGGTAGGTGGATAAACCGAAAATAAGAAGAATATACCACTTATTTTCGGTTGGTTTGGCCGAAATTTTGAACCTAATTTTAACCTAGCACACTCTCATCTAAACAAAAACACAAAACCCTAAATTAATTAAGAGAATTTGGGGATCGATTCTAGCAAGAAAAAGGCATATCTCATATCATCTTGGGTGCAACTGATAGGAGAATATAACTGCGATATTGTTCATAGGCCATATTAGCTAGGACCGAAGGTTATTTCTTAATCCTTTACCATTTTGTTTATGCAATTTCTTTTATGACTAGTTTCACAATCATAATTTCGTTATAATCCTTATTATGTTAATGGAAGTATACTGATATTTCCTACATTTTGTGTATCCACGAGCTAAAGACCAACTACGACCACCCACTTGACCACCACCACTACCAACACTACTACCATCACACCTATTGCCAACACATATGACTAGATAAACTATTGATAATATAACTAGCATAGATATGACTATAGTTAACAGATGTTACCTACGTCAGGGGATTTAGAATGTCACAAGTATCTATTCTTCGCATGCTTTTTCTCTAGACAGATTTGGGTTGTTATGCAGAAATGGATGGGTATGAAGAAGGGCAGGATGGACTACTTGGATACACTGAATTGGATATCCTCCAAGTCTAAGAGGAAGCATTAGAGCGCATGTTGGTTCCGTAGCTGTCTCCTTGCTGCCGTGTATTCCATTTGAGTGGAAATGGATGGTGGGGTGTTGTGTGGTAAAGAGAGAAATGTTGAACAGGTGTTGGGCCAGATTATGTTTATAATCAGTGTCTAACACCAGGGGATCAGATTGCCTTAGTCCAATACTTCCTCCATCATAAAAATTATCGACCACAATAAGATTATAAGCCTCAGTTTAGTTTGTCTCAACATGCAATATTTATAGATACACTTCTTTACCTTACTAGATACACATATTTGTCATGCTAGATACACTCCTTTAAATTGATAGATACACATCTCTGACATGCTATATACACTCTTTTATCTTGTAAGATACACATCTCTGACAAGCTAGATGCACTCTTATTGCAATAGAAAAGATAGCACCTTTAAATAGATTAATATAGATTGAGAGTTTGTAAGAACTCATTCTTCTTGTGCGAAATGGAACCGGTTTCACCTTTTCTAGAAGATCTATAACCATATTGTTTATCGACTACTAAACACTAAAATGGCCTATATAGAAGAATTATTGTTTGCTTCTAAACTAAATCGATCAAAAGATAAGATTGAGTATGAACCTGCGAACTGGCTCCGACAAAGCAGTGACAGCTTTTCCAGTTATTGGGCAAAATGTATCCGAAATACCAATTTCTATATCAGCAACCATCTTGAATTCTTTCTGCTCTTCACTAGGCAATGGCTGATCAGCTTGATGAACATTTTACAAGCCAAGCCAAGCCGATATTTAAGTGGAGGTTATGGAAAATAACAAATGTGATCAGTCAAATGGTACAAGGTAACACGCTAACACCATGTAGGATTTGTTGCAGTAACTACAAAAAATTCCTCCAAAGCATCCACTCATATGCAGACTCTTTTACTACTACTCAAAGACAAGAAAAGGCATATTTCTTCCTACTAAATGTCAAACAGAAAAAAATACCTTTATTCCCTACGGATGAATCTTCAGCCACTTCACCAGGCAACACAATTCCACCGCTCAGAACTCGAGCATCACACAAAACTGGATTGCGTTCCTACAAGAAAAAAAGCATGTAATAGCTAGGCACTTAAAGAGTCAAAGATTCAAGAAGCAACTAAGAGAATGAGAAAAGTGGGAAGAGGGCAGACTTGGTGTTATTCCCCATTTGCTTCCTTTCCAACTGGCAGAAAAAAAAATTGATCCTTTCAATTCAAAAGTTTTCAAGCAGATTCAAAAAGCAAAACACAGACTGCAAGAGTGCAAGTACAAGCCTAGTGGCTCTTGAAAAAATCTTAGCGAAGTGAAATGCAAATATAAAGCGGTGGAAATCAGTACATTAGAAACTGAGTCCTTGAAGCCGAGCATCCACTAGAGATAGGAAAGCTGCAGTGGATTGGCCATGTAAGTTTTTCAAGTGACAAGAAATATACGTGTTACAAATTTCATGCAATCAAAATGAATTGTATGGTTTGTACCATGTACAATATTAAAACCGGTTTGTGCATGTGCAAGTCAAGAAACATCTGGGGATGACGTCTAAGTCGGGATGAAGATGTCAAAATACCTGGTTAATACGTGCATGTTATATAGTCTTTTTAAGTCTCTTATGCACGTATTTCTATGCTATCCTCGTGGTTCTATGCTACGAAATTCCCCGAATATTCTACTTTGGTTTGTTTTGCTTTATTTACAAGAATGGACCTGAAAGTGGTAGAATCAAGCCTTTTATCGTCCGTTTTGCTTGCATTTAGAGGATGAGTGGATTTGGAGCGGAAACGCTGCTGTCTTGGGACATGTAAAGTCATTTCGGAAGCTAAATAAACAAATCAATGCTGAAATCAACGAAACAAGTAGCTGGCTGAGTCAAAGTCACTTGATCGAAGGCTTTTATGATCGATCGAGTGAAATCCATGTTCGATCGAATAGCGCATAATTGGAGTTCCTCGATCGAGTAGGTTTAGGTTTTGCTATGAATCTGTTCGATCGAGTAGTTCTAAATTTGTCTTTCGCATATCTACACTATGATTTCAATGATGACATTGCACTATGATTTGTCACTTTGCTTAAGCCTTGCATTAAACTGTTATCTTTTAGCTTTGTCTTTCGCATATCTACAAGTTAATGTTAAAATTTAGCTAAACGAATAGACTTGACTGGAAATTTTGGCAACCTACTTATAAATTCTAAGTTTTAGAGCCTTATAAACTGGTGTCATTTATGACCAGTTTCATGTAGAATTGCGAGTAGTTACTCCTTGCATAACATGTTCATTAATTTGCACGAATATGAAATTCAATTGCTTTTTGCCTACATACATTCGGGTTATTGGTTGGTGTCACATGCAGGGAGGCGCTTACATTTCCCTTTTCTTTCATTTTTACCCATTTAACTCCACATTAGCCAAATTTGCCTTTTGACAATTAACTACATCCCAAATTTAGCCTGCTTATCAAGCTAGTTAGTGTATGTTTTGCGGTATATAATTTAACGTGCCGAGTTTGGTTTGTATTGTATTGTTTTGGAGTTGGTAATTTATGAAGGAGAAGGAGGATGGAGAAAAAAAAGAAGTTGAAAAATTTGAAAAAAAATGAAAAAAAAAACGTGAAGAAAAGAAAAAAAAGAAGAAGGAAAAAATGAAAAATACGATGTTTGATTATAAGATCGGTTTCTGCTCCTATACTTTACTTATATCTATTGAGGAGTTGATATCATTCGGTTTGTGAGTTTGTATGCCTATTAAGGGCATTGTGCTTCATTTTGAGATGGTTTAGAAGTGGATGTTGTCGTTTGGCTTTGTCGAGGTAGGTAGCTTGGCTATTACCCCCACAATTCCAAAAATGTTTTGCCTCTTCTTACCCATTGCTTCACTTTACCATATTTTTGTAAGCCCTCGGCTGTGACAGGACCTTGTTTGGTTGGAATGTGTGTACGGTAGTTAGAATTGTCTATCATATTAGCTGCATGCATGTTTATGTGGGTCGTAGTTTAGGTGGGCGACTATATTTCTTTCTTATTCTTTCTCTCTTACAATTCATATGCTTACCCTTTGCTTCATAAGAGAAAAGTGACCCCTGAGAGTCCAATTTTAAAGGTCTTGCAAGGTCGAAGGTTCAGCTTTATCATAAACATCTTACAACTCGTTTGCATTTGACTGTTTTGCTATAAGTATGTGTTCGCTTGCATTAAATCGGTTTAAGTGGGTATTTGTAGCTAGCTCTGAGCTTTCTTTTCCGTTCCTTTAGTTTGCATTTAGTTTACTAGAGGACGAGTAAATTTTCCATTTGGGGAGATTTGATATGTGCATTTTATATAGTCTTTTTAAGTCTCTTATGCACGTATTTCTATGCTATCCTCGTGGTTCTATGCTACGAAATACCCCGAATATTCTACTTTGGTTTGTTTTTCTATATTTGCAGGAATGGACCCAAAAGTGGTAGAATTAAGCCTTTTATCGTTCGTTTTGCTTGCATTTAGAGGACGAGTGGATTTGGAACGGAAACGCTGATGTCTTGGGACGTGTAAAGTCATTTCGGAAGCTAAATAAATAAGTCAATGCTGAAATCAACGAAACAAGGAGCTGGCTGAGTCAAAGTCACTCGATCGAAGGCTTTTATGATCGATCGAGTAGTTTTGGATAGCAGAAGACTTCGATCGAGTGAAATCCATGTTCGATCGAATTGCGCATAATTGGAGTTCCACGATCGAGTAGGTTTTCTACTTGATCGAGAGGTTTTGCTATGAATCTGTTCGATCGAGTAGTTCTAAATAGCTCGATCGAGTAATTCGCTAATGGGCTCGGGCTTCTTTAGTTTAATTTCGTTTTCTAGGTTTAAAAATTGTCTTTCCTATAAATAGGAAAGACGAGATTAGGTTTTGGCACCACTTGATACATTACTTTTCTTTTTACTGTTGAACATTGTTTCTCTCTCTTTTCTGGATCTAATTCACTGTAACTCTCTCTTTCTCTTTTATCCTTTTTCTCTCTCATCTCTTTATTATGTTGATTATTCCTTTATCTTTCACTCTTGCCTTATTTACTAGTATGCGTAGCTAATTCTCCTGCTAGGATTTAGGGGATTCAATGAATTATTGTTAGTTGCTAATTAGGTTACAAATCTTTCGTTGTTGTTATGTCTATGTTGTTAATCACTGCTATTAACTGTAACTACCTACTTGAATCGATGCATTTAGCCTATTTAACCTTGGTAAGCCTTAACCTAGATCGCAAGGTTGGAAGGGGTGAGACCCGCAGTGAACAATAGGATGCTTTAGTGAGGGCGGAAGCTAAGCTAATAGTATTTTAGGGCGAATTGAGACCGGAAGGAGATATTCGTTGCCCCTTGGACCGACACGATCGACTGACCTTATCTGCGATTAACCGATATTCATTGATGAACCGATAATCCTAGTTTTCTTTCTCTCTTATTAATTCCTCTTAACCTTTTATCTTGCCTTAATCTCCTTTAGTTTAGTTTAGTTTATTCAACTCAACCCCCAATTGTGACTTTAGACAGACCGAGTTGACAAGTAGATAGTGACTGCCTTCCTGTGGAGATCGACCCTACTTACCGCTGACTTCTGTTAGTAGTACTTAAGTATTTATTTTTGGTACTGAAACGACGGTATCACTAGTCAAATATTATATAACTATGAAGGACGGAATGGATCAAATGACTAGTCTGCATTACATCAATGAAACAAAAATTTTGTGCAATCCCAAGGGCTTGAATCAATCTATCATGCCATGGATACTCACCTGCGAAATGCAAAACTGACAGTTGTGAAAATAACAGCAAAGATGAAGCATGTTAATTCCTCATTTTCAATATTGATTGGCCTCGTATTCTCTAACTCTGATTATTGCTTATTCTAAAAACGACGAATCAAACTAATACTCAAAGCTAAGCGGCTTCAATCAGTAACAGTTAAGGCGTCAATCAAACTAGAACAAACATACTCAAATAAAAACGACGAATCAAAGTATTATTTGAGAATAAGAGATCTAACCTAACCTTTATCCAAGAGCTTATCTAGAGTATCAACAGATTGTAGCTGGTAAACTATAGCAACATGCCACCACCACACCTACTGCCAGATACAATAGATATATATATGGCATTACTACCGTATACACATGGTATTATTACTAGATACACAAATAGATTTGTGCATCCAATAGTAATATCAAGTGTATCCGGACTGGTATTTCGTGTATCCACGATCTAATGATCAACTACGACCATCAAACTAGCCACCACCACAACCAACACTGTCACCACCACACCTACTGCCATCGCGACCACCACCATCCCTGAACTAACCCCACAACCAGCCCCGTCCCCGCAATCATTAGCTGGTACTGTTGATTGCCTTGCTAGAATAATTTGATGTAAGACTACACCATATTATAACCAAAAATCAATTAAACAAATAAAATTTGTAGTGATCAAATTTTACAAACCCTAATTTTTAATTAGAATTCATACCTAAAGATCAATTTTTTTTATTATAATCTTATATTTTCTCATAAAACTACTTCTCAAATCTTTACAATGAAATAGATTCAAAATACGAAATAAATCTTCATAGATTATAATAAGAATTGAAGCTAACCTTTCTTCCATAATAGACTGAAATCGGTTCTTGGGAAGGGTGTTAGAAATGGCGGTGGAAATGGTGGTCGATGGTGGAAGTGTGAGAGGCAGAGGAAGTAGAGTGTTTGTGGTGGGTTTGTGGTGGGAGGGTATGGAATTGTTTTAGTTGGGTAGAAAAATTGGAAAGCGCGCTTGAGAGTGATTTTAATTGGTTAGTTCGTACGGTTCGCATCGTACTTGTAACACCCCAATTTATGAAGGAGCCTTTAGCAAGACATTCCCTAATAAACCGGACTGTTACCATCTCGGTTTCCCGAGGTAGTGAATAACAAATTAAACTCCAAGGCAAAATATATAATTACTTTAACTTAATTATTACAAAACCTCTTTTACATCAAATTACAAGGAACTAACATAAATGAAAGTGAAAGTCTTCTAAATGATGATCTAGCTACTAAGTCTTTTGAACCAGTGTCTCACGCCCATCAAGCTCCCAGCCTATCTCATAAACCTGTCAAGCCTGCTCCCCAATATTTGGATCGTCACAGGTGTTCACGAATACACAGGGTCAACCACGAGGTTGGGTAGGGAATACAATGAAACAACAAAATATGATATGCATGCTCCTCCGTAACCTCCATCTCCATCTCAACTCATATCTCATAACCCGGAACACCCAGCCATACCGATCCCCGGTAGCCGATCTGCCAGCTCGCAGCTGAGGACACCAGGGCAAGTCCTGCAGAACCCGCCTGGGCCTTATCACAACATCATCTTCACCACACCACATCACCACAACATCCTCCATCTCCAATGCATATGAATGCTCAAAAGAAATTAATGCAACACAATATATATATCTTTGAACTGATCAATCATAAAATCATGCCGGTTACCAAATGTTGTGATAACATACTCAATACGATCAATTCAGTCAATCACCTTCCAGTATATGAATCATAACGTAAATCAACAGCCACGAAGCAAGTCAACGTTCACAGTTTGGTCATACGAAACACAAACAAGTCAACACAATTCAACATCAACGATAATAAGTCAAGTGTATTTTCCTACCTTTTCGCAATCCAAGCACACACAAGCAATCACTTATGATCCTTCACTTATCCATCACCTACATAACATAATTATGTATAATTACCATCTACTCAGTCAATTAATCATGCACATAACCTAGACTCATCATAACTTAATAGGAATATCAATTTAAAGAACAAACACGACTTTTCCTGATTTTCCTGCTCATGGCAGACTCGGTATAAAATGAATAACTAATTCCAGAAAATTCGAATTGATGCAAGGCCAATTGAATTAGAACCCCATGAGTCTTAGCTACAATTTATATCTAACGTGTTTTTCTCAAATTCCAAACTTATCAAGGGTTTTCAGATTGATTTCCAAAAACTGACAGAAACCGTCGCATAAAAAGTATTGATTCATAAAACGAGTTTGACAAATGATTCTTAAGTAAAACCAACGCCTAACTCATATAAACTCTTTAAATTAAATATATGAAAAATACCCAGCACCAATTCAATATCTAAATTATGTTTTAGAAGTAATCTTTCAGCCTCTACTGATTTGCGGACTTTTTAGATAGACGTTCACAAATAATTTCTTCAGGAAAAACTACACGGTGAAATGCTACCAATTTTCACAGGCATAAATTAGGCTTGGAATAAACATGAGTCTCTTCTTTAACGTTTTGCATCCCACGGCTTTAAGACACGTAAAACACTCAAATAACACAAACCAACGAATCTGTAAATTGTTGTAACTATTCCATTCATTTATCTCATACAATTTATAATCAAAAACCCCCAAACCAATTCTAGGGTTACAAAAATTATCCCAATACTACTATAATTATGCTAATAATTGAATAAAGAGGTAATAGGATAGTCTACTTACGAAATAGGATGAGAATAGGCTGAGAAATCGCCTCGCAATTCCTCACGCGGCTCCCTTCACACACGGCTCCCTCTTCTCTCTTTTCTCTCTTTTCTCATGGTTAAAATGAATATGGTGATAGGGAGATTAGAGTTTGGTTAGATGGGTTATACATATAGGATAGGTGCTATTAAGACGATACGGGCCTAGCCTAGTTAGATTAATTAAAACCCGAGTCACATAATTACCCGAGTCACAAATACACTACACGACCCAGCTGGTAACTCGGCCTAATATAATATCATATTAAAATACCGGGTATTACAGTCTACCCTCCTTAAAAGAAACTTCGTCCCGAAGTTTACCCTCTCTACCAACCAACGCAAACGAATTATGAAACGCATATACAAAAGTATGTAAGGCACCCACCAAATTGAATATTAAACGCAGTATTACAGTACTTTAGTTCGCACCTGACCCCAACCCTATATATATATATATATATATATATATAGTAATAAGATCAAATGAGTCCTCCTCTTACATGTGAGTCCATAAGTCCCATTATAGGCATTTGGATCTTCAAGATGGAGGGCTAAGATGAGAACCAAAAAATTAAGGTTAATACTCTAATTTTGCCATCTTCCTTTAATTTTCTCATTAACTACATTAATCCTCCTCATCTTTCATTCATTATCTCATTATCACATCTCCTCATTCTCTCTCTAGATCTCACTTCTCCATATTCTCTCAAAAAAAAACCCAGAAAAAGAAAAACCCAAAAAACCAAACAAATAAAAAACCCAAAAAATCCAAATAAATCATTTACTCATCTATTCCTCATTCACCATCCACCTACCACCACCACAGTCGCCAGCCGCCACGACTTCAATTTTTTTTTTTTGATGTTTTAATTTTAATCTTGGTGTTGTTTTTGTTATTTTTTTTCTCAAATATCGTCTTGCTATATAATATTTTTTAAAATTTGTGATTTTTTTTTATTTTAATCTTTGATCTACTAAAATAGATCAATTTTCATTGACCTAGTTTTTTTTTCATTTCCGTTTTTTTTTTCAATTTTGATGTTTTGGTCTTTTGTTTTCCGGTTATTGGCATTCTTACAAATTATAGTTTGATTTTAGTACCAAATTTGTTTTCCGGTTATTTAAAATTTTGTCCTGGTATTGTGTGATTTAGGATCTATTAAAATTACTTTTTCTATTAAAATTACACTTTTTGCCGTTAAAATTACACTTTTTTCTCTTAAAATTACACTTTTTTCCGGCTAAAATTACATTTTTTTCCTTTAAAATTACACTTTTTTCCGTTATAATTACACTTTTTTTCCGTTAAAATTACACTATTTTCTGTTAAAATTACACTTTTTCCCGTTAAAATTACACTTTTTTCTGTTAAAGTTACACTTGTCTTCATTAAAGTTACATTTATCTCTATTATTAAAGTTACACTTATCTCTACTAAGGTTACCATCTCAATGACTAAAGTTACGCTTTTGGACTAAAGTTAGACGAATTTGGACTGAAATTACACAAATTTGGACAAAAATTACACAATTTGGACTAACTAATGGAGTTATTTGTAATTTACACAATTTGGACTAAAGATACACAAATTTGGACTATAGTTATACAATTTGGACTAAAATTACACTTTTATGGACTAAAATTACACTTTCATGGACTAATATACACTTTTGTAGACTAAAGTTACACATTTGTGGATTAAAGTTACACATTTGTGGACTAAAATTACACTTTTTTGGACTAAAATTACACTTTTATGGACTAAAATTACACTCATAAAATGATAAAAGATATACACTATCAATGTACTAAAGTTACACTTTAGTGGTTAATGATTGAAATTGCACAATATCAATGACTCAAAATAAATGAATTGTGTAACTTTATACGAAATTTAGTCATAAATAGTGTAATTTTTAGTCCAAATTTAGTAGTAAATAGTGTATTTTTTGTCCAAATTATGTAATTTCAGTTCACAATTGTGTAATTTTAGTCAAAATTGTGTAATTCTAGTCCAAATTGTGTAACTTTAGTCCAAATTGTATAACTTTAGTCAAAATTTTACCTTTAGTCCAAATTATGTAATTTCGGTCCAAATTGGTGTAATTTTAGTCCAAATTATGTAATTTCACTCCAAATTGGTGTAATTTTAGTCCAAATTATGTAATTTCAGTCCATTAGTCAATCCAAATAGTCCAAATTAGTTAGTCCAAATTAATGTAACTTTAGTCCAAGAGTATAACTTTAGTCATTGTGAGGATAACCTTTAACAGGAAAAAGTGTAATTTTAACGAAAAAAAGTGTAATTTTAACGGGAAAAAGTGTAATTTTAACGAAAAAAAGTGTAATTTTAACAGTAAAAAGTGTAATTTTAACGAAAAAAAATGTAATTTTAACAAAAAAAAGTATAATTTTAACAGAAAAAAGTGTAATTTTAACAAAAAAAAAGTGTAATTTTAACAAAAAAAAAAGCGAAATTTTAACTGATATTAACAAGGCGAGATTTGTAAAATCTGAAAAAATATAGTCCGTATAACCTAGTAAAAAAAATACAACACCCACAACATTAATGTAATTACAAAAATAAAAAACCAAGATAAACACCAACAATATTAAATAACGAAAAAAAAAAAACCGAAAAAAAATAAATCTGGAAAAAAACCAAAATAAAACCTAGCAAAAAAATAATAAAAACCAATATAAAACCCAAAACACCGAAATAAAAACCAAAAAACCAAATCCAAAATATAGTATAACACCCACAACATTAAAATAATAAAAAACCAAAATGAAAACCAAGAATACTATATCTAAAATAATAAAAAACCGAAATAAAAAGTAGATGAAAATAAATGAAAAAACCAATCGAAATCTTAAATACAACCGTTCACAAAAAAAAAACGGGTCAATGAAAATAATTTTTGATCTATTTAGTAGATCTATTTTAGTAGATCAATGAAAAAACGGGTCAATGAAGAAAGTGTAATTTTAACGGAAAAAAGTGTAATTTTAACGTTAAAAAGTGTAATTGTAACAGGAAAAAAAGTATAATTTTAACAGAAAAAAGTGTAATTTTAACGGAAAAAGTGTAATTTTAACGTTAAAAAGTGTAATTTTAACAGGAAAAAAACTGTGATTTTAACCGAAAAAAGTGTAATTTTAATGGTAAAAAGTGATATCAACAAGAACAAAGTAAAAAATGAGATTTAAAAAATCAAATCTGAAAAATGGTAAAACAAATCAAAGTCTAGTAAAAAAAAAGTAAACAATGAGATTTCATAATTAATAGATTTAGTACTAAAATCAAACAAATATAAAAACAAAGACCAAAACATCAAAATTGAAGAAAAAAAAAACGCAAATGAAAAAAAAAAACGGGTCAATGAAAATAATACTTGATCTATTTTAGTAGATCTAAGATCAAAATAAAAGAAACTCACAACTTTGAAACAAGATTGTATAGCAAAACGATATTTGCGAAAAAAAACAACAAAAAAATAAAAACAACATCTAAACATTAATTTAAAAAAAAAAAAAAAAAAAGTCGTCGGCGGTGGCTGTGGTGGTGGGGATGGCGACGATGGTGGTGTCGGGTGGGTGGTGGTAGGTGAGTGGTGAATGAGAAATAGATGAGTAAATGATTTATTTGGATTTTTTGGTTTTTTTATTTGTTTGGTTTTTGAGTTTTTTTTTTTCTTGGGTTTTTTATTTTTTGGGGTTTTGAGAGAGAAGAGTAGTGAAATGTGTGAGATGAGAGAGAAGTGAGTGAGTGGAAAATATATATAGTGAATTAGTGTTTAATTATGTTGTTAGTGATTAATTAAAATGTGTAGGAGAGAGAGAGAGAGTGAAAAATTAGTGTTAATGGTGCTTTTTGGTTTCAATCTCCACCATCCATATTGGATGATCCAAGGGCTATAGTGAAGATTTAGGGACTCAAAACATATGAGGGACTTATATATATATATATATATATATATATATATATATATAGAGAGAGAGAGAGAGAGAGAGAGTGAGGTTCTTGTAAGTTTTGTTTCTTATGGTGAGTCGTGAGTTTATGCTTTGAAATCTCAGCCACTAGATTATATTAGAGATGAATGACCAAGATCTAATCTTACCTGTCATATAAACAACTGTCATTTACTTATTTTCTCTCTTTTTTTTACTATAATTTTTTTTATCTTTTTTTCCTCGTGTTATTATGCTGTTATTGTGCTTTTCTTTTTTACGATTTTGTTTTTTTTTTCTCTTATGTTTTTCTCTAATTTTCTCTTTATGTTACCTTTTTTTCTTTTTCTTTTTGTACCATTTTTTTTTTTACTTTATTTTTTTTCACTCTTATTTTTTTTACCTCGTGTTATTATGCTGTTATTGTGTTTTTTTTTACATTGATTTTTTTTTTCGATTTTGATTTTTTTTTACCACGTGTTATTGTGCTGTTATTGTTACTCCGTTGTTATTGTGATGTTATTCTGCTGTCACTTTGATTTTCTTTACGACTTTGATTTTTTTTTCTTTTTTTACCACGTGTTATTGTGCTGTTATTGTTACTCCGCTGTTATTGTGATGTTATTATGCTGTCACTTTGATTTTTTTTTACGAATTTGATTTTTTTTTCTTTTTTTTACCATGTGTTATTGTGCTGTTATTGTTACTCCGCTGTTATTCTGCTGTCACTTTGATTTTTTTTTACCACGTGTTATTTTGCTATTATTCTACTGTTATTTTGCTGTTATTGTGATGTTATTCCGGTGTCACTTTGATTTTTTTTACTACTTTGATTTTTTTACTCTTTTTTTTAACGCATGTTATTGTGCTGTTATTCTGGTGTTATTGTGATGTTATTCCGGTGTCACTTTGATTTTTTTTACTACTTTGATTTGTTTACTTTTTTTTACCACGTGTTATTGTGTTGTTATTCTGGTGATATTGTTATTCTGATGTTATTGTGATGTTATTTCAGTGGTACTTTGATTTTTTTACTCTTTTTTACCACATGTTATTGTGCCGTTATTCTGGTGTTATTGTTATTCTGGTGTTATTGTGGTGTTACTCTACTGTTATTGTAGTGCTATTGTGGTATTATTCTATTATTAATGCAGTGTTATTGTGGTATTATTCTATTATTAATGCAATTTTCTATCTAACAGAGGCCAAAAATTTCATCCCTTATGTTACTCAATAGATAACATGCAGGATTTGATTATATACATAATGAAAAACCGTCCTGAAAGTTAATACTTCTGTTGCAACCAATTCACTTGGATTGAAAGAGTTTACCACGGAGTATATGTTACTTCACAATCAAAGATGTGCAACTGTATTACGAGGCAATTCACTTTTATTCTAATTTCCAAAACCGCAAAAACAGGTGAATATTTGTGTACATCAAAAAAGGACCATCACATCAACTAAGATGCAACATAGTAGCTTCTGCTTATAAGATATTAGCTGGGACGTTTTCCTATAACAACTTCTCCTCCAGCTCATCATCAATGACTATGACCATCTTCGGCCAAGATACCTTTTGCGATGTCAAGCCGTCCTGTTTCTCTCTATCATCCTTTTGAACCTATTTCTTAACTGCCATGTGCAAGAGATGCATCATAACTACAGTCTGAAAAAGGCACCCTAGCTCATTCAAGGAGGACAGAATAAAGATCAGAAAACATCCATCAAATAGTGCCATCATAATCCTCATACTATACAACGTAAATTGCATTATCAAAAACTCAAACAACACAAATCACAAAAACGTTCATTAAGTATCATACAAAAAACACGAAAATGCTGCCATAATAATGATGAGGAAATTCAAGATTAAGCATCAAAAGATAAAATAAACAGCATAAAAGAAGAATAAAAGGAGAAAGAAGTTATAAAAGTACCTTAAGTTGCAGAAAACATGATGTATTGGGATGACAAAACGGACGAAAATGTAGAATAACAGCGGAGTAATAGATGACAAAGCTGTCGCGGCTGATAACCTGAATCGTCTAAAATCCAATCTAAAAATTCGGTGCACCGAACCCGAATTGAGTCTACTCTCCATATTTTCAATTTAATCCGATTTGTCTCTAAGTCAATGTAAAACATTAATTACTCCAAATGACTCATACAACATACTAGGAACCTTTTGGTTGGTTAGTAAACCAGGAACAGCATTAAGAAGAAGCAGCATAGCTATAACGCAGGCGAAGAGTAACCGAAAGCAACTAGTGTATGTAGCCATAACCGAAAGAGAAGATTAACCAAGATTAAACCAACAAAATGGCAATGTATCTCTACTACAAATACAAAAATAGCAGAATGAAGCATCACTCCATCTAATAGACAATAGTTAAGTACTGAATCAAGCTAAGAAACCTTGTTATCGAAATAAAAAAGAAAATCAGAATTTGAGCAGACCACCGCGAACATGACATTCGAGTAGCGGCATTAGACCGCCAATCTTCTTGTATCAACATCCTTTACGAGCGGCCACCACCTCCGTTCAATCTCCGAGCAACCCAGAATTCAGCCGCTAAACCATATTGCTCAGCCGATTTTGCAGAATTTGCACCACCAATTCAATAAAATAAATTAGTTGAGCAATAATTGATAAACGTGAATAGGAATAGAGGAATTGAAGGTTAATTGTAGAAATTGAGAAGAATTTATTGCTGCTTCTCTATTTTCCCCCAAATTTTAGGGTTCGTTTGATGCATTTTTTGGCTGGAAGGGAAGAGAAACGAGGACGAGGACGATTTTTGTTTATTAATAATGTCAGGCTTGTTTGATTTTTCTCTTTGATCTTAGTCGTTGGTTTCCTTGATCTAATGGCTGAGATTTCAAACTCACAACTCACCGTAAGAACCAAACTCATGAGATCCCGTCTCTCTCTCTCTCTCTCTCTCTCTCTCTCTCTCTAATGGCTTTTGGATGGACTCAATGAATGGTTGAGATGCATTTGATTAAGGGCTATTAAAAAGAAAAGGAAAAAAATGTGGATGGTTGGATTGAGATGGGTGGTTGAGATTGAAAATTACCAAAAAAAATTACCACTAATCAAATTTATATATATTAATTAATTTTTCTTTCTCTCTCTAGCCCCTAATTAATCAGTTTTGAGTTTAAGATTTCAGAAGTGTAAATGTAATGTTGTATGAGTTTTACAAGTGTAAATGTGATGTTCTACGAGTGTAAATGTAACATTTTAAGAGTGTAAATTTGATTTTTTATGACGGAAATTTTGAATTTATATAATTTTAACATTTTACAAGTGTAAATGTGATGTTTTACGAGTGTAAATGTAACATTTTAAGAGTGTAAATTTGATTTTTTGTGACGGAAATTTTGAATATATATAATTTTAACATTTTACAAGTGTGAATTTGATGTTTTACGAGTGTAAATGTAATATTTTAAGAGTGTAAATTTGATTTTTTGTGACGGAAATTTTGAATTTATATAATTTTAACATTTTACAAGTGTAAATTTGATGTTGTACGAGTGTAAATGTAACATTTTAAGAGTGTAAATTTGATTTTTTGTGACGGAAATTTTGAATTTTTATAATTTTAACATTTTACAAGTGTAAATTTGATGTTTTACGAGTGTAAATGTAACATTTTAAGAGTGTAAATTTGATTTTTTTTTTTTTTTTGTGACGGAAATTTTGAATTTATATAATTTTAACATTTTACGAGTGTAAATGTGATGTTTTCCTAGTGTAAATGTAGTATTTTAAATGTAAATTTGAAGGTTTTAGAGTGTGGCTTTGGTCCTTTATAAATGTAACTTTGGTCCTTTACGAGTAAAACTTTAGTCCGACTACCAACAAACACCACCACCGTCGTCCTCCACCACCAACTCATATCCACAAAAATATATGAGTGCAAATCTATATAAATTTAACGAGTGTAAATGTACAAATATACGAGTGTAAATGTAAAGAAATATGAGTGTAAAGGTAAAGAAATACGAGTGTAATTGTAAAAAAATATGAGTGTAAATCTGAAAAATGCGTGTAAATGTAAAGAAATATGAGTGTAAATGTAAAGAAACACGAGTGTAACTGTAAAGAAATATGAGTGTAAATCTGAAAAATGCGTGTAAATGCAAAAAAAATATGAGTGTAAATGTAAAGAAATGTGAGTGTAACTGTAAAGAAACAAGAGTGTAACTGTAAAGAAATATGAGTGTAAATCTGAAAAATGAGTAAATGCAAAAAGATACGAGTGTAAATGTAAAGAAATGTGAGTGTAAATGTAAAGAAATGTGAGTGTAAATCTGAAAAATGTGAGTGTAAATGTAAGGAAATATGAGTGTAAATGTAAAGAAATACGAGTGTAAATTTAAAGAAATGTGAGCATAATAAATATATTTATTCAAAATCTACTATATTTATTAGATCTACGAATGTAAATTTAATAAAATACAAGTGTAAATTAGCAACACAAAAACCGTGACACAAAGTCACAAACAAACCCATATACACAAAACAAATCACCAATCTTTATATATATATATATATATATATATATATAAAAAAAAAAACAACAACAACGAATACACAAACACAAACCACCAACCTTTATATATAATAATAATAATAAAAAAAAAAGAACAAAACAACGAACACTGAGTCACTGAACATCAACTTCATAAAGAACAAAATACATCAAAAGCAACGAACAACAGATCAACTTTTTAAAAAAAAAAAAATTAAAACTCAGATTTAGAATTATGAGGTGACGGTGGCGGCCACGTGTGGGTGGCGTTGATGTGTGCGAGGTAGGTGATTGTGGGTGACGGAAATATAGGAAGAGAGGAGGGAGTGGCGGTGATGTGCGGTGGTTTCAGGGCTCGTGGGTGGTGCGTGGTGGTGGGGTGGTAATGTGTGTGTCGGGTGTTGTTGTGGGCTAAGATGGTGTTGGGTGGAGGTGTTGTTGTGGGCGGTTGTTGGAGAGGAAGAAGGCGGTGGTTAGTGAGGTGGTGGCGGTCGTAGAGTTGGTTTGGGGTGGAGCAATGTCGCCGGAGTGATAGTGGGGCTGTGTGGTGGACGTGGGTAAGTGGCGGTGGAGGTGGTCGTGGGGTCGGGTAGGTGAGGAAGAGGGGGAATTATTTTTTGAATTATTTGGTTATTGAGTTTTGTTGGATTTTTGAGAGGATTTGAGGTTTTTTTTTGTTTTTAGAGAGATGAGGGGGAGGATAATTGTGAGATGAGAGAGAAGTGGGTGGAAAAAGAAGGGTTTTATAGTGAAATTAGGGTTTGATTAGTGATAGTAGTGAGGGAAAGTGATTAATTAGGATTGATCCCTTAATTTTAGCACTAATCCCTCACTTTTCTCTTTCAATCCCAGCCCTCCATCCTATCTTTTTTAAGGGTCCTAAAGAGGACTTATGGACTCAATGGAAAAAGGTGGACTCATTAGATCTCATTTATATATATATATATATATATATATATATATATATATATATATATATATATATATATAGAGGCGGGATCTCGTGAGTTTGGTTCTTACGGTGAGTTGTGAGTTTGGAAAATCTGGGCCATTAAATTAGGAAAATTACACGGCTTAGATTAACTCAAAGAACAAATAAAAACTCAGCCATAAAACACTCGTACAGTCGTACTTCCTCCATTATTTTCTCAAATCTCTATATCACAGTGAAAATGGCATCACATCTCCAAACTTCCTCAAAGATCCCCAAAACCTCAGAATCAACAACCACAAAATCCCCAAATTCCTCCAAATCCTAGCATCAAGCGCAATTGGTCCCTCGCTGATTTCGAGATCGGTAAACCTCTCGGCAAGGGCAAATTCAGCTTAGTTTACCTCGCTCGCGAAATCAAGGTTCAATTACCAAACAACATCTCATATTATTACTCATAATTAAGCTAATTATCCTTCTTAATAAAAAAATTCGTAATTAATTGATTCATTGCTTGACTGAGGAGAGTAAATATATAGTAGTGATCAAGATTAAATTGGTGGTGGTGGCAGACGAAATTAAGGTTGAGTGAGGCATTGGGTTTCGCTGCTGGTTGCAATTGAAGGAGCACGGTGGTTCGTTTCTCGGCGTCGTCGCGGTGTACTTGGCTAGTTGTTGTCAGCGATGAAGATGGAACATCAGGTCAGAGGAGTTCGTGGTGGTTTAATCAGGTTTGTTGCCGATTGATGTCGTGTTTATATGGTCATAAGTATTGGTGAATCGTATCGGGTTTCGATCCCGGGCAGAGGATTGCACGAAATTGAGAAGTGCGGTGGTGCATAAGGTGATTGATGATGGAGCAACGGTAAAAATTGATTCCGGGCAGAGGGTCTCCACCCATGATGAACATTCTGTTGAGAATTGCATCATTTAGCTGTTAATTCGATACTTTTGTCAAATGGGACGACATCTAAAATTTCTGATAGATAGCGGGTCATCATTTAGATATTCGTAAATTCATTATCTTTGAGCTATAATGCTTAATGGCTTTCTTGTACATATCCGGTTAGGCTAAAAATCGGGTGAATACTTTTTCTAATTCTGCCTTTAGTTTTCCATTTTATCTTTTACCAGAATCTTAAGGTAGTGGGAATGCAAGGGACGAGAACAAGTTGGAGTAAGTGTTACAAAATTGAAACAAGTTGGTGATAATCACATTGTTTAAAATGTTTCTTCCTCCAAAAACTTAATGTACTGTTAATCCAAATTTACTATCCTGCAGCTTGTCGATTGAAGGATATGGATACAAATCGGTACTAAGAAGGTCTAGCCTATACAAGACGGCCGGCAAAGCAAGCACTTTACAATCACAAATGGAAGATCGAGCCACTTGAATCGCTTCCACAGCTTTATTCGACTAATGAGCATGGTGATGGATGTATTATGTTTGTTCCTTGCACCTTATTTTTGGTCAATATAGGTGCAATTTTTATTGTCGTTGCTGCCATTATGAACGCTATGACTCGATGAGGGGTAGTTTTGCACTTTTGCTTACCTCTCTAATTTAGCCCAAATTAATTGTGATTGATCCTATGGCCTCTCACAAACCATCATACATTGTAATGGTGGTTCAACGCCTTAACGTCCGTCTGCAAGTTGAACTCATTCGTGTTAGAATTGCTACGAAATGAGTCTTTTGCATGTATATCTTTGAGTTCCAACCAAAAATAGGTTGATTGTTAGTGCAAGTTGAACTGTCGTGTTAGAATTTCTGAAGACATGACATTACCTGTAATTCTACCTGATTCGCCATTGCAAGTGCTAATCTCAGTTTGTAGACTCCGTTTTGGTTCACGTTCTCTAGTTTGAAGATAATATGCCATGTTGCTCCAATGTATGTGTTGTCTTTCTTCCTAATAAATTCACACAAATTTACAAAAAAAATGGTTGTCACCTATTTCTTCATCTAGAATTATAAACCTATAAACAAGGCAAATTCAATATAAAGGGGAGAGGGCTTCACAAAACCTCCGTCTCAAGTCTTTGCGCTATGTTAGCGATTAGCATGAATGGAGGCAATGGACTAAGTGTAGATTAACCAGAAATTTGACATTCGTGTTGTGCAACATTGTTCATGCTTAGCTGGTGTCCGTGATAAATGTGATCAAATGTGGGCGTGGATCGGAAATGAGCTATACCAAACATTTATTTTGTTAACACTATATCATTTACGGAAGTTGAAACAGTTCATAAAATTTGCTTTTATAGCAACTGTAGCATGTCGGTCGATGCAAATCGCCATTGTATATTTGTATTACCCGGTGACCCATTTCATTTCTCTTATATTTGCCTTTTGCGAAAATTAGAGAAACATGAGAATAACACCACAATAACAGTACAATAACATCAGAGTAACACTACAATAACACCAAATTAACACTACAATAACAACACAATAACACGGGAAAAAAAAAAGTAAAGAAAATCAAAGTAGTAGTTAAAAAATCAAAGTGACACTGGAATAACATTACAATAACGCCTGAAAAAAAGTAAAAAAAAATCAAAGTAGTAGTTAAAAAATCAAAGTGACACCGGAATAACATCACAATAACACCAGAATAACAACACAATAACACGAAGAAAAAAAAAAGTAAAAAAAATCAAAGTAGTAGTTAAAAAATCAAAGTGACACTGGAATAACATCACAATAACACCAGAATAACAGCACAATAACACGTAAGTAAAAAAAGAGCAAAAAAAATCAAAGTAATAAAAAAAATCAAAATGACACCGGATTAACATCACAATAACACCAGAAGAACAATAACGCCAAAATAACAGCACAATAACATGTAGTAAAAAAAGGGTAAAAAAATCAAAGTAGTAAAAAAATCTATGTGACACCGGAATAACAATAACAGGAGAATAACAGCACAATAACATGTGGTAGGAAAAAGTAAAAAAATCAAAGTAGTAAACAAATCTAAGTGACATCGGAATAACATCACAATAACACCAGAATAACAATAACAGCACAATAACACGTGGTAAAAAAAGAGAAAAAAAAATCAAAGTCGTGAAAAAAATCAAAGTTAAAAAAAAAACACAATAACAGCATAATAACACGAGGTAAAAAAAAAGAGTAAAAAAAATTAAAGTAAAAAAAATCCGGTACAAAAAGAAAAGGGAAAAAATGTAACATAATGAGAAAATTAAAGAAAAACACAAGAGAAAAAAAATCAAAGTGGTAAAAAAAAACACAATAACAGCATAATAACACGAGGTAAAAAAAAAAGAAAAAAAAAATTAAAGTAAAAAAAAAAAGTAACATTAGAAAAATGAGAAAATAAGTAAATGACAGTGGTTTTATATGACATGTAAGATTAGATCTTGGTCATTCATCTCTAATTTTCTCATTATGTTACTTTTTTTTATCACGTGTTACCCCGTTATTATTCTGGTGTTATTGTGTTTTTACTCCGGTGTTATTCTGGTGTTATTCTGCTGTTATTCTGTTGTTCCTGGTGTTATTGTGTTTTTACTCCGGTGTTATTGTATAATGTAAAAACTTGTAAGTAATATAGCCTATGTGGGATTTGAACCCACACCATTCGTGTTATTACACGATACTCTACCAATTGAGCTAATAGGCTTCAATTTATACATATTGACAATTTACCTGTGCAGCGCAATGATCTACATCCGGGTGGTACATGCCGCTAGCCCATCTCCAATTCATCTCCAATTCATCTAATAATTGATTAGTAAAAGAGAGCAGACATGCGGAATTAAGAGTATGCTCGCAATCAGAAACATGCAACGAAAATCGATTAACAGTAGAAGCAACCTTGGTAGAGGGCTTAAAGAATGCATATTTGGTGGAAAAGCCAAGGTGATTCAAAATAAAAGAACACTAAAATAATCAAATTTTGAAGATCAATTTAGCCAAACATCATCGTCATCATAACCAGACACATTATGAAGAACAATTTAGCCCAACATCGAGCTCCTCAAATCGGGCAGCTAGCAACAAATACAACATTATTATTCAATAAGATTCTACATCTACAAGAACAATAAAAGACCAAACTAAGCCCCGATTAAATAGGCTAAACAAAAGAAAATATTGTTCAAGTTCATACAAAATTTCACTCTTTCCCTCTTAGTCATTTATTTACCTTTTATATTCATTGTGAGGGGTACTTTAATCAAAGGTAAACAAATTATTGAGACGAAGAGAGTAACTTTACAACATTTTATAAGAAACGGTTTTGGGTCGGATTGGAAGAATTAGAAGATTCCACCATTAGAAAGCGCCTATACCTTTTATATTCATTGTGAGGGGTACTTTAATCAAAGAAGTGGGAATCGAGCAAAGGAGATTGCAATGATTATCGCACAGCTACAGAAATACATCACCAGCTTATTAAAAGGTTCCATTAAGGATGCTCCGATGTCATGAATCCTCTACTGGCTCTGCATCAGAAAGTTACTTCAACAATTTGTTGGTCCCAAAAAGCTTTAAGTGAGGCTCTTTTTGATCAAGATGAGCAGTATTCTTGCCACAGTGTCGTTTGTGTTCATTAGAAAACAGTGAAGTACCTGAGCCAAAAAGTCATAAGTCTCTCAATCATGATGATCAGCATTGAAGTAATTACTAATTCTCACTAACCCCTTGCAGTAAAAACGGTTAAAACCATTCTTGGATAACTACTCCAAATTCATAGCTTGTTTGCTTGTATGTACCTTACTATTGCCGTATTGTTAATCGTGCAACGGAATTAGCATCAAGAGAATTTATACTTTACACAACTCAATCTAAAGTTCAAAACTATAGACTCAAATATGAAGAAATCATTTCGCAAATGTGTGAAAACTGCGGGAAATAATTAAAAATAGAATAAGAGGAGGCAGCTCAACAAGTAATTTGAATGAAAAATTGAAGATGGCATCATACCTAAGAGGCCGAATAATGAAATTGATAAGCTGCTCCATTCAATTAAAGGGTGAACTAGGGGAGATGCATAGAGGTGTAACTGAATAAGCATATAAAATAGTAGGAATTTAGAGACGTTTTGCAAATGAAATTGTGTTGTTACTCCGTGTTATTCTGGTGTTATTTTGGTATTATTGTGTTGTTACCCCGTTGTTATTGTATTATTACTGCAATGAGTTTAAGAAAGCATATATAAGCAATGAGTCTAAGAAGGCACTCCATGATAAGTAATGAATATCTAAAATAGTTTTTTGCAGCAGTAATTCCAGGAGTCTCAAAGTTCTAGTTTCGATTACTGAAAATCATATTGACTTCCATACTGACAGAATCATGAATCAAGACTTATAATACGAGTAAATATACGCTAATAATCGTCTAACAATTTAGAGCTAGGCGTATTTCAATCATAACTAAAAAATTTAATTTAAACACTGATTATAACTCAATTCACGTAATCATGTACTCAACTACAATTATCAGTTAGTAATCAATCAGAAATAAGAGATATTTTATGCTAAAAGGACTATCGCTAACCATCTCAACCCTAACAACCTCCTTCACAATCGCTGGCAACTCCTCCGCCACAATTTGCTCTCCTCCTCCGTTCACAAAAGTAACAAAAAACACCAAATTTAACGTAAGCCAAACAATTAAGTAATTAAAGCATCAAAAACATCAATTTGCACAACAATTCATAAAATTACCTGAATTCGAGTTAAAACTAGAGGATGCGGAAGATCATCTAATCGGTGTCGAAAAGCGCCGTTTATTTGATCAGAAGAAGAAGAAGCGTAACAAATAAGCAACGCTTCGGCGACTCAGATCAGCGAGTTTGTGAGTCAACTGAAAACACTCAGAGTCGAGTTAAGAGACTCGGGGAGTCGACTCGGAGAGCTTGAGGTCGAAGTTAGGGGAGTATGTAAAGTTGAGCAAGGATGAAGCGATTAAAAAATAAAAGAAGAAGAGAAAGAAATCATAAAAGTATACTCAATTGTTGAAAATATGATGAATTTGGAAGAGAAAATAAACCAAAAGTGTAGAGTAACAGTAGATTAACAAAAGAGAGAGAAGGAAGAACAATAGTTGATATTTTGACGGGAAGAGAGAGAAAGGAAATGACCAAACAACTGAAGGAGAAGGCGATTATATATGAAGCGCAAGATTAGATCTTAGCCGTCTATTTTTAATCTAAATAACAATACTTTTATATGACAATTAAGATTAATCTTGGCCACTTATCTCTAATTTAATCTAATGGCTGAGATTCCCCCAACTCACAACTCACCATAAGAACCAAAATCACCAAATCCAATCTCTCTCTCTCTCTCTCTCTCTCTCTCTCTCTCTATATATATATATATATATATATATATATATATATATATATATATATATATATATATATTTAGAATTAGGATCATATGAGTCCACCCTATCTTTTAGAGTCCGTGAGTCCATGATACAATATCACATGCTATATTAAACAATATCACAGCTTACAGTTTCACACGATATACTAAACAATATCACAACTGAAAAAAAAAAGTTTTTGAAAAAAAATTCGAAAAACAAATCGTGATATTGTTTTGTAATACAATATCACACGTTATATTAAACAATATCACAGCATACATTAAAAAAAAAATTGAAAAAAAAAATCGTGATATTATTTTGTAATACAATATCACACGTTATACTAAACAATATCACAGCTTTAAAAAAAAAAAGTTGAAAATAAAAATTCGAAAAAAAAAATTTGAATAAAAAAATTTTGAAAAAAAAAATTCGTGATATTGTTTTGTATAGTGCGTGATATTGTTTTATGGACTCATGGACTCAAATATATAGGTGGACTCACCGGATCTTGCCTATATATATATATATATATATATATATATATATATAGGAATGAGACCATGTGAGGATACACTATCTTTTTGAGGATTGAAGATTTCGTTACAATATCAGATGTTCTTCAATACAATATCACAGGTTATTCGATAAAATATCACAAAAAAAACAAAAACACCTGTGTAAAAAAAATATACTCCCTCTCATCCAGACCAAAGGTTACATTTGACTTTATTACGCTTGCCGAGGCGTGTTTTGCAATGTGAATATCTTTAGCTACACATTATAACTTGATATTCTTATAGCATTCATGACGATGAATCAAATAAGATCTCGCATGACTATGTTTTCTCTTATACATTACTAATAATATCAAAGATTCTCTACAATCATGAATAGTGCCAAAAAGTCAAACGTAACCTTTGGTCTGGATGGGAGGGAGTATAATTTTTTTTTTTGAAAAAAATATTTTTTTTTTTGGCAAAGGTCAAATTTTTCGTGATATTGTATTGAAGAACCTGTGATATTGTATTCATTAATCCTCAATCCTCAAATATTTAGGAGTTCTCACCGGATCCCGGCTCTCTCTCTCTCTCTCTCTCTCTCTTTCTATATATATATATATATATATATATATATATATATATATATATATATATATATATATATATATATATATATATATATATATATATAGGCAAGATCCGGTGAGTCCATCTATATTTTTTAGTCCCATGAGTCCACTTATGTATCACACATTGTGCAAAACAATATCATGAACCTACACGAATATAGGAATCGTTAGATCAAATGTTGATCTCATTCTCTAGGGCTAATTGATGTACAAGCGATGTTGATAGCCTCGTTCTCTAGGCCTAATTTTTCATTTTGAACTGTTGTAGTTGAACAATAGCGATCGAAGTTTAAAGATAGCTTACTTTCAGCTTCTTGCGTCATTACATGTGCTCTGTAAATTCTTAAGAGTAGCAAATAAAGTAGCATGATAACAAATCAAACCTGTTGGCATGTATCATGTATGTTCCTAGAAATTCTTGGACGAAAATTGCTGTTAGATACACTCTTAGAACCCTTCGGCCTTAATACAGTAGCAAGACTTTCGGCATCTCTCCATCTTAGGGTAATGTCGCTTTAAGATTATAATGATTGACAATTACAATCCCCTCTATTAACTAAAATAGGAACACATCTACAAAATTGCCGCTAAAAAATCCTACTCAAGCACCGAAAATTGCGGTCAAAGATTAACACGTCTACAAAATTGGCTTATTTGAAAGGCTATTAGCTCAAACGAGAGAGCAATGTATAGGTTTTTCACAAAGGTATGAGTTCGAATCTCATATAACCTAATTAATTTGACAATAAATGGACTAAAAGCTTCAATGTGACTGACAATGAAGATGGTGAAAGGCGGAGTGAAAGGCGGAATTAGGTTCAGTGGTGTGATATTGTATATTATAACCCGTGATATTGTTTAGTACAACCAATGATTTTGTTTATTGTAAGGTGTGATATTGTTTTGCATAACTCGTGATACTCTTTTACTGGACGGACTCACAGGCTCAGATACCATATCACAGGTTATACAAAACAATATGACAACTTAAATTTATTTATTTTTTTTAAAAAAAATATCCATAATTTTTTTTTAATTCTTAATAAAAATCGTGATATTTTTGTTTAGAGCATGTGATACATAAGTGGACTCACGGGACTCAAAAAGATAGGGTGGACTCATGTGATCCTAATTCTATATATATATATATATATATATATATATATATATATATATATATATATATATATATATATATATATATATATATATATATATATATATAATATATTGGGATCTTGTAAGTTTGGTTTCTTATGGTGAGTTTGTGCTCACATGTTATTCTTGTGTTATTCTTATCTACTCGTGCTTTTCTAATTTTCTTATTATGTTACCTTTTATTTTATTTTATTTTTTTGTGTTACCACATGTTATTCCACTAGTTTTTTTTCCTGTTATTCTAGTGTTGTTCTTCTTTTTTGTCATTTTTTTCTTTTCTTTTTGTTACCACGTGTTATTCCAGTATTACTCTTATACTTTTTATTTTTTATTTTTTTTGTGTTACCTCTTGTTATTCTAGTGTTACTCTTATGTTCACCCACGTTCCTCTAAATTTCTCATTATGTTATTTTTCTTAATCACGTTTTACTCACGTGTTACTCTAGTGTTATGTGTTGTTACTCTTATGTTATTCTGATGTTATTGTGTGTGTACTCCGGTGTTGTTCTGGTATTATTGTGTTGTTATTCGCTGTTATTCTGGTGTTATTATGTTGTTACGCCAGTGTCATGTTGTTATTGGGTTGTTATTCGGATGTTATTGGGTTTTTACTTCGGTGTTATTCCGATGTTGTAGGGCTTCTATGGAACCTAGCTATTTGTAGTTAATAGACTTAAGAACAACAGTTTAGATGTAATTCGCATATCCAGGCCACTCTCCTATTTTATCTGATTTCCGTCACCATGATTCAATTGCGGTACCGAAATCCGAGCTCAACTACTCCGTGCACCACTGCCATGATTCAATTGCATTACCGAAATTCGGGCTGAACTAATCTTCACACAAGACCATCATGACAGGAGCGACGACATCGACACCAACAACATCAACCGTATGTCTGTCTTACCCGACCATCAGCAGCACCACGCGACAAGAGGACTAGAGGAGCAACCCAAATTCGATCTCTAACGAGCAGTTAGTTTACCACGAGCAACATGCTAATGTCCTCTCCTCCCTATCTCCATCGCAACCCCCCCAACACTTCGAAGGCTTCGGCGACGACGACCTCGACAACTCGCCTCCGATCTGACTCACCGATGCACCTTCCTTAACTCAGTTCAATTCTCCCTCCTCCACCCTCCGATCCCTCCATCTCACCATCTTCGTCGTCCATCTCCACTCCCTCTTCCGCCGCCACTTTCGATTACTTGGACGAAGACGATTTTCAATTCCCCAAATTGTTTTTGTGTTGATTTAGAGATTTAAATGAATGATTATTTGATCCCATGCCTAACTCGAAATCGAATTTGTTATAATTGGAATTCATATTAACGATTAATTAATAAACGCGAATGCAGTTTGTAAGAAATTAAAATGTATTTCGATTATATAATTTATGGATGTATACAGAGGGAGGTTGAAGAGAGACTGAGAGAGAGTGTTTGTTTTGATAGGACCGTGTTCTTATTTTATTTTCAGATTTTTGAGATGGATTCATCTCAGCTGTGTATTTAACCTCAACTAATGACTGAGATTTGTGAGCACAAACTCACCATAAGAACCAAACTCACGAGATCCCGCATATATATATATATATATATATATATATATATATATATATATATATATATATATATATATATATATATATATATATATATATATATATAGAGAGAGAGAGAGAGAGAGAGAGAGAGGCGGGATCCGGTGAGTCCACCTAAATATTTGAGTCCATGAGTCCATCCACAATATCACGCGTAAGGCAAAAGAATATCACGCTGAATATTGACAGGAAAATGTCGCTTAAACTTCTAAAACAAAACAAAACCGTTCATTTTTTTAAAAACTATTTCTGTCTCTAAAAATCACACAAAAACAAATACTCCCTCAAAAATCTCACTAAAAATCCGCAAAAATCTAAAAATTCAAAGACGATATCAACTTGATATCAATAATATAGATTCAGTCGTTCAATCCTTTGCATAATATCAGTTGAATTTCGAAATTAGGTTGAAAAATCGTCGAGGTACGCTCTAATCAGTTTCTATTACATTTTTGCGATTTTTGTTCATCTTTTGCAGTTTTAATTTGATTATACATATTGATTTTGTTCTTAATTATTGTAATTAAGTTCAATTATATGATAAAAATAGCATTTAAGCACTAATTTTCGACTTGTTAATGAGTTTAAACGCTTACTTTCAAGTTGTTGTTGTAAATTTATACAGTGTCTTAGTTGTTAATGAGTTTAAACAGTATTTTGTTGATAACATGGATACATTGAACAAAAAACTATGATCGATTGTAGTTGGAGATGATTATTAGTTGTTTTGTTTGTTTCAATCGCGAAAAATAGGGTTAGCTATTGTTCAATGTGAAATTTAGTGTTAACCAGTAAATTTGGACTTGTTAATGAGGAATGTCTCGTTTTCTGTTGATACTATTAAGAGTAGGTAGTGATACTATTAAGAGTAGGTAGTGATACTATTGTTCAATGTGAAATCTATTGTTAACCAGTAAATTTGGACTTGTTAATGAGGAAAGTCTCGTTCTCTGTTGATACTATTAAGTGTGATACTATTAAGAGTAGGTAGTGATACTATTAAGAGTAGGTAGTGATACTATTGTTCAATGTGAAATCTATTATTAACCAGTAAATTTGGACTTGTTAATGAGGAAAGTCTCGTTCTCTGTTGATACTATTAAGTATGATACTATTAAGAGTAGGTAGTGATACTATTTAATTTTGATAGTTTAGGTCAATTGAGAAACATTTCTTTAACCAGTGATACTGTAAAAAATAAGGTGTCACACTGTTAAGAATTGGTAGTGATACTATACTCAGTAATTGATATTGTTTGTTTATATGATCTAATACTATTAAGCACAGAATGTGATACTAATAAAATTTTAAATGCAGATTGTTACTAGCAAGAAAATGGAACTGGCAGTTACAGATGAACGTAACATAACCATTAGCGAAAAGAGGCCAATAGCAGCAATTCATAATGTTGAAGATACTACATTAAAGAAGTATAAACGTAGGAGAACAAAGAATAACAAAGAAAACAATACTATGGAGCTGGTAGAACAAAACACGAACAAAGAAGTCGCAATTCAAGAAGTTGAGCAGCCTAAGGTACCCAAAAAGAAGGGAACAGAATTTCAGACTAAGTGCAGGCCAAAAAAGTTGGTTGAGTTGATTAAGAACTTAAATGAAGAACAACAAAACGCTGTAAGGGATATTGTATTTGGAGGTTTGTTAAAGTTAAAGGTAACTCAACTACCACATGGAATCTTGAATCGGGTCTTGAAAGCATATGACTGTTCTAGCAATATGTTTAGAACAAAAAAGATGGATTTTCTGCTGTCAAAGCATGATGTCCATTACATGTTTCTACTACCCAGGACAGGTGATAAAGTAACCACCACAAAAAGGGGGAATGCCACTACTCTGATTGACACCAAAATGAAAAATGATTGGAGGATGAAGTTTGGTGTGAAAGGTACTTCTGCTCCAATTAATGTGAAGGATGTGCATGATAGATTGATGGCGTGTACTGAGGCTGGTGATGAGTTTAAGAGAATGTTTGTTCTGTATAGCATGTCCATTTTCCTAGCGCCAAATACAAATAAAACCCTAGATTTAAAACTTGTTAAGTCTGTTGCGGATGTGAATAAAATTAGAGACTATGATTGGTGTGATTATGTATTTGAAGAGATGACTGCTAGTATTAAGGGATGGAAAGAAAAAAAGAAGTCGAATATCACCGGTTGCCTACTAGTGATTATGCTAGCCTACTTCCATAGATTCAATTTTAAGGGCAACGCTATGAAATACACTCTACCGCTAATCCAACATTGGGATGATCAGAGTCTGGCATCAAGAGTTGAAGATGAGAAACAAACAGCAATATTGGGGAATGCACCAATTTCGAAAATTGAGTACCCAATCTGTTTATCACATCAAGGTCAGGAGACAATACAACATTCCTATGTATATTTATGATTAAGTACTCAACCTTTATTACAGATATGTTTCTTTGAGTCTTTGATAAAGATAAAATTTCAGTTGCTAACAAGAGATGATTAATTTTTCAGAAGAACCGGAGATGAGACTTACACAAACCTCTGAGAAAGATGATGATGAAGCTGAACCTGAAGGAAAAGAGGGCTACATCATGATTAAGCTGCCTATCGGAGTTGAAACTGATAAAGAAATCAAAGCAAGAACAATGGATGTAAGAACTAATGTCTTTTTGTTGTCCTTACAGTTACATCTATTCCTTTTCTTCTTACTTTGATATTGTTTTGAACACATTGTGATACTTTTGTTAACCCAAGTTGATATTGTTTTACCATAATCTAAAAACTGCCAGGGAGACTAAATTTTGTTAATGATAATGATATTTTATCAAACTGTGATATTGTTCATTACTTAACTCGTGATATTTATGGTGGCTATTTGTGATATTTTTTCATAATAGCAACCAATTGTAATGCTTATGATAGCAAGAGCAATGGATGTAAGTACTAATGTCTTTTTGTTGTCCTTACAGTTACATCTATTCCCTTTCTTCTTACTTTAATATTGTTTTGAACACATTGTGATACTTTTGTTAACCCAAGTTGATATTGTTTTACCATAATCTAAAAACTGCCAGGGAGACTAAATTTTGTTAATGATAATGATATTTTATCAAACTGTGATATTGTTCATTACGAACTGTGATATTTATGGTGGCTATTTGTGATATTTTTTTATAATAGCAACCAATTGTAATGCTTATGATAGCAAGAGCAATGGATGTAAGTACTAATGTCTTTTTGTTGTTCTTACAGTTACATATATTCCTTTTCTTCTTACTTTGATATTGTTTTGAACACATTGTGATACTTTTGTTAACCCAAGTTGATATTGTTTTACCATAATCTAAAAACTGCCAGGGAGACTAAATTTTGTTAATGATAATGATATTTTATCAAACTGTGATATTGTTCATTACGAACTGTGATATTTATGGTGGCTATTTGTGATATTTTTTCATAATAGCAACCAATTGTAATGCTTATGATATTGATTCACAGTAAGGCAAATAGAGTGATATTGTGTCACATAAAGTGTGATATTGTAAAACAATATCACACAAATAGGTAACATCTACAAGCAAGTGTAATGTTGTGATATTATTAAAGAATAATGGTGATATTTTTTCAATAAATTATGATATTGCTGTAATTAAATATTTAATACTCTTGTTTAATATTTTTATTTTATCATTTGGCAGAGTGCTCATGAAGCTTATCTGCGTATAAAGAGGGACAACGAGTTGTTCTTTTCAAGATTTGTACATAACATGAAGAAGTTCATCAAAACGAAACTCAGCAATTCAATAGATGAAAGAACTATTTTTACCCAAACTGTTGCCACAAAAGACTTTAGTAAAGATGTTGAAACTGAAAAAGAAGCTGCTGAAGAGAACACTGATAATTGTGATACATCAGAAAAGCAAGAACAAGATACTCCCAATACACAAACTTTGCCTTTCATTAAAGATATTGGATATCATGCCTTTATGGATGGGTTGATAGCAAGGTCTTATGAAAGGGCGAAAGCAAAAGAAGGGCTTCCCTCGTTTGATGTACTGACTGACATGTTAAAAATTCATTACGCGGAATTGAACAAAAAATATGGAGGATGTGTAGATCAAGATCTTCAAATCAGCAGTGATCACGAGGAAGAAGGTGAAGAAATTATTGATATTACAAACTTGAATACTGCTGATGATGGAAAAAAAGATGATGAGGATTATAATATGTATTCAAATTTGAATGACATAGTAGACAATATTGTTTTTGGAGGAGGACGGGCTAGGGAGGATATGAATCGTGTTACAACTCCTAGAGCCAGCACCGAAACAGATAATGAAACCATTAATGAAGAGACAAATGTGTTGACTCAGTTGAATGAAAACATTAATTTGGAAACAAATGAAGGTTTGGGAGTTATGAAGACTGTCCAAGAGGCACACAATGAGGTGGGTAATAATGGTTCAACAAATCAGGAGGACATTGATAGAGAGGCTGGAAAAAATAACGAGAATGTTGAAGATGAGGTTATCAATGAGGAGGTTGATATTGCTACAGGGGAAAAAGCAGAGAAGGAGAAGGAAAATCAGGGTACAAATGTTGTGACTCAATTGGAGGAGGTTCTTCCAAATGTTGATTTTGGAGTAACACAGCCTGTTGAAGACAAAACAAATGAAGACGTTCATCATGATACAACATATCAGCATTGTGTTGAAAAAGAGGCCGAGAAAGAGAAGGCCAATGAGGTTCACGAAGTGGCGACTCAATTGGACGAGGCTGTTAATCAGTTCAATTCAGGAAAGGGAGTTGAAAAAGATGTTGTGATTGATAAGGAGCCTGTTGAAACAGAACTTGTGGTTGATGAAATGAATGACGATAGTAATGTGGTGACTAAATTAAAAGAAATTGTAACAAATGCTGGTTTTTATAGCAGGGAAGGGAAATATCAGTGAATATTTGTTGCACTCAGACAGAGTACCTGCTTCAGCCGATATGGTACCTCACAATTTGGGGTGTACTTTTCAATGTGGTTTGCCAGTCAAAGATGATATCCTTGTATCGGAATCGATGTTCAGAATCAGCAATTTATTTGAACCTGTCTTGAAGAATCGGAAGGACGTAATGGATTATTGCTTCCTTACGGACCATACATTCAGCCATTTGTAAGTCACTCTTTAAACAATTTTTTAAATGTAAGACATGACTTAACTTTCACCATATTAGTACTGTAAAAAAATAACTAATATGCTAATATTTTTGCAAAATGGAATAGAGAAATTGTCTGCAACTTTGGATCTTTCCATTGTATACAAAGGGAAGATATTGAGTCCTTGTTGCCTAACACGAAGATAGAAGCAGTGGTAGTTGAAGCATGGGCAATATTGCTCAATGAGTTCCAAATTGCTCAAAAGGGAAACGACAAATTGACAAGAATTTTCTATGGCATTGCCCACTCGGTATGGAAACACACACACATTTATCATCTTTTAAATTAGGTATTGTAGAATGTGTTTTATGGAGACTAATAAGATGCCCTTATGAAGAACAGGGTGATATAGAAAAAATCTTAAAATTCGATGAAGATAATATTGATGAATTGGCAAAACTTAAGCAAACAGTATATGATACATGGGACATGTGGTCAGCTCTTTTTAAGGAGCCACTGAATTTGAATTCAGATATGGTGAGACATTTCTACTTTTATCAGTGATATTGTTATGTATTATGTATGATATTGTTAGCAGTTACTATTGATATTGTTCTTAAAAACAATTCTTAAAATCAACTGTGATATTGTGCATACTATTGTGTGATATTGTTACTTCTTAATTGTGATATTGTCTCCCAAAAAAATGAAAATGAATCACTTTTTTTTCCCTAATATTTGACAGTGATATTATTATGTACAATGGTTGACATTGTTTTATAGCTTCTTAAAAATAACAACAATCGATAGGGATTTAAAAGTCTGGTAACATTGATATTGTTTGGTACAGACTCTGATATTATTGGGTACACTGGTTGATATTATTTTACAACATACAAAAAAAACTTCAGAGGGACAAAAAATATTATTAAGAATGATATTGTCTACTATGTACTGTGATATTTTTATTCAGATTTTTGTTAAATTGTTTCCTAATATTATTTTAATCTAAAGGTGTTCATACCTTTGGTCTACGAAGAGCACTACGTCTGTATCTGTGTTGATTTGAAGAGGCAGAAAATGTTCTATTTGGACAACAGAGAGTATGATGAATTCCAAGACGAGGAGCACGTACACATGGCTCATATGGCTGTAAGTACAATATTGAAAACAAATAACTAATGGTATAATGGTTTTGTTCGATAAGCTTGAAATTGAAAATTTGTTTACATTAATCATATACAAGCGACTCTTTATGGTGACTACCTCAACAGGAAAGGTATTGAAAGTGGGCTAAAGGTGAAGGACTACGAAATGAATAATGTGAAGTTTCATTGGCAATCGAAAGAGTTGAACCTGGACTGTGGACTATTCATGATATTTCACATGATGTTCTTTGTTGGTGAGCCTTTTAATTGTGAACTAAGCGATGCAAACATGAGACAGTTATACAGGGGAGAGGTGGCAGCAACGCTCGTATTGAGTGATTTGAATAAAGATAGGAGTCAGGTCTAGAAGAGAGTTACGACCTTTACTGCCACAAAAGGTATACTATTAACTAAGTTGCTGGCAAAAAGACAAAGAGGGAAAAAACAAAGCAAGAGAGAAAAAGGTGGGAAAAACAAAGTTCAGACCCCGGTATCAAAAATGAAAGGTTATATTTTTAAACACTGACTTCTACATTAAATTTTTTTTTATTATTATAAATACAAAATATATATTAAATAATGTAATATAAAACGTTTCTAGCTACTGGAGAAGATGGTTCTGCCAGTGTCGTTGGTAGCGGTAAAAGGGGGAAATCCGATGGCCTTGGATGCACGTTGAATTGTGGTGTGGCTGATCCTAAATTTGAGTTCGTCTCAAGATTTATGAAGTTAAACAAGTCGCTGTGTGCAAACATGTTGACTACGAGGAAAGAAGTGATTGACTATCGCCTATTGACGACCCATTGTCAAAAATAAAAGGTTCTTTAAAACATATATTTTTCTGCAACTTTTTTTATTAATGGTCTGATAATATTTGCAATGATATCTAAGTTTGACAAAAGAATTACAAAAGGTGATATTGTTGCTAGTGTCATGTGATATTGTACGTTAATGGGTTTGATATTGTTTTAGAGTAGAAACTGGTATAAAAGCATGATATTGTATATAATCAAGTGTCACATAAAGAAAGATGTTGTTCTGATTTTTGTTCACTTAATTTTGATATTGTTGTGGTACATAGTGCGATATTGTTACATACACAGTATGATATTGTTAAATTGATTCTAAAAAATAAGTAGGGCTTTTAAATTTATAAATGTTGCCAGCGACAAGTGATATTGTTTTTAAATGATTGTGATATTGTTTCAAAGTAGACGCCTTTTAAATAACTGATATTTTTTAGTATTGGGATGATATTGTCTACAATCAAGTATGATGTTCTGATAGTGATTTAGAAGGGTACTGATATTATTTAGCGTGGACTGTGATATTATTTAGCGTGGACTGTGATATTTTTTATAAGGATCACCTTTTAAATATGTGATATTGTTTAATTTTGATATTGGTTATCACTGTCACAGTTAATCTGACAATTTTTGAACATTGGTGTTAATGTTTTGAGCAGTGAGGTTGTTGCCAAGTTCAGTGATGATCAATACCTTGCAAGACAGGATATATTGTCGTTGCTTCCAAGTGTACATGTCAACAACAATGTGATTGAATGTTGGTCACTAATTCTGAATCACATTGAGCACACAGAACCCTGTGAAACAAGTTTATTGTTTTTTCGAATTCGACACATGGTAAGCTGACATTCTGTTTTGATTTATACATATTCACGCTTTGATTAAAAATAGCACTTATTTAAAATGTGATATTGTTGGGGTACATAGTGTGATATTATTGCATACACAAATTGATATTGTTTAATTAATGCTGAAATTAGATAGGGATTTAAAATTGATAAATGTTGCCAGCGACAAGTGATATTGTTTTTAAATGATTGTGATATTGTTTCAAAGTAGACGCCTTTTAAATAACTGATATTTTTTAGTATTGCGATGATATTGTCTACAATCAAGTATAATGTTCTGATATTGGTCCACATCCATACTGATATTATTTACCATGGACTGTGATATTTTTTTAGTATGCACTGTGATATTGTTTATCAGGGTCACACTACAGGAACTGTGATATAGAAAACGTAAAAGTGATATTGTTTATACATATTCACGTTTTGATTAAAATGTCTTAAATATAAAGGATTTCTTAACTTATATATATACATATATATACACTACAGGAATCAATAGTAGATGTTACTGAAGGCAAAGAAGTGAAGAGGGAAAAGATATTCGAAGAATGGGACAAATTCATAAGAAGAAACACAGTTCCATGTAACATGGAAGCAGATTTGGTTTTTATTCCGATGGTGTTGCAAGAACACTACTTCTGTGTTTGTGTAAATTTCAAAACCGAGACGATTGAAGTGTTAGACAATACAGAGTACGACAACTGGGAGCAGACTGAAATATACAAGGTCATGGATTCAAAGTGGTATGGTTTATTGAAATTCTTGCTAGTGACATGTCATACAATTGTCTGATATTGTGGCTAGGATAGGTTGAGTGTATACAAAAATGAATATGATTGTTTGACAAAATAATGACTAATAGTATAACTAATTATTGTAGGCCTATCACATGAGTGATTTCCTAGCGAGGAAAAATGTTGACAGAGCGCATAACGTAATAGATTTTGATGTTGTCAATACGAGTTTCAATTGGCAAAAGAAAGAAGCAAACAATACCAATCGGAAACTTCTTAATGATGCACATGATTCGCTATGAGGGGCGCTTGTTTGAAGTCGATTTGCGAAATGAAAGTGCATAGGCGCTACTATCAAGTTAGAAATAGCAATGATTACTTTTAGTTGACATAAATAACATGAGGACAAACGCTGATTGGGAAAGTTAAAGAATTTATAGCGGGAAAGGGAGAGCTTTTAAATAGATTGAAGGAAATGAGGAAGAATAACGAAGATGCAAAAGGCAAGGGCAATAAGGTAAAAGCCAAGGATAAGGTTGTTGAGAAGGACAATACTCGTGGAACAGAAAAAACAAAGGCGAAGGTCCGCCAAAAGAGAAGCCCAATGTTCAAACAAAAGCCAAGGAGGATGCTACTAGAATGCCAACAATTAACACAAATACCCATTCTTCGCAAATCTCCAATCGAAGGTAAAAACAAAAAACCCGACTTTTATATTTCGATATAGAATCATAGCATTACGTTTACGCTTTTATTTGCAAATGACACAAAGGTAAAAATTTCACATAGAACCATAACATGCCATTTCTGTTTTTATAGACTACCTGAATCCAAAGGAGATGGTGGAGATGATGCAGAAACAACCACAATCCAGTACAAACGACTGAAGACAACTGCAAATCCTAATAATAGAGGAAGAGGGAGAGGTAGAGGAAGAGGACAAAAGTAGGGCTAGGAATGTAATGCTGGTAGGACAAACAAGGGATATTGTTCCAGGAGTTGTGTGATATTGTTGTAGGTACAATGGTAGGAAATAGAACTTTTTTTTATCAACTCTTAGTAAACTGTGATATTGTTTCAGGAGTTGGGTGATACTTTGCTTAAGTTGTTGTGATATTAGTTATCGCATAATAATAACAATGATCAAGGTTCTTAAAATCTTTTTCTCTTTGATATTGTTTTGGTACTCAGTGTGATATTGTTCTGTAAACATGTTGATATTGTTGTATTTATTCTCTAAAATAAATCAGGGGGTAGGGTTTGAAAATTCTTTTTTAGTTGGATAAGTTGTGATATTATTAAGCAGACAAAATTGTGATATTATTGCACTCACTGGTTGATATTGTCTAGTATGTACTGTGATATATCAAGGGTTTGACAAAGTATAACTTCTTTTTGTTCAATTTCTGGAAAACTGTGATATTCTTTCAAGGGTTGTATGATATTATGTTTTAGTTGTTGTGATATTAATCCTCGTGAACAACAATGTGGCTAAGGATATAAAAATCCTTTTGTTGTTTGATATTGTTGGGGTACATACTGTGATATTTTTGAATACACGTGTTGACATTGTTTGGAAATTGTGATATTATTGCACTCAGTGGTTGATATTGTCTAGTATTTAATGTGATATTTCAATCATACTTTTGTAATATTGTTTCCTAAAAACATCCAATTGTAGTTGTAATATTTATGAATACTGGTGATATTATTTCACTTGAGATGTGATATTCCTTAGAAGTATTTTACAATATAATACAATATAATAAAATACGTTTACAAGCAATTGTAATGTTGTGATATTGTTTAACTATTATGATGATATTGTTTTTGTGTATCAAGTGTGATAAACCTTCAAATGAGGTGGGATAGTATTTAATAATGGCAACAAAACGACATTAGTAATTATGCGGTTTTTATAACGTTGATACCCAAAATGGAAAGAATACAAAATTGATGCCATGTGGAATGACATACAAGAAAAAATTAAATAGTATAAACAATGAAAAGTCGATTCTGAAAAGTTGATGATGTTAAATAAACTTCCTCAGCATGCAGAAGCCCTTAATCACTATCAACAAGTGAAGAAATCTGCAAAATAAACAGACAAAAATGCAAAGGACATAACGTTAGTAAGAAGTTTGACAAAGTATAACTTCTTTTTGATAAATTCTTGTAAACTTGTGATATTGTTTCAAGGGTTGTATGATATTATGTTTTAGTTGTTGTGATATTAATACTCAGGAACAACAACACTGGCTAAGGATTTAAAAAAACCTTTTGTTGTTTGATATTGTTGGGGTACATACTGTGATATTTTTGAATACACGTGTTGATATTGTTTGGTTGATTCTGAAAATAGATAGGGATTTAAAATTGATAAATATTGCCAGTGACAAGTGATATTGTTATTAAATTATTGTGATATTGTTTCAAAGTAGAAACCTTTTAATATTGGGATGATATTGTCTACAATCAAGTGTATATTCTGATAGTGGGTAACAAGGTACTGATATTATTTACCATAGAATGTGATATTTTTTAGCGTGGACTCTGATATTGTTTATCAGGGTCACACTTCAGCAATTGTGGTATAGCAAACGTAAAACTGAAATAATAAAAGGTGTAAGACAAATTACTTACATCGAATTCATGATCAAACGAGTGTTGTGATGTATCAACAGCTGGATTAGGGCAATTCCGCTTATCATGATGTGCCATTTGTTTACAATTATTGCAAAATCTTTTCGGCTTTTGTGCCTTTGCAACAGACTGATCTTTCTTGGGTTGCCAGTACCCTTGTTTTTTGATTGAACAGGAGGTAGTATACGGACCTCAGATGAAGACTTAACCCCAAGGAGCATCTCCAACTCTTGGTGTTTAGTCAATTTTTCAAAGACACAGACTTGAAATTTTGTCTAAATGTCTTCAAAATGAAGTCGGTTTATTTATGTGATTTTCAGGCAGAGATTTGAGCAGTGTTAATGTTGAGTAGAATTCAGACTGTGACAGTCGAAATCTTAAGCTTAGTGACATCCGACGAAGTAAAATCATCCAACAATTGACCGTGAGCATCATACAAGGGCATTTTTTAGTGTTCTTCGTCCACCTATCGAGGAGATACTTATCGGTATCTTTTGATCCCTTTACCTGATAAAATCTAGATGATGTGTTTACATATGTATCCCTTCCTCTCAAACAGCTTGCAAGAACATGTTGCATCAAATGTTGAAGGATTAAATGCGACAAACAGTAAGTCTTATTGAAGATAGAATCTTCAACTTCTAGGAACCTTGACGCCCTCCCTTGAAGAATCACCAAAGACTACATGAGTTTAGAGAATCAACGCACTGCTGTTGGAATTCATAAAAGAGAGCGTGCGTATAAACAGTCGATGCATGAACCTCAAGGCTAAGAAGGGTTTTGGTTTGAGGTAGGGAGTGATCACTATCTCTGTCAAGAGATTTTTGGGTGTACCGTTGCTGATCCATATCACTTTGAAAGCGCATCCAAAACTCAACAAGTGTGCCATGAGGATTCTCAAACCGCTTAAAGAAGCTGTTTGCGCTCTCAGAGCGTTGCGTTGTTCTTAAAAGACAACCAAGAGGAATATCACGATAATACGCAGGAATCCAACGTTGCCGCTTGGAAAACAGATATTGCAACCATGAATTATCTTCCAATTGGAACTCACTGATCAACGAACACCACCTCTCTTCGAAGTCAGAAGGCTCTAACTCTGAATCCCAAACAACAGAATTCAGACGAGTGACGAAGTCAGTCTCTTTGGTCAATGTCGTGCCTACCTTTTCAGGTAATTTCTTCATAATATGCCATATGCAATAGCGGTGGGCAGCAGTCATAAAAGCCGCAGGGACTGCAATTTTCATAGCAGGACATTGATCGGTAAAAAAGCAATGGGGTTCCTTCCCACCCATAGAATCTCAGAATTTTGTGAAAATCCATTTAAAATTCTGGTCATTCTCCCTAGACATAAGCGAAGCACCAAAAGTGACGGACTTCTTGTGATGATCAACACCAGTAAAGGGAGCAAAGATCATGTCGTACTTATTAGTTGAATAGGTTGGGTCAAAAGTCACCGCCTCACCGTATAAAGCGTAATTACGACGTGCTGCTGCATCAGCCCAAAATACACGAAACAAACACTTATTCTGATCAATATCATAGGCAAAATAAAAACCTTCCTGGGTTTCATGAAGGGTTTCCAACTGGTCTACAAACATTTGAGCATCCTTAAGACCTATAAAACACTTTATTTCCCTTCCAAAATTCTTAAACTCAGTTAAAGAAGCTCCAATATTTTCATAGCCATCAACATATTCCTTGACGGACCTAAAAGTAGAAGTTGGGCCAATATTGACCTTGCAATTATCAACGATGGTTTGTTTATGTTGCAAAGCAAGGTTTCTACATTTTTTCTGAAATTCTCTATACTTGAGTGGAGAAAGACGGTGGTTATGGGCAACATGAAACTGATCAACAACAAAGAATGGCACTTGAACTTGGTCAATTTCTTTAATAACAAATCTAAAGAAAATCCTAGCTTTACAACCAATCCTAGTAACCTTAGTCTTCTTCGGATTAGAGGCCTTGACCATTGGCTCCTCCTCTTCACCAGTAATGGGTAATATTGTCGGCTTAGAATCCCTAAATCCTTCCCGGTGACACACAATCAATTTTGTCCTAATATCTCCACTACTTCAAAACCTTTTCGTTGAAGATTTCCTTGGTTCAAAACCACATGCAATTGCATAAGTCTCATAAAACTGTATACCCTCGTCTAACGTAGCAAAAGTTTGTCCTATTGTAGGTGTAAATTCAGTTGCAATATTTCTGACCCACTCTTCAGAACCTCCAGGCGTCACCATCAAAGAAAGACGATTCCCGAAAGATGCACCTCATCAACGTCTATGCATTGTGGAGAAGGAACAGGTACCACAGGGACAACAAAAGTATTTTCTACAGCAAGAGAAGTTGAGTAAACAAATTATAACAAATATAACTAGATTATAACAAGACTATGATATTGTGAAGGAATGCATGTGATATTGTGGAACATAAAACGTGATACTGATGAATATAAAATAAATAGGCAACCGTATTGCAGCCTATGATACTGTGATGGAATACATGTGATATTCTGGAGCATAACATGTGATACAAATATAACAAATATAACTAGATCATAACAAACTATGATATTGTGAAGGAATGCATGTGATATTGTGCAACATAAAATGTGATACTGATGAATATAAAACAAATACGCAACCGTATTGCAGCCTATGATACTTTGAAGGAATACATATGATATTCTGGAGCATAACATGTGATACAAATGCACAGAAACTGATTACAAGTCATGTACTGCATCATATGATATTGTAAAGGACTCAATGTGATATTCTGAAGCATAACGCGTGATACTAATGCACAGAGTAATGACCAAAGAATGTACTGCACCTTTGATACTCAGAAAGAATTCAATGTGATATTCTAAAGCATAACATGTGATACTAATGCACAAAAAGTAGTTGCGAGTCATGTACTAAAGCCTATGATACTGTAAAGGACTCAATGTGATATTGTATAAGGGAAACTGATTCTAATGAGCAGTAATCAGGCAAACAAAAACTACAAAATGTGATACTTTTCAGAATTAATTATGATATCTGTCTCAATAAAAAGTGATACAAAAGGAAACTCATTAAATAACGATTTAAACTTGAAGTAAACACAAGCAGTGAATGCAAAATAAACTTGATGATAAACAAAACAGACAATGAGTACATTATTTGTTATACGTCAATTAGAAGATGAAAAAAACAGAGATTAAATTTTAACGCAACAAAAATAGCAAAAACTACATGTTGAAGAAAGTATATAACCAGTACATGATTTTAATACATAAAATAGCACGAATTGATGAATCCGTGACTGATGTTGATGAATTATAACATCAATTATAACAAAAAAACCAGTAATTACACAACGAATTCAGTCGAAGATACAATAACAATTAAACATCGTGCAATAAAACAGGAAAACAGAATGAAAAAATTAAAACATAAAAATAAAGAAGCAGAAAACGATGAATTACCCGACATTAAATATGTTAAAACGAGGAAAAATAGATGAAGACGAATGATGAAGAAAAAGTGAAGGAGAATAAGCAATCGAGACGAATTTTGAAGAAATCGAAAATCAATCACGGATGATGATGAACACATGTGAAGATGACAAATGAGAGCGAAGAAGACAACTACGCGCGAAAAATTGACGGCGTGAGAATGAAGAGTGTGATTGCGGAAGAGAGAGAGAAGAGAGAGAAAGTAAATGAATTCAAATGGTGAGTTTGAGCTGATAATAGGGTTTATATAACAACTTTAGGAAATTACGAAAATACCCTTACTAATAGCTTGATATAAAGCAAGATTGTTATGACTCATGTGTGATATTGTCGATGGACTCATGGACTCAAATAATTAGGTAGGACTCATGTGATCCTAATTATATATATATATATATATATATATATATATATATATATATATATATATATATATATATATATAGCCAAGTTCAAATGAGTCCACTCAAATATATGAGTCCCTAATTAAGTCCTTTTTTTGGCCATTGAATTAGGTGAAACCAAGGGTTGAGATTTGTTTGAGTTTTACGTAAAAACAAAAAAAAAGAAATCAACTAATAATCATAATCAATACACTTTTTATTCTCCCAACACTGATCACCTCGTATTCATTAGCACAACTGTAATATCCCTTTCACGTTCAATTGTATCCTTCTCTCTAACCCTTTCTTCTTCCTCATATTACTCCCTAAAAAATTAATCTTCATACTGGTTTAATAACATCCTTTCATCCTTTAGTTAGTTCTTTAATATTTACTTAAATTTTCGACCATATTCATCCTCTATTTAGTTCATCACTTATATTTCATGGGTGATATGGAGATTGTGGCTTATGAGGCTGTTTAGAATGGTAAGATAAGTACTTGTAATTTAATTGTTCTATAGAGATATTTAACTAGTTATCATTGTTAAATGTCTGTATAGTTAGAAAAGGAATTGTGTTTATATGAGTAGTAATATTTGCACGGTGTGAAATTTATCTTTATATTTTTTTATGGGGGTGGAAGATGAACATGAGGTGTTTGTATGTAGACATATTAGAAGAGGCAGAGAAAAGGAGGTAAGCGAAAAAAAGGTTACATAACTTTTTTTTTAGACGATGGAGGTAAGGGAGACGAGTAGTCGTTTGCTTTAGTTTTTGGTTTAGGGTTGGTGACAACTTTTGGCGTTATTAAAGTTTCAGTTGTTGTACATTAGGGTTTTTTTAGCAGATTTTTGGTACTGATATGTTTGTACGTTGGTTTAGTTTCCTTTGATTAATGTTTTTTATTTTTTATTTTGTACTGAACTTTTTTTTTTTTGATTATTTTGTGTCGTCAGTTACAGCTGATGTAGATGATGAAACAATTCCACTGGTGTCAGAGGAAGACTTTTGTAAGCAGTTGGAGGACGTATTTACTCCATACATTGGGATGGAGTTTGGGGATATTGAGGAAGCTATAACATTTTATAAGGTGTACGCACTTGGGGTTGGGTTCGATGTGAGAAAATACACAACTAAAAAGTGGCGTGACGGTACTATAAAATCAAAATTATTGGATTGTAATAGGGGGGTTTACAAAATCAAGTAACGAAAGTCCGGGTAAGGAAGAAGATGGAAGTAAGCAGGAGAGAAGAAATAAGCTTAAGAGGATTGGTTGTAAAGCTCGGATGAGGTTATTTTCGAAGAATGGTGTGCTTTTAGTGGACCGGTTTCATGAAGAACATAATCACGAGCTTGTTGTTGTCAAAGATAGGGAGTTTCAAAAATTATCCAAAAACATTTCCAAGTATCACATGGGACTAATTGTCTCAAATTCAAGGGTTAGTAACTTAAAGTTTTAAAATTTACGTTTAAAGTTTCACAATGTACTTTTAAAGTTTCAATAGTGAGTGTGTGTTATGGTGTCATAGTTTTTATGTTGTAAGTTGTTGATGTTTTAATTTTTGTATATTACAATTTCGTAGTTCACGCATAAAGTTCCATTACTGAAATATGTAGTTGAATTTCCGGAAATAGATTTAATGTTTCATAAAATGTGAATTAGACTTTCAAAATTGCCTTTAAAAGTTTCAGTGCTATATGTGACAGTTTGCAGACATGAACTGTGTTGAATTTGCAAAATTTGTCGTTAAAATTTTAAAGTTAACCTTTAAAGTTTTAGTGCTCAGTTCAAATGTTAAAAGTCAGGAAAGATAATGTTGTAATTTTTTTTCCATGACCTGAGTTAAAGTTTCTTAAAAGAGTGTTGAATTTTTGAATGGAACGTTAAAGTTTCATTGATGATTCGTTTGTGAGAATGAATTTAATCGAAAGGGTTAAAGTTTGTACAACTGATAGGTAGAAATTAGTAGTAGACGTTTGAATGTTCGAGTGTGAATTTAATTTCTTCGACGTTGGTTTGTTAATTCATTGCAAATTGAATATTGAGCAACAAGGACTTACAGAATGTGTAAGTAGGTTGTTAACGGGTTCCACAATATAGGGGCTAGTTTGAACGACTTCAAAAAATTTCAAAGAGACATAAAGTGTTTTATTCATGAAAGGGACGGACAACTTTTCATTGATCACTTCAAGAGCATGGCAGAGACTCGGCCAGACTTCTACTTCGACTATGATGTTGACGTAGATGGTAGCCTACGACGCGCAATTTGGGCGGATGGCATTGGTAGGAGGAACTACTCTGTCTTTGGAGATGCCATTTCGTACGACCCTACTTAATCCACTAACAAGTACAAGATGGTTTTCACTCCCTTCACAGGGATTGACAACCATAAACGATCAATAACTTTCTGTTGTGCCCTTATAGCGAAAGAAACTACGGAATCGTTTAATTGGTTGTTCGAGAGGTTTTTGATTGCTATGGGGGAAAGGAACCGTAGTACATAATAACGTATCAAGATCCCGGAATAATTGCGTCGATGCGAAAAATTCAAGACAAAGACGGACCGGTTCTACATGTGGCACATTATGAATAAGGTTCCCTGTAAGTATGGTAGCAAAAGGAAAGATTACCAGGTATTTCTAAAAAAGTTAAATGCTATTGTATGGGGCGAGGAACTTGAAGCAGAGGAGTTCGACAATAGATGGTCAGCAATAATGGAGGAACACGTACCCGCTGACATTGAATGGTTTACGGACTGCTATGATATAAGGAGGTAGTGGGTGATGGCGCACTGTAAGGACTTGAGAATGGGTGGTATTATGAGGACGACACAGCGGTCGGAAAGTGAAAACAGTTTTTTCAAGAGGTTTGAGGCGAGAAATGGTACTCTTGTTGAGTTTTGGATGCGCTTTGAAAGTGCTTTGGACCAACAAAGACACAACCAGAAGAGACTTGATAACGAAAACCGTTATTCAAACCCAAAGTTATGCAGTAAGTTGGCAATAGAGAGTGATGGTGCGAAGATTTACACACATGATATTTTCGAGGAGTTTCAAGAGGAGTTAAAGAATGCAATTGGTGGATTTAGTTGCAAGGGTTTCTTAGAGTCGAACAACTTAGAGGTTACTACCTTGAAGGATTCATTGGGAGGCCGTAATTTTGATGTTCAGTATAACCCAGGTATGAGTAATTTAGTACGTTGTTGATTTATTACTTGTTAAGAGGTGTTTTACATAGTTGAAGTATTAGAATTTCATTAAATTGTCTTAAAGTTTCAAAGTGTAAGTAATAAAGTTTTACATAGTTGAAGTATTAGTACGTTGATTTATTACTTGTTCAGAAGTGTTTTACATAGTTGAATAATTAAAATTTCATGAAATTGTCTTAAATTTTCAAAGTGTAAAAAATAAAGTTTTACATATTTAAAGTATTAGTACGTTGATTTATTACTTGTTAAGAAGTGTTTTAGATAGTTGAGGTATTAGAATTTCATGAAATTGTCTTAAAGTTTCAAAGTGTAAGTAATAAAGTTTCTTTTAGTCATGAAAGTTTCAATTTCATTTGCTAACTCAAGGACTTTTGAGGCGAGCTGTTCCTGTAAACTTTTTGAGAGGAAGGGACTACTCTGCAGGCACATAATTAGGATTTATTCCGGTAATGGGGTAAAAAAAATTCCGGAATCTACAATTGCTAGGAGATGGACAAAGGATGCATTGCGGAGTGGTGATAATAGTACAGGGAAGTGTACAGATGACATGGATATTGTAGACAGTAAGCAACTTCAGATGACAAAAGTGTGGTCGGAAATTCACGAAACAATTGGAGTGCTTGTTGATAAGGAAAAGGAAGACGTTGAAGGTCTTACTAATTTAATAAGGTAATTTAGAGAGAAGCTGACACCGGTAGGTGAGAAGTTGAATAAACAACAGCAAGTGGAGAAATTGCTTGGTTGTAAAGCAAGTAAGGAGATTTCTATACTGCCACCTAAATATTCCAAAAACAAAGGGAGTGGAAAAAGGATTTTGTCTAGTAAGGCGAAGGCCATTGCAATTGCCAGTAAGCCGAAACGCATGTGCAATAATTTCAAGCAAATGACACACCATGACAAGAGGAACTGTCCTAACCCTTTTGCTGAGCATCCACCGCAATTGTCGGAATCATCTGAAGAAGAGGAGGAGGAAGAGGAAGAAGTAGACGACTTGTCGGAAGAGTAGGAATTTTTTTATATTAAAATGTATTCCTTGGAAGTAGATGTTTGTATAGTCATGGTCTATGTTCGAATTTTTTTATTTTAAAATTATGAAGTTTATGTTGAAATTTAAGGTAGCCAATTTTTGGATTGAAAAATCCCATGCAATGTCGAAGTTTCACAGTTATTCTGTTATAATTTCCAGGTTCAGGCATGAATTTTTAAAACTATTGCTTTGAAGTTTCAACAAGAGTGAGTTGAAGTTTCACATTTGGTGCCTAAAGTTTTAGAATGTGAACAGTTCTCATGAAATTTAAATATTATTGTCTGAAGTTTTGAAATTTGTGAGGTGAAATTTCAAAATACGTCTTAAAAGTTTGAAGAGGTAATAGTGGAATTTAAAAATTATCTACGTAGTTGAAATTTTAACATGAGGTAGTTGAAATTTCAAAGGTGAGGATTAAAGTTTCAGATTGTCGACTATTGAAATGGAATTTAAATATTATTGGATGACGTTTCAAAGGTTATGAGTTAAAATTTCGAAATGCGTCATCAAAGTTTCAAAAGTTGTCTTTGGGATTTTATTATTGTATGTTTGATTGAAGTTTCAACTTGAGTCAATTGAAATTTCGAAGTTAATGTTTAAAGTTTCAGAATGAGGAGGAGTCACTTGAAATGTGAATAGCTTAGGTTAAAGTTTCAAAAGTTATGAGTTAAAATTTTAGAATGTGTCGTCAAAGTTTCAAAAAGTGACTTTGGATTTTTTAATTTCATCCGTTTGGTTGAATTTTCAACTTCAGTGAGTTGAAATTTCAATGTTGACGGTTAAAGTTTCAAAATGTGGAGAGTTCACGTGGTAGTGAAATATTGTAGGTTGAAATTCCAAAAGTTGTGAATTAAAATTTCAAAATGCGCTGTCAAAGTTTCAGTAGTTAAAATTGGAATTTAAATATTATAAATTTAAATATTGTTGGCTGAAGTTTTAAAATTTCTGATTTAAAGTTTTAAAATCCTTCGTCAAAGTTTCAGAAGTTTAGTTTGGAATTTTATTATTACATGCTTAGTTGAAGTTTCAACATGACTGAGTTGAAATTTCAAAGTTGAGGCTTAAAGTTTCAGATTGTCGACTATTGAAATGGAATTTAAATATTATTGGATGACGTTTCAAAGGTTGTGAGTTAAAATTTCGAAATGCGTCGTCAAAGTTTCAAAAGTTGTCTTTGGGATTTTATTATTGTATGTTTGATTAAAGTTTCAACTTGAGTCAATTGAAATTTCGAAGTTAATGTTTAAAGTTTCAGAATGAGGATGAGTCACTTGAAACGAGAATAGATTAGGTTAAAGTTTCAAAAGTTATGAGTTAAAATTTCAGAATGTGTCGTCAAAGTTTCAAAAAGTGACTTTGGATTTTTTAATTTCATCCGTTTGGTTGAAGTTTCAACTTCAGTCAGTTGAAATTTCAATGTTGACGGTTAAAGTTTCACAATGTGGAGAATTCACGTGGTAGTGAAATATTGTAGGTTGAAATTACAAAAGTTGTGAATTAAAATTTCAAAATGCGCTGTCAAAGTTTCAGTAGTTAAAATTGGAATTTAAATATTATAAATTTAAATATTGTTGGCTGAAGTTTTAAAATTTCTGACTTAAAGTTTTAAAATCCTTCGTCAAAGTTTCAGAAGTTTAGTTTGGAATTTTATTATTACATGCTTAGTTGAAGTTTCAACATGACTGAGTTGAAATTTCAAAATTGAGGCTTAAAGTTTCAGACTGGAAAATTCAATAAAGTTACAAAAATTTTAAACTAACATTTCAAACGATGGCAAAAAAGTTTCAACTGAAAACTTGCAGACTTTTTTCATTTAATGTTGATCCTGCTAGAAAAGTTTAGCTAGTACAAATTTAACTACATTCAAAACAGTACACAAGATCAAACAGTAGTAGGCTACATGAAATATTAATAAAACATTGTTATTTTTTATTCAAGATCTTCGAAACTTTACGCCTAGCATATACGACTTGCCATAAGCTTTCCTTTTGAGCAATAAATTTCTTCACATTGTCCATGGTTTCTGCTCGAACTTTGTTCATATCGGATAATACGTCGCAGCCAGTTGGATACACAGATAGCGCCGGCCAACCTTCTTCGGAAGGTCTTTTTGCTCGAAAGGGGCACCCTCGTAACATAACATGTACATCATTGTAAATAATCCAGACTCGAGTTCGCTAGGTTTTGGACTCTGCCAACTTAATTTGATCTGGCGGTGCCTAAACTTAGCGACCTCTTCTGCTCCGGATACGCATCTTGATTCCAGGTAATCACTCATTGCACCGGACTGCACATAAGTAAGATGTATTCATAAGTTAAGTTACATATTAGTTGCGTCAATATTCATCGTAGATATAGTAAGAAACTTACAAGGATTTTAGACACCTTGAAGACTTTGGAACTCTTAAACTGCAGGTATAGCTTATGGTCAAGGACATCGATAGTCCTTGAAATGAAATTGATACATATGCAAGCAAAATGATCGTCAATATTAACTGGTACGAAGATGAGCTATGCATTTGATGGTAGGTGATGTCGTCACTCATCCAATCAAACACATTTATAATACTCAACATACAACTAGTTAGCGGTAAGTCGAGGTCGATCCATGGGACGGTGTGCTTTGGGTTCTAAGCCTACCTATCTCAATTTATGCTAGTGTCACAATTTGTTTGGGTTTGTAGTTGTGTTCTAGGCTAATGCAAGCAATAAAGTAAAACAAGCAACAAAAGGAAAGATGTAAACAAATGATTAAAAGTGCTAGGATATCATGGGGTCATAGGGGATTTATGGTGTTGATCATACAAACATGTTTACAATCATAAGCAAGCAATTAATGTTGTGGAGGAACCGAGTTGGTTTATGTCTTACGGTTCATAATAAGGGTTGGGTCCCGGAGCCGAATCGATTAGATTGTACAACACCTACAAGTCGACTTACTTTCATCCTAATCAACTTCTATGCATGGTCTAACAAGACTCGAGTTGGGTTATATCTTACAAGTCAAGTTGAGTAGATTAGAGATGGTTGTAAATGCAAGGATTCATAGGCTTAGCATTTCATCAAACATAACATGTGCATAAAGTTGACATCACAACAAGCAAGCAATTTAATCATGTGAACATATTAGATTAAGCATGAATCAATCCCATGTTGGTTTCCCTTAATTACCCACTAATCCTAGCTAAAGGACTACTCACTCATTATCAAGTTTAACATGTTAATAAGGTTGTCAATCATACTAACAAAGCCAAACATGATGAACAAGTAATAAAGATTAACAATAATTAAAACAAGGATTAAGAGAATTATACCTATGGAGATTCCAAAATAATAATGCAAAGAATAATAGAAGAACTTGATGATTGATGGAAGGTTGTCAATCTCCCAATAATAACACAATAATCTTCAATTACCCAATAATAAACTTGAATAATAAATTTGAACAATAATTATGGAAAGATTAATGTGTAATTTGTGGAAAGATTAAAGAGTAATCTATTCTAATCTACTCCTAATCTAATCTAAGGAAGGATTTTTCTAGCTAAAAAGATGTGTTAAAGGATTATTACAAATGGGGTATTTATAGTAGAAATTAGGTGGATGCATTAGGGTTAACTAAGGGCTAAACTAGTAATTACACTTTTGAGATTTGAGCAGGGAGACTTCGGTATTTTTCGAAGTAAGGGCGTCTTTCACAGAGCTTGAAGAACACGAAAATTGCTGTAAAGGAATCCGTGCGTATTGGAGTCGGGACGGGCGGATTCTGACTGGGGAAAACGGGCGGATTCAGTTGAATCCGGGCGGATTCTGAAAATGCAATCCGGGCGGATTTGGGAGAAGACGCACGGATTGTAGTTCACGTAGAAAGGAAAAGTTTCCTGTCCAGGAATACGCCCGTCCTGAGCGAAATATGGGCGTCCTGGGCTTCAACCCGAGCGGGTTGAATTTGACCCGAGCGGGTTGAGCTGTATCTTGAGCTCGGATTGTAAAACGGACGTCATTTTCTCATCCGGACTCCTATTGGAGTGATTCAAAAGCCTATATCACTTGTTTTTTCGACGCCGTTCCATCTAGCATATTTTCAGAGCCAAAGCAGCAACCCTTGGTTCGGTTTTCGAGCGATTTCTTCTTGTAATGCCTTCTCTCTCGTCATTCTTACTTTTAACCCTTTGATCCTTCTATATACACTTTATTCCTACATACTTGGCCATCATTCTTGCCTCCTCTTCATACTAGTCCATCTAATATCATCAATAAGCTTCCAAATATGCACGAAAGACGGGAATTTCCGCCTTATTATCTCCTTTTCTACAAAACATATGAAATGCGATAGAAAAGCAAATAGGAAGGTTTTGACCGATAAAATGGTCAGAGAATGTTATAATAGTATGCAAAATAGGCTCAATTAGGGGACTAAATGTGCGCAAATAATGATCACATCAAATATCCCCAAACCGAACCTTTACTCGTCCCGAGTAAAGAGGTGACAAAAACTAGACCTTTATTTAAACTAACCTACTAATATAACCGATATGAGACAATTAGCGGGTCTCACTTCGCCCCTTCAACTCACAACAAGACAACCATGAGGTAGGATGCCTTCTTGCAAGGCAAGGTCGGTCTTGCCAAAATGGCGACACATCCAAGCATTAAAGCACAACAAAATCAAGTAATGGATGCATCTACAAAAAGAATAGCCACTTTCCTCATCTAAGTGGCGGAAATTATCTACAAGGGAAGCAATTCAAGGGTACACACTCCTTCATAGATGCAATTTCTTCAAACTACTAAGCTTAGAAGGATACCAATAAATCACCTCCAAATTGTGTCAAGCTAGGGTACCTTTATCCTCAATTGTTAAATGCTTTTGTCAAGAGTAGACTCCTTATGGCGTTAGAAACACTGGAGGATCGCGGAATTCCCCCTCTTGCCTAGACAAGAAGAAGGGTCGTCCCCTCTCTACCATGCACAAAAATGGATACGATGGATAAAGGGATCAATAGATATTTGAGTTTCATTTTGGGAGTTTGCTTTGTTTTTGTTTTTCTCCCCAATTTCATGTGGCATATAACACTTGAGAACACTTTCTTTGCCATTTCTTTTTGATTTTTGGCTTTTCAACACTTGACAACTTTTCAACTTTTCTTTTCATTTCTTTTGAACATTTTCAAAGTCACCCCATATGTAGCGAGGGTGGCTTATATTTGAAGCTTTAGGAGTTCTATTTTTGCTCCTCTTTTCATTTGATGCCTTTTTGCAAACTTTCTTTCAGTTTCTTTTCATTTCTTTGAACTCAAATCAATTTCTTTTTGTGCCCATTCTCTTTGATGACAAAAATGTGGTAGAACATGAATGATGGATGGATGCATGGTTTCAAGGGTCACCTTGGAACAAACGGTAGCCAAGGAGTTATCACACCACAAGGTACTCCTAACTAGGCCTTAATCCATGAGTCAAAGGATACTAGCATGACACATCCTAGGGTGTTTTACAAGCATTCTAACAAGCAAAGTCTTAAGAAGAAAAAGCATCTACTAGGGCCTATATACACTTGTCAAGCTTCCCAAGTAGACGGTTTCACAAAATTTTTCTAACATGCAACTACATGCCATGATGCAACTAACATATATACATCCTAATGCATATGATTCTACCAACTAATATGCCATATAAACTAAATGAAAGTCCTAAATTAACATTGTTATACCGCATCAATCAAAATAAAGCCACATAGTCATTAACATAAAGAGGAAAAAGGAGATTGGAAAGATCATACCATGCGGTCTTCATGATCCTCATGTCTCGGATGTGGCGTAGTCGATCAATGTGAACAAGCAGAGAACAAGCACAATATATACAAACAATAAATACAAAACTACACTACAAAGGAAATGAACATGATTTTGGTTTTTTGATTTTTTTTTTCAAAATTTTTATGGTTTTTGATTTTATGAAATTAAAAGAACATATTTTTGTGATTTTTCAAAAAAATTTAATTTTTATGCATTTTTGGAATATAAATTATCATCCCCCACTTTATTTTGAACATTGTCCTCAATGTACATGTAAGAGTAGGAATAAAAAGGAAATACATGTTTTTGAATTTTTGATTTTTTTTAAAATAAAGTACAAATGCAATGATATGATATGAATGAATGCATGCTCTAGCTAAATGCAATTATATATGACATATGTAACAAATGAATGCAATCTAAACTATACTATATGATGCATGATTTCTAGTAAACTATGGTCACCTATGATCAAACCTCCCCAAATCGATTTAAACACTATTTCTAGTGTAGAAATGAATAGGTTTGGCCATTAGTGACTATGCATGAATTCTAATCTATATGAAACTAACTACATGAATCATGTGAGATATATTATAATGCAACTATACTATATGAACTACCTAATGTAAATGCAATATGAAATATAATACAAATGCAAGCTAAATGTATATGTATATAACTAAATGCAAGTGGAAATGTAATGCAAAGTGAAAGGAAAGGATATCTTACAAATGGTGGTTTGAGGGAGGACTCCACCAAACTCATTCCTTGTTGCCATGGTTATTTATGTTGTCCATGTTGCTTAATGCTCTCAATAACCGGTCAAAGGCTTTTGAATGGGCTTAATGTAAGCATAAATAGGAGATTGGTGATGTCAAAACGTAGTTTACCCATCTTTGCTTGGAATAGAACTTCCCAAACACTCTCCCATTTGTTTTGCGCTTGGCACTTGGCTTCTTACAATACTTCAAGCTAACAAGCACATGATTCTTGTCAATACAATGTATGAAGTGTTGCCCATATTCATCCGGAGGCTTCCACTCTTTACCATCTCTTTCAAATTCTATGATGATAGAGCATTGATTCATCAATCCTTCAATAGTAGAAGGAGAGTTCTCATTTCTTTGATGAGGGGATAGTTGAAGGATAAGATGTGGAGGAGTCAACTTCTCACCATTGAGGTCATTCATGCTTTCATTATCTTCACTTTCTTCTTGACCCTCCTTAGAACTTGAACCATTTCCAAAGAAAAGAGCTTCAATTTCTTCCAAACTATGATCAAAGGTGCCAACATCATAGTCTTCCTCTTGGCCTCTCAATTCCCCAAAGATTGCAAGTTCAAATTCATCAACCTCTTCTTTTAAAGTTTTACCTCCACTCCCATAAGTGTCAAGGGAACACACTTCCTCTACATGGGTCATAGAAGGAAATTGTCTTGGGAGGTCTTCCTCATCATCATCATCATCATCATAGGTATCCCAAATTGGAGAAGCAAGGCTAGTGTGGGAGCTAGATACATAAGGCAATTTAGACAAAGTGCTTGTCTCATAATTGGCCTCCAATTCATATTCACCATTGCTCTCCTCTCCAACTTCATCATGCTTCAATTCATCATCCACTCTTGGTCCATAATCAATCAAGCACTCCCCTTCCTCAAAAGTAACATCTTCATATTCACATTTATCATGAATGTTTGTAAAGTTGGGTACAAGTTGGAATATGGGGTGTTCAATACTTATGAATTTAGGAGGTGGTGGGGGATTCACAAGAGTAGCTTCATAATGCCATCCAAATTCTTCTTCACCCTCATTATCTTCCACTTCTTCTTCATTTAGCATTTGGGTGGCTTCTATTTGGGCAATTTGATTTGCCAACTTCTCACCATTAGTAACAATGTTTTTGAGAACATTGTCCCTAGCTTGACTCTCTTCCATCATTTGCATGAAGAGATTTTGTTGGTCCCTTAACATTTGGAGAACCACACTTTGCATGTCAAGATTATGCTCATTCTCTTGTTGTGGGTACATGGGAATTTGGTGGTATGGGTGTTCATTGTACGATGACATTCGACATTGATTGTAAAGTGGGTTTTGGGAGGGTGGTTGTTGTGGATGTTGGATGTGGGGGCTTTGGTAAGAAAAGTTGGGGTAGTGGTTAGGACTTTCATTGTATGAGTTGTAAGGTAGGTTTGTGTTGACTTGCTCCTCAAACTCCCCATACCCATAGTGGTCATACTCAAAAGATCCACCACATACTCCATGTGCCAAGCCTTCGGTCATCATCATAACTAGGACAAAGATATAACTACAAACAAGGAAACTACAAGAAAACGGTAAAAACAATCTTTGAGGAACAAGTTCCTCAAGGTTAGAGCAAAATCAAAATAGACAAACAAGAAAGAACTTAATCACATAGCACCGTCCCCGACAACGGCGCCATTTTGATGGTAGGTGATGTCGTCACTCATCCAATCAAACACATTTATAATACTCAACATACAACTAGTTAGCGGTAAGTCGAGGTCGATCCATGGGACGGTGTGCTTTGGGTTCTAAGCCTATCTATCTCAATTTATGCTAGTGTCACAATTTGTTTGGGTTTGTAGTTGTGTTCTAGGCTAATGCAAGCAATAAAGTAAAACAAGCAACAAAAGGAAAGATGTAAACAAATGATTAAAAGTGCTAGGATATCATGGGGTCATAGGGGATTCATGGTGTTGATCATACAAACATGTTTACAATCATAAGCAAGCAATTAATGTTGTGGAGGAACCGAGTTGGTTTATGTCTTACGGTTCATAGGAAGGGTTGGGTCCCGGAGCCGAATCGATTAGATTGTACAACACCTACAAGTCGACTTACTTTCCTCCTAATCAACTTTTATGCATGGTCTAACAAGACTCGAGTTGGGTTATATCTTACAAGTCAAGTTGAGTAGATAAGAGATGGTTGTAAATGCAAGGATTCATAGGCTTAGCATTTCATCAAACATAACATGTCCATAAAGTTGACATCACAACAAGCAAGCAATTTAATCATGTGAACATATTAGATTAAGCATGAATCAATCCCATGTTGGTTTCCCTTAATTACCCACTAATTCTAGCTAAAGGACTACTCACTCATTATCAAGTTTAACATGTTAATAAGGTTGTCAATCATACTAACAAAGTCAAACATGATGAACAAGTAATAAAGATTAACAATAATTAAAACAAGGATTAAGAGAATTATACCTATGGAGATTCCAAAATAATAATGCAAAGAATAATAGAAGAACTTGATGATTGATGGAAGGTTGTCAATCTCCCAATAATAACCCAATAATCTTCAATTACCCAATAATAAACTTGAATAATAAACTTGAACAATAATTATGGAAAGATTAATGTGTAATTTGTGGAAAGATTAAAGAGTAATCTATTCTAATCTACTCCTAATCTAATCTAAGGAAGGATTTTTCTAGCTAAAAAGATGTGTTAAAGGATTATTACAAATGGGGTATTTATAGTGGAAATTAGGTGGATGCATTAGGGTTAACTAAGGGCTAAACTAGTAATTACACTTTTGAGATTTGAGCAGGGAGACTCCGGTATTTTTCGAAGGAAGGGCGTCTTTCACGGAGCTTGAAGAACACGAAAATTGCTGTAAAGGAATCCGTGCGTATTGGAGTCGGGACGGGCGGATTCTGACTGGGGAAAACGGGCGGATTCAGTTGAATCCGGGCGGATTCAGTTGAATCCGGGCGGATTCAGTTGAATCCGGGCGGATTCTGAAAATGCAATCCGGGCGGATTTGGGAGAAGACGCACGGATTGTAGTTCACGTAGAAAGGAAAAGTTTCCTGTCCAGGAATACGCCCGTCCCGAGCGAAATATGGGCGTCCTGGGCTTCAACCCAAGCGGGTTGAACTTGACCCGAGCGGGTTGAGCAGTATCTTGAGCTCAGATTGTAAAACGGACGTCATTTTCTCATCTGGACTCCTATTGGAGTGATTCAAAAGCCTAGATCACTTGTTTTTTCGACGTCGTTCCATCTAGCATATTTTCAGAGCCAAAGGAGCAACCCTTGGTTTGGGTTTTGAGCGATTTCTTCTTGTAATGCCTTCCCTCTCGTCATTCTTACTTTTAACCCTTTGATCCTTCTATATACACTTTATTCCTACATACTTGGCCATCATTCTTGCCTCCTCTTCATACTAGTCCATCTAATATCATCAATAAGCTTCCAAATATGCACGAAAGACGGGAATTTCCGCCTTATTATCTCCTTTTCTACAAAACATATGAAATGCGATAGAAAAGCAAATAGGAAGGTTTTAACGGATAAAATGGTTAGAGAATGTTATAATAGTATGCAAAATAGGCTCAATTAGGGGTCTAAATGTGCGCAAATAATGATCACATCAGCATTCAAGTTGAAGGTATGACCACAGTGCTTGATGTACAAGTCCCAAATATGGAACAACGTATCGTAATACGCACTAGTCTGCGTCTCCTGTGCACAGGCTTCTTGGTTTTCCAACCATCGCATCACCACGTCCTGCGAAATATTTGTTCTTATAACTGGTTACAGAATATTTCCATTTGAATTATATAAAGTTCATCAACTAAATGTCATCTGAATTTAAAAGTCGATGCGTACCGTGTGGCGTATGCCTAGGAAAGCCATTCTTGGTACTTCGTTTGCATCTGACTCTATCTGATTCAACAACTTGGACCAACATTCAATAACAGTTGTGGACATTTTGCTATCAGGTAGCATTGACATAATCCCATCCCTACAAAGTACGGCATAGACTCCGTAATCTGCCAATTGTTCCCTGCAGCGTGAAATAAATGCGTCGTAAAAGATAAATTTGGGATATTAATATTATTTGCTTGGTTGAAGTTTGAACTTGAGTGAATTGAAATTTCAAAGTTGATGCTTAAAGTTTCAGAATGTGGAGGAGTCACTTGAAATGTGTAGTTTAGATTAAAATTTCAATAGTTGTGAGTTAGAATTTCAGAATGTGTCGTCAAAGTTTCAAAAAGTGATTTTGGTTTTTTATTTTCATCCGTTCGGTTGAAGTTTCAACTTGAAATAAAAATAAACAACCAATGCAACTTATATGGTAAGTGCTTACTCACATTACAAATATACTTCAATTGGCTATATGAACCAATACAGGTTAGACACCCAACTTACCTCGGGTCTAAATCGTGGTCGTCAAGGAAGCAGTAATCTGCTACGTGCTTCCTTATTGTGGTCATATCTTTCATTAGCAATTGGTTGCTCCTAAGAGTCTTAGATATGACAAGGGTTGTCAAATCAGCAAAACCGCAGTCAAGAGAGCAACCAAGACCATCACCGCTCCCCCTAGGACGACTTTTAACAGCTGATAACTCGATTCTTGGAGAATGAGCTATTGGAGTTGTTGGTTGAGGGGTAGTTGGATCGATTACACTTAAACGGGGACGCTTGGATCCTTCAACTCGTGGTTGGCTACTTCTTTTAGGGTAGGTGATTTAGAAGTGGTTTTGTGGATGTTGTTGGTCTTTGCATGCACAATAAGTTTACCTTCTTTGAATGATTTAGCCGCAGAAATAACCTCTTCCCTCGACTTGTTAATGTCACTAAGTACAAGCGTCGTCGCAATTTCAGCCTGTATGTTCATTGCGTCCATGGTGCCTAGCCCGCAGTCAAAGGGTTTGCCATTATAAAGGAGCATGTGAATCATCATATAGGTACCACAGTCATTGGCTGAGTATCCTAGACCTTGCCATGCAAAGTTAATGTTAAAAAGTTTAAACTCGGATACTGACTTGCCTTTATCTAACCCTTTGGAAACCAAATACTTGCCCATTTCGATTGCCTGTATGTATTTTGATGCGTGTCATTTATATGATGTTTTACAGCCTATTTTACACGCATTTCAGAGCTCAATTGAGTAGTTTTGCTACTATTTCCCTTGTTTCGTGTATTTCTTCCTTTTCTTGTGATTTTGTAGGAATATGAAGATTTCAGTGGAAAGTAAGCCGAACCCGTCCCTAATTACTTAGCATTGCATTTGACATGGAGTATTGACTCGAGGAATGAGCTTGGTGCGCATTTCAAGGCCTAAAGATAGCAAAAGCAAGGGTGCGTACGAGTTTAACAAGCAAAGAAGCATTTCACGATATTGCAGCCTCGTTCAGATGGCTATATCTCGAGTTCTAAAGCAGATAATCGAGTGATTCCAATTGGAGGTGAAAGCGTATCCTCTTAGCTTTCCAACGTCGCGTAGAACGCCTGATTTGACCAAGTAACGAAGAAATGACAGCTATTTTAAAATTAGTGCACGCTGCAGGAATCGTCAGAATGCAATTCTGTACAGCACCTTTGGTCGATCGACTGGCCTCAGTGGTCGATCGAACACCACGCGAGCTGATGCGCAAATTAAAAGATCGAGAATTAGAAAGCCCAATGTATTCTTAGGTTTAGGAATAAGAGTGCGTGATATTCCTATATAACTAACCTATGTTTTCAGAATAATTATCAGTTTTTTGGAGGAGAGACATGAGGTCTCGAGTTTAGCACAGTTTACATTCAAATACTTTAGTTTCTCAATAAAGTTCGCTATTTTGCATCTGGATTTCCTTTCGGCTTTCAGTTTCGGTATTTCTCAATCATAATTTCAGTCTTTAAGTTTATTATCTTCGTAGTTAGAATTGCTAGATTAGTTCCCTAAAGCCGTAATTTTCTTTGTTGCGAATTCTTGTTAAATCGTTTAATCATGCTTCCGTTCTTCGTTTTAATTGCTTTTGTAGTTGTAGTTAGAATTATTATGAGTAGCTAAATACCCCGTGCTAAGATGCGAAGGGATCTGTAGCGAAGACGACGTAGATTAGTAAACCTGATGTCGGCCTTTGGTCGATCGACTGGACCTGTTGGTCGATCGACTGCCTATAGTGGTCGATCGACTGACGCGAGATAGATTAGCACCGTTTCAATGTTTTAATTGCAATATTTGACAACGAGACCGAGAGGAGACTTGTTAAATGCTTAGTATTTGACCGACCCACAAGATCGAGAGATAGGGGAGGGAAAATAGATTAATAAATTGAGACGACTAAATTGCTAAGATCGAAAGATAAGTAATTTAGGTATTAGGAATCACTTTTCGGGCGAGAGCTAGTATTAGTGAGACCTAGGGACCAAAAGATAGTATAGGCCGAGAGGCGCCACTAGTTAAGAATGGACCGAGAGGACTTCTTATTTGCCCACCTATTGTGATTTATCGGACTTACTTAGATACCGTCAATCGCATTTGCAGTGAACCAATCGTCTTAGCTTCCCTTTTATTATTTTCTACACCTTTTTATTTAATTGCTTTAGTTATAGTTTTTATTTTATTTTCGCATTTAGATTTAGTTATAATCCAATCCAAAACCCCCACAATCAAGTACCCTTAGACTAGAATTAATAACAACTATCATCTCCCTACCTCCCTGCAGATCGACCCTTACTACCGCTTGCTAGTAGTAGTTTGGTTTTATAAATATTATTTTTGATACTCACATCGACAGGTATCATATTTGAAAATGGAAATGAATATAGATAATAAGCAAACATGTGAGCATTATATGTAGAAGGCAGATATATGAAATTCCTCAACAGCTTAAAGTTAAAAAAAATGCATGTCACGGCCTGCCGACCAAAGGATTTGAAATTGCAAAATTTTATTTCGCAAAAATGCAAATTCAGAAAATTTTATTTTAAGAACTCGAAATGCATGTCAGGGCCTGCCGACCAATTAATTTGAAAATTGCAAAATTTTATTTCGCAAAAAGGATAAGTTTAGAAAATTTTATTTTAAGAACTCAGATGCATGTCAGGGCCTGCCGACCAATGGATTTCAAAATTTTATTTTGAAAAAGAAGCTGATTTAAGGATTGGAAAATTTTATTTCACGAAAAGAGCTGGAGAATTGATTAATTTTGAAACTGGCAAAATTTTATTACGAGAAAAATGAGACTTTCTGAGAAGCCCCCACTTTGGACTAATCTGGAAGATGAATGACAAAGTAGTCGACTGAAGCAGTTAGTGACAAATATATGACACATAAAATGCAAATGCATGTCCTAGATATGATGCAAAAAAATGTTATTTTTTGAAAACATTTGAAATGAGATAGAAAAGGTTTTTGAAAACATTCGAAATGAGATAGAAAAATTTTTTATTTTTATTTTTTGAAAATATTTTTAAAAATATGGAGTCTGACCCAAATGTGATACAAGTAGAAAGACTAGACACTATTATTTTGGAAGTAACTTAAATTCTAACAATTTCTCTGGTGTGGAGAATGATTGTATCATTTTTACTTGACTTGTTAATTTGAGTTATATTTTTGACGAGTTCTGCCCTTTTTAAAGTAACAAGCTCTATCAATTACGTAGAACTAATACCATAGAAACAAAATACTTTTGTGACCGTATAAACTTAGTGTACATCCCCCGAAGTCTTAGATGCTGAACGAGGGTGATAAATGGATTGGAGTAGAAGGTTCTATGGTGTTAGACGACACTGGAGATCTGTGTGCCTCTCTCACTCACCTAAATGAATGAAAGGATCGTCCCAAGAGGAATGGAGATAATGAAAATGTGGATTGATTCGTCTAAAAAAGGGAAAATGACTATTTTGGAATTTGAATTGCTGACTGGAATTGTTTTGTCTTGTGAAATTTTGAAAGCTTTGAGACTTTTGATATTGTATCCATTTGAGATCCTAATTTTTTTGTCTTTGACTTTTGAGACTTTTGAAACCGGATTTGTATCTTTGAGATCATGTATTTTTTTATTTTTGTCTTTGACTTTTTGACACTTCCGTCACTACTAGAGTTGATTGCAACTTTGACTGGAATTTTCGTTGACTTATGAGAGTCTTTGATTGAATATTTTTTAGCTTGTATTGGTACTTGGACTCACATCTTAAGTTCATTTTAAGGGACTAATGGTCACCTCTCTTGTTTTAATAGCATGGAGTGTGCGCTCCCGTGTCTTATTTGTTATGTTTGAACACGGGTGTACTAAGAATCTGGTTTGAATATGTTCGAGCTAATTTTCTAGCATGAATGGGAATGAGTGATAATATTTGTTGAAATGGTCATATGAGTTTGTGCTCATCTGGTAGTCATTTGGAAATATGGAAATTGACGAATCTGGTAGATAAAGAGTTGTGCTCATTTGGTAGTCATTTAAAATATGGAAAGTTGACTTAATCCTGGTAGAAAAATGGAATCTCCAAACCTGTAGGTCACCTGAGACACATCGATCGAGGAATTATCACACCACAGATGGAAAAAGTGGTCAAACGCACGCCTCGCTTCGTTTTGATTCTAAGAAGTCGATTGATCTACACTACATGATACGCCCTAAAGTAATTCAAGTCTATTCTACTAGTTAAGGGTAAAAAGTAGAACAAGTGACTAATAAAAATGACATATGCTCTTTTTTTTTGGACTCAAAAAGGACTAGGATGGTCCTATTTTATAGCGAAATGTTAAGTGTAGTAAATTATAGGTAGTGACAAATTAGTAATCACATGGTGCCCTTCCAATATAATTGTGGATTGCTCTTTCATGGCAAAAGACAAATGAGCTATGGTAGGTCAAGTTTGAATTCATGGAATAGGATTAGCCTGCTTTGACTACAATTTCTTTTTGTTGGAAAATGACGAGAGTAACTTGGAAGTGGCAAAGGCGTTTTATGTGTAACATTGTTGTACAAGTTTCTAACACAGATCACAATTGAGTCTTTTTTTTTTAAAAAACAAAAATTATCATGGAGAATAAAAAAAGGAAAAAAGTAAAAACAAAAAAACAAACTGTTTTTTAAATAAGACCCCTATTTTTAGAAGAAAGAAATAAATTGAGAAAAGAAGAAACTTTTTTTTTAAAGACCAGAAAAGGAGTTTTTATATATTCCCACTGTGGGATCCCTGAAAAAATCACTTTTTTGAAAAATATATAAATAATGTGGAGTCGCCAGTAAGTTTTATAAAAAACATACAAAAATAAGTTAACGGAAAAGACCCTTTTGATCCTTGGAATGGGGACTGATCCGTCACTCCGGTCTGAACCAATGATTGCGGATTCGGGGGTAAAGGTACGGTCAGGGAAGGTGTTAGGCACCCAGACCGCCCATCAAACTGACGGCCTCACTATTTATTTATAATATTATATATTTGACGAAATTTGACGATAAAAAGATTAGTTATACAATTTTATACAAGACAAGATGAAACAACCTATAAACAAAGACGAATTAAATAGGTTAGTTTATATACAATTATACAAATTATACGATAAATAGGGAAAATAAATAAAAAGACAAAATATAAGAATTAAATAAAAAGAAAGAGTAAAGAAAAAACTTATTTGAATCTGGTACCCTCAAGCCTATGTGGATGTTGACTATTAATGAATTCCGACTTTGTTGTTAATTATTGGCTCTTATGCGCTTATATGGAGTTGGGACAATTTATTTGTATGAAGTTTGATTTGAAACTGGGATAGAATATTTGAGACAGTTGATTTGAACGAGTATGGAATTTATGGCTCGGATATTGTGTGTCGCTGGTTTTTGTGTTTGTCCGTCCCCCCGTCTGTGAAGAGATACCATGTGTGTTTATATAGTATTCCGGACTTCGAATTTGTATAAGGTTTGGGTTCTGAAAAGATAATAATTCCAACTTAGAAGAGTCCTTCCCTGTTTCACAAAGCCTATTACTATTCTTGACATGAGTGTGTTTCCATGCACACGATTCCTTGCTGTTTTGTTTTTATCCTTTTTGCTTGCTTCATAATTAAATTCCTTGTATCCAAATTTTATCACCAATGTACACATATATCCGTATATAACTTGGGTTGTTGAAGATTCCTAAACCATATTATCCTTCCGCAAAATTGTTTATCTTAATTTTATGCATATGGACTTCTTGGCTCCACTCAATAATTGTTTTCTACGTAGTAGAATGTACTCAGTACATACTTTCGATTCTCCTTGTCCTTGGTTTTGGGCCAATCGTAAATTCTCGGATCAATTTTCAACAGATAACGTCCACAATTTATTAACTGGTTCACAATGGATTGAATGGGATCAAAGGATGGTTTTAGGCCATTTTGAGTAATTTATGGAAAAATAAGCGTAAAGAGTCGTCAATTATAATATTGTCAATTTTCATTTAGTCATTTAATTTTAGCCTCATCATCGGGTACCCGTAAGGCTTGGTAGACATTTTGAGGTGTCTACAATTCGTAATTGTTAAAGTTTCATATTGTTGAATATAACATTTCAAAGTTGGCGGTTAAAGTTTTTGAGTTAAGTTTTGTGAGTGAAGTTTCAAACTAGTGGTTTAAATTTCAGAGAATGTATGTTGAAATTTGAAATTGGAAGTTTCAGTAAATGTCAGTTAAAGTTTTGAAGATGACGTTTGAAGTTTCAGTAAATGTGAGTTAAAAGTGCAAAGTTCAGGTTTTAATTTTTTGTAGAATAGAATGTATGTCAACTGGTTAAAAGTTTCAGAAATTGTAGTTAAAATTTCAAATTCCACGGTTAGAGTTTCACTAGTAAGATTATGTTAAAATCCATGTAGACTCTTGAAGTTTCATTTTTTGGGGTATAAAATTTCATAGTTCGCAGTTAAAGTTTCTAAACTAAATGTTGATTAAAGTTAGCAAGTACTGGTTTAAAGTTTCAGACAATGGGTGTTAAAATTTGGAGTTGAACGTTTAAAGTTTTAATATCGTCTTGTTGCTAAATTTTCAAAAGTTGATGAATGACTTGAAGTTTTAATACTGTTTTAGGAGTAGAATTAAAGGTACAAAGCTTGGGTGGAATGACTTACAGTTATAAATGCAATATTTGAGATAGGTAAAGTATCGAAATCTTATTTGTATGAACGGTTGTCAAGGTATTCAACCCGCTTTATGGGAAATTTATACATACACAACTATAGTGAGGCGAATCACCCGATAACCCGGGAATGAAGACCGAGGAAATCCAACATAAACCTATTAATAAAACTTACAATTAAGAATATTAAAATTATAAATCGAGATAATAATGGGTTTAAAAGGTTACACATACCAAATCGAATCCAAATTTGAAATTGAGATACACAATCACTGACCCAAATGTCCCATGTTGTGAATATATCTTTAGTTAGGTCTAGAACTTCCCCCTTTTGTTTGGCTTCCCAAATTTGGAGTACAAGACTCTGTCATAAGATAGGGAACTCATAAAAATTTCACACTTTGTTGTGAAAAGTAAGTAACTGTGAAAAATGCGCACATACAGTGTGGCTAAGCCCAAAGAAACAGCGGGAAGTTTGGACTGGGGCAGTTTTATCAGTCATGATCTTGTTGAGTAACAGAGACCAGCACTCGATAACAGTGTTCATGATCTCAAGACCGAGTTCTAACGACCAAATGTCCTCCCTCGGAATGAAGTACAGTCTTGTGTAGGATACGATTGTTTTCCTACAAAAAATGTGCAACTAGGAAGTCAATACAACAAAAGAAAGGGTATACAGTTCTTATAGGTAAAACAATATCAACTAATATAAAGTTCTTATAGGTTACTTACAGTTTACTATAGTTCTCCGATTTATTGAAGATGTAATCCATTACATCCTTCCTCCGGCTAAAAACGAATGTGAATAGTCTGTTGTTGGGGCGTAAAACATCAGACACAAAAACCTGGCTCGGATCGGGTCCACCACAATCAAAAGAGCAACCGAGGTTCTCAGGGACAATAGACATGCAAGAAAGTTTGGTTTTTGAATGAAATAGGAATGGATGGTGAACACCATCAGTTTGAGGGACATATATTGCAGGAGCCTCTTTATTTGCCTCATCCAAACCTTGCACCATATCATCTGAACACTGTTCAGGTACGTTGACACGGCTATCGCAACCCTGTCAAAGATAAAACCTAACGGTCTCAACTAAAATGTAGTAGAGGCAGTCGAGTATCGAATCCACAGGGAGGTAATGTAATTATCAGCTATCTAATTCTAGTCCTAAAGTAACAATTGGGGGGTTTTGTTGAATTGGTTTCTAAACTACGAGATTAAAGGAAAGAGAAATAAAGTAAGAGCAATAAGGGCAGGAAAAACGGTTTAAACTATCAATAAGAGAGGGACATGTCAGGATTTCAGTTCACTACGGTAGTCCAGTGACTCAGCTGTAAATGATTCAGACGAACTAATGTGAGACGGATGTTGAAAGGTCCTTTCGGTACACTTTCTATCCTAAAATACCACTAACTTAACTTTCATCCTCATTAGGGTAGTCTACTGTTTATAGCAGGCCTATTTAGTCCAATCTTTGGATCCAGGATTAATTTTAGCCAGATTAAAGGGTGACATAGAAGCGTGCACTCAACTAAGTCGAATAAATATAATTAAATTTCTATAGTGATAGAGTCTCGTAATTAATTCGTCTAATTCATTCACTATATCGTCACATTTCTACCGCAGATCCCCTAATCCCAACATGAAAGGGGTTTAGCTACTCATAACGCTAATTAAACTAACAGCAAACAATTTTCCAGCAGTAAACATAATGAAATAACCAATAAATCGCATAAAGAGGAATTAGGGCAAAAGGAATAATAAGAAAAACAAATAATTAAAGCAACAAAAAGGTTAATTATTATTAAAGGAAGAGAAGGGAATTACAATCCAAGCGATTCCGGTGTAAAGAACACAAAATCCGAGTAAAAGCAATCCCGAAATGAAGTTACAATGAAGAGGAATAAAGCAACGTAACGAGTTTTACAGTAGAGAGTTGATAATATGAAAGATAGATCCTAATTAACCTAGTAAAGTGTGCTTAAATAGCAAACAAAATAAGTTTAGCGAAATAAATAACTCACGGGCTGTTTAAAGCCCAAAACCAACGAAACCACTCGATCGAGTGGATTAAAACCACTCGATCGACCAAGTCTTCAGCAAAATCCACTCGATCGACCAGATAGTTACTCGATCGAGTGAATTGTCTTTTTGCAACTTAAGGATCGAGTAGTAAACTACTCGATCGACCATCTTTGGGTGTAGAAACCACTCGATCGAGTGGAAAAACTGCTCGATCGAGTGCTTCATCTTCAATTCAGCTCAAGTCCGCCACCAAATGCCTGGTAATGCGTGCCACGACGCTTCCAAACACAGTATCTCACTCAGGAAGATCCCGTCTCCTCTAAATGCATGCAAAAAGGACGAAAAAGGGTACGATTCCACTACTTTCGCGTTCATTTCTACAAAATGGACATAACGAACCAAAGTAGCCAATTCGGCGCAAAAATACCATAAAAATAGTATGAAAATGCGTAGAAATACGTGCTGAAATAGGCTAAAAAGACTATACATTAGGCACGTATCAAATCTCCCCAAACCGAACCTTTACTCGCCCTCGAGTAAACTCAAAACTATACATTAATGGAACGGAAATGATAACTCAGAGCTAGCTTAACTTGTCTACTTGAACCAATTTAATGCAACAAAAAATTAACAGTTAAAGCTAAGCAGTCAATATGCAAACGAGTTATAAGCTGTTCAGAAATATAGCTGACCTATCGACCTTGCAAGACCAACAAAATCGGACTCTCTCGTGGTCACTCTTCTCTCATGAAGCAAAGGGTGAATGTTATATGTAAGAGAGAGAAGAAGAGATAGTCACTCACCTAACTGCGACCTACATAGCATGCATGCAACAAAAATGAAAGACAATTTAAGTACTAATGCACACACTCCAACTAATAATGTCCGTCACAGCCGAGGGCTTACAAATAATTTGGGAATAGTGAGGTTCAGGTGAGAAAAGGCAAAACATGTTATGGAAATGTGGAGGTAAAAGCGTCAAGCTAGTTCCTAACAGGACCATAATGAAACATCCGAATCTCAACTGACTGAAAAACTAAGTACAAGTGCCCATCATTTGGCACAAAGCTCACTAAACTCAAACACAATCTCCTAAAAAAATATGGGATAAAACGGAGGAGTCAGACGGTCACAAACTTCCCTTTTTTTAATACCGTCTGAATGAACCAAATCAAATAAATCAAACTTTTTCCAATTCTTTCTTTTCCTTCACTGTACACGTGATATTCTTTTTTTTTTCCTTTTTTTTCTTTCTTTCTGTTTCACGATTTTCTTCTTTTTTTTTTTCTTTTTCAAAACCCTTTTTTTTTCTTTCCTCCTTCCTCAATTCTTATACCAACTCCAAACAAGTAATACGGACCAAACTGCAATGGAAAATATACCTCAAAAGAGCATACTAACTAGCTTGACTGGGCAGGCTTAGTTTGGGATGTAGCTAATGGGTCAAAAAGGCAAATTTGGCTAATGTGGAGTTAAAATGGGTGAAAAATATAAGGAAGGGGAAATTTGCAAGCACCTCCCTGCATGTGACACCAACCACAAACCCGAATATGTGCATTTGACTCGAAATTGAATGTCATAAATGTGAAAAATAGATGAACATGCTATGCAAGGAGTACTACTCAAAATTCCTAATGAACTGGTCATGAATGTCACCAGTTATGGGCTCTAATATCTCAGAATTTTTAAGTAGTTTGCCAATTTATAGGTTAAGTCTAAACAGTCAGCTTATATTTGAATAGAAACTCGTAGATTATGCGTATGACAAAGCTAAAAAACTATCAACAGAAGTGCAAGGCTCAAGCAAAAAGACAAGTTATAGTGCATTGTCATCATGGAAATCTACCGTTCCGACTCAACCTATATGCAAAAATAAACGTGAAAATGTTTTGATTTTTTGAAATTTTCTAGTTTTTTTGGATTTTTGATGGAAAATAAAGAACAATGCAAGCTGAAAAATAAACGTGAATGCAAAAACAAATGCAGATGCAGACTCAAAAGGATGCAATACCCTCCTCAAACCAAAATGGACAACGCCCTCGTTGTCCTCCAGCATACACCAGTAGATATATAAAGGGGAAAGGGAATATACAACCAGCAAAATGAAAAAAACAATGAAATAAAAGAGACAAAATAAAAGAGTGAAAGATACATACAAAATACAAACTTCCCCAAACCAGCCAGAAAACTGGGGAAGTGAGTAGTCCAGTAGCTACTCGTCGTCGTCAATGCTCTCACGGCCAACCTCCGCCCTGTACTCCGGGTCCTCCTCCTCTCTCTCCTCCTCCACTCCTCAGTGCGAGCTCTCTCCACTGCAACCTCGGGGTCCTCTTCCTCCTCCTCCTCCTCTGACGCCGGATACCCCTCAGCTGGGTACCGGAAGAAGGAAGGGTGTGGCCAACCCTCCGGGATCGGTCTGTGTCGCCGCAAGTGGTACTCGTACGGGGTGTAGGGTCAAAGATAAGTCCCACTCCATACGAGCCGACGCTCTGCAATCTCACGCAACAAATCAGAACGGCGCCCCCATGGTCTACGATCGCGGCGCCACAAAAGGAGGAGGTAGTCTAAAAGTGGCCGGTAAGACCGCTCATCACCGTCGGTGGTAGGTGGAGTAGGAGTAGGAGTGGTAGTAGTAGTGGGAGTAGGGGTCGGATCGGGAGTAGCCGTGGAAGGCTGGGTACTCCCTGAAGGTCTGGGTGGAAGGTGAAGCTGAGGTAGTGGTGGCAGACGGTGGCCCTTGCGACGGTGAGGCAAGGGCTCAAGACGGGGAGAGTCGACAGGGTAAGTCAACGGACAAGGAGCCGTCTATCTTCCAAGTCCGGTAGTCCGGGTAAGCCAATGCGAGAGAGTATGGCGTCCGGACTCGCAGCCTCTCTCCGGCCGAGGTGCGCAAGTCACGAGGCCAAACGGGGAAAAGGCGACGGCAAGAATGGTGGCTATGCCACCGCAGTAATGGTCCCCGCCTCCTTCTTCCCCCCGGCTCGGAAGGTACCGGACGGTCAAGTGGGCAATGTTGAGGGTGAAGTGACCCTCGCAATCGACGTTCGTAACCGCCCCCGGGATGGAGAGCTCGTTGTTGGTAATGTTCTTCGGCTCCTTTCGGCCGAAGATAGTGCTCCCCATCGCCTAAGGAAAACACGGACACGGGGTAGGTGGACCGATGGAGCTTTCGCTCCCCGAAAGTGGTCCGGGCCGGACACCGCCAAAGGCGACGGTAGACCTTCCTCGGGCGCGATCAAGCCCGTAGAGGAAAGGTCAAGTAACCTACCAAACTCCGCTAATGGCATCGGAAAAGTCCGGTTAAGCAACCGAGAGAAGAGACCGAAAGGCTGTCGGGGTCGATCTTGTGCGCATCGGGGAGAAGGTGAAAGAGCGAGAAACTCGAGACTCGGCTCTAAGAAGATACTGACCTATCATAGTGATGAGGCCAGGCATCCCCGTGGCCCGTAGTAGGTCACAAACCGACTCGTAAATGCCGAGTCTCGTAAGCGCCGATTCCTCTAGGAATCGGGAAGGTACATGCACACACTTAAGCAGGTTATAAAATTTTGTTCGGTGTAAAGCGTTGACGAATAATACTGCGGATAATCAGGTGAGGGTCGAGGAGGTGTCCCCTCGGATCGTAAATGATGCATGTGTAGAGCGAAAGCGGCGTGGGTGTGGAAGTGCTAGGAGCGGAGGTAGAGGTAACGGGAGAGCCGGCGTAGCTCGAGAGTGTCTACGACCCGGCCTCGGAACTCAAGCGAAGCTCGTGAAGCGACGGTGTGAGGAACCGGGGGACTGCTCCGAAGGCAAAAACACGATCGCGGGCGAGTCCGCCACAGGTGTAAAAGTAGAGAGTGGTGCAGAGGTAGTGGCTACTGTGGTCACCACTGAAGAGGAACTAGCAGCAGTGCTAGCTGTGGTGGTGACCGTGGAGGAAGTGGTAGCCTGAACTGAGCTCGCAGCTGAGCTCACTGGAGTAAAAACCGTCCCTGCAGCTGAAACAAGGAAAACTGGAGCTGCACTGGTAACTAAGGCAGTGGTAGTGGCAACAGCAGGGGCCACTGACTCACTCAAGGAAGGGCTGGAGGACGAACTAGTAGGTGGCAAAGAACTAGAATCCATCCTGAAAACATAGGGAAGGGGTGTGATAAGAAAACAGCTGCTAACCGTGGCTAAAACAGCACGTAAAACAGCATGTGACCCCTAAAAGTCAAAAAATTCAACTCTACAGCATAGAATTCCCAACAATCCTTAAACAAATTCGAATTACAGCATGTAATGGCGATAGCGGACGGGAGTGGCAATTAACAACAGCATCAAGTGAGAACAACTGAGGTTAATTAAAGCAATGCAGCATAAAGATCGTCTGACAGTCGAAAAATTCGACTCAAGCAACCCTAATCGCAGTTTCTGTGCAAAGGTTCAGTGAAAACATGGCTAAGCATCGACGGGAGTGCGATTTCAGGTAACAACCAGCAGCAAAATCGCAACAAAGATGCTAACTAGGCAAGATACAGCAGCAATAACCCAAGTGACAATCGAAAAACTCGAATGTCCTGAACCAAACCACAAAAATCGTGTGAATTTCGAATTGAGCATGCAAGACAGCGAGGAAGGGGAATTATGATCATCAAGTAAGCTAAGCAAGGGTAATAAACACAGACAAGTCGAAAAAATTTTAACTAAACATGGATATTCAAACCCTAAATCAATTTTCCTCATAAAATTCCAATTAATCGAAATCAAAAAACAAAGAAGGTGAAGGAAATGCTTACTTGATGAGATTGATCCTACAATTGCAATTAATCCTCAAATAAACAAGCAACAATGGCGAATTTTCAGTCGAAAAACCCGCAAACCCGAAAACCCTTTTAAAACTGCGAAAATGAACACAAATAAGGGTGAATTTAAGGGGCTTTTGAAGATTAATATGAAAACAATGAAATGTAGGAAGCGGATTTGGTGATTTGGGCAAGAAAATGGGGATTTGGGGGAGTTTAAATCGCAATTAGGGTTTTGTTAGACGAAAATTAGGATGAAATGAAAGTTAGAACAAAAACATAAGAGTTTAAGGCGAAAAACTTCCTGTTCATTTCACTCGATCGAGTGGTTTTAAACCACTCAATCGAGCACTTTTATGGTCTAGCTGCTTGGTCGAGTAAAATTTTACTCGATCGACCAATCCCTTTTATTGCTTCACTCGATCGACTGGAAAAAACACTCGGTCGACCAACTTTTCACTCGATCGAGTACAAAAAGTACTCGATCGAGGACTTTTCTCGCGTAAGCTCTTGAATTTTCGTCTTTTCTCCCTTGGAATGCGTGAAACTTCCCCAAACCTGCATAAAAACACACGCAAAAATTTCCCAATATACCAAATACGCATAAAAACAATCTATAGTCTTACGTCTATGCTAAAAACTGTCTAAACTAATTGTCCTAATTAAAATGCAATAAAACAAATTCAAAAGAAATTCAAAAATTATCTATTACAAAGTGTTACACGGGGCATTTCCCCGTTTAATTCCCAACAAATTTCAGTAGCCCCTCGGAGGGCTCCTGACTGGAGGACGTCACCTCAGCAACATTGACTGTCCTCCTCAACTTCCATGAGCATGAATTATCACTTGAAACGGTAGGAGGGAAGTAGTTCACATCCACGTAAGCACGAACTTTCCTCGTCCTTGCTCCTTTATCACCAGCTTTAGCGTCATCATCTTCAATTTGATTGATAACAATTGTACCATGTCCTTTGAGAGCTCCTTCATTGCTTTCATCTGTACCTGCAGCAAGGAAAACAGACGAACTTTCCTCCTTTTTGCTCTCAGTCTGAGGCGGAGGGTTAACAATAGCAGCACGATTCTCCAAATTTTCATCTGGAGTGTCAATAATAGGATCAATAGAAGAGAGAGCATTGCAAGGCTGGGCTTGCATGGGAGCTCTCGGAACTTAGATCGATGAAAAATCGGCTCCTCGTCCCGTACGAAAGGTCAAAGTCTACCCCCCCGACGTCTATAATCGCACGGCGATGAGATGAAATGGTCTCCCTAAAATGATAGGGGTGTGTGCATCTTCGGGGATGTCTAAGACAACAAAATCAACGGGAATAAAGAACTTCCCGATCTGAACAGGTACGTCTTCTACTACACCTAGTGGCCGTGATAAACTACGGTCGGCCATCCGGACAGATCATGTTGGTACAACTCGGCTTTGTCAAACCAAATCTCTTAGCCGCAGAGACAAGGTAGGACACTCACGCTAGCGCCTAAATCGCATAGCGCGTTATCAATCAAATGCATACCGAGATGACAAGGGATCGAAAAACTACCCGGGTCTGATTGCTTAGGAGGTAACTTATTTTGAAATAGGGCTGACCCCACCTCAGTTAAAGCTACGGTCTCATTATCATTAATAGTCCTCTTACGCGCTAAAATTTCTTTCATAAACTTTAAATAAGAGGGTACCTTAGTCAGCAACTCAGTGAACGGCACAGTGACTTCCAAGCTCTCCAAAAGTTCGACAAATTTGCCGAATTGTTGATTGGCCTTTGTATTCTGTAGCCGCCTCGGTAAGGGAACCGTGATTGGTATCTCGAGTCCCTTGTTTCTCGCTTCCAAAGTATCTTCCGGTGCAAGTTCTGTATCCTTTGGACGCTTCTTACTTCTCGAACGAGGTCTTTCTGGTGATATCACGCTTGAACGAGCACTAGCAGGCTCTCGAATAAGCTTCCCGTCTTCAATACTACTCGATCGACCAGTTTGCTCATTCGATCGAGCAGTTCCTTCATCAATGTCAGTCGATCGAGTACAATTTCCACTCGATCGACCAACTCCACTTTATGCTTCACTCGATCGAGTAGATAAACTACTCGATCGAGCAGTTTGCTCACTCTGTTTACTCGATCGAACACCAGATTTCAGTCGATCGAGTAACTGCTTTCTCGTGAGCCCTTTTTTCTCAACAGAACACTGTTCATCATCAGTTTTAGACTTCCTCGGGTCGGATTTCAACACTTCTGGTCCCTCATAAGAAAGACCGCTTCTCAATCCTATCAGATTTACCGTCTCATGTGGATTCTTCTCATTTTGAGTCGGTAAATGACCCTGCTTCCTCGAGGATTGATTCGCGGCCAATTGGGCAACTTGAGTTTCAAGTGCCTTTATAGACGCGTCCTTCTGTTGATTTTGTTGATCACTCAGCTGTAGCTGCTTTGTAATGGATTGCAACATAGACTTTATCTCACCTATTTAACTCACCCCACCGGAAGATGAGGCACCATGGTTAGGAGGATTGAAAGACGGAGGCTTCTGATAGCCCTGTTGATTCTTATGTGGAGGAATATACGGCTGCTGCTGGTTCGGAGGAGGAGTGGGATTGAGCACATTCTGACTACTCCACCTCAAATTGGGATGGACGTTTGGCTCGTAATAAGTGTTGTTCTGCCTGTAATGTTGAAAGGCAGCACAAGACTCATAGGAGTTGGGACAATGATCTGAAACATGTCCCTCTCCTCCACATCTTCTACAGACGAAAGGACCGTCGACACAAAGATTCACCGATACATCCCTCCTTTGGAAGATCCTCCCAACTCATATTTGTCAAATCTCGCAAGAAGAGCTTCTAGTGCGGCTACGAGAAGAAGATTCAAGACTCTTCTTTGATTGCCTTTGGAGTTCCCATATTCAGCCTTATGGGTGGCCAAATCATCAATGATCTTCCACCCCTTAGTCTCTCCCATGTTCTCAGCAAATCGGCCATTAGCTGCAGCATCCAAAATAGCTCTCTGATTGTCGTACATCCCATTATAAAACTGATTACAAAGACTCCACTTCTCGAACCCATGATGCGGAATGGTTCGCACCAGCTTCTTAAAACGGACCCATGGTTCATGAAAGTTCTCATCAGGCCCCTGTTTAAAGCTCGTGATCTGAGCTCTAATGGCAATAGTCTTTGATGCAGAAAAGTACTTCTTGTAAAATGCTAAAGCCATGAATTCGATCGATTACCCCATGAGCGGCCCGGTCCCAGATCCCTATACCACTCCCTTGCAAAGATCGCGGGTGAGAAAATAAACATGGTTTCTTTTATCTGATCCGGGGTCACGCCAGTTGGTGGGGGTATGGAGCAGCAATAATCGATAAAGGTCTCCATGTGCTTAGCTGCATCTTCATTTGCAGCCCCCCCGAACTGGTCAACCAAGTTGATATAAGAAGGCTTTGGTTCGAATTTTCTTGCCTCCCCTGGTAGTACAAATCCCTTATAGAGATTCGCAGCTGTCGGTTCAGAGTGACTGGCAATGGTTGCTTCTTCGGCCATTTCTAAAAAGTCCGGAGAAGTGACTGTCTCAGCTGATGAATTGGAAACTGGAGATGAAGGTGGATCCTCCTCAAACAGATTATTCTCGTAATAGCTAGACAGAGTACTCAGCTCTTCCTCTGTCGGTAATACCCTAGTTGATCGCCTCAACTCACGCAAAGATTTCTCAATCTCAGGATTATAAGGCAATAATTCACCACCCTGTGACCTGCGCATAAAAAGAAGCTACAAATAGAATATAAGAATAGTTTAAGGAACAGGTGCCCCTTAAACTAAAAGAAAGACTAAAAATTAAAACAACAAACAATTTAAACAATTGCCTCCCCGGCAACGGCGCCAAAATTTGACACGGCTATCGCAACCCTATCAAAGATAAAACCTAACGGTCTCAACTAAAATGTAGTAGAGGCAGTCGAGTATCGAATCCACAGGGAGGTAATGTAATTATCAGCTATCTAATTCTAGTCCTAAAGTAACAATTGGGGGGTTTTGTTGAATTGGTTTCTAAACTACGAGATTAAAGGAAAGAGAAATAAAGTAAGAGCAATAAGGGCAGGAAAAACGGTTTAAACTATCAATAAGAGAGGGACATGTCGGGATTTCGGTTCACTACGGTAGTCCAGTGACTCAGCTGTAAATGATTCAGACGAACTAATGTGAGACGGATGTTGAAAGGTCCTTTCGGTCCACTTTCTATCCTAAAATACCACTAACTTAACTTTCATCCTCATTAGGGTAGTCTCTCGTTTATAGCGAGGCCTATTTAGTCCAATCTTTCGATCCAGGATTAATTTTAGCCAGATTAAAGGGTGACATAGAAGCGTGCACTCAACTAAGTCGAATAAATACAATTAAATTGCTATAGTGACAGAGTCTCGTAATTAATTCGTCTAATTCATTCACTATATCGTCACATTTCTACATTGCATCCCCTAATCCCAACATGAAAGGGGTTTAGCTACTCATAACGCTAATTAAACTAACAGCAAACAATTTTCCAGCAGTAAACATAATGAAATAACCAATAAATCGCATAAAGAGGAATTAGGGCAAAAGGAATAATAAGAAAAACAAATAATTAAAGCAACAAAAAGGTTAATTATTATTAAAGGAAGAGAAGGGAATTACAATCCAAGCGATTCCGGCATAAAGAACACAAAATCCGAGTAAAAGCAATCCCGAAATGAAGTTACCGTGAAGAGGAATAAAGCAACGTAACGAGTTTTACAGTAGAGAGTTGATAGCATGAAAGATAGATCCTAATTAACCTACTAAAGTGTGCTTAAATAGCAAACAAAATAAGTTTAGTGAAATAAATAACTCACGGGCTGTTAAAAGCCCAAAACCAACGAAACCACTCGATCGAGTGGATTAAAACCACTCGATCGACCAAGTCTTCAGCAAAATCCACTCGATCGACCAGATAGTTACTCGATCGAGTGAATTGTCTTTTTGCAACTTAAGGATCGAGTAGTAAACTACTCGATCGACCATCTTGGGGTGTAGAAACCACTCGATCGAGTGGAAAAACTGCTCGATCGAGTGCTTCATCTTCAATTCAGCTCAAGTCCGCCACCAAATGCCTCGTAATACGTGCCACGATGCTTCCAAACACAGTATCTCAATCAGGAAGATCCCGTCTCCTCTAAATGCATGCAAAAAGGACGAAAAAGGGTACGATTCCACTACTTTCGCGTTCATTTCTACAAAATGGACATAACGAACCAAAGTAGCCAATTCGGGGCAAAAATACCATAAAAATAGTATGAAAATGTATAGAAATACGTGCTAAAATAGGCTAAAAAGACTATACATTAGGCACGTATCATACGTCTGCTGCAACAACAGCCGCAACCAAATCCCCCGAAGAAAGCGACTCAATCGTAATCTCTTCTTCACGCACCTCCTGGATAATGGCATTTACTTCAGCAGTAGTATAAACCGGCGCAGAACCAATCAGTTGTGTAATAGACAAATCTGGTACTTTTTGTTGAATTCCTTGGACATCCCCAATAGCTTGTACATCCATCAAATCGATAGCATTATCCTTTTTTCTAATGGGTGTAGAAATTTCTATGTTGTTCAAGTGTTGGTCTGATGAGTTTTCAAGGAACTCACCATCAGCTTCACCTACCATCGTATCAACCCCTTCCTCTACCCTTGCAGAATGGTGTATGTCTTTATCTCCCGAAGTAGTATAATAGTCATTGGTGACCATATGAAGGGGCGATAATTCTTTTTCTGCAGTAACAGACACTTCATCATTTTTGTCAACAGAAAGTACAACAGCGAGGTCACATAAAACGCCACTAATCTGCTCCATTGATTTAGAAGCCTCATCTTGTCGATTTGGATTGGCCACAGGATCTTTCTTAAACACAGGTGCATTGTCAAATACATCTTTCATTCGAACGGATATATCAGCTACCTCATCAACATGAAATTGAAGCTCATCAGATTGAAAGAAGGCTTGTGTGGACTGTGAAGGAACAAGCTTGGTTGGATCAATCTCTGGAGTTGTTAGACGCTTAATCTTCGAAATCGCATCTGAGTACCATGCATGGAAGACGATTGAGTTACGCTGCATCTGTAGGTAAAGCTCATGTACAGCTTGCAGTGCAACAATACAATCCCAATGCATTATTAGAATTGCAAAGTTCAAGTTTCAAATTCTGTATACTAGAATTTATGCCAAGTGGTTTAAAGTTTCAGATAATGTTGTTAAAATTTCAAAGTACACAGTTAAACTTTCAGATAATGTTGTTAAAATTTCAAGTACACATTTAAACTTCAGTAGGAAGCTTGGGTGTTAAAATCAATGAAAATTGTTGAAGTTTCATATTGTGGTTATAACATTTCAAAGTTGACGGCTAAAGTTTCTAATGAATGCCCAAAGTTATCTGAAACTTTAAACCACCTGGCATAAATGAATGCACATATTTTTAATGAATGCTCATCAAATTTACTCATTTCTTATTAAACAGAATGACAGATTGACAAGCTTGACTTAGATCCACAGCTCTAGCATTCAACTCCTGGTCATCCTCAACACCTGAAGGTAGTTCGATATGAATGAACTTCTTCTCGTTATCAGGATGAGGTGTGGAAGCCAACAACAACGGACGGGTGGCATTACTTGAGATGAGATTATTATTATAGGTAGGGTCAAGGCAGCGAGGATAGACAACTAGTGAAAATGTCAGCCGACCCAAAGACCCACCAACCAGCTCACCATCTAATCTAGAATTAATACTACTTTGATCCCAATATTTTATCAGTGGGAGCTCATGAGGTGAACTTTTTCCGCAGAAGACAAACCTCTGGAAATAGGTAATCATAAGAAAAGGAAGACAATCACGTAAGCAGGTCTTATTATTCCTGGACTCGAGACCGGCAGTGACAATGCCATCAAGCACATATGAACACCAGTCATATTGATTAATAAGACTAACATCTTCAACAGCTGAGAGAAGCTTCCAGTCGACACCGTTTGAGGTAGGGGCTAGGAATTCCGACATACTGAACAATACAAATAGTCTAATAAAGTCGTCCCCTCCCCCCTGTCCTTGTCTGCCCTCATATCATCATATAGCTTACCTAAAGGGATGTATTGAGATGCAGTTGTCACATTATATTTTTTCCTCCATTGTTCCTTCAATTGCTTATTTAAAAGCTCAGACGACTCCTTCTTACGACCAGTCACTACTAAATCAAGTTCCCTAGGACCTAATGGTAATAGGAAGCAGTCGTGTACATCATGCTTCGACACGACAAACTCTTTAGATTCAGAAGCCCTAAACACATGTGAGCCGTCATTAAAAGCTTCTACAAACAGGTGCACATGATCAAGAGGGTACTTTTCAAGACGTAACTCGAGCAACCCACCAAACCCGACTCTCTTTATCGCTTCTCTTTGTGCATTAGTAAGCTTAGATATCAATTTCACAAGCCTCTTACCTCGACATTTTACGACTGTGGAGGGGGTAGGTTTAACAGCGGCTTCTATGACCTCACAATCACCTTCACCATCCATCTGAATAGAAATTATAAAAAATGGGTTAAAGTTAAATTTCTTTACAACTTGGTGTATTGAAGTTAAGTAATTGATGCTGATTTATTTAAAAAAATTCTAAAACTTTAAGCCTCAAATTTGAAATTTCAACACACTCAAGTTGAAACTTCAACTAAGCAGATGGTATATTCAATTATGAAACTTTGAAACTTTAAGCCTCAATTTTGAAAATTTAATCCTTTAACTTTGAAATTTCAACTCACACACGTTCAAACTTCAACTAAGCAGATAATATTTAAAGTCTAATTCAAACCCTTGAAACTTTGACGATTCATTTTCAAGTTTTAACTAACAAATTTAGGAACTTCAAACAATAATAAACCTATTTCAATACTTGATTAATAAATTCACAATAACAAAATCAATAGGGCATGAAAACTACAAATGCAGGTGAAGACAAAGATGGGCATGCGAGTTGAATCAAATGATGAAGAAGACAATAGAACTATGAAGGAGTTATGAAGATGAAACCTTTCGAGTTTTTGGCATGCAAAAATCGAGTTATGAAGATAAATACACTCGTGTTTTGGGCACGCAAAAGACGAGTTTTGAAGATGAAGATGAAGACAAAAACATAAAAAAAAAAAAACAACAACAACAACAACAACAACGATAACAACAACAACAACAACAACAACAAAAACAACAACAACAACAAAACAAAGACGATAAAATAATAATACAAGGATGAGGATTAATATAGAGTTAATGCAATTAAAAATAGAAGAAATTGAAGAATGATTAAGTATACCTGAAATAGGATGATAATGAATTTGCAGAAGCCGAGTTGATTGGGAGTTCACAGGATTAAACAGACGGAATTTTTTTCAAATTAATCAGACGGTTTTTTGAATTGCAGAGGATGAAGAAGTTGAAATGTTGAAGAAAGAAAGAAATAAAGAAAGAAAGAAAGAAGAAGAAGAGTAAAAATTAATCAACGGTTTTCGTAAAATTAAAATTTAGTAAAGTGTGAGGTAATGTTTATGGGGAAGGGGGTTATTTTGTTTTTCATCATTACTGCTGTGCATAGAAAATTGAGTTGGGTAATTATTTTGTTTTTCATCTCAGCCATTGATTTATTATGATCCAAGGGTGATAAATAGGACTTAGGGACTCATCTAAGGTAAGTGGACTTAGATGAACCTAATTCTATATATATATATATATATATATATATATATATATATATATATATATATATATATATATAGTAATAAGATCAACTAAGTCCTCCTCTTACATGTGAGTCCATAAGTTCCATTGTCTACCCTTAGATCATGTGTTTGAATGACTTAGATTAAAAGTAAAAAGCAACTATTAATATTATTCTAATGGCTAAAATAATTACCTCTCTCATCCTACCTCTCATAAGTTATGAGCATGCATGCAGGTTGTCAATCAAACATAATACACGTCCCACTGCCTTCCCCCCATTTCTCATTTCACTCAATTATTCAAAATTAAATTTCCCCCAAAATATTTCCCCCAAATTAAACCCCAATAATATCAACCGTCTAAGAAAGAAACTGCTCTCAAAATCTCCCAAATCTATCGCTTTTTTGTTACCTTATTATCGGTTTCTTCTCCAATTTCTTCACTTACTTGCAACCTGCCATTTTCATCCATTTTTGTCCATTTTCTTCACTCACTTGTAGGATATAAAGGTAATTATTTTTTGGTTTTTAGAGTTTTATTATTTTTTTCTCTTCATTTATTTTGATTAAATGTTTTTTTTTTAATTTATTGGGCATTGTTATGTAATTGGCATTCGCCATTGTTGTTGTACTATTCTATTTGATCCCTGTATTGGCTTACTTCATTTTAATTACCCAGTTATTTTTAGCACATTTAGGACATTTACTTATCTATTTTAGCACATACATTCAGTGTGTTATGTTTTACTATTCCATTGAAGCACAAGCATTCAGATTTTTAACCTTTCATGTTAATTGAGATTACCCGGATATTTTAGCACTTTTTGATTGTTATGTTCATATTCATTCAAATTACCCAGAGTTTTTTGAAAAACACACTTTTGTTGCTTACAATTACTCTTTCTCTGTTAAAATTACAGTTTTGTCGCTCAAAATCACATTTTTTGTCAAAATTACACTTTTGATGATTAAAATTACACTTTTGTCTGTTAAAATTACACTTTTAACCATTAAATTATACTTGTATCTGTTAAAATTATACTTTTGTTGCTTAAATTTCACTTTTCTGTTAAAATAACACTTTATTTTGTTAGAATTACACTTTTGTCTACAAAAATAACACTTTATTTTGTTAGAATTACACTTTTGTCTGCTAAAATTACACTTTATGCTGCTACAATTACACTTTTTTTTGTTAAAATTACACTTTTGTCTGTTAAAATAACACTTTATTTTGTTAGAATTACACTTTTGTCTGCTAAAATTACACTTTCTTTTGTTAGAATTACACTTTTGTCTGTTAAAATTACATTTTAGTTTGTTAGAATTAGAATTTTGTCTTCTAAAATTACACTTTATGCTGCTACAATTACACTTTTTTTTGTTAAAATTACACTTTTGTCTTTTAAAATTACAATTTATATTTTGTGTTATGTAAGGTCTATCTGTCACATTGTTAATTAATTTTTGTAATTTTAACAGATGTCAGATCATGATGAGGCTAAAGCAGGCAAGACCAAAAAAGCAAAGGTGTCTGTCAAAGTGTCGATCAAGCGACTTGTTGAGCGAGTTGAAAAGCTTAAAATTACAGTTTTTTTTGTTGTGTTATGTAAGGTCTATATGTCACATTGTTAATTAATTTTGGTTTCTTCAGCAGATGTCAGATAACGATGAGGATAAAGCAGCCAAGACCAAAAAAGCAAAGGTGTCTGTCAAGTGCCGACCAAAGCAGCTTGTTGAGCTGGTTGAAAAGCTTAATGATGCCCAGCGAGATGCGGTACGGAGGATTGGTTTTGGTGGTATTTTGGAGCTTAAGCTCAAAACATATCCAATGGGTCATGTTAAAGATTTTCTCAAAGCATTCAGTGACGAGTCGTATATTTTTCGGACCTCTAAAGATAAGGAGTTCATGGTCACCAAGGATGACGTGTATGACTGTTTTATGTTACCACTTGGTCCTAAAACAGTTGATCTAGTACCTACGGGCCGCCAAAAGGATTCTCAAGCGCCGGAGAACAAGCAATTGAAAGACAAATGTCGGAAAGCGTACAACATAAAAGGGGTTAACGAAGGGGTTAATTTAGGAATTGTCTTCCAAGATATCTTAAAAAAAATACAAAAACGGAGGTCCTCAATTCTGCAGGCTGTTTGTTCTGCTCACCATGTCATCATTCCTAACTCCAACTTCATATAGAGGGATTGACTTCAAGCTTTTGAGAGCCGTTGAAGATGTAAAGGCTATTACGCAGTACGATTGGTGTAGTTATATCCTGGAAAATTTGGTGAAGGCCGTGGCAGCTATTGGTGAAAATAAACAGACCCTACTCGGTTGTATCCCCTTCTTAATGATTACGTACTTTCAACGTTTCGATTTCCGTGGTAAGAGTTGTCGCCACAGCCTCCCTCTCATTAAGCATTGGGATCGGCAGACGCTTTCTGAAAGATTACATGGTGAGCTTGACAAGAACCGTTTGGGTCGGCAAACCTTGTCCTTAGTCAAGTATCCTCGGTGCCTTCAAAAGGAAGTGTTAAGCATTGGTGGTGTACCTAATGATAGCAAAGTGTTGGCCATCGGCAATGTGGTTACTGATGCGGCATTACAACTGCCTTTAACTTCAGACAGGAAGAAGTTCATCAAGATTGAACTCCCATCTGGTGTTGATGATGACGAGGAGTTGAAAGCTCGGGCTGTAGATGTAAGTGTTATTTGTTCATTTGTCAAATCTAATTTAACATGTTTTAAAGTTACTCTTTCTTTCACTATAATTACACTACAATTGTAATAGCGATATTAATCAGTAGTTGCTGAAATTACACGGTTGTCAGTTAAAATTAGACTTTTATCAGTTAAAATTACACTTTTTAAAGTTAAAATTATACATTTGTCCGTTAAAATTACACTTTTTAATGTTAAAATTATACTTTTGTATGTTACAATTATACTTTTGTCCGTTAAAATTATACTTTTTAAAGTGAAAATTATACTTTTGTATGTTACAATTACACTTTTGTCCGTTAAAATTATACTTTTGTCCGTTAGAATTACACTTTTTAAAGTTAAAATTATACTTTTTAAAGTACACTGTTGTTCTTTTTTTGAGTGTAGGATGTGCATGATCTTTATTTAAATATGCAAAGGAATGTTACTGTCTTCTATTCATGGTATGCAGATGCAGCCATGATGCTCAAAAGGTTAACAGGAGGTCTGAACTATTCTAGTGACTCTGTCGCTACACAATGTACGTAATCATTCTTTCAAAGCCAAAGGATGAAGGATTATGCTGTGGAAATGCAGTAGATAGCTGAACGAATAAATGATTCCGTGAAATCAGCGTATGTGCTGCAATAAAGTTCAGGTGTTCAGGAGCAGAATGGGGAGGTGGATGATGAGGGATACGAGCAGCAGGTGGTGATGATGATGAAGAGGAGGATGATGGTGATGAGGATGAGGGAGAGGAGGAGGATGGTGATAATGTGGAGGATGAGAAGGATGGTGAGTTTATGAAGTATAATGGATACGAGCATGAGAAAGAGGTTAGTGTAGATGTTGGTAGAGACCTCGAAGGCGGGGTAGCCGCCTCACTTGATTGTGATAAACTAGCCTGTGATAAAGCACGTGAGGTGTCTACAAAACAGATAATGGAGGCGGTGCAATTTTACAACACTGCTGAATTTTAGGAAGTTGGTAATAGAGAGGATGACAGTAACGACACCCATGTGGAATTTGGTAATGCTCGGGAAATTTCCGTCATTTAAAAAAGGAGGAGGATAGTGGAGAAGGAGGTGGTCGTTGGCGAACCACATACATTTGACCAGGAAATTCTTGAAGAGTATTATTCAAAAGAAGAGGTTGATGATGCTGAGAAGAAGTTCTATGCGCGGAAGGCTGCTGCAAAGGAACAAAAGCAGACTATGGAAATGGAGGTGCCTGTAGTTGGAACTTCAGATAGATGATAAGAAAATTGAGGAGGATGAGCCCACCGACGCTGATCCAACTGTAACTCAGTTCCTAATTTCGATTGCTGAAATTAGTGAAGCAGAGCGCCGAGCTGAAATGCCGGCCAGAGAAGCTCAAGGAATTGGAGAGGTACCAGAATGTTCGAACATGTCCGGCTGTCCGCTGATGTTACGGGAACGGTTGTGCATGTGACAGAAGTTGTGAATGCCGAGACGGACAAGGATGATGACCAGAGTGGGAAGGTTAATGCTGAGCTTGGCCTCCAATGTGCAAGTACAACATTGTGTACTGCAAAATTAGACGATGTTGTACAAGTGGAGACTAAATCTTTGGAATTTATAGGGTATGATGCTGGGGAGTCTGAACAAATAATTTGCCCCCCCTGTCACTCAGTTCCTTTTTATGACTGCTGAGCCTAGTGAAGCAGAGCGCGCAGCCAAACAGCTCTCAGCAGAAACCCAACGTTCTCTAGAGGGACCCGGAAACGGCGCATGTGCCATGACTGATGAGCGGTCGTTAGAGGGTAACGAGGTGCCAGAATGTGTATATGCGTTGCAGGCAAAGGATTTTATGGACGTAGAATGTACAAGTACTGTCTTTTCTAGTGCGAAAGTAAATGCTTTGTTCGAGGAGGCCCCAACATCTGTGGATGCTGAAAAACAACCAGGGTAGAAGAATGGTGAGCCAAATGTGGATGCAAGTTCTCAGAAAGTGCTGAAGGTTTTGGATAGGGCTGCACTGAAGGATCGCGGAGGTAATTCATTGACCTTTAGAGTTTTGAAGTGCCATGGATGAAGTTATATTTTTTTCTGTCAAAATTAAAATTTTGATGATTAAAATTACACTTTTGTTGATTAAAATTACACTTTTGTTGATTAAAACTACACTTGTATCTGTTAAAATTTCACTTTATTTTGTTAGAATTTTACTTGTCTGTTAAAATAACACTTTATTTTGTTAGAATTACACTTTTGTATGATAAAATTACACTTTATTTTGTTAGAATTACACTTTTTTTGGTTAAAACTACACTTTTGTCTGTTAAAATTTTACTTTTGTATTTGTTAAAATTACACTTTTGATGATTAAAATTACACTTTTGTTGATTAAAATTACACTTTTTTTTTTGTTAAAATTACACTTTTGTCTGTTAAAATTTTACTTTTGTATTTGTTAAAATTACACTTTTGTTGATTAAAATTACACTTTTTATCATTACTTTCTAATGATGAAATTACACTATTTTTATTACAGATGCGATAGTGGAGGATGGTGCTGTGAAGTCTTTGGAAGGTAGAAGCACAATCTATTCTACTACAGAACTACAGGAGGCGTGCGATGGGGTTGCTGTAAATAAGAAAGGGACTATCGACCATGGAGAGGTAACATCTGCTGTAGTACCAGAGGCAGAGAATGCTGACATTCCTATCCCGGCACCGTACGTCCCTCACAGTGATCTGAGCTACAATCCTTTTTTACTTCACTCGAGCGAGCCCTTACCGTGCATGAATCACGTCATTGAGAACCTTGGGTGTTCTATTGATTGTGGGGCACCTACTCCTGAATTGTGCTTTGCGACGAGAAACCTAGCATTCAGTCAGGAACTCCTAGCGCCAATGTTTAGTGACATGAAATACTTGATTGACTATGCGTTCAATCAGTCAGACGCGTTTTCCCAGTTGTAAGTGTATTATTTTTTACAAGGGTCCCTTATCATTCCTAATTATATATATTTTGTTGACTAAGTAAATGTTTTTGTTGTAGTGAACGATTGCTCCAATTTAGCGAGTTTTATTTCATTACCTGGGAAGACATTGGAACTTTGAACCTTGGGGAGCAAATCATGACAAGTATTATTGATGGTTGGTGCTTGCTACTCAACCACATCATGAAACCTTCGGACATATCCCGTTGTTTCTTTAGCCTAAGTCACACTGTAAGTAATTCTTGATTTTGTTTGAGATCACTATGAGTCCAGTAATAGCGATTTTAATCAGTAGTTGCTGAAATTACACGGTTGTCAGTTAAAATTACTCTTTTATCAGTTAAAATTACACTTTTTAAAGTTAAAATTACACATTTGTCCATTAAAATTACACTTTAAAGTTAAAATTATAATTTTATATGTTACAATTACACTTTTGTCCGTTGAAAGTGTACTTTTGTCCGTTAGAATTACACTTTTTAAAGTTAAAATTATACTTTTGTATGTTCCAATTACACTTTTGTCAGTTAAAATTATACTTTTGTCCGCTAGAATTACACTTTTTAAAGTTAAAATTATATTTTTGACATTACACTTGTGTGTTAAAATTACACTGTTGCATGTTACCATTACTCTTTCTTTTTATAAAATAACTCTTTCAATTATCTGATTACACATTTTACACTTTTCAAATTAAAGGACCCCGCAAGGTATATTTGGAAGGCTCAAAAGCTTTGGAAAGTATTGAACAAAGATGAAGACATTTTTTGTGGCTGGGATGCTTGGGCTGAAACCTGTCGTACACCATTCCAGCTTGACACGGACATGGTATGTAACAAAACATATAATCTAAATCATTTTTGAAAGGATTCCTTTTATTGATCTTAGCGACACACGATGCAGATCTTTCTGCCCGTGTTATCTGGTGACGGTGATCATTACAGTTGCGCCTGCATCAACTTTATCACCGAGCAGATTGACTACCTTGACAACCGCAAATACGAAGACCCATTAGAAACGCTCCCTTACGGAGGGATAGCCCGTATTTCGGTAAGTATGCGAACTCCAAAAGTCCGCCAATTTCTATGGGTCATATTACTTTAACACACTGACGCGTATTCACATTCAGGCAAATATAATGGGGAAGTATTTGGTGTCTAAAGGGCTATCTAAGGGTTCAAAGGTCAGCAGGTTTAAGATCGTAAACATTGAGTTCAGTTGTCAAGGTCAACGGTATTCGAGAAATGACTGTGGTGTTTTCATGATGCTACATATGATGTTTTACCGCGCAAACCCTTTTCAATGTGACCTCGGGAAAGAGGATGCTATGAGTTTATACCGTGCTGAGATTGCTGCAACACTCGTCCTCTGTGACATTAACAGTATCAGAGAAGACATTTTGATGCGGGTTGGTTATGTCAAAGAAACTGCTGGACATCCGTTGACAAGAAAGTTGAACGTTGGTAAGAGGAAAACAGATGGTGACATAGGACTGCAATCCACAAAACGTGCCAGCGTAACTGAATCTGAAGAGCCCGTTATGAAGGCGACACCTGTTACCATGCACATTCCATCTGGTAAATCCCTCTCCTCTGTTAAGAGCCAGCCTCGTGGAAAGGGGGGCGGGTTGGGCTGCTCTCTCGACTGTGGTGGAGGTGGTTTCAGTATAAATATGGTGTCGAAGATGCTCCGGAGCAACCAAGCGTTAATCAAGGATATTAAACAAAGGAGAAAGCATGTTGCCGACTATTGCTTGTTAGATGACCACAATTTTGAGGAACGGTCGGTTAATCTGAATTAATAATACTCATACTCACGTTACTTTCACATTGAGTGTATTTTAATTAACGAGTTCTTTAATATTATGGAGTGCAGTGAACAACTGGTCTGGTACACTCTGCACGCAACGCTGTGGAGAGCTGACATTATGTCCTTGGCGCCTGAAAACCTTATGTCGTTGAATGTCATCGAGTGCTGGTCGATATTGATAAACCATTTGGAAAAGGAGGAATATGGCGACCATGCAAGGATGTCATTCTTTAATATACGCCACATGGTACTGCCATTAACCACTGTATAATATTTATATCCACTTCTATTACACCTTTGTTACTTAGAATGACACTTTTCTAACTTGTAGTTATACTATGTGAATGTTTCACTTTAGTTCTTTTAAGCAACAAAAGTGTCATTTTAACAGTCAGAAGTGTAATTTTAAGGAACAACAGTGTAATTTTAGCTGACAAAGTAACCACATTAATCATGTTCACTATTGCCTTTAAAAGGATATACTGTTGGGATTGCTTGGAATGTTTGAACAGCCAGGCACACAATCAGACATCAGCTATGACAGGTTGTACCTGCTCTGGGACACCTTCATCGTCGACAGTGAGCAAACCTTCAATTTGAAAACAGACTTACTCTTTGTCCCATTCTGCATTGATGACCATTTCGCATGCGTATGTATCAATCACAAATCAAATTCAATCGACCTGCTAGACGGGCAGCGGCATTCTGATTTGCACAAGTCGCAGTTTGGAAAAGCATCGCGTTTAATTGTAAGTTATCGTCCATCCCTTTCTTCCAAATGCTTTTTTTTTCTCAATCAGATTTTTGAGGTAATTTTTTACATATGCAGGCTAGCGCAGTAAGTGATTATTTGGAATCACGGGATAAGGAAAAGGTCAACACTAGAGCACGGGAAATTCCTAATTATGCATTACGCCAGATACCTTTTAGCGGGAATTCACCTACTCTCAACAAACTGGAGTCGGGGATGTTCACCATGATGGCAATGCTCTTATATGAGGGTCTTCCTTTTCAGCATGACGACCTCGAGAAGAAGAAATCAAGGCGCTATTTGGTGATCCAGCTAATTGCTACCCTCGTTCTAGAAGACATGAACGTCTTACGCGAAGGTGTGCTCGAGAAGGCCAAAGCTTTTGTTAACAACAAGGACAAATTGTGGGAGGAATTACAACAGAAGCGTAAATTGCCCCGTGCCAATGTGAAAAAAATAACAATCCTATGCTAGTGGTTAAAGTTTTGTGGGAATATTGCCTTGCCTATGTAAACATCTATTTCATACTTGGTATCATTATCAATAGACAGTTAGTTTTTGTGTAAACAATGCTCACAGATCCTTATCGGTAGCTTTCAACATTGATAGGCTATCGCACACCTATGCAAAAATAATATTTATACCCTAGCAAAACAAATGAATGTAGTACATAGGGGTCGAACCACAGAGAGACGGGAGTTGTTAATTAGTTGTTATGGAGTGAATTTTACCTTGAGGTCGGTTATCGTTTGAATTGGTTTGTTGATTGATTTGATGATTAGAAAATAATAACCTAAATGATAAAAGGAGTCTAGGGAAGTCGGGTCACACATGCAAATTATGTAAATGCTTAAATTAAACATAGGAGTTGATAAATGTTAATTGTTAAGGCTTAGAGACACCCACCTTACGGCATTAGTGTCAACCATAGACCGGGTCCTAGAAAAACTCTCGTCCATGACTAGGTCGTCCTACTACACATGCTTAGTCTAATTCAATTCCGTGCCTCTCGACTTTTAGAACGAATGAACAAACTTACTCTATGAGTAATGCCTTAAACAAAGATTAAACATTAAGGTGCAAACATGTGATAGAAACATAGACAATATTATATCAACCTAATTTAATATTTTACAAATACTTTTAATGCATGGCTCCCTTTATTCCCTAGACAAAAGAAACTACTCTAACATGGTGGAAATGTAAATTAAACTAATGATAAATGAAAACATAATGAAAATATGAATTAGAAATTACCTTGCAATTGGAAATGGAAATGGAAATGGAAGAACAATACTTGTAATATAAATAACTTGTAAATGTAAATTGTTTTATAACTTGAAATGTAAATAAGAAATGTAATTAACATAAATTAAATCTAAACTAAACTAAACTAATAACTAAACTAATCTAACTACTAAACTTAGAGATAATTATGAGAAATTGTGTAGAAAGATGGTGTGTAGTGTCTTGAAGTCTATACCCTTTATATAGGAAATGAGGGGTGAAACTTAGGGTAAATACAAGGAGTCAACCCCAAATATTTTCTCTTAATTGCTTGAGTAATTGCCTAGAGAATCTCATGTGAGCCATTAATCCCATCTTTAAGCCTTTGGTTAATCACTCAATTTACATCCCATGAGAATCCTAAGAGCATCTCAAGTTGAGCATCTTATGTAGAATTTTGTGGACTTGTAATGTGGGCTTCATTTTGCATTTGTATTTGTTGCACATCTACATTTTGGTCCATCATTTTGGCATTGTTAGTCTATGCACATCTTCCATGTTGGTCAATTCTCTTCCTTAGGTTATCTACTTAGCTCATGCTTGTAGTACATGCAAATGTTGTAGAATTAAGCTCCTAAAAGCTTATATACCTACAAAACACGACAAAACATACAACTGGAACTAGAAAACAAATATTAGCTCATTAACACTAAAGTTGGTGCATAATAAATATAAAATGGAGCTAAATATTAGGGTAAAAATGTATGTAATTTGGACCTATCAAACATTCTGTCAGACAAGGTGTTTTAAGAAAAAATATTTATGTTGTTAATATATTGTGCAATAATATTTATGTTATTTTTCTAAACTATGTTATAAGGCTTTACTATAGATGAAGTATAACTTTAATCGCATAATCTGTAATTATAATGTGATAAAGTGTAATTCTGATAATAACAATCATACCCTAAGCAGATTCTACTTGGATAAAGTGTAACTTTAAAATAGACCATTGTAATTATAATCCTAGATAACTGGAATTCTAAGAAGATAAATTGTAATAATAGTGAAGAGTGAACAATTTCTGGCACTAATGTTGCACTTTGTAATTGTTTCGTCCAATTGAAAATACTTCAAAAAAATACATTGTAATACCAACGGCGACCAATTGGCTTCCTGGCAGTTTGATGACTATACACAATACGAAACATCATGTTGTACCTCGTATTTTGCGTAGACATCCCCAAAAAAATCTACTGATTATTTGGTATTATACTGATTATTCTAAGATGTCATCATCTTCCTCTTCTACTTCTTGTTCTTCTTCTTCTTCTTCTTCTTCTTCTTCTTCTTCTTCTTCTTCTTCTTCTTCTTTTTCTTCTTCTTCTTCTTCTTCTTCCGACGATGACTCTGACGATGGCGATAACGGTGGGTGCTCTGCGAAAGGATTAGGGCAGTTCCTTTTGTCATGGTTAGCTAATCGCTTGCAATTTTTACACATACGTTTTGGCTTCCTTGCCAAGGCAACTGCTTTTGCCTTCATCGACAACATTCTCTTTCCGCTTCCTTTGTTTTTGGATTGCTTAGGCGGCAAAATGGTTATCTTCTGACTAGCAGAACAGCCAAGAATTTTCTCCAACTGTTGTTGTTTATTAAATGGTGATCCTAAGGGTGACAGTTTCTCCTTAAACTGTCTAATTAGACTAGAAAAGTTATCGACATCATCCTTCAATTTGCCCATGAGCATACCAACTGTCTGATGAATCTCTGACCACATTACTGACATCGCAATCTGTTTTCCATCTATTATATCAACGTCCTCAGTTGCTTCACCATTACAATCAAACATTTTAGACAACATTGCATCTGTACACCATCTTTTAACAACACATTATTCTGGAATAATCTTCACTCCGTTCGATGAGTAAATCCATATGACATGCTGAAAAAGAATGCCTTTCCTCTCAAACATTCTGCAGCTACAAGTGGTTTTCAATGTATCTAGATCATCAATATAGAGTAATATGTTAGTTAAATCAGTCAGGAAAAAGTGTGACTATAATACACTAAAGTGTAATTCTAACAGGCATAAGTGTAATTCTAACCGGCATAGCAGTAACAGATAGACCTTACATAACACAAAATATACATTATAATTTTAAATGACAAAAGTGTAATTGTAGCAGCATAAAGTGTAATTTTAACACACATGTGTAATTTTAACAACCCAAAGTGTAATTCTAACAAAATAAAGTGTTATTTTAACAGACAAGTGAAATTCTAAGCAAAGAAAGTATAATTTTAACAGATATAAGTGTAATTTTAACAAACAAAGGTATAATTTTAACGGATAAAAGTATAATTTTAACAAACAAATCCTACAGAATGATACCTGGGCAGTATGTGACCTTATAATTTATGTCCCTGTTTGCATCTCTTACAGTGGTCACCTCTAAAGAGTCACACTCAGAAAAACCTCTGCTTTTACAAGTATCGATTGAGTACTTGACCTCTTCTTGAAATTCCTCGAATACTCTATGACTGTACACTTGCGCCCAGTGCACTTCGATAGCTAGATGCGTTGATATTATAGGGAAAGTGTGTCTGTTACAGTTGTCAATATTTTTCTGTGTGTGTCTTTGTTGGTCCATCGCGCTGTCAAAACGCATCGAAAACTCAACTAATGTTCCCGACTTGCTCTCAAATCTCTAAAAAAAACTATTTTCGCTCTCTGACCTTTGGGTTGTTCTCATAACACCCCCCATATCTGTAACACCCCCGCACACCAGGACGCCTTACCAAGGACCATCCCAGTGTATGACGGTGTCACCATCTCGGTCTCCCGAGGAAGTAGATCAAATTAGACAATAAAAGAACAATTATAAAATATTAATGTACTTCATACAATGTGACTCAATACAAACTCTTTACAGCAAAGATACAACTACAACACTCATGACACGGCATCTCTAGACTGGTAGCGTGATGACTCGATCCCTCCAATCCTAGCAGCCACAATCGTCAGTACCTGCTAAGCCAACTGCTCACCATCTCTGAATGGATCACCGCAGCTTTAACAAAACAACAACAACGGGGTCAGTACTGACTAATCAAATGTAAGGCGAGCAACCAAAGTAACAGCTGATCATCCTCACTCCCCGGTCTCCCGATCTCACATAGTAACCGACTACACACCAAAGTGCGTAGCCCTGCCAGATTACCCATCGCAACAGGTAATCCACGCCACCAGTGGGTGACCGGAGCCGATCCCACCAAGTCCAGCTCATCAACGAGCGACTAAAACAAATCCTTGTCCCTTAATGTGCACATCCCCTCCCGTGGCGGGTTCCAAGGAGGGCGAACTAGGGTGTGAAGCCACTCCCGCAAGTGACTCCACCACAATCACAACACACCGCATCACAGCTGTCACAACCTCTCCACACCAACACCATCACAGCAACGCCCATACTCCGATGATCAGTAGTTGACAATAATCACGAAACAATCATGCCATAACAATTAACAGTAAAACTGAGTAGGAAACCCTATCTCGTCGCAAAGCATGTAAGACATCCATACACAGCCACGCACGACTCCAATAAGCATCCTAACAATGATAACCACCTCCTATTACACAACTATACTCGAAGAATCACCCAAAAGAACACATGGCAGAGACTTACCTAACAATACGCATCGGCGGTGACATAGACGGCCACCACACACGTCATCCTTACCTAGCGAATCCCGTCCTTCTCATGGTGGAGGTTTAGGCTATATACATTAGAGTGTGAAGATATGGGGTGATAGGAGAGGGAGATAGGCTAGGGTTAGAGAAAGAGAAACTGTCGAGGAAATGGGAAATCAAATGAATCTCGCGAACTTGCATTTTATATTAACGTCTCGACAGTAGCCATACTCGGTCGAGTACTGGGGTACTCGGCCGAGTAGGCTCTACTCGGTCGAGTATAGGTGATACTCGGCCGAGTAGTCTCCGCTAGGTCGAGTATACAATCCTATAAAGTTCATGTTAAGAGTCTGATCCCTCACCCATTCATCCCTAAGGTCTGTTTGGTCAACAAGGTCAGTCAACATAGTCCTTAGATATCCTGGGTATTACAGTCTTCCCCCCTTAAAAAGAACTTCGTCCCCGAAGTTCAGTCTCCACGACATTAACAGCAAGGCTTCGCAAAAAAAAGCAATCCACATACATAAAGACATACTGACTTCGGCCGTACTTGATACTATTACTACATCGCATTATTCAACCTACAATCATACCATTACAGCTACCATACACAAAATGTACAGGAAATACTCCATCATAAATTCAAACCAAAGTATGTTCATATCCCATACCACATGTTTTTCGTATACCAATCTGGTGTAAGCAACACAACGACCACCAAAAGCACACGTCCTACACACTCATACAGAATTGCTCAACGCACGTTCATACTCCTTACAATATAACCTAGATGCAACTTCAAAGAAGCGTAATGGAATTTCAACGAAACACACTGAAACTTCAATAACATGTATGTAACATAATGTAACATCAAAGCGATTTCAAATATTATAGACATAGTTAAACATTTATTTTCGCGACATTACTCTTCCCCTCTTAAAGGAACTTCGTCCCCGAAGTTCACCGCTAAACACTTTCCGTACCGCGAACCAACACATACGTCCCAACTCTGACATTACCCATAACTATAAATGACCTTACTTAATATTACAAAGCTTACTCTATGACATTACACGATTGTGACTCATAGCAAAATGTGTGACAATTAAATTATTCTATATAGATCCAAATGAGAGGTTAACAAATGATAACACTTTATTCGTTAGCCTTTATGTTAGACATGTACCGACCACCAGGTTCATTTATCCAGTTGGGCCGATTATAACTGTAACCAAACAGGGAAGTTACGATAGATAGCATTGAATCATCAACATGCAAATGTACACGACTCGGGGCAGTTATGACACGTTCTTACTATGTTTTAGTATTCCCACACTAAATAAGAACTCCTTCAGTACTATGACCAAGTTAAGATCCTTCATGTTGACCGTGACAATATGTCTAATCTTCATAAATCGATATACTACCCCAGGTACGTACATACCAACGTAGACCATTTACGCTAAATGATACTATGAAACACCCACCCACTTTAACATGTAGACAACCACATACATCTGACAGTTAATAAGCATACATCATAAAAGATCCCTGTAACAGTAAAATTCGGTCGAGTATGAATGGTTATTCGTTCGAGTAAGCTCTACTCGGTCGAGTATAAGGGTATACTCGGCCGAGTAAGCCCTACTCGCTCGAGTATTGTCTATACTCGGTCGAGTTGTAACAGGCAGAGAGCCAACAATTGCAGTCCAACATCCTGTGTTACCTTCATCCAAACATACTACCACAATACGGAATATAACCGATTCCACGAGGTCCACAGTTAAGCCAAAAGAAAGGTAACGGCCTTAAGCCCAAGTACAGTCATCCAACAGTAAATAATAAATCCCGAAAGTGAACATCCAACGCAAAAGTAATAAATCTAACACAAAGTAAATAAATCCAACACCAACGAAGTCAATCCAAGTAATATAACAACACAAGATCAATAACGAGGACCCTCCTTCATGTCATCATCACCACCTGCGCCAGAAGTACCTGCGCCTGAACTGCCCACACCTGGAAAACCTGCTGCTGCTGCTGATGAATCTCCTCCTAGCTGACTGCCATAGTTGGCTCCCCACGGTCCCGTAAGGCAGCTAAACTCAGTCTCCTCCGGAGGTCTCCAGTAACTCGGGTCAACTCCGTAGCTCTGGAATACTCCCGTGTCCACTCCCGGTCCCCTCCACTGCATGTGCCGTGCTAATCGTGTCTCTATGCCCTGGTTAAGGGCCATCTCATGCATGTTGCGAGCACCAAGGTAGTGGAGATCCGCTCGGCCAGTCACTCGGGCCGCATCCTGGGGTCATGCACCGTGGGGTAGGGCGAGTACTAGTAAGGTTAGAAGTCGGGGGCGGAGTAAGAGGGCTCGGTACAACCGGGTCTACCACTGGATCGCCTCACCTACGGCGCTCTCGAGGTGGGAGAGGTGCTGTTCTTGCCCCTCGACGGCACGGTGGCAGGGCTCGGTAGGTCCAAGAGGATCCTTGGGTCAATCAGGTAGGTCTGGGGCACAGGCCTAGGAATAGCACAAGGCTCCCACTCAGCCAAATGGTCAACAACAGGGAGACGAGCTGGGTCTGGAAGCACCATCCACATAGATCCCCTCACCCTCCAGGCATAAGACTCGTCATCCATCTTCCTCAACCATCTGTTTTGACACAAGTACTGAGCGTCCATGGTAGGGACAGTCTCTACATACTCATCCCTCTCCGGAGGTGGGGCCTCAAAATCTGTCAGGAGCTGAGCTAGGCGGGTCACTATGGCCCCGCAAGCAATGTGTCGGGTATCGGACTGTGCCATGCGCTCAAGACTAGAGCACACTACCCCTGGAGCACTGTAGTAGAACGGTTTCTGATGGTGTAGATTAAGATAAGACATAAGCAACATGACCTCGTGAGAATTAAGCTTGCTCACGTCGTCTCTCGAGTACAAAAAATGTGTCAACATTCTCGAAACATACGAAGGGAAACGTCTTTGCACATCATTGATCGGCATGGCACGGGCACTAGGGCGGGTGTCCCGATCAAATATGGAAAGTAAAGAGGTGCACCGCTGTTCTTGGCCACATCACTAAGGTACCCCTCCCCCTCGGCCTCTAGACCCAAATGGTCAGCAAACTCGTCTAGGGTAAGCTCATGATCCTCATTCATGAGACGAAAAGAGACAGTCTTTCCCTTTTTGTCATAAACATAGGAGCTCAAAAACTCCAAGGTCAAGTGGGGGTAGGATTTCTTCCTCAGGTGATATAATCCCTCCATACCCAGAATCCGAAAGATGTGAGATATGTCCTCTTTGATCCCTAAAGTCTCAAGAATTCCAGGATTAATACAACGGGTGGGAAGGAATGGACGACGCATAAGGGCCACAAAAGCCTTACGGTGATTAAAATCAGAGAATATTACCGATAGATGTGCCTCCATCGATGGAACTACAGGTTCATGGCTTGACTGACTCGTCTCAAGCTGGACATTAACACGAGTTCTTTTGTTGGGTAAGCCTCTGGTTTTCACCATACTGCAAAAGAACATTTTTTTAACAGGGGATTGACACAACAACTCTTATAGTAAAAGACAGACTATTTTCAATTGTATACAGATTTTGAAATAATCCTTTAAGACAAATTTTATCAGAAAATCACCAAATACCTTACAAATTATATGATTAGAAGCTTTAAGTTGCCTCAAACCAAAGGATAAACATCAAACAAAGAGGGTTTCGTTTTTAGCAACCCTAGGATATAGAAATCAAATTTTCAACCATGAAATTGCGGCATACACGAGGTTTATATACGATTAAATCCAAGAATTAGTGAGATGAATACTCGATTTCAGATGCTCACGAAGAGAATTCGAAGTATAGCTGAAATTATACCATAACTTTGAAAATAAAAAGAGAAATCGACTTAAAACCTTACCTTAGATTGGTTTATAGCAAGGGAGAATGAATTAATCACCAAGGATTGACCCTAAAAGCTTTAGAAAGGAAGGGTATGGAGTTTTAGAGAGAAGGAGATGTGAAGATGGGAGGTGTAAATAAGAAATAATGGGACGAAAATAGGGTTTTTGTATAACCCGTGTAAGTCCCGCTACAGCAATACTCGGTCGAGTGTTGGGCATACTCGGCCGAGTGTCGACTACTCGGTCGAGTATCCCCCCTTACTCGGTCGAGTTTTCAAGGACAGCAGCGATTGTAATTTTCACCAAATGGACACTCGGTCGAGTATCTTTATACTCGGCCGAGTATGGTCTACTCGGTCGAGTACAGTACTCTACTCGGTCGAGTTTCCAAAAGTGAAGAGGAAATCATAAATTTTCATTGTTCCTGCAAAATAAATAACATCGTTTAGAGTTCCGTGCAACCGGCTCGTCACTATTAGAGCTTAGTTCTACCACATAAACACATATCAACACGTATTTTATACATCCACTACCAATTCGATCATCATTTCTACCTTCATTCCTCACTTTGCTATGAAACGACCACGCCCTACGTTTTAGAATACTTAGCAATTAATTATTGTACCTGCATGGTTTAGCTCCTATAACACATCATCACAGATTCCGCTACTCACAAGATATACACCCTAACCACATTTACCAGGCAGAAATCACTACACAACACAATCATCATTTAACAATTGATTAACTTACCTCTGGTCGCACATCGCAACCATTCCATCACCCACTCTAAACTTTTTCCACACACCTTGACACATATTATCATAAACATAGATGCACACAACAATCATCATTAAGCAATCAACGACTCTCACTAGCCACCCTTTTCCCGTGTCTGGCTTAAGTTCGATGGGGCCATGATTTTGAAATGAGGGCGCCTTCTCACCCAAAATCTAGCATCGGTTGTGGCTCCCAACGCACATACACCAGGTTCATTTTAGTTGACACCCTACATTCATTAGATTCATTGGTTCAGGTTCCAAAATCGTCAGCTCTGATACCATTTTATAACACCCCCGCCCACCATGACGCCTTACCAAGGACCATCCCAGTGTATGAAGGTGTCACCATCTCGGTCTCCCGAGGAAGTAAATCGAATTAGACAATAAAAGAACAATTATAAAATATTAATGTACCTCATACAATGTGACTCAATACAAACTCTTTACACCAAAGATACAACTACAACACTCATGACACGGCATCTCTAGACTGGTAGCGTGATGACTCGATCTCTCCAATCCTAGCAGCCACAATCATCAGTAACTACTAAGCCAACTGCTCACCATCCCTGAATGGATCACCGCAGGTTTAACAAAACAACAACGGGGTCAGTACTGACTAATCAAATGTAAGGCGAGCAACCAAAGTAACAGCTGATCATCCTCACTCCCCGGTCTCCCGATCTCACATAGTAACCGACTACACACCGAAGTGCGTAGCCCTGCCAGATTACCCATCGCAACAGGTAATCCACGCCGCCAGTGGGTGACCGCAGCCGATCCCACCAAGTCCAGCTCATCAACGAGCGACTAAAACAAATCCCAGTCCCTTAATGTGCACATCCCCTCCCGTGGCGGGTTCCACGGAGGGCGAACTAGGGTGTGAAGCCACTCCCGCAAGTGACTCCACCACAATCACAACACACCGCATCATAGCTGTCACAACCTCTCCACACCAACAGCGTCACAACAACGCCCATACTCTGATGATCAGCAGTTGACAATAATCACGAAACAATCATGCCATAACAATTAGCAGTAAAACTGAGTAGGAAACCCTACCTCGTCGCAAAGCATTTAAGACATCCATACACAGCCACGCATGACTCCAATAAGCATCCTAACAATGATAACCACCTTCTATTACACAACTATACTCGAAGAATCGCCCAAAAGAACACAAGGCAGAGACTTACCTAACAATACGCATCGGCGGTGACATAGACGGCCACCACACACGTCATCCTTCCCTAGCGAATCCCGTCCTTCCCATGGTGGAGGTTTAGGCTATATACATTAGAGTGTGAAGAGATTGGGTGATAGGAGAGGGAGATAGGCTAGGGTTAGAGAAAGAGAAACTGTCGAGGAAATGGGAAATGAAATGAATCTCGCGAACTTTCATTTTATATTAACGTCTCGACAGTAGCCATACTCGGTCGAGTACTGGGGTACTCGGCCGAGTAGGCTCTACTCGGTCGAGTATAGGTGATACTCGGCCGAGTAGTCTCCGCTAGGTTGAGTATACAATCCTATAAAGTTCATGTTAAGAGTCTGATCCCTCACCCATTCATTCCTAAGGTCTGTTTGGTCAACAAAGTCAGTCAACAGAGTCCTTAGATATCCTGGGTATTACAATATCTAGGTCCCTACAATATGCCATAACCCATTGCTTCCTTTTAGCATACATTTCTTTAAACCAGTCAATGTTATTAACCATGTGTTCTCTGCCAATTTCTTCCCATTTTGCATCGAACTCTACCACTTCAATGTCTTCATCCCATATTATGACATTCAATTTCTTTACAAAGACAGAATAATCCTCTCTCGTCACTCCATACTTGCTTGGCACTTTGTTCATGATATGCCACATACAATATCGGTGGCACGCTGTCTTGAACACCAAGGGCACCGCTTTAAGAATATCAGGATCCTGATCGGGGATAATATAATTATGCTCTTTCCCACCCATCGCAGCCAAAAAACGGGTGGAAACCCATTTAAACGAGTCTGCATCTTCATGAGCAACCAGCACTCCACAGAAAGTGACTGATCGTTTATGGTGATCAACCCCGGTGAAAGGTGTGAAGGCCATGTCATACTTATTGGTGAAATACGTCGGATCGAACGACACTGCATCCCAAAAAACCGAGTGGTTCCTTCTAGTGATTTCGTCGGCCCATATAGCTTTACTGAGGCTACCGTCATAATCAACATCATAGTTTAAGAAGAACCCTGGCCTATTAAAAGTCAATTCCTTAAAGAGGTCCACGAACATCTGACATGAATGTAGCATTTCACATCTCTGTGAAAGTTCTTAAAATCATTTAAACTAGCTCCGATGTTTTCAAACCCATTAACATGTTCCTTCAAAATTTTGAAAGTCTTCGTTGCTCCTATCTTCAGCTGTTAATTATTGACAATCTTTTAGATGTATGTATTTTAATTAACAAAAGCGTAATTTTAACAAATACAAAAGTATAATTTTAAATGACAAAAGTATTGTTTTAACAAGAAAAAGTGTAATTGTAGCGTCAGAAAGTGTAATTTTAGCAGACAAAAGTTTAATTTTAATCAACAAAAGTGAAATTCTAACAAAATAAAGTGAAATTTTAATAGATACAAGTGTAATTTTAATCAACAAAATTGTAATTTTCACAAAATAAATTGTAATTTTGACGGATAAAAGTATAATTTTAACAGACAAAAGTGTAATTTTAACAGACAAATAATAATTGTAATAAACAAAAGTAGAATTCTAATTACTCAAACAAAGTGTAATTCTAACCAACAAAACTGTAAGTTTAGGAAGGCGAAGGCTAACTTCAGCAAACCTAGAATACTCACCCTTGAATTATAAAGGATTATCATTTTGTGATAGTCTGTTATGTTGCATGCCAACTTTTGAAACTCTCTATCTCTGGTTGATACGAGTTCATGGTTGTGGCCACTGTGGAATCTGTCAATTATTAATTCCCCATTATTCATAAATAGCCTAATCCTCGCTTTTCACCCAACGCGCCTGACTTTGTGTCTCCTACCTGAGTCCTGGCGGCCACTACACTCCAATTGTCCCTTATGTTTGAACCCCTCTCGGTTGCAAAGCAACAGTTTAGATTTTATTTCCCCGCCACGCCATCTCTTAGTCGTGTACTTCCGCACATCAAAACCACAAGCAACAACATAAATTCTATAAAATGTCACTGCCTCCTCTATTTCCAGAAATTCCTGACCAACATAGGGGGTGAACTTAGCTTCAACGTACCTGCAAAATTCTTCCTCGTTCGGCTTTCGTTTTCCATTGTGCTCAATATTATCTGTCAATAGTACAATTATTATCAATTGTATTCATAACATCTTAAAGTAACCCTTGTATTTGTTAAAATTATAGCTTCGTTAGAATTACACTTTTGGTTGTTATCATTACACTTTTGTCTGTTAGAATTATACTTTTTACTATTAGAATTACAGTTTAAAAACTTATAGTTTTTGTCTGTTACAATAACCCTTTGGTTGTTAAAATTACACTTTTGTCTGTTACAATTATACTTTTTACTATTAGAATTACAGTTTAAAAACTTACAGCTTTTGTCTGTTACAATAACACTTTTAGTTGTTAAAATTACACGTTTCTCTGTTACAATTATACTTTTTACTATTAGAATTACTGTTTAAAAATTTACACCTTTTGTCTGTTATAATAACACTTTTAGTTGTTAAAATTACACTTTTCTCTGTTATAATTACAATTTTTACAATTACAATTACAGATTCAAATATTACACTTTTGAATTTCAAATTTACAATTACAGTTAAAAGAATTGTACTTTATACGACTACAATTACAATTATACTTTCTACCATAACAATTACAATAATACTTTTGTTGCTTAAAATCACACCATTGGTAGTTAAAATTACATTTACGACCATTACAATTACAGTTTTGTTAATCCTGAAATTACTCTTTCGTCCGTCAGTATTACACTTTTGAATGTTACAGTTACACTTTATTCGTCTTTTTATTGTCACGTTGTAGATACTATATTGACTCTTACAAATAATAAACTGAAATATGAAACAACTCATAACAAATGTGACGTTATCTACCAAATAAATAACTCCAACGTCGAGAAGTTTAACTTCAACTTGACAGAGTTGATGTTGAACTCTATAATGCTGGAGTTCATGTTGAAAGAGTGGATTTACATATTTCAGATAATAAAAAAACAAGCTTAAAAAATAACCTAAAATACAGTTCCTTCTCATATTTAAGCTACTGTTGATATTTAACCTAATGTTTTGATAAAAAAAGAAATATAACCTAACTTTGAATGAAGCAAATAAATAAACAATCCAAAAATTACCATCGACAAATGGAATCATTTGCAAATCCCTCATTTTTTACGTTGGACTATGGTCTTGTTGTTTGTCTGTAAGAATGGAAGATGATAAAGGAAGATGATGAAGGAAGAATGTATGATTTTTATTTTCAGAAGTTTTATTTGCTCAAAATTATCGCCAGTAAGGATGAATATCCATGATGAGTTTTTTTCAAATTGTGTTTTTTTGTGGAATTTGTTTAGAATTGTGTTGAGGAAGGTGGTTGAATAATTATGCATGTGTTTGTGTGTTCACCGTGGGTAATAGAAAATAGTACTGACACACACATCCTCTCTCCTCCTCAACCTATTTCCTTTTTTTTTTACGCCTATATTGGCTTTACAGTAGGCAAATCTCCACTTTCCATTTACCTAATCCAAGGGCCCTAATAAAGACTTAAGAACTCAAAAGATATTAAGGACTTAGGAGAACTTTGCTCTTTATCTCTCTCTCTCTCTCTCTCTCTCTCTCTCTCTCTCTCTCTCTCTCTCTCTCTCTCTCTCTCTCTCTCTCTCTCTCTCTCTCTCTCTCTCTCTCTCTCTCTCTCTCTCTCTATCTATCTATCGATCTATCTATCTATCTATCTATCTATCTATCTATATATATATATATATATATATATATATATATATATATATATATATATATATATATATATATATATATAGAATCGGATCTGTTTAACCAAATTACGGTGCGAACCGTACGAACTACTAATACCCCCTCACTGTGTACTTTTTTTTTAACCACAACTGTCACTCACAATTTCCCATTACACTCCCGTACATCTCACTCTTATCCCCGACGGTGACGACTTCTCTCTCATCACCGACCACCGCCCCCCGACGGCGACATCACCGACGACCGCTCGCGACGGCGACGGTGGCGACTTGATCTCCCATTGCCTTCCGACGGTGACGTTTTCTATCCTGCTGTAACCCTAATTTCTTCATTTTTATGTTGTTTATGTTTCAGCTGATTTATATTTTTTGATTTTTGATCTTTATTAAGCTTCACATGTTGATTATTGAAGCTCAAACGTATATAATTACTGTTTTAATTGTTATGGTTATCTGTTGTGTTATGTTGTCATGTGTTTTGAGGGGATGCGATTGATTTTTCTGGTTGGCGTACTGGTGTGAGTTCTGTTAAGTGGTATGCTCAGTTGTGCTGTGTTTTATTGGTGTATTTTTAAGTCTAGATACACATCTCTTACATACAGGATACGCATGCTCCTTCTATAGGATCCACACAATCTGTTTCTGTATGCGATGCAGATAGCTTGTGCATGTCCCTCCATTTTATTTTCATGTTCGCGATTTTTGTGCTGGGTCATAATTCAGAAGAGTCTCACGGTTTGGGCAAAGTCCACAATTAGGATGCCATCTTAGGTCTTTGTTATTCTGGATACACATTTGTCACTTACGGAATACACATGCTTCTTTTCTTTGGATACACAAATTGCTTCATGTATCCGGTAGCATTAGCCTATGTATCTTCTTATATAAAATAGTTCGCGATTTTTTTGTCTTTGGGTCATAATTTAGAACACTCTCACGTTTTTAGGCTAAGTCCACAATTAGTATGCCATCTTAGGTCTTTTGGTATTCTAGATACACATTTGTCACTTACGAAATACACATGCTTCTTTTACTGGATACACAAATTGCTTCATGTATCCGGTAGCATTAGCCTATGTATCTTCTAATATTAGCATGTGTTCTTGTGTTCATAGTCAGACTTAGCTCTAGATATAGATCTCTTCTTTGGCGTTGGATCGACAAAGTGACAATATCTCTTTTAAAAATGGATGGAACTATTTTAATGTTTGCGATTTTTGTCTTTGGGTCATAATTCAGAAGAGTCTCACGTTTTTTGGGCTAAGTCCACAATTAGGATGCCATATTAGGTCTTTTTGTATTCTGGATACACATTTGTCACTTACGGAATACACATGATACTCTTACTGGATGCACAATTTGTTTTCATGTATCTGGTAGCGTTAGCCTGTGTGTCTTCCAATATTAGCATGTGTTGCTGTGTTCATAGCTGTACTTTTACCTCTAGGTATACATCTCTTGCCTACAACATACACATGCTACTTCTATAGGATACACATGCTACTTCTATAGGTTACACATGTGCGGGAGTTATGTCGAAACAGAATTAAATTTAATCTTAGTTATTTTCAGTTTATTTTTTTGTAACTAATTTTCTTTTTTTTCCTAACTTGCTAAAAATGTAGGTCCAAATACTTTATTCTTAATTAAGTCTACATAATCATCTATGGAAAATTGGTGCAATGGGTGTGTTGTTAATATTCTAGCAGAAGATAAAGAAAACTTTATTAGTAATTATGTATCCTAAAGCAAACGGGAATGGAGTTTTCATTTGATCCGTTAAAGGAAGTTACCGTCAATGGCACAAGCTCTGAAGCACAATATGATGTTTTTAATAATCAACATTTAATGAATGAGATCTTCACACGACTTGATTTGTACGAAGATAAGGCAAATATGGCAATGGTTTGTAGAAATTGGTGTCAACTCTTTCTCATACATCGAAATGCACCTCGTGTTGACATGGCATTCTTGGGGTCTTTAGTTCTAAATGATTTGAATGGGGTACGGATTGCTCGTAGGGGTCCTAACATCCTTTATCAAAGCTGCAAATGTTTTTTAACGGACAATATGATAGCAAAGTTCATCCTCCATTTTCACCAGGCAAAAAATGAAAGTCCTAATATGCATCTTAACATTCCTAATGATATTGCAATTGGCGAAGTGTTTTTGTTGCTTAGAGCTCGCCATCCGAGACAAGAAGCACAAAGAATTTCCATTGCAGCAGATTTGCTAATTACTCGTGAAAATTTCTCTTTTTTTGATTTCCCTTTCCCGCTTGACATATAGCGCAAGCTAGTTTATGTGTAATTTTTCTCTTTTTTTTTAGTAGTTATTATGTATAATTATGTAGTTGTTATAAACCTTTGTATAATTATGTACTTCTTTTGTATAATTTGTAGTAAGTTGTTTAACATTTTGCGTACTCTCTATTTGTAATATAATTTTTTACTTTTGTATCCAATATTAACATCATCTTCTTTTGTATAATTTTTTACTTTTTTTAGTTTAATTTTATGATTTATGTCCCGTTTTTTGATCCTTTTTCCGTTTGATAGATACATAGCTCTTATTTCTTAGGTAGATACATGTTTTACAGTAGTTAGATACTTACGTCTAGCACGCTAGATTCACTATTGTAGATACCCGTATCCGTCGATATTGGAATTTATAGAGAACCCGACAAACACCCGATGATGATAGGACACATGTATTCTTTAGTTGTCATTGTCATTATTTGGAGCTCGTTTTACGATGTAGAATGGGCGTCGTCGATGAAGTATTTTATTAATTTAAATGATATTTAAATTAATGTTTTTTTTAGTGAGTTCATTTTATTAATTTAAATGATATTTAAATTATGGTTTTTTTTAGGTGATTTCAATTTATTTTATTTTATTTTGAACTTATTTTCCCAAGTTTATTTTATTGAAAATAAAATAAATATTTGATTTGAAAAATCATTTTATGAGTATATTTGGTTTGAAAAATCATTTATTTTAATGTGTTATTTGATTTGAAAAATCGATTTGAAAATCGAAAAGAACTCGTTTTGAACATGTGTTTTTGAGCTCGATTTTAGCTCGGTTTTTGAGCCCGTTTTCTTTACGAATTGGCACGAATCTCGAGTACACTAACCGACCTAGACCACTACCCATCCAACCCCAGTTCGAACCCCATAACCATGGCCCAAATCCCGTCCCAAATCACCCCCAACAACCCGCGAAACACAAAAGGCCCCCTGTTTTGCAGCTCAAACCCGAGTCCAAAACCCGCTCCAAACATCACCAAAACCCGTGCCCATTAACCCTAACCCATACCCTAATATCCTACCCATATTACCTTACCTTAATCACCAAGAAAACCCCCCATACGAACCCTAGAAAACCCCCCAAAAGCTGCTGGACAGCAGCTATGCTCAGCCGAGCCCGTCTGCCTCTCCTCCCTTTTACCCTACTTTAACTCCCTATAAATACCCACCCTTCACCATACATTCATTCCTCTAAGTTCTACATACATCCTACCTTCACTCACAAGCTTTAAACCTCAGAAACAAACCCTAATTGCCTCTCAAAAACCCTCCACAAAACCGACATCCAAACTGAAACAGTTTGTGTGTCCTCTTCGAAAAACAGTTCGTTCCTCCTTCAAACCTCCATCAAAGCTCGAGTTTCTTGTTCCTAATTAACCATATAACATCCATATACACATTAGACAAATATTTACGAGCCAAATTTCCCTTGAGAGTACACGAAATCCCTCGAAAAACAGAGTGTTATACACTCTGTTTTGATTTGTTCTGTCTGTCCGAGTTCTGTTTGTGCTCGTTTTTCGTGCCCAATAACTCAAAACGAGCAGGGGTTGCTTTAAGATCTCTGTTCTCCTCTCTTTCTAGTTTTCAAAACATCTTTTAAATCGAATTTTCATTGTGAAACGAGGGAGAAATCGCTGTTTGAAAGTTGCTGTCCAGATTCGATAAAAACGCGTGTTTGCTTTGTTTCTTCGTCGACGACGGCCTCTCGAGATAAAATCTACCATCGATTACGACCCAAGACGGTGTGAACGATACATGTAGGTTGAGGGTGCATCAAATCCTCCTCTTTCTCCCTTTTATTTCGTTTTTTTATGTTTGTTTTTTATTGTTTCGTTTTATTTCGTTTATCGTTTTTATTTATCGTTTAAATTAACTATGAAACTAGTTTAGTCCGAGTATGAGTTAAAGTACCACCATGAACACCCGCGTTGACTTGAGATGGGAAAGAAACCGCTACATCAGTCGGTCGTACACCCCCGTCTCATTTACATATCCTCGTGTTCAAGGTAGGGCATTAATAAAACGAGTTCTAATTTCGCTCTTCGCTTTTGACCCCTCTTTTGTTTCGTGTGATTCGACCCACCTTAGGACCCGTCACATGTTAGTATAACCTCTGATTGTTAACATATAACTCATTTAGATGACATTAGATCAATTTGATAACCTAATTAGACACATTAGGGTACATCGACGTAGCTTTAAAAATCAACTAACAATTCTGTAACTTAATTGAATACATCTCTCTCTTTCACATAATTTCTCGCTAGTATAAGAGTGCGTGATTAGCACCTTCTTATTAACACTCGATGAGTTAATTTAATTAGCGAACATGACCTAATTTGACCCTTTAGGCCGTGTAGAATACACCTTTGCGCGACATCCTTCCAATCAATCAACGTTGTTTCTAACTCGTTTTCTAACTTGTTTCCTATCCCGTTTCGCAATCATCTATCTAACCTAATGAATCTAACCTAAGGATTAGGGTATGCTAAATCGTGTAGGCCGTGTTTGGCCGTGTCCTTGTAGTCCCTTTTCTCGCTATTTCTCATCTTTATCTCGTTATTTCGTATCTTGTAATTACTTTGTTTATCGAGTCGTGTTTGGTAGTTTATTTGTAATTTTCGAGTTAGCTTTCTTTTATCGAGTCAAAACCTCTTTCAAAACCTTAGTCTTGTTTGGTTAGATGGTTGTGCCCCAATGCATGTAGGAGCGTAGTAAATCGCATGTTGTTTAAAGCAACATGGCCCGATTTATGCTAATGCATGCTTTGGTGTGTGACCCAATGTCTAATTCGATAAGATTAAGTGAAAGCACACATTACGAGGAGTGACCCAAGGCCGTGAGTCATGTAAGCCGTGGGCCACCCCTTTGTGCACGTTTTCTAGGTCGAATGGCCGTGTAATGTGTCATGTACGGTGTTGTATATAGCGATTGTATTTAGATCGAGTTGTATCTTTAATTCCTCGTTGTGTCGGCATGAAATGCCTGGGTTGTAATAGGGTAGATCCCAACGGCTCCCCCATTCCCATCAAGCCTTGTTTGTTTCGTTTATATGTTGTTAGATCAATCAACCCACATGCTAAATTACAACTTTGACAAAGTTAGTTTAGTTGCATCTAAATCGACATAGAAACTTCACATGTTAGGGTTTTGAAAACGATGTTTGCATATCATATATCGTAGTAGCTATGACCTTGTTTGAAATCCGATACTTGACTTAGTAGAGGCCGTTATCGACGGGCGGGGTTAGGTGTCCTTATGGGCTTCCTAACACGTACCCTCACCCCTTACTCAAGATCTATGGTTTGTGGATCCGTCTAAATGCCATTGGATTACGAGAGTCATTCAAATCGAGTGATATAGGGTACAAGTCTTTATCTTTAATCACTCGTAGTCGATTGGCTTTATGCTTTTCGATGAAAGGTGTAAAGTTGACTTGAACGGTTCCAAGTTCCCAAAAAACTTGGTGGCGACTCTAATTTGTCTAAATTCGATTCGAAAGAACCTCGAGTCGATTATGCCTAGTGTGGATCCCGCGGACGCAGTTCCCGAGGGCCTTGTCCACGGTTGGCAACTCACTGGGGAAAAGAGGACTAGTTACACTTTGTTTCTAGGGTCTTTTCCTCCGAGGTGAAACTTGAAAAGAAAGTGTTGGAAAGTAAAACATTACTCATAGTGCTACGATTCATGCATAAACCCTTAAGGATTTTCCGGGCCGTCCCAAATAAGTTTCTTTGTGATGCGTGGGGGCGACGTCCCACTATGCTAGGAAGCTGCACATTGCTCGCTTCCACTTCACCTCGCGTGGTTCTTGATGGTGGGGACGCTCTTCTAGGTACTTTACCTTAAGGCCCTTGCTCTATAAGACCGCAAAAGGATGGAGGGCATAGACCTTCTTGTAGAAGACTTGCCGAGACTTAGAGATGTCTAGGAGCATACATCCTTATAACATGAGAATGACAATGTGCAAGTTGTTTCCCGAGTCTTTTCAAAATTTTCCATGTCCATTTCAAAACCGAACTTTTGAACAACTTACTTTCAAAATTAGCATGGTTTTAAAAACGCGGAATGCTGCCCAAATAGGACTAGAAATTTCGGCCAAAACAAGCTTTTATAGCCGGCATGCTGCCCATTTCAAATCTCATTTTTCAAATCGATCATTCGTTTTTCAAAATAAATCCAAAATGCCTCTCGAACCTCAACCAAGCATGAAATGCGTCGAGTCGTGTCCGGGTCATGGCCGTGTTAGGCCGGGTGTGTTTCGTTCTAAGAGTCTAGAACATGACCCTGTTGGGTCACCCAAGCTCACCTCTTGGGCTTTGAGTCATGTTGGTCGATCAATTGGTCTAGGATAGTCCACAGAAACGCCCAAGCTAGGCCCTTTAGGACGTTTCACTCGAACCTAAGGACTATGTTAGTCCAATCACGGGTTTAGTCACACCGAGTCCAGTTTAGAATCAAGCTATGACAGTTTGAGTCATGTCGTCTTGTCGAGTCTAAAATGAATCAAGGTCTAAATCCAACCGTGAGTCGAACCTTTGGTTAGTCGGTCTCAAGTCGAGTCTTTGTTTGAGTCAAGTTGGTGTCGTGTCCTTAAGTGTGCAGGGGCTCTTACATTTGAATATTGACTCGGTTCGGGGTTTTCTTGTAGAAAGGCCGCCAAAAACCCGACTTCAAGCAATGGAAGATGCTGTTAACAAACTCACTGAGGCCGTGAACCTCATGATGACCAGAATGGATGCGATCGAATCCAAGCTGGGTGAAGATTCCTCTTCATCTACCCCACCTCGATCGATCGGAGAAACGGTTCAAGTTCATTGAAGACCGTCTGAAACTCTCCCCGGGGAAGAACATCCACTATGAAAATGCTAGGGCCTATGCCCCGATTCAGATAAGTTGCCCACAAACATGGTACTCACTGATATCCCAAAGTTTAAGGGCACGGAAGATCCAGTCCACCATGTTAAGGCCTATAAGGGGTACTTAGCACCAAGGGAGTACCCGCCGACATGCTCTCCGAAATTTTCGCTCAATCTCTGGATGAACACCGAAGGCGTGGTTCTACAACTGGACCTTAAGAACTTCCCCACTTTCGAAGATATTACGGTGGAGTTCTGTAAGCACTATGCTGATAATGTCGAGATTCAAACCAACATAAGAACATTGGAGGTGATGACACAGAAAGAAAAAGAAGGCTTTACTGAATTCCTTGCAAGATGGCGCGCTGAAAGCGTGAAATTAGCCAAGAAGCCTGACGAAGTTGAAATGGTGGATAAGTTCGTAAAGAACCTACGACCTATTTACCGCAATGCTCTGAAATACCAGAATTTTTGCTCTTTCAAAGAATTGATAAGAATCGGGATAAAGGTAGAAGATGATGTCATAAGGGCAGAGGCTGAAAAACCGAAAGGGTACCAAGGGGCCTCATCGTCTAAGGGCAAGGCCCCAGCAACGACCCATATTGACGAAGCCATCAATCTCTTAGAAGGGCAATCGAAGAAGTCGCAGCGCCAAACACCTAGGGCATTCACCGATCTCGGATGCACTTATACATACGCTCTCCAAAGGCTCATAGCCCAAGGAAAGCTGAAGCCTATTGGTCCAACTCCGGACCCTCCCGCTGATCAACAAGGTAAATGGTATAAACCAAATGCCTATTGTGCCTTTCATCAAGGGAAAGGCTATGATCTTTGAAAGGTGCTATCGATGAAGCACGAAATCCAAGACATGATTGAGAATGGAACACTCCCAATCCCAGCTGTCAAACCCAATAACATCACTAATCCATTTGGCGATCACGCCAACGTTGTTTCTGTCGAAGACAATGTCGATTACTCCCATCTTATCCGCTCATGTCACTTGAAAGGGGTGTTTATCGGGAAAATATTTTTGGATTGCTCTGAATTCTTGCCAAACCCGAAGAATGAAATTCAAGTCGGGAGTCTTGCTCTAGAATGTACTCCTCTCATTAGCAAAGTTAATAAAAGACAATTCGGTTCACCAACCTTTATCACTGGTGTAGATCCTCAGAGGACTACCTCAGGATGGAGGCAAACCATCAAAGGGATCAAGGACAAGAACCGAGCATCTAAGCTGACAACTGAACAAGAGAAAGCTCAAGACCAGATTTGAAAATTATGAGTCGGGATCTATTTTCTTATCTTAGTCGAGTCGAGTCTAGGACTTTCTTTTCTTGAATTTGAGTCGTTTGTTCGGCGATGACCTAGGGTGTGTCCTAGGAATCGTTCCTTCGAGTCTGTTAAGCATTTGCCTTCCCAATAAAAAGTTGCAGTTTCATTTCCAAATATCTTGTTTCCAATCCTCAATCATTCCGAAACACGATAAAATGCATAACACACTCAAAGGCATCCCTGGGGTAGAAATATGTCCCGTTTCAAAACGTAAGGTACACTAGGATCCCGTGTTTGATTCCTTTACCTATTCCATGTCTGGTGGTAGAAAACCTCCATCTGAACCAATGTTTATGACAAGCTTTTAGATGATTCTATGACGAACCCGGACTAGCTCCTTGTTTCCCCTATCAATGACGGAAGGCAAGCCTTTTCCCCAACAAAATCATCCCATCTCGAAGAGAGAAGATATCAACCCGTTCTAACAAGGAATTGTTAGTTCCTACCCAAATTAGTTGGTGAAGCCCAGTTTTCAAAGTGTATCCATTTATGACTAAGATAATGAATAGAAGATCATTTTCAAAGAGAGAAAAAAAAAAGGTGAAAAAGAATGAAAAAATGAGAAGAAGAGAAAAATTGGAAAAATGAAAAAAAATGAAAAAAAAAGAAAAATGAAAAAAGATGAAAGAAGAAAAAAAAAAGAAAAAAAGATGTTGAAGTTATTGCGGAATGCTTTTTGGTTGAATGTCGAAGTTACGGAAGCCAAAAGTCAAGTCAAGTACCCATAGTTGAGGTTCAATGGGCAAAGCCCAAAAGCGTAAGTAGTGACCTCTTTACCCTCTAAGTCCTTCCTGAGACGGTTACAAGGGGATAGTCAGGAATTTTGAGAATCATTCCGCTTGTGCTGTTACACCCAGCCTTTAGGGTCCAGATATGGAGATTTGAACCCACATTGTTTTCCAACCCATTTGCACTCGGATTTCATCAAAACTGAGACACCCATTCCAACCACATCAGCAGCCATAACCCGTTGGCCTTAGCACCACAAAACAAACCTTCAGAATGATGGTTAACCATTCCAACTTGTTATTACCAAACTCCACATCCCAAAAGATCCAAGCCTTTTACACCTAACCCCAAACACGGGATTTAACGGTACCTTACAGGCTAGAATGGGATACGACGTGATACCTTAGGTGAAACCTTCGAGTGTGTACACACAATCAAAATGCCATGTTTATGCACCATGATCGAACTACGTCGGATTTGATTTCGCTCCACGCGAATACGTAGGCAGTCCTTCAGAATAAGGGATTCAATCCACTCATCAACCAAGTTGTCATCTTGTCGGTTTCTTACGGGTCTTAACCAAGTCCAAATAAAGCCACCTTCGTTTGAGTCGGTCTTAGCACTCGATGTAGGATAGGATAAGGATATAGGTTCGGATGAATAGTGTCAAGTCTCAGAATGAGCTTTATCGAACGGTGTAGGCAAAGATGCCGAGTCATATAGATGTAGGTTTGTGTTGGGAACAGAAAATATGAAAAACCCGCTGAAAAGAAAGAAGGCGTGGAAGAAAAAATAATAAAAGCCCGCTGAAAAGAAAGAAGGCGGTGGCAAGAAATGATGAATACTCGCTGAAAAGAAAGGAGGCGAGAAGAAGAGTGGCATAATGTTCCCAACAAGAGTGATGTGTGATGTCTAAGTGCTTTCATAAGATCAGTCTGTGTTTAGTGTCGGGCGAAGCCAACGTTGTTGCTCTGTGATTTTAATCCACCTTGTCAATGCCAAGTGATCTTGATTCCCGGGTGCCCTCGGGAGAACGCCTACGTTATACGATATCTCCGTCCCAAGTTCGACGACCTTGTGATTCCCATTTGCCATCTTTTGGCGCCAGAATGGCCAATTTACATTTCTACCCCCAACAAGTCAATAATTGAATTAAAACTCGTGCACACTTACGGTTTTATTTTCCTTTTTTGTTTTACGGTAGCGGGCTACGCCCACGTTGTTTACGAGTCATACAGAGTGTCTGTGTCGTATTTCATGCTCACCCGTCAAGGTTCGATTTCAAAAATTTCAAATTTTCAAAATTTCAAAAACTTTTTGCGAATTGTGGATAGATGATCCAAGTAGTAGAATCTTTTTGGGTCGATAGCCCAATTATTCAAAATTTTCAACATGTTCAAATTTCGGGTCGATGACCCAGTCTTTCAAACTCAAATTTCGGGTCGATGACCCAACATTCCAAGTGATGTCAAATTCAAACTTCGGGTTGATGGCCCAGTTTTTCAAAATTTTCAAATTCAATTTTTGGGTCGATAACCCAGTATTTCAAATGATCCAATTTCAAGATCGATGATCCAAATGCGCTTATGTGATGATTATTGCTAGTACGTTTTTGTGTTTCAAATATAGCAGGATATGCTTCAACTGGGGGCTCTAAAGTCTTCGACTTTAAAGCCATTGCAAACTGGGGGCTCTGAAGCCGTTGGCTTCGGAGACCATTATCAAGATGTAAGGGATGACATCCACTCAGAATTCAATTCAATACAAGAGTATGAAATGGAAGAATTCCGTAGCTGAAAGCAAATGATGAAAGCGGCGGCAACCTCCTTGGAAAGTCCCGTCCCATTCGGACAAGTGCCAGCAGATGATAAATTTTGGGCAAATGTCAGCAGATGATGAATTTTGGACAAGTGCCAGCAGATGATAAATTTTGGGCAAATGTCAGCAGATGATGAATTTTAGACAAACGCCAGCAGATGATAAACTTTGGGCATGTGTCAGCAGTTGCCGAACTACGACGCGGGTTTGATTCCGTCAGAAACGGATACGTAGGCGCCTAAGGATAAGGCTCAATCCACCATATATGCAATTTGTGGGTCGACGATCAACAATGATAATTTGACACAACAGAAGCAAGAGTCAATCCCCAACGAAGTTTCAGGTATGATCTCTTCTTATGGCTGGCTAGCTTATATACGCAAGTCTAATGGACTATAAACGACCCGAAGAATCCTCAGGTCGAAAGGGACCAAGGGTATACTTTGACTTTCGCCTTGTCCAAGCCTCAGTCAAAGTGGGGGCTCTGTAGATACCCGTATCCGTCGATATTGGAATTTATAGAGAACCCGACAAACACTCGATGATGATAGGACACATGTATTCTTTAGTTGTCATTGTCATTATTTGGAGCTCGTTTTACGATGTAGAATGGGCGTCGTCGATGAAGTATTTTATTAATTTAAATGATATTTAAATTAATGTTTTTTTTAGTGAGTTCATTTTATTAATTTAAATGATATTTAAATTATGGTTTTTTTTAGGTGATTTCAATTTATTTTATTTTATTTTGAATTTATTTTCCCAAGTTTATTTTATTGAAAATAAAATAAATATTTGATTTGAAAAATCATTTTATGAGTATATTTGGTTTGAAAAATCATTTATTTTAATGTGTTATTTGATTTGAAAAATCGATTTGAAAATCGAAAAGAACTCGTTTTGAACATGTGTTTTTGAGCTCGATTTTAGCTCGGTTTTTGAGCCCGTTTTCTTTACGAATTGGCACGAATCTCGAGTACACTAACCAAACTAGACCACTACCCATCCAACCCCAGTTCGAACCCCATAACCATGGCCCAAATCCCGTCCCAAATCACCCCCAACAGCCCGCGCAAAACACAAAGCAGCCCCCCTGTTTTGCAGCTCAAACCCGAGTCCAAAACCCGCTCCAAACATCACCAAAACCCGTGCCCATTAACCCTAAACCATACCCTAATATCCTACCCATATTACCTTACCTTAGTCACCAAGAAAACCCCCCATACGAACCCTAGAAAACCCCCCAAAAGCTGCTGGACAGCAGCTATGCTCAGCCGAGCCCGTCTGCCTCTCCTCCCTTTTACCCTACTTTAACTCCCTATAAATACCCACCCTTCACCATACATTCATTCCTCTAAGTTCTACATACATCCTACCTTCACTCACAAGCTTTAAACCTCAGAAACAAACCCTAATTGCCTCCACAAAACCGACATCCAAACTGAAACAGTTTGTGTGTCCTCTTCGAAAAACAGTTCGTTCCTCTTTCAAACCTCCATCAAAGCTCGAGTTTCTTGTTCCTAATTAACCATATAACATCCATCTACACATTAGACAAAGATTTACGAGCCAAATTGCCCTTGAGAGTACACGAAATCCCTCGAAAAACAGAGTGTTATACACTTTGTTTTCGCGGTTTGTTCCTGTCTGTCCAGTTCTGTTTGTGCTCGTTTTTCGTGCCCAATAACTCAAAACGAGCAGGGTTTGCTTTAATATCTCTGTTCTCCTCTCTTTCTAGTTTTCAAAACATCTTTTGAATCGAATTTTCATCGTGAAACGAGGGAGAAATCGCTGTTTGAAAGTTGCTGTCCAGATTCGATAAAAACGCGTGTTTGCTTTGTTTCTTCGACGACGACGGCCTCTCGAGATAAAATCTACCATCGATTACGACCCAAGACGGTGTCAACGATACATGTAGGTTGAGGGTGCATCAAATCCTCCTCTTTCTCCCTTTTATTTCGTTTTTTTATGTTTGTTTTTTATTGTTTCGTTTTATTTCGTTTATCGTTTTTTTTTATCGTTTAAATTAACTATGAAACTAGTTTAGTCCGAGTATGAGTTAAAGTACCACCATGAACACCCGCGTTGACTTGAGATGGGAAAGAAACCGCTACATCAGTCGGTCGTACACCCCCGTCTCATTTACATATCCTCGTGTTCAAGGTAGGGCATTAATAAAACGAGTTCTAATTTCGCTCTTCGCTTTTGACCCCTCTTTTGTTTTGTGTGATTCGACCCACCTTAGGACCCGTCACATGTTAGTATGACCTCTGATTGTTAACATATAACTCATTTAGATGACATTAGATCAATTTGATAACCTAATTAGACACATTAGGGTACATCGACGTAGCTTTAAAAATCAACTAACAATTCTGTAACTTAATTGAATACATCTCTCTCTTTCACATAATTTCTCGCTAGTATAAGAGTGCGTGATTAGCACCTTTTTATTAACACTCGGTGAGTTAATTTAATTAGCGAACATGATCTAATTTGACCCTTTAGGCCGTGTAGAATACACCTTTGCGCGACATCCTTCCAATCAATCAACGTTGTTTCTAACTCGTTTTCTAACTTGTTTCCTATCCCGTTTCGCAATCATCTATCTAACCTAATGAATCTAACCTAAGGATTAGGGTATGATAAATCGTGTAGGCCGTGTTTGGCCGTGTCCTTGTAGTCCCTTTTCTCGTTATTTCTCATCTTTATCCTGTTATTTCGTATCTTGTAATTACTTTGTTTATCGAGTCGTGTTTGGTAGTTTATTTGTAATTTTCGAGTTAGCTTTCTTTTATCGAGTCAAAACCTCTTTCAAAACCTTAGTCTTGTTTGGTTAGATGGTTGTGCCCCAATGCATGTAGGAGCGTAGTAAATCGCATGTTGTTTAAAGCAACATGGCCCGATTTATGCTAATGCATGCTTTGGTGTGTGACCCAATGTCTAATTCGATAAGATTAAGTGAAAGCACACATTACGAGGAGTGACCCAAGGCCGTGAGTCATGTAAGCCGTGGGCCACCCCTTTGTGCACGTTTTCTAGGTCGAATGGCCGTGTAATGTGTCATGTACGGTGTTGTATATAGCGATTGTATTTAGATCGAGTTGTATCTTTAATTCCTCGTTGTGTCGGCATGAAATGCCTGGGTTGTAATAGGGTAGATCCCAACGGCTCCCCCATTCCCATCAAGCCTTGTTTGTTTCGTTTATATGTTGTTAGATCAATCAACCCACATGATAAATTACAACTTTGACAAAGTTAGTTTAGTTGCATCTAAATCGACATAGAAACTTCACATGTTAGGGTTTTGAAAAAGATGTTTGCATATCATATATCGTAGTAGCTATGACCTTGTTTGAAATCCGATACTTGACTTAGTAGAGGCCGTTATCGACGGGCGGGGTTAGGTGTCCTTATGGGCTTCCTAACACGTACCCTCACCCCTTACTCAAGATCTATGGTTTGTGGATCCGTCTAAATGCCATTGGATTACGAGAGTCATTCAAATCGAGTGATATAGGGTACAAGTCTTTATCTTTAATCACTCGTAGTCGATTGGCTTTATGCTTTTCGATGAAAGGTGTAAAGTTGACTTGAACGGTTCCAAGTTCCCAAAAAACTTGGTGGCGACTCTAATTTGTCTTAATTCGATTCGAAAGAACCTCGAGTCGTATGCCTAGTGTGGATCCCGCGGACGCAGTTCCCGAGGGCCTTGTCCACAACTATTTAAAGTTTGGTAGGTGTGTCTGTCAAATGTCATTGTCTCACTTTCTTTCAGATTTGTGCTTCCTATTTTTGCTTCTTATTCTATTTATCTTCTTCACAATGTAAAATTCTTGTCATTCGTGAATAATGTATTTTGTCAATGGTATTTTTTGGTTTATAGATACACATGTTTTAAACCACACATTTTAATCATATTTTCAGATTACCACACCTGGATAAGTTGACGCTATATAATGATGGTGCAAGTACAAGCAAGCAAACCCAGAATGCTATTACTAAGAGAAGTCGATGCAAGAAAGCTGTTAAAACGAATTTAAAAGATGATGATGGCTTGGGGCAGTGTTATTTGAGGACACGTATGTCACCTAAAATGTTGTTGACATTTATCAACAGTAATTTGAGTGCAAAACAAGTAGCTGATGTAAAGGACATGGGCTTTGGTGGGGTTCTTAATCTCTGGACATATATGGTTCCAGGTGCTCTTGTGCATTGGTTAGTTACCAAATTCAACATATCGTCATGCTCCTATATGAAAGGGCAACTTCAAATAACGGATGAAGATGTTCATTTATCACTTGGTATTCCTATGGGTGCAAATGATGTCACGATAGCTTCCTCAACAGATAGGAGTGTTGACTTTGTTGAGTTAAAGAGTAGATAGTTAAGACAATTCAATACAAAAGATCCCACAAAGGTTGATGTTAAGGATATATTACAACTGATAATTAGCCAAAGAGACGGCGGGGAAGAGTTTAAAAGAAACTTTATTGTATTCATTGTCTCAAAGATTTTTATGGGCGTAAAAGGGACTTGTGCCACTTACGAGTGTTGAAGTGTTTAGAAGATATTTCAGTTTGTTGCATCATTTAATCGGTGCAAATTTACCGCACAACAGTTTATTGAAGTCATTAAAGATTGGAGAATGTCCGAAATGATAATTTTGTTGGGCCTATCATGGTGTTCGTTTTCATCTATCTTGATAGAGTATCCTTCAGTTATTTTTCAGTCCCTCGGGTATTCCCAACAATAGCATCATGGACGAAAGAAAGGATAAAATCTAGGCTTAAGGATGAGATGAAGGATGGGTTTGGTACTGGAGGTGTTCTATGTCGCATTGTCAAGGCTACGGTTCAGCATGTAACTTTTACTATCCCAATACAATTGGATATGCCCGAGGCTTTTATTCGAGAACTTGAGGCTACTGAGCACCCAAAGCCTACTGAGGTTACTGAGGACCCAAAGCCTACTGAGGACCCGAAGGCTACCGAGACAAGTGGAGGAGGACAATGAGCGGAGCAGATGTTTACTTTCAAGAAATTGGCAGAAGATGCAAACAATCTTGCTCTTGCCTATTCTAGCTTCTCAAAGTCTTTGGTAGAAGCTAGAATGAATTATCCTGACAGTAAGATTGTACAACAGATGGCTTAAATCGCGTCTACTTTAAGTGATTGCTCTTATTCATCACAACCTACAACAGAGGGATTGAATATTCCTGGGAATAAAGTTGATGAGTCTGTCAGAGTGGAAGAGAAGGAGCCAAAAAGTGAACAAGAGAGGAGCTGACAACGTGGGAGATAATGGAGCTGTTTGTAATGAAGGTGATAGTGAGGAGCAGGATCCACTTACTAAGTTTGGTAAACTCAAATTTGATAATGAGGATGAGTTGTTGGCAGCTCTTCTTAAATTAGAAATTGCTTTGGGAAAACGGCCAGCAAAGGAGAAAAGTAATGTTATCAACAAACCAACTTGTGTAACGGCTTCAGTTCCTGTTTCTGTCAACACCAAAGCTAAGCCAGCTTCTCATATTGTTTTGGACTCTGAGTCTCAAGAGTTTGAGCCACTGAATTTTGAGAAGAAACAAAAATCTTCTACATTTGTTCGACGATCTCCACGGTTTATACACCCCTCCCCTCCAAAGTTTACACCACCTTCCCTCCCATCGGATAATGATTTTACCCCACCTTCATTTAGATTACTAAGTTCAGAATCACAATCACAAGAAGATGAGTTAAAAAAGTTATAGAAAAGTAATGTTATCAACAAACCAACTTGTGTAACGGCTTCAGTTCCTGTTTCTGTCAACACCAAAGCTAAGCCAGCTTCTCATATTGTTTTGGACTTTGAGTCTCAAGAGTTTGAGCCACTGAATTTTGAGAAGAAACAAAAATCTTCTACATTTGTTCGACGATCTCCACGGTTTATACACCCCTCCCCTCCAAAGTTTACACCACCTTCCCTCCCATCGGATAATGATTTTACCCCACCTTCATTTAGATTACTAAGTTCAGAATCACAATCACAAGAAGATGAGTTAAAAAAGTTATGTGATATTGCTCTAAATATTGGAGATGGGGTTGAAGTTGTGGAACCACTTGTTGTTGAACCGATTTCCTCATTGCCACCAAAAGAACCAGTGCACATTACAAGAGCAATGCTTAAGAGAAAGAGAGTTGAATCACAATTTTTCAAATCTCCTTTCCTTCAGAGAAGTATTATAGTTGCTGGGAATTTGAATAAAGTTGAAAAAGATGTATTGGAATATGTATTTTCAGAGACATCTGATGAAAGGTATGATTTTTCTAACATTGTCTATGAATTTGTGTTAGACACTTTTTTTGTTTATAAAGTATGATTGTCGTAACTAACTTTTTATCGATACATGTTTATTCAAAGGAGATCCTCTTCCAATGTGATAACCATAAACTTAGTCGGGCAGATTTGAAGACGGTAGTGACAGGTGACATAGTGCCTAAATCTATCATACATGCTTGGTGTTTCATTTTGAACGAAAGTGAAACACGTAGAGCGACCCATTCACACCGTATATGGTGTATCTCCCGCAAACCGATGAAGAAGTAAGTTTTGTATAATAATCTGATGATATTCTTGGGATTACTCATGTTTATCTCTTTTGCAGTCGTACTCCGCTACATTTTCTTATAATTTTTTTTCTAATCACCAGGATCCCCTTATTGCTACTCATACTACCGGCATTAATCACAATTTTGCGGGAGCAAATCTCGTAAGTAAATATTTGCGTTTTAAACCGCAAGTTTTTTATTCAATGTGCCAGTTTACTATTATTTTTAAACTGCAAGTTTTCTGACTTTTTAACATGAAATTGCAGATTTTTGTTCCAATAATCTCTGAGACACCATTTGTGTTTTGTTTTAACTTCATAGTAATGAAGTTGGAAATCCTGCATGTGATGAAGCCAAAATCTGTGAATTATACAACAATTATTGAGTCTACGGTATGACCTGTAAAGTCCTTTTCTGAATGTCATATTTATTTTGGTTTGCTAAACAATTTTGCCAAATGCGGGTACAATTTGTTATGAATTGCTTGGTTCGAAACAAGATTCCATCTATACAAGACATCAAGAATCTGGTGAGAGAGGAGTATATTCCGAAATCAAATATGGGTGATGGAGTTGATTCTGGGATTTATCTCATGCGTTTGTTGGAGAAGTACAGAGGCACTAGAAAGGGTTTCCCTTTGGGTCTAAATGATATGTAAGTTATGATTTCATATAGTATACATCTAGCTACCTAGATACAATTCAATCAATTTGCTAGTCTATAATGTTTAAGATATATTCCAATTTGTTTCTAGACACATGTAATGCTTAACATATATTCCAATTTGTTTTGTAGCACAACCAAGTTAAGCTTTTTGCTGCAAGAGTTTGCTCTCAGATTTGTTGTTTCGAGGGTAATAAACTGAAGGATAAACTCTTATCAAAAGCTGGATCTTTGAGTTTTGATACGAGGTATCCCTCTATTCCTTTGAGTAAATATAATCATAAATTACTTTCTAATGAAGTTGTAATTTTCTTGATAAATTTAATTTTTTGTTTTGTCCCTTATTTTTTCTAGATTTGAAGCAGTTGACCAAGAGTTCCAAATGAGAAGGCAGTCACAACATCAATGTCAACGTCGACTCACAGACACGGAACTTCTTGCTGTTGTAATGAAAAGGGGTAAAGGCATCGAGTAAGTTGTGAAATCGATAACATATTTGCACAATTAAATTTTGTTGATGCACTTTTATGTTCTAATTATATTCATTTAGAGTTTAGATGAGACTCTTGTGAATACTGAGTGGATGGGAGTGTGTCGAAAAGGAATGCAAAGTTTGCAAAATCGGCACTGGATAATGGATTTGGTAAGTTTTCCTACACCTTTATTAGTATTATTATTATTATTTATACTAATCTTTTTGTGATATTTAGAACATGATCATTTATATTTAGGTGCTTGATATGTATGGTGTGATGTGCACATATGATAGAACCGATATTCTCTACTTGCCAACAACAAATCCGGTAGATAATTAAGATTCAGATTCGAAAATGCAGGTTTTCAGATTCAAAAATGCATTTTTATACATGTTGATTCAGATTTGAAAATGCAGTTTTTCAGATGTATTAGTCCTCAATATCTAAACAATTTTATAATTTTCAGTTTGTTAAACCCGCATTAAGGCCTCAGAAAGGGAATATTGTCTGGTGCCCTCATCTTAAGATGCACTACAAGCCTGAAAATGGAGCAACTATTGAAAAGGTAAATTTGTTGGGAATCTACCGGAAAAGTTGTTTTGGCGTTGGGTGGAATGTCATTGTATGACCTTTGCTGCTATGACATTGGTAGGTGTTTTTCACAATTGGCAAAAATGGTAATCATTGGTTAGCTTGTGTGTCGGACCTCAAGAAACAGGAAAACTATATCTTGGACTCATGCAAGCCAAAGTTAGAAAAGGCAGATGATATTGAGGAGTATAATTCTTATGTGGAGGATATTGTATGGCCCCTACTTTTTTTGTTATATTTTTGCATTTTTATTATCAGTTAGGATGAAATTGATTTATTACTATTTTTGATAAGTTGTTGTCATTCAAAGGTGTTCCATGTTGCAAGTCAGTTTGAGGGCCACAAGGGTTACAATCATCTTAAGGGCATCATCTTGTTTACTACAAGTTATCAATGTACCTCAGCAAGAAAACACGTAAGTTTTCTAAAAAATCCTTTATTTATTAGCCTGAAAATGGATGTAGTTTTTTTAGTCTAATAATCTTAACAAAGATGTGTGTAGTTATGATTGCGGACTATTTGTTATGAAGTTTCTGGAGGGTGCAATACACGATAGGAAATTATGGGAGGACCAAAACTATTTCAAAGTAAGCTTGCCAAATTAGCTAAATGTCAGTTTTTCATTTCTCTATTTATCGTATTTTACTGTTGTTATCAATGTTTTTTAATTTGCAGAATATGATTGCTTATCGTCGACAAATTATGTTGAAACTACTCAAGTGGGAGAAAAATACTGCAAAGGTAATTTTTGAATATGTGGAACTGATAGATACATATATGTAGGTGAGATAGAATACATTAGTAGGGGTACACAATCTTAAATTGCTGGATAGACTTCTTTCAGTGTGTAGATACACACCTCCTGCTGTGTGGATACACTTATCTGGTCCACGAGGTTGTGAGGTTACAGTTCTTGGGGCTGTGCAGATACATCCCAGCTGCTGCTTGGATACACACCTGCAGCTGTCTGCATACACACCTGCAGCTGTCTGCATACACACACCGGGAAATGTGCGATTACGCATTGTTGGTCATCTAGATACACATATCAGAATGTACGGTTACACATCTCTGGCTGCATACACACCTGATAGTAATTTCTGTAGTAGTTTATAGTTAGTTATCCATGTCACCAAATGTCTCTCCACTAGTTTTAGAGTTCATTTCCCTTCACCAAATGGTAGATTTTACCTTCTCATCCTTGAGACGTTTACATTTTTTCTGTGCCTTCATATATGTTGGGAGGAAAACAAACACAAATATTCGTGTTCGGCGGTTTTACACAAATTTATTGTAAGACGGAATCTTTAAATCACTTTTGTTTAGCTACTAATAGAGTTTGTGTTTAGATCCGTTTTACAACTATATTAGTGTAAAATCATCTTACACAAGACTAACTCCCACTTGCCATTGATTATAATGTCTACTTTCATCAAGTTGGTAATATTAATATAGATATAGAAAGTAGAAGTTTCTGAAACTCCAAATTTAGACACAACCTCGTGGTTATATTATGTGGATACACACCTGCAACTAGTGTGGATACACATCTCTCGGGTCGTTTGGATACACACCACGGTGTGTGAATACACAACCCCGGCTTCGCAGATACACATCCCTACTGTTTTGTAGGCACTTATGTGCTGGAGATGTTAATTTTATTTTACATATAAAATTATTTTAAACTAACTTAACGTTACTTTTTTCATGTTTTATGACCAGGTGAGTTCGTAGATGGGAGTGTGTTTTGAGGATGTGTTGTGCGTAGTGAAATGTATTTGAATTTAATAGTGTTGTGTTCAAACATTCCAGGAACATTTTTGACTCAATTATTTTTGTTCATCAAATGTATTTTTGTTTCAATCCTTTTTCAATGTATGGCTACTATTAATACTATTCAGTTATTAAATTCCTATTAAGACATCTTGCGGTTATTGCGTGGGTACACATTACTGGTTGTGTAAATACACATATATGACTTTCTGGGTACAGATACACCCCAGCTGCTGTGTGGATACACACCCATGGCTGTGTGGATACACACCGCATCTGTGTGATACGCATTGTCGGTGTCCGGATACACATCCCCTGGCTTTGTGGATACACATCCCGCTTTGTGGATACACATAATGTTTCCGTATAGGCCATTGGACAGTTACACTTCAAAATAAAAGGATGTGTGGATACACATACCCGGCTTTGTGGATACACTTCAAAATAAAAGGATGCTTTAACCGACCTGCCTTATTAGGTATGTCAATTCTGTTTTAGTTGTTTTCTTTTTCGATTAATTGCAGCGTTAATTATTTGGGTTTATGTTTATAAAGATATGGCGTGCATTAAGATTTGTTAGCTTGATACTCGATTATATAGCAGCACTTAGTTGAATCATTTATACTTCACTGGAAAAAACAAAAACGATGATCGTATACTATGATTTTTTATTGTTACTATTGTCCTCGGTTTGATTGCCTACTACTCCGTAATAGTTTTAAATTGTAAAATGTGGATTGTAGCCCATCTTTGAAGTTATAAAATATAACCAACATTATAAAAAGTACAAGACAAATTAATAATCCTAAAGTAATTGCGGATTTCAAAACGAATATCACTGAAAACATCATTATCACCTTCAACCCAATCCACCGGGTCATTTTCCCATACAAGCGGAATTGTCCCGAACTCAAAGGAAGGCCCCTGAGCATACAAATATGCGACCAGTCCCAAATCATCTCTATTAGCAACCCATAAATATGGTCCTGACGGAGGTTTAACGTTTTCAAACCACCACCTCGAAGCTTCATTATTAGAAAAAGCGCGCTCCAGTTTGCGAGCTTGAAAGAAGCATTTGCGCTCATCTCCCGCTCCAAACTCAATCATTGCATGTCCCTTGAACGACCCATTGTAAGAAATAGCCGGGTGGATAGCTTGAACTAAATTTAATCCAGCACCCCGAATAACTTCTACTAATCTGTCAAGATCATATGAGAGAGTTTCCTTTCCAAACCCATCTCGTGTGCTTGGCAAATTATATAGAATACACATCACAGGTTTGACGTACAATATTTCGGAATGGCCTCCGAAACTTTCTACTGAATCAAAGGATTCTACATCAGATTCATAGGATGCATCAGATGAATTATTAGAAGACATAATTAGTTTATAGTATAAGAATGGTTGAGAGGGAATTCAGTATAGATTAAGTTTGAAGTTTTTTGAAACAAAGAGAATGTAATACCCTTCTAAACACATGAAAACCTATTTATATAGAAATAATTAAGGCAGATGCATGCATAGAGTTGAACGAATGAATGTTTGGTGTGAAACCAAGAGAAATGTGTAAATGTGTGGTAAATAGAAACGTTGTAAATAGTCAACGTTTTTATACAATGCATAAACGTTGTAATTAAGGCAGATGCAATGCATAAAGTATGTTTAATTAACGCATCAACCAAAAAGAATCCAAAATGAATTGAAACCCATTCTTCGTTTAATTCCAATTTGGATTTGCAATTGCAATTATAGTGTCCCAAGTGCATACATTTTTCATCCAACAAGCCTCTACCCTTAACCTTTTCAATTGGACCTAAATTTAAGATCCCTCCGGCCTCTTTACAAGTTATCCCGGGGATTGTAATCCTAATTTTTGTCCCATTTTATGATAAACTCTTTGTTCCTACAATGAGAAAACTGACTAAAATCCCTTCCGGAATAAATACCCTTCAAAGGATCAGGATCCGGTTATCAATTATTACAATTGTTGTTGCTGCCTTGATCGAGACAAAGAGGGTCCATGTTGCAAGTAGGAATGGACTTATTGATGTTCCCAAGGGTGTTGTCCCTATGAGTGTAGGGTGGTTAGTCCCACAATTTATGATTATGGTGCCATAGGAATTGGGGGCTTTGATGAGTAGCGCTATCATATCACTTGTGCAAGAGATTACTTCAAAGAACGTCATTCGCTCATACCGATTAACACCACATGCAACATTCAAGATACGAGAAAAACTACACCAATTCACTATTCCCATTGTTTCATCAATTTTTTAAAATAAAGAACTTAATCTTCAATTTGTATTTATATTTTATTTTTAATTATGTGTGTCACACCTCGACTTTTGAGGGTACACAATAAAAGTTTGTATAATAATAGAGAAGCAAAGTGTTTGAACAAGAACGTGAGACATTAGACAACCAAATAACACTTCGCGACTTGGGCAATTCCTACTATCATGATGCGTTAATTAAACATACTTCTTAGAAGTCTTTACTTACTAGAAAGACCACTATTTAAAGTCAAATACAACATACTTCTTAGATGTCTTTACATATTAGAAAGTTTTTAGAATACTTAATACAACTTAAACTTTTTCTAGCTGAAATCAAACTGGACTCACTTTTGAGTGGCTCGACTTGGGCAATTCCTACTATCATGATGAGTCATTTCACCGCAAGCACGACATTTCCTCAAGGGCTTTGCATTTTCTTGTACTGCCTTTTCCTTGTTTGAAGTAATCCGTCTTCCTGATCCCTTATTCTTACACTTTTCTGGTGGTAGAACACTAGCTTCAGACGGTATTTTCGAGCCAATAAGCATCTCAATTTCAGCTTTCTTGTTTTTTGACTTCCCACGCTTAACTGAAATCATCAATTTCTCGTTGAAAGCGCGAAGAAGTTCAAGCAGCTCATCACCAAGTTCCTCATTATCTTCAACAAGCGAAACTGAAGTAAATACTTCCGACCACAATTCACTTATCTTACTTTGGTGGTTTTCTATTGACATACAATCAGCTAGGAGGGTTGTCCCAACAACATTAAAAATGGGACGACAAGTTGCATATTTGCCCCATCTGTCTAATAGATACTCCGTAGGGATATCATCAAACCCTCTATCTTTTAACACCCACAGAACATGCTTACAAAGTAACCCAATCCTTTCAAACATCTTACATGAACAAGAAAATTTATTACCACTTAAATCAACTGTGTATACCTTGTCTTTCTCGCGGTCCATTATTGAAATATGCTCATTGCTGTCTTCAGTTGTCCTCGGTGAAAGACCATAAGTAAAACACGCAGCTTGGAGTTCTTCATGAAATTGATAAAAAACAGTGGTGGTGTAAAATTCAGAGGTTTTTTTTTTTCTAGAAGGAGAGGTGTTGATAATTTTGGAGAAGAGTTCTTATCATCGGCAGTCACCTTAGCATATTTCCAACGCTGCGCATCCATAGTCGATTGGAAACGCATCCAAAACTCAACAAGAGTGAGATGCGGGTTTGTGAAATTTCCAAAGAAGCTATTTTCAGATTCTGACCTTGATGTTGTGCGCATAATCCCACCAAGATATATGTCTCTGAAGTAGGCAGGAATCCAACTTGAACGAATGTCAAACATTGACTTCAGCCACTCATGATCAGAAAGCTCATACGAAGAAAGGTTCGATTTCCATCTCAATTCGAATTCTTGTGTATCAATCTCTCGATCCCAAACAATAGAATTTATTTCCTTCAAAAAGTTTGTGTTTTGGCAAATTGTCGGCCCGACTTTGTCTGGCAACTTTTTCATTATATGCCACATGCATAATCGGTGTTGTGTTTTGTCACCAAACACATCTTTTACAGCTTAATTGATGCCTTTGCATTGGTCAGTTATAATTGTAGTAGGATAGCAATCACCCATAGCCTTCACAAAATTCTCAAATAACCAGGTAAATGATTCTCCATCTTCCTTTCTTAACAAACCACCCGCAAAAGTGACGCATCTTTTATGGTTGTCCACACCAGTGAATGGACAAAACACCATTTTATATTCATTGAAGTTATAAGTAGCATCAAAAGAGACGGCTTCCCCAAAAAGGGCATAGTTTTTAATTGAGATTGGATCTGCCCAAAAAACCTTACTTAGTCTTTTTTCATCATCCACGTCAAAGTTGAAATAAAATGATGGAGACATAGCCTTTTTCTGCATGAAAGTCTCCAATAACATCTCAGCATCATATTCCTTGATATATTTCTTAACATCCCTTGAAAAGTTTTTGAAATCTTCTAAAGAAGCCCCAACATTTCTGCACCTTTTACATATTCCTTAAACATTCTAAAGGAATCCACTGGACCATGATTTACCCTTGAATTATCCATGATCATTTTCTTGTGAAAGAGATTCAAATTCCTAGATGGTTTCATATGAACCATTGTAGCTGGGGTAACCATTGCGTGTGTGTGCACCTCAACAAAATCATAAATTTGGTATTCACCGGTGTCAATTCTCTTAAAACTAACCTTAGCTTCACATCCTGATCTCGTAACAGTCCTCTTTCTTTTAGTCCCCTTGTTCTTACTTTTGCCTTCTTTATTACACACACAGCGCTTGTGTGTAACAATCCCATTAACCAATTTTGTTGAATCTAACCTTGGAATAAACCCACAAACTTTTGCATATTTGTTGTAAAAATCTATTCCATCTTCCAAATTAGAAAATATCATACCGTTGATTGGTTTTAGATCTTCTGGACAGCTTGGGAATCCAAAAATTGTGTTTTCAGAACCAACTTGTGGGGTTTCTACAAGACAATTTAACCAAAAGGTTGTTATTTTTAAGGCAAGTACATTATATTAGTGAAATCAAACCTTGTAAATGAACAAACCACAATTTTTTTACCTGGTGCATTAGTCAATGGAATCACAGGAGGTATATCATTGTTCATTAGAGCATCAACATTAGAAGTAGCTATACTGTCTGCACAGGAAATGACACACAAGAGGGAAACGCATTATTTTCCAAAGACTAAAATCAAAAAAAATATAGTCCATAGGTACACATTACTATGATATTAGATACAATAGTTAATGTATTTAGATACATGCTCACGCTACATTTTGTGTACCTGTTGCATCTGTCAAGGGAAGTACAACCATTATATCTCGAGGCATGGACATTAGTAGCAGTATACTATCTCGCATTGTACACATCTCATTCAAATTAGATACAATAATTCATATGTCACTATACATCAACAATTTGTGCAGAGAAAAAGAAGTTGCGATTTTCAAACTGCTAAACATTCATCCAAAAATTTTTAAATGCTATACTAGCTTAATTTTTTGAAAGACTGCTCTACGGTGCACAAAACCATAATCAATACGAGTATTTATCACATACGGAGCACAGACTTTCTCACCCAAGCCACATTAGGTACACTGTTTTAACTAGCCAGATACACTGTTTTAGCTAGCCAAATACATTTTTTTTTCAAAATAGCTGGAATCATGTATCTAACAGCCAGAGATGTATCTTTGGCTAAGAATTTTATTCTGTCAGAGATATATCTTTGGCCCCCATTAAACCCCCAAAAAAACAAAAAACAATCGTAAAAATTATCCAGAGGTAAAAAAATTATACAGAGGTACACATCTTTGTGATCCTAGATACACTACTTCAGTTTTGTAGATACATGTATCTGACATCCCGCAATAAGTAAAAACAGTAATTTGTACCTATAACTTCTTCTGTTATTGAATCATCCTCTTTTTCGTTATCACCTACAACACCTTAAGCAATTTCAGAAATGGATCCCAAATTTAATTGGAAAAATAGTTCCAAAAAATGTATTTACAACAATAATTCATACCTGAATCAGTAGATGATGATGAAATTAAAACCATCCTAAAAATAGTATCAAAACACAAACTAAATTACCATCAAAATCTCAAAATACAATTTACTATTAAAATTGGTAAACCCTAATTTTAAGAATTTCAATTTGTTCGAACACTAATTTACGATTTAAATTTTGTAAACCCTAATCTGAGTAAAAGCTTACCTCTTAGATTCGCATGTTACAGGAACAATAATGGCGGAAAGTAGGATGATTTGCAGCAATGGAGATTCGCGTTTCTTCGAACAATTTTTTTTTTTGTTGTTGGGATGACTTTTTAGGTGAGTGTGAGTTTATTACAGCGCTTCAACTTTCCTTTTTAGACGGTTCGTACGATAAGCTAGTTCGTACCTGAACCCGCCCCTATATAGGGTCAGGATCCGGTGAGAACCACTAAGATAATGAGAACCGTGAGAACCATCATTAAATCTCTACCAAATCTCAATTTGAAAGTTTAGGTGAATCATTTAGCCTTAACTTAGTTTGTTCAAACACATTATTTGGTATAACTAAACAAAATTTATTGATTTTATTAACAAAATATAAACAAAATTTATTGATTTTATTAACAAAATACAAGAATAACACAGCGCTTCAACTTTCCTTTTTAGACGGTTCGTACGATAAGCTAGTTCGTGACACAAACCCGCCTATATATATATATATATATATATATATATATATATATATATATATATATATATATATATATATATATATATATATAGAATTGGGATCCTATGAGAACCATCAAGATAATGAGAACCGTGAGAACTCCATCTTACGGAATTTTTTTAAAAAAAAATAATGACATATTTGGATTCTATTGAATTTTATGGCTAGAAAACATATTTCTTGGTCCAAACATTATAAATTATTGACGCAAATCGAGGCGAAATACATTTTATTAATTTCCATACACCGACTACCCATTTTCCGTATCTAACAATTTTCATGCACCTAGAACTCGTTTTAATTGCATGTAGAGCCTGTTATTTTCATGCACCTAGTAATTAATTTCATGCATGTAAAAATTTTCATGCACCCAGTATTCGTTTTGGTGCATCTATAGTTGTTTTAGTATACCTAATTGTATTTTTGTACATTATGTTTATATTTTGTTAATAAAATCAATAAATTTTGTTTAGTTATACCAAATAATGTGTTTGAACAAACTAAGTTAAGGCTAAATGATTCACCTAAACTTTCAAATTGAGATTTGGTAGAGATTTAATGATGGTTCTCACGGTTCTCATTATCTTAGTGGTTCTCACCTGGATCCTCGACTTATATATATATATATATATATATATATATATATATATATATATATATATATATATATATATATATATATATATATAGAGAGAGAGAGAGAGAGAGAGAGATGAGTTCAAATGAGTTCACCTAAAATGGTGAGTCCACTAAGTCCTCATCTTAGCCATTGATCTTCTAAAATTGATGGTTGAGATTTTAAAATTTTAAGATGAAAACTTTAATATTTTATAAATAAAACTTTAATTTATGAGTGTAACTTTAATTTTTTAAAATTATAACTTTATTATTTAAGGTCATTTTATAAATAAAAATTTACATTTATGTTATAAAATTTTATTTTAAATATATAAAATTGATTTTTGATTGTAACTTTAGTGTTTTACGAGTGAAACTTTAATATTAAAAATTGAAACTTTAATTTTTTTTTTAGACAATTTCTAATATAAAAATTTGAATTTATTTAATTTCACTGATTTATAAATATAACTTTAATGTTTTAAGATTGAAATTTTAATGTTAAAAATTGAAACTTTAATTTTTTTTTAGCCAATTTATAATATTAAAATTTGAATTTATTTAATTTTACAGATTTACAAATATAACTTTAAAGTTTTACGAACGAAACTTTAATACTAAAAATTAAAACTTTAATTTTTTTAAACAATTTCTAATATAAAAATTTGAAGTTATTAAATTTTACTAATTTATAGATTCTATGTAAATATTATAATTTTATGAATGGAATTTTAATGTTTTACGATTGTAACTTTAGTCATAATTTTTGAAACTTTATTTTTTTTTACGATTATAACTTTATACTAATTTGAATTTATGTAATTTAAGTCCTTGGCAAGTATGTCAACGTAACTTTAGTCCATATAAACGTAACTTTAGTCCATATGCGTTGTAACTTTAATCCATGCCGCTGAAACTTTATATTAATAACCACCCACAACCACCACTACTTTCACCGACCACCATGACGCCATCCTGCAAGCGTCGCCACCATGCACCACCACTCGAAAAAAAAACATTCGGAAAAAAAAAACATAGATCTGAAAACGAAAAGAAAAAAAACAAAGAGAAAAGCGGCGGCCACGACATCATCACCACCCCATCTCCACAAAAGACCCACCACCAAAAACAATAACCACCATAGATCTGAAAACGAAAAGAAAAAAAAAGTAGAGAGACGGCAGCCACAACCCCGACTAACCCCCCACATCACCCACCGAAACAGCACGACAACCACCAATCAAATTTAAAAAAAAAAAAAAAAAAAAAAGAGAAAGGGGGAGGGATAGAGGCGGCGTGGCAGGCGAGAACACCATTATGCACCGCATCTCCAACCACCACCACCAACAACTTTTTCAAATCTAAAAAAAAAAAAAGATAGAGGCGGCGTGGCAGCGGCGAGTTGTGCCGAGGGAGGCACAAAAGGAGAGGAGGAAGGCGGCCTCGGGTGGTGGTCGGGGGAGGCAGGGGACAGGCGGGAAAGATAACAGGTGGTGGCGGCGTCGGGAGGAGGGGCGGTGATGGTGGTATAGGGAAGTGGGGCGGTGGTGGCGGCGTTGTGAGAGGAGGAAGAGGGATTTAGAGGTTTAGAGATTTAGGGAGAGAAGTAGAAGTGAGGGAGGCAAGTGAGTGAATGAATGAAATTATGGTTTGTTGGGTAGGTTTGTTGGGTTTTATATGGACTCACCATTTTCAGAATTAATCTTAGCCATTGATTTTGTTATAATCTAATGGCTAAGATTAGGACTCATGGACTCACCTAAGGAAGGTGGACTTACTTGATCCCATTCCTATATATATATATATATATATATATATATATATATATATATATAGGCAAGATCCGGTGAGTCCACCTTTATATTTGAGTCCATGAGTCCATAACACAATATCACGCACTATACAAAACAATATCACGAATTTTTTTTTCCGAAATTTTTTTTTTTCAAATTTTTTTTTTTGAAAATTTTTTTTTCAATTTTTTTTTCGAAATTTTTTTTTCAAATTTTTTTTTCGAATTTTTTTTTCAATTTTTTTTTCGAATTTTTTTTTTTCAAAATTTTTTTTTCGAAATTTTTTTTTCTGAAAAAGTTTTTTTTTTTTTTTTCAAGCTGTGATATTGTTTAGTATAACGTGTGATATTGTATTACAAAATAATATCACGATTTTTTTTTTCAATTTTTTTTTTTCGAAAAAGTTTTTTTTTTTTTTTTTTTTTTTTTTTAAAAAAAAAGATTTTAATGTATGCTGTGATATTGTTTAGTATAACGTGTGATATTGTATTACAAAACAATATCACGATTTTTTTCCGAATTTTTTTTTCAAAAACTTTTTTTTTTCAGTTGAGATATTGTTTAGTATAACGTGTGAAACTGTAAGCTGTGATATTGTGTAGTATAACGTGTGATATTGTATCATGGACTCACGGACTCAAAAAGATAGGGTGGACTCATGTGATCCTAATTCTATATATATATATATATATATATATATATATATATATATGGTTAGGATCCGGTGAGAACCACTAACATAATGAGAACCGTGAGAACCCTTACTAAATCATCATCAAATCTTGTTCTGAAAGTTTTGATCGATCATTTACCTTTTGTTAAGTTTATTCAAACACATTTTTAGTATGGGTAAACAATTTTTTTTTATTTTATTAACAAAATATAAACTTAGTGTACGAAAGTACAACTACGTATACTAAAATAGTTATATATGCATGAAAACGAATACTAGGTGCATGAAAATTGTTACATGCATGAAAATGATTACTAGGTGCATGAAAATATCAGGCTCTAGGTGCACGAAAACGAGTTCTAGGTGCATAAAAATTGTTAGATACATGAAAATGAGTAGTAGGTGCACGAAAATTAATAAAATGTTTCTCGTCTCGATTTCCGTCAATAATTTATGCTTTTTGTACGAAGATATATGTTATCTTCAAGCCATAAAATTCTATGCCGAATCCAAAAATGTCATTATTTTTTAGAAAAAATATCCGTAAGGTGGAATTCTCACGGTTCTCATTATGTTGGTGGTTCTCACTGGATCCCAAATATATATATATATATATATATATATATATATATATATATATATATATATATATATATATATATATATATATATATATATATATATATATATATATATATATATATATATATATATATATGTTCTCCATGTTATTATTTCTCGTTTCGACCTATTTTTAGATAGGTTAAAATGTCTGTGCACGGTTTAACTACAACTACCACTTTTCTATTTTCACCTCATGTTACATTTTATTAATATCTAATCTGATTTGTAATTAGATTATCCAACATATAATCTAATGGACCCAAAGTCCACTTATTAACCTTCTTATATAAACAAAACCCTAAGCAAGAAACTAGGCTGCTCATTCTTTTCTTGCGTGAAAGGTGTCGCACGCCTCTCTTCCTCTTTTCTCTATTTTGATCTTCGTTCTCTCTTTGACTCCATTATTGTGGATCTTTCCTTTTTCCTAACTAAAAAAGAAAATATATTTGTATGCACCTTTCGACCTATGTTTTGGGTTTCTTATTTTGATGGATAAAAAAAAGAATGGTTTTTCATGGTATTTTCATGGGTAAAGAGAAGAAGATCTTTTAATGGCGTTTTTATGAAGATGGAAATTATATTGTGGTCTTTAATTGCAAATAAGCTAAATAGGTGTTTCTCTTTTAATCGTGTTTATGCCAGTTGATACGATCAATGTGATTTAATGATTGTTTTGTCATGAATACTATGTTTTGTATGTTAATATATGATTTAATGTCTTAGTTGCATTTCGTATGCTATCAATGCGCTGTTATTGTGTCGTTGTGTGCAACTAGGGTTCACGAGTGATACCCTAGAGGCGGTTTGACTCACGACCAAGAGAAGGCCAAGGATTATGGCTGAAACTAGTATAACCTTGAAATATGAGTCAGGGCTATAGCGGAAGTTAGTGCAACCTTGAAATATGAGTTAAGTTTTTTTTTGGTGGAATGTAAAAATTATATTAATAATCAAAATGCCCATGCACCATACACACTATTTGCCTTCGGACGAGGCCCATTACAACATAACCAGACCACCTAGCTCAATTAGTGACCATTAAATGAAACCAATAGACTACAACCAACTACAAAGAATGCAATGCTTAACAGACCATGTTTTCTTTTGAAATCTCATGCGGTTAGCCTCTTGTAGCTAAGCCAAAAGCACTTTTGGCCTGAGCTTTGCTCTGTCATGCCTACACTTGTTTCTTGCCTGCCACACCAGGTATATTAACCTACATACAGTTGCATAAATGACCTGTTTTTTCATGAGGGATCTGCACCTTATCTTACTGCACCACTCTATTCGCTATCTTATATTGTATATAATTTGGTTTTACACTTTTCCTGTATATTTAAGCTATTACTGTGATTGCAGTTTGATAGTTCTATGATACTCCAAAGACTTTGTCTGTAACAAGTTCCAATTTTGCGAATTTGTGTTTTCATTGTTGTTGCAGCTGTTCAACGAGATCTTATCTCACTATCTGATGCTGATGATAGGATGAGTTAGTAAGGGGATATCATTTACATTATTGTAGTTTCTGATGTTCGCTCGTTATTTCGCTTAAATATTTTTAATGTTCAGTAAAAGTCGATGTTAATTTCTAGAGGTCCTTGGGTTTGTTTCATCTGATCATTTCAAAGAACTATTAAGCTGACTATGGTTTTATGTCAATGTCAATTAGACTATACTTGCAATTACGACCAGGGACCTGGCTTTTTGTTTCCTGAATTTGGATGAATGTACACTCTATTAGTCTATTGTCAGGCCTACAAATTAGAATGCTAGTTGGGTCTATTCGATACTTAATAGAATAGAACAATTGTTATTAGCTCATTAACGAGCAGCGCTTGACTTTCTAAGGTTTTGATTTTTCTTTTCTTTGTTACGGCGTGCGTAGTCATATTGTTTGTGTTGTTCATTTACATGATGCATTTGCAATATGCAGCATGTTACTTAGATCTAAGTCACTCGAGATATTGTCTAAATAAATAGATTGGTCCAAACCAAATAGAAACGCTCTATCAGTTTGCTAAATTCCAATTTGAACGTGGGAATTAATGTGGAGCAACTGATTTTATATACCAGTATCAGTTATCACCAATCTCCTCCAATAAAACCTATACTAGATAGAAGAAGCATCAAGGAGAAGCAGCAGCAACGATAGCGAAGTATGACCTAACTCCTCAAATGGCGCCGCATCTGGACCGTCATCTGATATTCCCACTCTTTGAATTCCTACAAGAGCGTCAACTCCATCCTGAAGACCAACTTCTTAAGGGAAAGATCCACCTTCTCAACTTCACTGACATGGTTGATTATGCCATGGATATCCACAAATCACTTTACCACACCGACCAAGTTCCTCAAGAGATGATTGATAGGAGAGTTGATGTTGTTGCCAGATTGAAGTCTTTAGAAGAAGCTGTTGCCCCTTTAATGGCTTTTCTTCAGAACGAGGATAAGGTTCAGGAGTTACGTGCTGATAAACAGTATAATCTCGAGATGCTCAATGACCGCTCTCAGGTCAGTATTGTTACTACTTCCCTATTTTAATCAAGGGTAAACAAATGATTGTGACGAAGATTTTTTTGGATTAATTGAATGTTAATTAGTAGTAGAATCATGTTTTCATTGTTGTCGCAGCTGTTCAATGAGAATTAGAATATATTTGAATTAGAGTATATTTGTTTCATTGTTGTCTCACTATTAATGTTGTTGTCGATGCTTCCGGCTATGGTTTTATGTCAATGTGAATTAGAAAATATTTGTTTCCTGAATTTGTATTAATGTACAGGCCTACAAATTAGAATGCTAGTTGGGTTTTGATGGGTTTCAAGTGGTACTTAATACGGAGTAGAATAGAACAATTGTTATTAGCTCATCAACCAGCAGCACTTGAATTGCTAGGTGCTCTTCTTTTCTCATCTATGCTTTTTATTTTCTTCTATTTATTTATTTGCTGATGATCGATCATCTCTATTCACGTGGCAGGCATTTGCGTCGCCTTTGAATCATGTCTCATTCCCAAGTTTAAGATTTTAAAAAGTGATGATAAAGAGGGGGTTTGTGTACTGTTTTAAAGAGGTGTATTTGTGACAATTTTATTGATATCTTTAACAAGTGCATTTTATGAGCAATATTATCAATAATTTGGCTCATCCATATTTATAAGGTAAATGATAACGAATGCCCCCGGGGCATTTGATAATGAGGATAAATGACATCATTAATAATTATTATTCCCTGCAAACATGGAAGTTAAAATATTTGTGTACCTATAAAGTAGGAAGCTATAATAAATAAATAAATTCTTAGAGTTGGAATATTGCTTAACTACTTCTTCTCCTATAAACTAGGAAACGTATCTAATTTTATATTTGATAATCAACATGAGACTTCTTCAAGAGAGGTACTGCTATTCTAATTCTAAAGCTTTGTTGACAAATGACAACGAAAACCAAAAACCCAAATATAGAATCACAAAAATAATTTCAAAGATGATGATTGATTTGAATCAACTACCTATTACTGAAGCTATTTTTATGACGGAAACAAGTATTTATAACCCTTCTCAAAGTCAGCCCATAGAAGTCGACAAATTAGAGCCATTTGTGGGTCAGACATTTTTAAGTGAAGAAGAAGCATTTGTTTATTATCAGAATTATGCACGTCTTCACGGTTTCAGTATTCGTAAAGATCGCACACAAAATAAAGATGGGAAAGTTGTGAGGCTTGACTTTTATTGTCATCGTGGTGGGAGTCAACCATTAAAGGAGATTAATCTGAACAAAGAGCAAATTAATCGATTGTCCTCGAAATGTAAGTGCAATGCTCATATGCGTATTAAATGGCGACGTTCAAATGAAATTTTTCCGGAAGAATGGCATGTTACAACTTTTGTAGCAGATCATAACCATAGCCTTTTATTAGCATCACATACACGTTTCCTTCCCGCTAATCGAGTTATAAGTGCCGAAGATGAGAAACGTATTCTTCTCTTAAAAGATGCTGGCCCCGTAGTTCGACAAATTATCCGTGTACTTGAACTTGAGAAAAATGTAAAACATGGGGATCTTCCTTTTCTTGAAAGAGACGTTCGTAATTTGTTTAGCCGAATCAAGAAGAGTGTTTGCGGAAATGATGTTATGAACTTGTTGGATTTTTTCAAGTGCAGCAAAAAACAAGATCCAAAGTTTCAGTATGTTTATACAGTTGAACAAGAAAAGAAATTTGAACATTTATTTTGGTCTCCAGCTCAGTGTTTTGATTGGTATGATAAATTCGGAGACGTCGTTGTTTTTGATACGACGTACAAGGTTAATATATATGGCATACCTTGTGCAATATTTGTTGGTGTTAATAGCCATGGAAAGACGGTTTTGTTTGGGTTTGCTCTTCTCCGAAATGAGACTACAGACACCTTTAAATGGTTAATGAAGGTATGATAACTATCACACCTTCACACTTTCTATTGATTACAACTCTACTAATAACTTGGTATCTATTGCATTTAACGGATTCAAGTACATAATTTTTCTTTTAGACATACTAGGAACTACTCAAAGACACAAGTATGCAATTCTTGGTGTCTAACAAGTCTAAAATCAGTACAAGTCTATTGTTTTTCTTTAGTATAAATATGATGATTTATTATAAGCATATATGTCAACTTGCTCATATTGCTCTATGAGCAATTTTCTTAAGATGTTAGCTCCATGCCTACATGCTTCTAACATACAGAGTACTTTGATTGACAAAGTATGTTAAAAAGTTTCAATGATTTTTTTCCAGACATTTAAGACCGTAATGAAAAAGTCGCCCAAGACAATAATAACATATCAAGATTCATGTATAACGGAAGCAATTGCTACAGAGTTGCCATTTACTAAACATTCTTTTTGCATATGACATATCACTTATAAGTTTAGTGGATGGTTTGCACCCGTTCTCTTCACCGAGTACCAAAAATGGTGTAAGGATTTTTACACCCTTTATAAATTAGCTCTTATAACTGCCAAATACAATTTGCAAGACAACAAGCACATTAAAGGGTTGTACGAGATCAAGCACTCTTGGGCTCCCGCTTATCTTCGAGGTTACTATTTTGGAGGAATGACAACAACAGGTAGATCTGAATATATCAACGGTTTTATCAAGCGATTTATTTCATCTAATTACACATTGTGTGATTTAGCGAAGCAGGTCAGTATCTAAAACTCATTTAGTTATTTTAGACCGTCGTGTTTTATTTTTATTCTCTAAATTCAATTTCTTGTGTTATATAGTGGATCATATTATTTCTTATGCTTAATATCTAACATATTGAAGTTATTGTTCAAGAAATTATGCAAAAGCAGTTTCACGATAACATGTTAGCTGTTAGTAAGATGGAAATTTTCAGCGCTAAATCGCCACTAGAACAACAAGTTTCTCAAATTCTGACGCCATTTGCTTTTCAAAAGTTCAAGGAAGAATATCAAAGAGCTAGTCAATATGTGATAGCTAATAAAGATGGCCATGATTTTATTTTGAAATATTATGAACCTGGAAATAGTCGAAGCCGAAGAGTTTTTTGGGATGGAAAGATTGCGATGTATAGCTGTAAACAATTCGAGTTCCTTGGGATACTCTGTCGTCACATCTTACGGGTTTTTATTCAAACTGATTGCAATCATATTCCATCATCGTACTTGCCTATTCGATGGCAACTTCAAGTCCAAAGCATCAGCCACATGGTTGACGTATCAGAAAGTCAAAATTTGGATAATGACTTCGTGAATGAAAATGAAGGACTGAACACTTATGTCGAAATGTCTGAATAAGTTCTAAGGGATGATGATACTATTTTATGTCCTCCACAATCAATAACCAAAGGACGTCCCCGAAACAAGAGGCTGAAAGGTGGAAAAGAGTTAGCGAAGCAAGTAAGGCGTTGTTCTGTTTGTCGCAATTCTGGTCATTATGTAAATAATTGCCCTGCAAATAAAGAGAACGAGATTGTTTCTAATGGCACAAGGAGAAAGAAGAAGAAAGTTGCATCAAATGACACAAATGTGAACCCCGTATTTTCTATAAAGAATTAATTAGCTTGTTATTCTTAGTTTTTGTGATGATTGCTCATTTGAGAACATTATTAATTCTGTGTTTTTAACTTCATCTTATTTTAATTTACATGTTGATGTAAAAAAAAAAAAAAAAAAAAAAAAAAAAAAAAAAAAGAAGTATGAATTAATTACAGTAGCATGGCAATAATACACTGCATATGTTTAAGCTTGTAATCAAAGTCAACGTGAATTAATGAGTTTTCCTTTTTTTATAGGAAATGTTCAAGTAAAAAAAAATAACTAACTTGTTGGCTTTGCTAATTTGTAGGAATAATAATTATTAATGATGTCAATTATCCTCATTATCAAATGCCCCGGGGGCATTCGTTATCATTGTCGTATTTATAATGAAGCCTATTAGCTCAATTGGTAGAGCATCGTGTAATAACACGAATGGTGTGGGTTCAAATCCCACCTAGCTATTTTGCTTACAAGTCGTTTACATTATACTCATCTGTTTCGTATTAATAGTCGTTTTAAATAAAAAAAAATTATATATCGTTTTACTAATTTCCCGCATTAAGTGTACTTTATATTTATTTAAACATTACTAATTAGGAAAAAGAGTTTTTGTAGCGTTTAGAAGCAAGGTAACACATAGTAATACAAGAATAACACAAGAGTAACAAGAATAACAAAGGAGTAACACGAGTAAAAATGGAGCAACACAAGAGTAACAATGGAGTAACTATGAAGTTATTACTGTGTTACTGTAGTGTTGTTACTGTAATGTTATTGTGTTGTTACTGTACAGTTGAGAACTGAGTTAGTCTGGTGTTATTGTAGTGTTACTCTAGTGTTATTGTGGTGTTACTGTAGTGTTAGTGTTACTATAGTGTTAATATGTTGTTATTGTAGTGTTATTACTGTAGGGTTGTGTTATTGTGGTGTTATTGTTGTGTTATTGTAGTGTAGTGTTATTGTTGTGTTATTGTAGTGTTATTACTCTGTTATTGTAGAGTTATTGTTGTGTAGTGTTATTGTTGTGTTATTATAGTGTTATTGTTGTGTTATTGTAGTGTTATTATTGTGTTATTGTAGTGTTGTAGTGTTATTACTTTGTTATTGTAGTGTAGTGTTATTGTTGTGTTATTATAGTGTTATTGTTGTGTTATTGTAGTGTTATTACTCTGTCATTATAGAGTTATTGTAGTGTTATTACTTTGTTATTGTAGAGTTATTGTGTTGTTACTGCAGTGTTATAGTGGTTTTACTGTAGTGTTATAGTGGTGTTACTGTATTGTAATTATCAAATTTATAATTTTTATTAGATGACTTGTAGTACGAAAGAAATGAGTATAATGTAAACGACTTATAAGCAAGATAACCTATGTGGGATTTGAACCCACACCATTCGTGTTATTACACGATGCTCTACCAATTGAGCTAATAGGCTTCAATTCACACATATTGACTAAGAGGAAAAACACAGTAGTAGAAAGAATTTTTTTTTACAGAAATTAGTTAACATGAGCTGTTACAAGGAACTCTCGCTGAATTGAGTGAAAACAAACAAAAAGGTGGACAACAAATGATGGAAAACAGAGAAGGCAAGAAGAGACCAATGAGCTAGAGTCTCAAGACCAGCACGAACTATCATAATTTCTAGCTTACTGAGCACCTCAAGAAATTCTTGAATCAAAGCACACAGATGATGTGCAAATTTGTTGCCAAAGAAAAGTTTTGCCAAATATGTATCTACCAGTTGACTCGACTATTAGGTCAACTTTAAGCTATTTCTATTTTCTACCCACAAATATGTCTTCCTCGAGACGGAAATAGTTTCCATCTTAAGAGCAGAGCAGGTTAAATAAAGCCCACATACATAGATGGGACAAAACATCTATTGATCTCAATGCATTCTATTTTTTTTTTTATGCGTGATACTTGACCGTCTTGAGATTAAGACGGATATGGCCGTCTTAAATGAAAATTTGTGCTCAAAGTTGAAGTATGATTCTAAACAGAGTAGCTAAAATACTAAAATTTGAAACTACGGTTTTCAAGTTCTTCGTTATATGTCGCATGCGTTGATCTTCAAACGTAACATCAGACAAAGTATGCCTAAGTACACCGGACAATTAAGCTAAAAAACAATCATCAACCAACTACAAAAATAATAGCATATTTTACATTCTAATTTAAAACATCCTCCAGAAATAGGAACGTGCCAGAATACAACGAGAGACAATCGACTTCACAAGCGTCGATCTCAAAAGTGACATATGTAATGTTGTAACAAGTATAGCAATACAGCCAAAGATCTTTCGGTTTACGACCATCATCATTATAATTGTTAAGCTTTGAGTATAGTACATTATGATTGCGCCGCCCCATATGAACTCCGATTTAAGTAAACAAATAATTACCAAAATCGCCTTAATTTACCTAAACGGAGTGCAATTTCAAACATCATCATATCAATACAGCTAATAAATCATCAAAATAGTACAAATCACGATGAAGAACAATCAATTAGCATGAAAACTTAAATGCGACGATTATGATTGCGACGCATAAACTCCGTTCTAAAGAAAAAATTAGTCATGAAAATAGTAATAATAACAAAACTAATTCAGAAATTAAATAATTTCCGATGAACTTACCACAACGAGGTTTTCAATCGCGACTTGTATCAAAGGTGATGATTTCAATGTCGGCTTTGGTGGTCTGTGTTTCTGTGTCGTCGTTATATGATTTCATCGTTGACGGTGATTGTCGCCGAAATTCTGGTGAGCGTGGAGGAAGTATGAGAGGAGAGAGAAAGATGAAAGGGAGGAATGAACAGGAAAAAATGGCGATAGATTTGTAGAAAAGTGAAAGATTGATTAGGAAACGTGTAAGTTTTTTTATAACAAATAAATTAATATCATCCGTCAGATCTCACTCCATCCAATGGTCCAAATTTGTGAACACAAATTCACCATAAGAACCAAACTCACGAGACATGTTATTCTAGTGTTATTCTTATGTTCTCGTGCTTTTCTAATTTTCTTATTATATTACCTTTTATTTTATTTTATTTTTTTGTATTACCACATGTTATTCCACTTGTTTTTTTCTTCTTTTTTTTTCCTGTTATTCTAGTGTTGTTCTTGTTTTTTGTCATTTTTTTCTTTTCTTTTTGTTACCACGTGTTATTCCAGTATTACTCTTATACTTTTTTTTTGTGTTACCTCTTGTTATTCTAGTGTTACTCTTATGTTCTCCCACGTTCCTCTAAATTTCTCATTATGTTATTTTTCTTAATCACGTTTTACTCACGTGTTACTCTAGTGTTATGCGTTGTTACTCTTATGTTATTCTGATGTTATTGTGTGTGTACTCCGGTGTTATTCTGGTGTTACTGTGTTGTTATTTCGCTGTTATTCTGGTGTTATTGTGTTGTTACGCCAGTGTCCTGTTGTTATTGTGTTGTTATTCCGATGTTATTGTGTTTTTACTTCGGTGTTATTCCGATGTTGTAGGGCTTCTACGGAACCTAGCTATCTATAGTTAATAGACTTAAGAACAAAAATTTGGATGTAATTCGCATATCTAGGCCACTCTCCTATTTTATCTGATTTCAGTCACCATGATTCAATTGCGGTACCGAAATCCGAGCTCAACTACTCCGTCCACCAATGCCATGATTCAATTGCATTACCGAAATCTGGGCTGAACCAATCTTCACACAAGACCATCATGATAGGAGCGACGACATCGACACCAACAACATCAACCATATGTCCGTCTCACCCGACCATCAGAAGCACCACGCGACAAGAGGACTAGAGGAGCAACCCAAATTCGATCTCTAACGAGCAGTTAGTTTACCACGAGCAACATGTTAATGTCATCTCCTCCCTCTCTCCACCGCAACCCCCCAACACTTCGAAGGCTTGGGCGATGACGACCTCGACGACTCACCTCCGATCTAACTCACTGATGCACCTTCCTTAACTCAGTTCGATTCTCCCTCTTCCACCCTCCGATTCCTCCATCTCACCATCTTCGCCGCCCATCTCCACTCCCTCTTCCGCCGCCACCTTCGATTACTTGGACGAAGACAATTTTCAATTCCCCAAATTGTTTTTGTGTTGATCTAGAGATTTAAATGAATGATTATTTGATCTCATGCCTAACTCGAAATCGAATTTGTTATAATTGGAATTCATATTAACGATTAATTAATAAATGCGAATACAGTTTGTAAGAAATTAAAATGTATTTCGATTATATAATTTATGGATTTATACAGAGGGAGGTTGAAGAGAGACTAAGAGAGAGAGAGAGTGTTTGTTTTGATAGGACCGTGTTCTTATTTTATTTTCAGATTTTTGAGATGAATTCATCTCAGCTGTGTATTTAACCTCAACTAATGACTGAGATTTGTGAACACAAACTCACCATAAGAACCAAACTCACGAGATCCCGCTTATATATATATATATATATATATATATATATATATATATATATATATATATATATATATATATATACTAGATTTAATGCCCGTGCGATGCACGGGCCACTTGTAATATCGTGTTTTAAAACGTTATAAAATACCATTACAAACTTCAGTCCAGTCATAGCACTGTTGGAAATATTTATTTCAATTTTAACATATTCATATATGTTCCATATTAATTTAGTCATAAAATTAATTACGAATCTTATGCATGCAAACAATAATGAAATTAGAGAAGAAATTGTATTCTCACCATTTAAATTTCGGTATAAATGGGCACAAGAGAGATCACCTTTCTCTCTTGTTCTTGAGCTTATAATGATGGATGATCCTCCAAGATCCCAAGTATAGAAATCCTCCTTAGATTGCACCCAAGACTTACCCTTAAACTAGTATACTAATTAACTAGATTAATATACAAGTACCCTTAAAACATCCTAATATAATTATTACTACTACACTTAGTAATGATGTTTAATATTAGAATTGATGAACATTAATATTATGTGTCTCCAAAACTTGTTGGAGAATTAGAGAGAAATAAGAGCAACACTTTTTGCATCAAAAATGAATGAATTATCTTTGTCCAACAACTAGAGTTACTACAAGAGCAAAACTCACGTATGAATGTTGAATGAATTGGTGTTGTTTCTCAACAACAAAAGCTCTATAATTAAGAGCATCTCACGGTTCAAGAGGTGAGGGAACCGTGCCATGAGGGAACCCAAGGAATAAGCATGCTTTCCCTTTTGGTCTTAACAATGTAATTGTCTAGAACCTAGTAGTATGGGTTGGTTTTAATATAAAACCTATGATTTATTTATCATAAAATAAATCAATCTCACACCCATATAACTCCCTCCATACGTGACATCCATCTTAGATGGACTACCATTTTATTTTGTCAATTTGTCATTTGTCACACAATATGTCACATGTAGTATTTTACATGTTATTAATTAATTTAATGCATATTTATCCCATAAATATCATTTTTCGAATTAATTAAATTACATACAATAAATTGACTAGTGATACTTGATCACATAAATAAAATGGGTCACAAAATTATAATTCACAACATCTTGTAATTATAATTAACCATTCATTCTTATCTCTATTGTTTCTCAAACAATAAGCTATTTTAGTAATAAAGCCTTTTATTACTAAAAAGAATCTTATTTAATCCCATTACAATAAGATATTAATTTCTCTCTCACAAGTAAATTGTTCACTTTTAAGGATTTGATTACCTCGTATCGTCATACAATTAATCAATTTATCCATTAAGGGAATTGTCCTTTAGGTGTGACCTTAAGGGATCAATCGACCACCACCGTCACACACGATAATGTCAAACTCTAGTCAGCCAATCATTACCGATTAATGACGGTCAGTCGACTTTATAAATAATCATCCCTCATGTATTCTTTATATGAGATTTATATATATATGATATTTAAATCATGTGATCGCACTATTGTTGAGGACACATTTCCCAACAATCTCCCACTTGTCCTCGACAAGTGTGCGTCACCAATTCTCTTGTCCTATTACTATCTCCCACTCAATGCAAGGTGTCTTTCGGGTCGTACTTGCAAGTGATCATATCGAGAGTGGTTTCCTCGATCTGGAGAATAACTGATTGACCGGATTATCTACCATAGATACTTTCCGAGCGTGGCCACGCATTTCCGGTTAACTACTCCTCGAGTGGCCTTGAGATTTGTTTTAACCCGACAAGGGGTGGACAATTCCTATCGCCCTATTCCCTTCGTTCAGCCACAGTCCATCATAACCCAAAATATACCCAGTTTGACCTCATTTACGAAATCGTAGAGTATAAATCAAAGCTAATCAGAAGTTGTGCCAACTTGGGCGAATAGTCTCTAGTCAAAAGAATTGACTCATAAGAATACTATAGTAGCTCTTGCCACGACCAGGCTTTATGAATTACTGAACTCTATAAGCGGTCACTGTCCGACGAGTGTCCCATACTGATCCGCCTATGTGATCGACTAGTCATCCCATATGACTCTATGACACTTGAACTTGCCATCAATCGCATCACACTCTAGTCACTTCGAGACGTCACCTCATACAAGTGACTATGGACGAATACTATGTTAATCCGGGTTCACTTTAACGGGGTTCAATTGTCTCTACAACCCGTTTGGATGTAACAAAGTATAATAAAAGAGTTTTAAAGTAAAACTCGAACGACAAATGCGATTATCACATATGAATAGTCAATGCCTGATTACTATTTCATATTCTATAATCTAATTTGATCTTGCACGTAGTTATTTATTTCAACTCAATTGAAATGACATGACTCATCATGTTAAGCCTATGAGAAGGCTTTGGTTAGTAGGTTTTATCAACTTCTTGTACCTTACTCAACCTTACTACATACTCGTTTTCCTTTGTAATGTATACATTTGCATTACAAAACTTTTCGAGTACGTGTCGAGATCCAATCAAGACATAGGCCCTCTAGCCTTAGAATAGCTCCCACTGATTTCACAATGTGCGGGACTCATCCTTCTTGCACATCTCATGATTACAAGTGTACTCAATTTCCGTTATAAATATCTCTCATTGTTCTTTATTGCCTAGAACGATTCTAGAAAATCTACTTCTTAATCATCATAGCCACAATGGTATCTTAACCATCCTAATGTGTTTTGATTATGGTTTGTCGGAACCATGCGCAATATCAATTGTCAATTGTCACTTGTGTAACACCCTTACACAAAATTGCATCATAAACACTTTGCTTTACATACTTAATGCTTCTGCAAGCACTTAAGGGTAATTGTCATGGCTTACTTGATAAAGATTACTTAAATTCAATTTTGAAAACAATTCATCATACTCAAAGTATATGAAGTGTTATACATCATTTCCTATTTAATTGATTCGGCAATGAAGCAAATGGAATCAATCAAATATGTTCAATTTAATTGAACTAGTCATGAATCTTATCAACATAAGACTTCTTATTGACGCTAATATCACATGGATTTATCTACATAAATCTAGATATTAAAGATGTATTATATTACTCCAAAAGTCTTAAATCATTCTCAATGATCAATATGTCATCCACATATCGGACTAATTAAAATTTCCGTAACTCCCACTAAACTCCATGTATAAACACAACTTCTCGACTTATCGAGAAAAGTTTTATCACATGATCAAAACAATGATTCCAACTCATTGATGTCCTACTTAAGATTCTTTCTTAAGTTTCACATTATCTTAGGATTACAAGAATCTACTGAACTCAAGACATGTATTGAATACATTCCTTCTATTAAAGAAGTGAGTTTTAGATTCACTCGCTATGTATTTCATAATAATGAAACACAATCCCTAAGAAGATCCAAATAGACTTAAGCATTTCATTTGGTGCAAAACCCTTTGCAACCAATCTTGCTTTGAAATATCTCTTTATTAGTGCAAAACCCTTTGTCACTAATCAAGCCCTTTTGTTTCGGATTTTCATGGCTCTAAGCTTTGTATTGAGTTGTGACTTAAACACTCTTATGTAAGTCATATGTTCATTACTTTCTAGAAGTAATCAACTTGAATCAAACAATTTCTTTTGTAAGTTATAAGCTCTTTACTTTCTTCAAAGTAGCATGAATTCATCATCTTTAACAAGTGACGAATTTTAACCTCCTAGGTTTTAAAGAAACAACGTCTTACACAACACGTCTCATGTAGCCAAGAAAGACCTGTTTCTTGCAACATAACATTCTTTGTGGCTCTTGAATAATTTCTCCCACTCTGTCTTCTAAAAATAAACCTGTATTTTAGAACGACAGCTTCACGAGCCACAAACCTGGTGTACTCGTGATTATAATAAGGAAAAATGAGCATTTGTTTCTTGTGAAAACTTGCAAACATGGTACCCTTACCATTTCATATCTCATATGATTCTATTTAGTGGAAAAATAATTTAGACAAAAATGATAAAATCCCCAAAAGGATCAAGTAACTCAAAGTAACTTGATTGAAGTCCAAATCATATTGTATAGCGTTATAATTCTTTATCCAACCACACATTATTCCATAATGCGTGCTAAGAGAGATTAACTTGTGATACCATATCACATTTCCTTTGGCTTATATCAAAGTCCTCACTTTGATAATCCCTTCACGACTAAATCGTGATTCCTTTGAACACTTTGAACTTCTTCAAAGATTTCTCTATTTACCTTATTAAGTGAACACATTAGTGTAAACTTAAATCGTTGGTAAAAAAAATGATCAACCTATTTTGGATCAATGATTTACAACCTCGATCTCCTTTTCGACCAAAAGACACGAGACATCTTGCTTTGAATACAAGATACGCATATACCATTGACAATCTAATGGTTTCAAGAGTACTCGATAACTCTTTGCGTTCATTATTCCAAAATTTAAGGTTTAATCTTGGGTTACCAATTTGAGTCTTGCATCATCTTCATGATATATCATTCTAGTTTGGTTTAGAATATTATCACCTTGATAATGGGCTAGCCATATATCAAATCGTGGTGTGAAGGGTCACAAAAGTGAAACCTCTTTTGTATCTTTAACAAGTTTGTATTCTTATTTAGAGTTTTTGTACTTAATAGTCACAATTAAGTACAACTCCAAACCCAAAAACTAGATTTAGTACACAATGACTCTATCTCTCGACTTCATTGTTGCTAGTCGTCATATTCTAATCATCCTATGTATCAAGTACAATGATGAAAACCTCCATTGGTTTCTAATATTGACGAAGTAGTACTAGCAAAATTTATGTTTAATCAAATAAACATTTAAATAAGAAGATCCCATTAGATGTCCCACAACTAACTTGTTGATTCTTCAATAATTTGGGGTAGTTTCCTTTCTCGTGTCCAACATTTAAGACAATGGAAACTCTATCGGTTGGGATTGATAGGTTTAGTATCGTCATTCTCAACAACTTTACTTTTAACATTACCTTGTATCAATTCCATTATAATCTTTACTTTTTGAACCTCGTTCTCATCTTAACGGTTTAAGAGAATGCTCCCACTCATTTCAATGAGTCTTGGTTTTGAGAAGCAAAATTGAATTCATGAAGAACACTCTTCATTTGTTCGTTTTAGTCTTAAAAACTCTCATTGAGGTGGTTGCGTTATTTTGGTCAATTACGAATTCTGACAAAACCAAATACCAAAACAATCATTTCAAGGTACTTAATTCTTTTAAGTATATGAAAAACAATCCATTCTAAGTAGATGTGTTAGTCAAGAATCAAAAACCTGTTTGATAATGAATAACTTTAATCTATACTCTTTGCAAGAGATCCTTAGCAATGGTTAATTCGAGGTTTTTGAAGCAAATTCATATTTGTCTTTAGTTACGATGTTTTGATGGAGATTTTGAAAAATCGAAATAATATCGTATATGAATTGGTAAAGAAATAGAACAATATGATAACGGAATAGTGGAAAACTTAACATTTATCGTTTTAAATCATACTTGTAAATAACAAGTTTAAAGCATTTTTCTAGTGACCTCTACCCAACTAGATAAATGATTCCGAGATCCAAATTCATATTAACTTGGGCACGGGATAGCCGATGGAACCCTTATCAATATAACTCGGTGGATTAACTCTTTAATCGATTCTACTTTTAGAACTCTCGGTCGATAAAATTACTCTTAAATCTTATCTTTAGCCCGGAACACATGAGACTACGGTCAACAATACTTCCGTTGAGGTCAATCCAAATTTCGAATAAACGTGTCCATGATCCAAATCCACATCAACTTGGGCACGGGATAGCCGATGGAACCCTCATCAACATGAATTCGGTGGATTGACATTTATCACCCACTTCCCCTACGTAACAAGGTTTGTACCCGGGATAGGCCGAGCGCACTCCCTCACAAAATAGGTTTTCATGGTTTCTACTATTTGGTAAGGCTATATCTCAATTGATTGTTTTAGCGAGAGGTCATGTCAATTTATTATCTATCACGTTTTAAGTGAACTAAAGCGGTGAACTACGATAATTATAATTGACACGGTCGATTATCTCGATAAGAAATGTATGATGCAAGTTTAGTTATGGCGATTTGGCAATGCATGTAACATATTAAAAGAAATGCAATGCAATAAATAAAAATTCCTAGTATGGCCTTCCTAGAAATAGAAAATCAAATAATCTATTACAAATTCGGAAACCAACTCCATTGGTCCCTTGAATCTTCAATTTGGCACGCCTTCCAAGACACCGTCTTTGTCGGATCACCCTTCCGAATGGCACCGTCTTTGAAGATGCTCCATAATTACAAATAATAATAAAAATACAAAGCTATTCCTATTATACATTTGTAAAATGGAAAAACTAATGAAATAAAATAAAAATGATACGAGATCATATTAAATTACAACCGAATCAATATTCCCTTGCATTACGGGTAATATTAATTAAAACTAAGGCCATACTAAGATAAAATTACATAATTCAAAATTATATAAATAAAAGACATTCAACAATTGAAATATGCAGCATTATAATATGTACCTATCATGCAAAATCATGTGCCAAATCGCCCTATTTATCTTATGTCGTACATATAACCCTAAGCTTTCATGGAAATGCGTGATAATAACCTTTTAAAATCACTAATTAACACTTAAATCACATCTAAGCTCAAGTTAATTATCCTAACACATTTTAGGACTCAAAAATCAGTCTTCACTAAATTTTTGACAATAATTCAACTTGATTTAATTTTATGCTCATTTTTTGACCTTAAAAACTCAATATATATGATATAAATCCAAATTAACTCATAAAAGTTTCAAAATTTGAATTTTAAAATTTTGAACATTCTGGAATAATTCCATGACCCTCATAATGTCAAAAAACATGGTTAAAAAATTCGAATTAATATTGAGTAAATATAGTTGCATTTTATCAGTTTTATCTCATAAAATACATAAAGTACTCGAAAATTACTCCAATAATTTTTACAACTTTAGTTCTGATATGTGGGATATAAATGCAACTTAAAATAATTTTCTCAAGCCATGTTATACGTTTTAGCTAATATTTGCTAAAATAGTCACTATTTATGCCATTTTTACTCAAAAATCCATAAATCATGCTAAAGAAGATATTTAAATCTGGAAAAATACATACTCTCTGTAAATATAGCATGTGACATCATATTAAAAGATCATGGCTTAATTCGACATTTAACTATTTTTAACCATTTTACCTCTTTTAATCCATTTTTATCTCATAAAAATCATAAATCATGCAAAATTAATCACATTAACTCGTCCTTTTACACACAACTTGTAAAATATGCATGTGAGGTCATATAATTTTTCCAAGGTCAGAATCGAAATATAACTATTTTTAGCATTTTAATTCCCATTTTAGTCATAAAAATGTAATAAAATGACAAAAAATCCTTAAAAATGAGCATTAATTTCCGTGAATCATAAAAATGACCTAAAAACATTTTAGGACCAGAATATATAACATGCATAATAAATTTCGTGATATTTCATAATAAACACAAATTTATAAGTTTTGTTTGTTAATCATATAACTCGGAAAAACAATAACCGATTTGCATGCAACCAACCTTGTGCTCTGATACCACTTGTTGGAAATATTTATTTCAATTTTAACATATTCATATATGTTCCATATTAATTTAGTCATAAAATTAATTACTAATCTTATGCATGCAAACAATAATGAAATTAGAGAAGAAATTGTATTCTCACCATTTAAATTTCGGTATAAATGGGCACAAGAGAGATCACCTTTCTCTCTTGTTCTTGAGCTTATAATGATGGATGATCCTCCAAGATCCCAAGTATAGAAATCCTCCTTAGATTGCACCCAAGACTTACCCTTAAACTAGTATACTAATTAACTAGATTAATATACAAGTACCCTTAAAACATCCTAATATAATTATTACTACTACACTTAGTAATGATGTTTAATATTAGAATTGATGAACATTAATATTATGTGTCTCCAAAACTTGTTGGAGAATTAGAGAGAAATAAGAGCAACACTTTTTGCATCAAAAATGAATGAATTATCTTTGTCCAACAACTAGAGTTACTACAAGAGCAAAACTCACGTATGAATGTTGAATGAATTGGTGTTGTTTCTCAACAACAAAAGCTCTATAATTAAGAGCATCTCACGGTTCAAGAGGTGAGGGAACCGTGCCATGAGGGAACCCAAGGAATAAGCATGCTTTCCCTTTTGGTCTTAACAATGTAATTGTCTAGAACCTAGTAGTATGGGTTGGTTTTAATATAAAACCTATGATTTATTTATCATAAAATAAATCAATCTCACACCCATATAACTCCCTCCATACGTGACATCCATCTTAGATGGACTACCATTTTATTTTGTCAATTTGTCATTTGTCACACAATATGTCACATGTAGTATTTTACATGTTATTAATTAATTTAATGCATATTTATCCCATAAATATCATTTTTCGAATTAATTAAATTACATACAATAAATTGACTAGTGATACTTGATCACATAAATAAAATGGGTCACAAAATTATAATTCACAACATCTTGTAATTATAATTAACCATTCATTCTTATCTCTATTGTTTCTCAAACAATAAGCTATTTTAGTAATAAAGCCTTTTATTACTAAAAAGAATCTTATTTAATCCCATTACAATAAGATATTAATTTCTCTCTCACAAGTAAATTGTTCACTTTTAAGGATTTGATTACCTCGTATCGTCATACAATTAATCAATTTATCCATTAAGGGAATTGTCCTTTAGGTGTGACCTTAAGGGATCAATCACCACCACCGTCACACGACAAGAATGTCAAACTCTAGTCGACCAATCATTACCGATTAATGACGGTCAGTCGACTTTATAAATAATCATCCCTCATGTATTCTTTATATGAGATTTATATATATATGATATTTAAATCATGTGATCGCACTATTGTTGAGGACACATTTCCCAACAAGCACGACTCGATTCGACGTCATGTTGATTGAACCACGCGTCCTAATACATTTATTGAGCTATATGATTAGTTAATGTTAATGCTATTAATGACTTGACTTGAATGACTCAAACCTAACCCACACCCGAGTAAAAGACCCAAAACCTTAATCGACCTTATCTGACTCGACCTGAATATTTATCGTCCCATGCTGACCGTTATCCCTCAACTTGTTCATGTTAATCATCTATTTGCTCTAACAAACATATTGAGATGAATTTTGTTTTTTTGTCCCATTTAATTATTCACGTTTGTTAATAGTTTTTTAATATTGTTGGAGACTCTAATATCGTTTGAAAATATTGATCTTTACACCAAAATATTTTCTCAAACAATTTAAGTCTCGAATGATATTGATCTTTACACCAAAATATTTAAACAAACTTTACATTATATTGTTAATAGACTTAGAAGTTTACTAATTAGCTAGAGATTGTCATATATAAACAAAACTCGTGTCTTACTTTGTCATAAATAAACCCAACTTCAAAGAACTCCTTGTGTAGTATAGCTAGGTTTTTGTACCTTTTCATTCGTGAGTTCGCAGAAAATTAACTCGGCCCAAATGACACCTCGATACCCAAACTGAGTATCCCAACTTGATCAGTAACTTGAATTGATCTAGTCTAATATATATATAACTCGAGTGTTTATTATAACAAACTAACAATTATCATAGCTATAACGTTTAATACTCTTTCCCCATTCTATAGCTTTAATTTAATAACTTACGTCATATAAAAACATGGGTCATTTGTATGGTCTTTCATAGCAATTCTGTATTATTCGTAAATTTTTTAAAAAAATGTACGAAAATCATATTTGTTTTATACAAATTATCTCAGATTGGAATATTATATGAGAAAAACAATATCATGTAAGTTGATATAATGAACAGTTGTTACTAAACTCAAATTACACCTCTTACAATTTGATTACTGTTGATATACATATAGTGTCGATGTACTTTGTAAGAACTTTGAAAATGGTAAACGGGAAAACCATAATAATAATAATAATAATAATAATAATAATAATAATAATAATAATAATAGCTATAACGTTTATTACTCTTTCCCCGTTCTATAGCTTTAATAACTTACGTCATATATAAACATGGGTCATTTGTATAGTCTTTCGTAGCAATTCTGTATTATTCTTAAATTTAAAAAAAAATGTACGAAAATCATATTTGTTTTATACAAATTATCCCAGGTTGGAATATTATATGAGAAAAACAATATCATGTAAGTTGATATAATGAACAGTTGTTACTAAACTCAAATTACACCTCTTACAATTTGATTAATGTTTTTTTTTTTTTTTTTTTTCTTGATGACGAGGGGGTTGAATCCCCCCGGGTCCATGCATTCCCGCACCACCACATGGACCATGTAAGCCACCCCTTGGGGCTCGCAGTGGCAAGTGATCATCGCCCCAGCTGGTAGTCGAACCCGGGACCTCTCAACTCCTGCATTTCTGCAAGCTTCAAGGTTTAACCCGGCTACCACTGGACTAACACCACTCGGTTAATTTAATTAATGTTGATATACATATAGTGCCGATGTACTTTGTAAGAACTTTGAGAATGGTAAACGGGAGAACCATAATAATAATAATAATAATAATAATAATAATAATAATAATAATAATAATAATAATAATAATAATAATAATAATAATAACTTCTTAATACAGAGTACTTTAAGCATTAGCACTAATAATATACTCTGTATTGCGAATAATTTTAGGGGGGACGAACGAATAATTTAATAAAGTACACTCGAATTTTTTTCGAAAAATTTAACTAAAAATTTCTAAAATTTCATCCGTCAGAGGAGAGATCGCCTCTACTAGCCCCCTAACTCCACCACTTTCCGTATTAGAATAGTCCAAACATCTACAGCTTGAAAAAAAAACAAATAAGAAAATTAGAAAATAGGAAACATAGAAAGCCAAAACAATTGTTTCATAGTGCAGGATATATAAGTTGGGGGAAAAAATTGATTTCTACGTGAAATAGAATGCATGTATATATAGTATTTTATATGCACCACTACAAAGGTGTTTGAGGTGTAGTTACACACAAATAGAATGCATGTATATCGTATTTTCACAAATTTTTGTTTCAGACGGACATTTTTGGTCTTATTTGTCAGACGGATAAAATGTTGCCATTTTTTAAGAAAATGTAACCAATTAATTCACAAAATGTAATGACTAGAGGTGTCATTTTTTACCCTGAAAATGATGTGAACAATAATGGTAACATGTTATAAAAAAATAACAACATTTTATTGTAAAATGATGACATATTACTCTTATTTCGCATCAAAAGAAATTGGCTTAAGAAAACGGATTTATCAGTATTTTATATGCACCACTACAAAGGTGTTTGAAGTGTAGTTACACACAATTTTACTGCAAATTATATCTTTTGACTATATCTTACGGATTGGAGTATTTCACACACTACATTATTTTATTTTATCTTTTTACGTTAAAAGAGTGTTATTTTATTGATGTGTTTTGCTAATGTTGGAGACTTTGTAATCGCTCGAAAAAAACTTCCTTTAATAATATAGATAGATATATATATATAGGGGCGGGGTCAGCTGCGAACTAAAGTTCAATACGAACCTTACGAACTAAATTAAAAACAAATTGTCTTTGCTGATGTTTGGCTAATCCCGTCGAAGAAAACATGTGACTCTCACAAAGGAGAGGGACAAGGGGGCACTTCAGACTTACGCGTGTCCCACCCACTTCTCAATGAGTATTTTGTGAGAGGAAACGGTATCCGTCACAAGCTTGTGACGGATATCGCCCGTCTTCAATGAGATTTAGTGATTAAAAAATTATCTTAAACAGCAAAAGCAAACCCATCGTTCTGACTTCCTCCTTCCTTTATCCTTTATGTTTATATCCACATCCCACATAACTATCCATCTCCTCCCTCAACCACCGCCACCACCAATCACCACCACCATCCGTCCTAGTTTCCCAGACGACCGCCAGAGATGGTGCTATCCTTCGCCGGCCACGCAGACCGTGCCAGCAAGCTGCCGCTCTTTTTTGGTCGTTCCAATTGCAGTTTTCAGCTTTAAATTTTCCGATTTCTTCAACGGTACAATTGGTTTTCTTTAATATTACTTCGTTTATTGTAGATCTCGCATTTCAATTGAATTTGGCAAAAAAAAAAAAAAAAATAGCACCGGGTATGTAAAAAAAAAATATAAGCGAACAAAATGAGGCGGCCAAACTAGAATGGTTGACAAAATATTAGAGAAGGTACTTGATTACAAATGCATTTATGTTTGTCAAATTTACGAGATAAGAAACTACTAGCAGTTGTTTTCAAAATCACTTGCTGAAAATAGCTTCCAAATTGATGGGTGAAGAATGGAGAATATCACTATTTTTTCATATTAGTGTAATTGAAATCTTGGAGGCAGTGATTCTGCTTACTTGGGAACACTTGTTTCTTTTATTTTACGTCTTTCTTGCTCCATATATATATCCACCAATCATATCCATATTACCTTCATTTTTATTCTTGGTGGATGAAATGATGAATTGGGTTAATAATGGAAATTATGGAGGATGGTTGATTGAAAATGACGAGGGGCTTAGGTAGCAGGGGGTTTGGGTGTGTTTTGGGGTAAGGGTCGATGTCGACTTCAATGGTTTATTTTTCAACTTGCTATATATTTGATCCGTTTATCCATCTTTTTGAATTCTAGATACATAAGGTTTTGGATTTTGATCAATCGATGGTATAGTCGTAGATACTAGTTAGTAGTTACACAACTTCACTTTAGCATAATTTATTCACTATAGCAAGTAGTGTATCTATCAAGGTAAATGAGTGTATCTAGCAATCTAAAGGAATGTATCAGTGTATCTAGCAATCCTCGATCTTCGGAAACATTCTTTATGCTTAACCCGCTTCTGTATATTTTGAACACAGGCAATGACCTAATGCTAATGCTATCTGATTTCATGAAGCTGTGGTTATCGACCTTTTCGTCAATCTCAACCTGTAAATTTGTAAGCATCACTAATTCAGATTTCTATTGAGAAACATCAACATCAATACAACCTGACAACCTTTGTCCCAACATGATTTAGGGTGAGCTACCGCGAAGGTGTGAACCATCACGAGTTACAACATGTTTGGGGTTCTCATATCATTTGTGTATTTAACGGCGTCAACTGAGGACATGAGTACCATAACTCAATGATTTTACTGACTATGTTAGCCGACATTTGCAATTTATAGAGAAATTTATTCCTACATACTCCCTCGATCAATCACGCGAACATACGAATGGTGGAATGGCCTACGTATATGTGCGGGGAGTTTTGAAATACGTGAATATTGATGCAGTTTGAAAAGGAGTATAAGATAACGGTAACCATTAAAGAGGGGTAATACCTTGAGGAATTTCAGAGTTGGGTATTTATTGCTGAGTTGTTCAAGGGACTCCTACATGCTTTCGTCTCCTGGCTTCGTAAGGAACCAATCCACTGACAAACCTATTCAAACAAAACCATAAATTAAGCTTATATTACATTCTTTCTTATTTGGAAGGTCTACGAAATTGAGGCACTTTAGTTTATGATGTGCAATTACCAGGCCAGGATGTCAAGTTTCTAAACTGTTCGCTGCTCTCGGTTTTAATTACCGCATTTCCATTGACACATCTTTTCCACGATGCTTCTTAAGGTTCACTTAACACAAACATACACTCACAATATGCAAGTGGCACTATGATTATTATAAATAGAGAATGGGTTTGAGATCCGCTCCTATGTTCGAGATGGGTTTGAAATCAACTTTCAGGTAGGTAGAAAATTGGAAGTTTCTTAGGACATTAGATCTACATGACCTAGACATCCGGTCTTTACCGGATTCAATTGGTAAACTATTGCATTTAAGGTATCTTGATCTATCTGACAATAAGCGTCTACTAGTGCTTCCTGATTCAGTTACAAAACTGTATAATCTGCAAACCTTAGATCTAAGTAGGTGCAAAGGTTTGAAAGAGTTGCCAAAGGGTTTGGCCAAGTTGGCAAATCTGAGGCACCTGGACATATCTGGTTGTTACGTGTTGAGACACATGCCTTCAGGTCTAGACAAACTGAGCTGCCTATGTGTTCCTACTAGGTTTGTTGTGGAAGAAGAAAGTTCCGTTGGGGAGCTAGAAAATCTACTAGCATTGAAGAACCTAAGAGGAAACTTTTATATTCATATCAGCCCTAAATTCTCGAGTATCATGGAATGTAAGGGAGGATATTTGAGAAGCATGAATTATCTTATAAATAATTTCCTCCCCTTTTCTTGGTCTTTGTGCCAAAATCAAAGAATAATAATTGACCAAGATAGGGGAGTAAATGATTGTACTATGGGCTAGTGCTTGCCTGTGATTCACACATTAATCTCAATCGAACGAATTATGCTTTGTTAGTGCTTGCTTCTTGTGAATTGTTTAGGATGAATCCCGAATTATGTTGGCTATTTCTTTAATTTGCTTGCACTTTGTTCCAAAGTACTATTAGCTCTTGATATTTGCATTTCTTTTTAAATTAGTGAAATTTAACCACAATGAATAATTTGAACAGAGGTATAAATTTTATTGTCATATACTTGTATGACATACATAAACATAGGTTCGGTACCATAGACAAATCAAAGCGTCTTACTTGTGACGGACACTATCCGTCATAAAATCTCACGATAAGGCAAGTGGGATGGCAAGTGGGGGGAAATGGAGCACCCCATGAATAGTGTCACTTGCATATTGTGAGTGTATGCAACTAGAGGTGGCAATCGGGTCAGTCGGGTCGGGTTTGGGTCAGGTCACGTCGGGTCGGGTCATATCGGGTTCGGGTCATATCGGGTCAGCATACCCTTTCGGGTCGAGTCGGGTCGGGTTCGGGTCGTTATCGGGTCGGGTCATTTCGGGTCAAATGATGTATCGGGTCGGGTCGGGTTTGGGTCGGGTCATTATCCGGTCCGGTAACTTAATCGCATTACTATAATTTTTTACCATTAATTTTTTGTAACCTATTATTTGGTTTAGTTAATTCATTACTAAGTCAAACATATCAATCTAAACACAAAATCACTTTCATTTTGATCAAAATTAAGCTTAATAATTATCGGGTCATCAATTTAATCGGGTCAGTATCGGGTCGGGTCAATATCGGGTCGGGTCTGGGTCGGGTTCGGGTCACTGATAATCGGGCCGTGTCGGGTTACGGGTCGTCATCGGGTCGGGTCGGTTTCGGGTCATAATATTTTCGGGTTCGGGTCGAGTCGGGTTTGCTCGGGTTCGGGTCGGGTCACTCGGGTCGGGTCAGACTTGCCAGCTCTATATGCAACATAGGCTCGACAATTCAAGATCCTTGACAATTCGAGATCAGGACTTTGATTATTATAACTAGAGAATGTTTAGTTTGTACTCTTAAACATTCGACAACATAAGGATTTTGTTACTGAAATAGATGAAGTAGGTTCTTCTACTAACTTTGGGGAATACGATAGTGATAGCGGTTGGGATAAAAATGGGGGTTATTAGAAGATCACAATGGTAGTAGTTGAGTTGAAACTACTTTTCTTTTCACATCATTTTTTCTTACAACTATTTCATTTATAACTTACTCCAAATGGTGAAGTCGATTTCCTACTAGTTTTATGTGACTCACCTAACACACTCTCCTATTTTTTTTTTATTCAATTTTTAATTTTTAAATATAAAATTAAAACATTATAAATGAGACCACTATTTTCCTATTGGTTATATTTTTTTTGTGGGTCCATTTAAGCAAGTAGCTTCATGGAGCTACTAGCTCAATTTTTTTAGCAAAGCTAATCTATTTGGATTACTCCAATGATTGAGCTACTAGCTTGCAATTTCCTAAAATTGCAAGCTAATCCTTTTTCTTAACCATTGGAGATGCTCTTAGTGTATCTAGAAAAGTAAAGGAGTGTATCTAGTATACCATAGATGTGTATCTAACAATTTAAATGAGTGTATCTTGCATTGTTAGAGATATGTATCTACCAAGGTAAAGGAGTATATTTAGCTAGTTAAAGTTATGTATCTAGTAACTTAAAGGAACATATCTACCTAGCTAAATGTATATATATCTAGTAACTTAAAGGAGTGTATCTAGCTAGCTAAAGGTATGTATCTAGTAGCTTAAAAGAGTGTATCTAGCTAGCTAAAGGTATGTAACTAGTAACTTAAAGGAGTGTATCTAGCAAAATACGGGTATGTATCTAGTAACTTAAACGAGTGTATCTAGTATGCTAATAGTTTGTATCTAGGAACTTAATGAGATCAAATGAGGGGAACGGGTATCCTAAATTTAGGAAGGGTTTAGGGTTGGTTTGTATCTGCCAAACGACATTATTTTTATTATTATTCATCTTTTAACTATTAGAAGCTAATATAGAATAAAACGTGTCTACGGAAATAGCTTGCAACAATGTTTATGTAATATGCTCAGCCCTTCAAACATTATAAAGCACCAAGACCTTCAAAATACCAAAATTTAATCCAATTATGCACTTGAGCAACACAAATGTTCAAAATATAATCTTCATAATATATTAGTATTCAACTTTAAAGAGAGACGCATTAAAAATGTGAAGTCGATTCAATTATGGGGACATGGTGGACTTCACATTTTTAGTATGCGTGTCTCTTTAGCGGTGATCCAATCGAACAAGGGGAAGGGTATCTTAAATGTAGGATGAGAAAGGGTTTAGGGTTGGATTAGACGCCCTTTTCAGTCCTAAATTTAGGAGGAGATATTTGGTACTAATACGTATGTGCGACGATTTCATAATAGTTATTCACTTAGCTTACAATGCTTTCACTAGGTAAGCCATTCACAAATGAGTGACACAATCACATTAATCAATATACTTATTTATACTCGTATCTAATCAACGGTTTTACACCTTACTACATTTCCTTACACGAACACAATTTGATTTGAATAATGGATAACAAAACATAGGTCACACATACGTGATACGTCGTGCTAAAATCTAGCTCCCTTGTAAAATAAAAAGTTACCGAGATTTCAGCATAAGATCTTAAGGTTGTTAAGACTTATCGTTAAGATGGTGATACGATAAATAAAACCACAGCAAACAAAAGTATATATACTTTATTAATAATGGAAACTCAAACTCTCTTATTTCCTTTTTCGTCTATTCACAATACTCTTCCCATTTCCTTATTTGACAAACTTTTATACTTATTTTAATCACCCAACCCCACAACAATACCCCACAATATTCATACTTTATCTTATTTTAATCACCTTACCCCACAATAATACTTATTTTAATCACACAATACATTTTCTCTCTCCAATCTCCTACCCACTACAATACTTTACCATATAATACTCCCCTCCCTTAAATCCCGTGCCCTTCATAAAAGGGGAAGGTTATTAAGAATAGGAAGGAGTATACTTTATTAATAATGGAAACTCAAACCATTTTTAAACCAAACTAAAGCAGCAACTCTGTGTATTATCAATCATGCACTAACACAAAGTTTACACAAGTACCCTGTACATAATACATTCATTCATACATACATTATAGATATCAATATATAAATATGTATAAAACACTTCCTATTAATTGTTGAATGTGTGAAATTATTTGCAGCATTATACTCAAGTACTCGGTAGATTGTAGCTAAGAAATTGTTGCTGTATTCCATGGAATGACTTGCTGTTAGTGACCAAGTTCTCCTTCAGAGTGAATATCATAAAGCACAAAAATTTGTACGAGTCTTTCTTACTCGACAAAGCTAACCAACACGCAAACCTCCGACACCACTCCTACTACAACCCAACCACCTTACAACCAAGAGTCCAGCGGCTGAGGCGTCTCTGACGAACAAAACTATTAATCAGTTCAGAAATCTCCGATAAACTCAGTTGTACAAATAAATTATCAACAGGAAAGGGCATCAGAAGGTAATCCACATACACAATTTAGTAGTCCAGATACACCTGTCATCTGAGTACCCAATAGTATTAGCTTGTGTACCGAGTAGTATTAGCTTATGCAACCACCACTTAACCGTAAATTACCACCACCTACTGCTGCCATGCTGACACCACCACCGACCCCTATGACTACCACCAGTACTGACCAGCTTTACCTGTTAGGCCCAAAATCTGGATATGGGCTGACTTGGGCAAAGAGCACGGAAGCATTGCGGGATGCGAGGATATCGTGAGTCGGGGTGACAAAGATCGCCAGCGGCGCGGGATGTGGGCTTTGATCTGCGCGGAAGAAGCGTGTGAGAGTCCAACCTCTTGCAGAATCCAAAGAAGAAAAGTCCTACCCGGTGTCAAATTAGGAATAACTTGGAGGGAAAGCAAGAAACTCTAGCTCATCGAGCTCCCTTTATAAAGAGCCTCAATGCAAAGAAGAAAGATCATCAGGAAATACGAGAACTAAACCCTAGCATTCATAGCAAGCGAACAAACTGTACTTCCTCTCGAATTATAGTGAAAATATTGGTGGGATTCCGTCTCCCCCCGCGGTTATTTCCCACATCGGGTTTTCCACGTCACCAAAATTGCCTGTGTTCTTTATTTACGTCGCTCATACAGGTTAACATACAACAATCAAACGAATCATAATTCAGACCTAACGTTAAGACTACTTTAACCCTAAATTGGTAGAAATTTACCAAAACAGTTTGGCGCCCACCGTGGGGCATAGTGGTCGTCTCCGTTAGCCAGTCTACTCAGCAACTAAAACGTGTCTGGACACAAGGAAACCAACTCAGGCGGCACCAGCGGAGCCCCAGCAACACAGGTACCGCCCCCCTCGACAGCGACACATGCACCATCTCCCTCGGCAGCAGCGGCAGTACGTACAACCTCAGTTCAGACCACCACTGCTGCTCAGATACCAGCGGTCAAGCAAAGTCAAAGCTCCCAGGCAGCAACAAGCCCATCTTCGGGGAGGATCCAGGCTAGAGACCCAGGAGTCGTTCAGGGATGGCAGGGAGTCACACAGTCTGAAAGAGGAACACAATCCAGGCAACAGGTTCAGGCTCCTCCGAGTCCCACGAGCATCATGATAAGCGGGTTGGACACATTAGCAAGGACAATCCGGACTATGCAGAGCGAAAATAGAAGCATGAGATCCCAGATGGAAGAGGACAACAATCTCCTCCGAGCACAGATCAACGAATTGAGGAGCCAGGCCGCTAGTTCGGCCCCTTGGATGCAAGAAGACAGATCTGGAAGGCCGCCAGGAGAAAGTGGGGATCGAAGGCAGACACGGGTATTACCACGCGAAGTAGCACTCAGGCTGGATATGGATGGAACACCACAACCAAGAGAAGGTCTGGTCCCAACAGGACTGGGGGCATTAACACCAGATGAGGAACCAGCACGCCAAGAGCCTACTCCCACATCAGGCGCAGAGGGACATCAGAGAAGCAGGGCTACAGTTGCGGTCCCGATAACCAGGATGCCAGTTACAAATCAAATTGAATATACCTGGGGAGGCACCCCGGCGGCAGCAACATCGAAGGTACGCCAAACAGAAGTCTTGGAACAGCAAAACTTCGTACGAGGAGCAGAACGTCAGTCACAGGAGCATCTGCGACCCACTGGGAGAGAGACATACATAGAACAGCAATACCAGGAACTACGGAGCCTCCTCCGGAGGGTCCCAGGAAAGCCTCTGCCGATGGAGATGGCTGCACCAGAAAGCTACGCTGACTCGCCGTTTACTGACGATATAGCTACGGTGGCCTTACCAAAAGGATTTAGCGTCCCAACGATGACCCTCTTCGATGGAACCACAGACCCCTGTGATCACATCAGTCAATTCAAGCAGAAGATGATGGTTACTACCGCCACGGGAGCCTAAAAGGAGGCATGTATGTGTAAAGGATTCGGTTCAACCCTAACCGGAGCAGCATTACAATGGTTCGTCGGCTTGCCTAACGAGACCATATCTTCATTCGTTGACCTGGTCAACGCATTTAACCAACAGTTCTCCGGCAATGAGAACACCCAAATGTGACTAAGCGACCTATACGGATCGTCCGGAAATAGGTGAATCAATAAAAGATTATGTCACCAGGTTCAATGCGAGAGAAAGTCTCAATACGAGGTCATGCGATATGTCCACGCCATCAACGCCTTGGCGGGGCCTGGATAAGAATCCGACCTCTACAAAGAATTAACTATGTACCCTTGTGAGAGGTTCGAAGAAGTCCAGCAGAGAGCTACAACGACATTAAGGTTAGAAGAAGACATACAGGCTCGAAAGGGAGTAGCAAACTTCGACAAGACAAGCAGGAAATTCACAACAGAAAAGAAAGGCGAACGAGCTAAGCCATACAACAGACCCAATATCAGCATAATAGCAGAAAAAAATCAGCAAATTGACGACTCTCCGCATCCTCCTAAGCTATCTGAATACGGATTCAACACGGGAATGGAAGGGCTGCTGAAAGCACTTAGAAGCCTGGGTGATCGGGTGAGGTGGCCAAAGCCTCCCACTCGGGACCGACCCAACGACGACAGAGACAAAGACAAGAGATGCGAATGGCATCGGGACATAGGTCACGGGATGAAGATCACTACGAGGTTGCGAAAGGAAGTGAAGTTCCAGGTACGCAAGGGAAACTTGGATCACCTGCTATCACGTGGGGGCAAGCAGGACAGGAGGGAAGCAGCAAATCAGGTGCTTCCTTCTGCCCCACCCATATGCACAAAAATTATTAACGTGATAACAGGCGGATCCGAGCTATCAGGTTTGACATATTCCGCCGCTAAGAGGAAAGCCACCGGAAGTAAAGAGGATCATCCAGAAACTTCATACAGAGTAAGCCAGAGCAATTTACCCCCGGTAACTTTCGACGAGACTGACATAGAAAGCGGTACAGAGCAACATGACGATGCCCTAACTATAACGTTATCCGTTGGCAATTGCACCGTACGAAAAGCATTAGTGGATACAGGGAGCTCTGTGAATCTCATCATGCTCGAAACCCTCAAAACCATGGGTTTTGATAAAGAGAACCTGATAAAGAAATATGTGCCCCTGGTAGGATTCAGTGGTGAAACTGCGCATTCGGTGAGTGAGATAACCATCCTAACATATATTGAAGGAGTTAATAAACTAGTGAGATACCTAGTCATTGAGGGTCCAACCACCTACAACGTGATACTAGGAAGACCATGGCTGCATCAGATGAAGGTGGTGCCCTCAACATATCACCAATGTCTCAAGTTTCCAACGCCATGGGGTACGGTCACAGTAAAAGGAGATCGAGAGGAATCCGAAATCGCTACGCTCAAGCCCTCAAGGCTACAACCAAGCTCCCTTCATAGCAATTACGGAACCGGGGCACCTCGACGAAATATAAGGAGCCTCCCTCGGAGGAACCGGACCGGATACACCCGGACGAGGCACACCGGATAGGACAAGTATTGATTGGAGCAACTTGCGGTGAAAGTCACGCGACACCGATTCAATTTATCAAAAACAACATGGATTGCTTCGCTTGGTCCCACAATGATATGGTGGGCATAGACCCATCCGTTATTTCGCATAAATTAAGCGTGAACCCAAGCTGCACCCCGGTACACAAGAAGAGAAGAAAATTTACTACGAGAAAGAAATGAGGTCATTAACAAAGAAGTAGACATCTCACGGCGTGCAGACAAAATTAGGGAAGTTAGCTATCCTGAGTGGCTCTCTAATGTAGTAGTGGTGCTCAAGAAGAACGGCAAATGGAGGGTGTGTGTAGACTTCACAGATCTAAACAAAGCTTGTCCCAAGGACCCTTTCCCACTGCCACATATCGATGCAATGGTGGACGCTACTGTGGGACACGAGGTACTCACTTTCCTCGATGCCTGGAGCGGTTATAATCAGATCAAGATGCATCCACAAGATCAAGAGAAAACAGCATTCATGTCAGAAAGAGGCATATATTGTTACAAGGTCATGCCCTTAGGCCTAAAGAACGCCGGGTCCACTTACCAACGGTTGGTAAATAAAATGTTCAAACAGCAAATAGGAAAGACCATGGAAGTATACATAGACGACATGGTAGTGAAGTCCAAAAAAGCAGAAATGCACATGGAGCACTTGGCGGACACCTTCCAAACGTTAAGGGAGTTTAAAATGAAACTTAATCCATCTAAGTGCTCGTTTGGGGTGTCCTCAGAAAAATTCTTAGGGTATATGGTGACCCAGAGAGGAATTGAAGCAAGCAAGGAACAGATAAAAGCAATACTCTAGTTGGAATCACCCCAGAAGCCAAAGGATGTGCAAAGATTAGCAGGGAAGGTGGCGGCCCTAAACAGGTTCATATCAAGGGCCTCGGAGAGGTGCAAGCTGTTCTATGATATATTGAGGAAGAGTCAGAAATTCGAATTGACTGAGGAACATGAAAAAGCGTTCGCAGAACTCAAAAGCTACCTAAGCACGCCACCATTACTCGCAAAACCGGAGCAAGGGGAACCACTATTCTTGTACCTGTCAGTCACGGAAGCAGCTGTAAGCGCGGTCTTAGTCAAAGAACAGGAAGGGGTGCAGCATCCAGTATATTACATTAGCAAGTCTCTGCTTCCTGCAGAGACCAGGTACACTTCCTTTGAAAAACTAGCATTGGCTTTGGTTACTGCTTCTTATAAACCGCGGCCATACTTTGAATCTCACACCATCCACGTAATAACCAATTACCCGCTAAAGACTATTATGAGGAAGCCTGAACTTTCGGGCAGAATGACTAAATGGTCAGTACATCTTAGTGGCTATGACTTGCAATTTGAACCTAGAACGACGATAAAATCCCAAGCCCTAGCAGATTTCGTCTCTGACTTCTGCCCTGCCACCCATGAGGAGGCAGAAGGGGGAATGCTGGCGATAACAGGGAATCAAGATGGTGAGATATGGACCCTATACATTGACGGGGCCTCAAATGCAAGAGGGCCTGGTGTAGGTTTGGTCCTTCGATCTCCTAAAGGAGATATGATAGTACAAGCTATTAGGTGTGAGTTCAAGGCAACCAACAACCAAGCCGAGTACGAAGCCCTTATACCTGGGATGCAGATGGCGTCAGGGCTCAAGGTGAGGAATCTGAGGGTATACAGTGACTCCTTACTTGTGGTAAATCACGTAAACAACGAATATGTAGCACATGATTTAAATATGATAGCCTACTTGAAGATAGCCACAGAGCAAAAATTAAAGTTTAGAACATTCAAGATAACTCAGGTGCCGCGGGAGCAGAACGTGGAGGCAGACGCACTGGCCACGTTAGGATCCACCTTCCAGCCCACAGAACTATCAAACATACCGATTACCCATGTGTTGACCCCAGCCATCCAGAGGGAGCCAGATCAGAGACCGGTGAAAGAGGATGTACACATGCAGTGTGCACAGGGAGCCAGGACGCTGGTTTCCATAGTAGGACAGTAGGATGCAGATTGGAGGGTTCCATACCTAAATTGGTTAAGGGATGGGACACTCCCTGAAGACAGAAAGGAAGCACAAAGTTTCAGAATAAAAGCTTCCAGGTATATCATGATTGATAATATTCTCTTGAAAAATCATTGGCGGGACCATGCCTCGGTGCTTAAGCAAAGAGGAAGTCAAACAAGATCTTGCAAGATGTACACAGCAGAGAATGCGAGAACCACGCTGGAGGGCGAAGTCTGTCAAACAAAATCTTGAGACAAGGGTATTTCTGGCCCACCATGCGCGCAGATGCCGTAAATCACGCTAAACACTGTGAATCATGTCAAAAAGCGGCTCCAGCAATCCACCAGCCAGTAGAACCAATACATCCGATTATCTCTCCATGGCCATTCATGATGTGGGGCATGGACATAGTGGGTAAGCTACCCAGGGCTCCAGGAAACAGAGTATATATGCTAGTTATGACCGACTACTTCTCAAAGTGGATTGAAACAGAGGCAATGACAGAGGTAAAACAACAGCAGGTGATCTCTTTCATCAAGCGCAACATCATAAGTAGATTTGGGATACCATCCGAAATCATATGCAACAATGGGTCCCAGTTCATATCAGATAACACCGAAGGCTTCTGTGCACGATGGAACATAACGCTGAGAAAATCAGCCCCCAGATGTCCATAAACCAATGGCCAAGCCGAATCCAGCAACAAAATTATTGTGGAGAACCTCAGAAAACGGCTGGAAGAGCTGGGGGGAAAATGGGCGGATGAACTACCATTGGTACTCTGGTCAGACAGGACAACACCGAAAATGGCAACAGGCCAAAATCCGTTTAGCCTTGTGTACGGAGCAGAGGCAGTAATACCCTCGGAAGTTCGGGTACCCACGTACAGATACGGCTGTCAAACGGCAGAACAAAACAAGATCGAAATGGCCAGGAGCCTGGATACAGTTAATGAGCTGCGGGAAAGCGCCTACATACGTATGGCATCGTATAAACAGTCCGTGGCGAGGACATATAACAAGAATGTCAAAATCAGGACCCTTGAAGTAGGGGACCTCGTACTAAGAAGGGTATTCGAAAATACCAAGAACCACAAGGCAGGCAAGTTTGCCTACAAATGGGAAGGGCCGTATCAGGTCGAAAGTGTTATCAAGAATGGGGCATACAGGTTGATGACCATGCACGATGACCGGTATTTGTCGTCACTTCCGGTACCAAAAACAATTTATAAACCCAATTAAAAGTAGTATTTAGTCGGGTGTCGAACACAAAGATGGCGGGGGTGTATACTTAGTCCGTTTAAGTCCCAATTTAGCCTAATAATGAAAGATTGATTAATGGTAAACTAAGATGCAATTAAGGAATCAAATTTAAACTAAATAAAATTGTAATTAATCAATATGATAAAGACTAGAGCTTTCGGGTTCACTCGGGTCATTGGGCATGAAACAAGGCAAATATGGGGAATATGTGATTCAATTAGTCAAGAAATTATGCCTAATGTCTTAGGGCACCTAGAATTCGTTAACCCACTTTCATGTGATTAACTAAAACTCGTCACACACATACACAAAGATCATCCAATAGTCTACACACCAAGATTGTTCATCCACTAGTATAGACACCAAGACAACTAAACATGTGAGAAAATACTCAAACTTTCATAGGAGCAATTCTACAAACACTTCATGTGCAAGAAAGTGACAACCAAAAAAACACCCAATTCCTTATAATTCTAACCCAAAATCATACCCATTATAGACCCGAGATCCCCCTAAGCCCTAGAGGAGAACTACTCACACATGTTTAAGGATGAAAAACTAACAATAAGATGGAACAATACACACACAAACATGCTAAATATCATAAAGATAGAAACTTTGAATGAATAACAATTAAACAACATAAGAAATATAAACAAATGAAAATAATGCAAACAAAAGATGAGAATTGTACCAATAAAGAGGAAAGTAACAATCTTGGATAATAATGGAAGAATGAATTTCTTCTAATCTTCAAATACAACCCAAAATACTAATTGTATACTAATGAGAGATGAAGAACTTGCATAAACAAAGGAAGAATTGAACTAATAATTAAAGAAAGATTGCAAATTTTATTGAATGAAATGAGAAAGGAAATATTAGGGTTCTACAATATTGAGAGAGAATGATAGACTAATACTAATTTTCTATCTAATGTAAGGTAGTGTAATGTAATGTGTGTTAGGTGTATATATACTAGTCTAATTATATAATACTATTAATTACTAATAACAATAATAATTCTCTAATAATAATCCTAATAATTCTCTAATTCCCTCAAAAAAAAACATCGACACCTGGCATCTTAACAAAACAAACAATTTAAAAGGGGAAAGGGGAAAAGACGACAAAACGCAGCAGGGGAGTGTCCTGCCGGCCCGCCGGCGGCCGGGGTTCATGCCGGTAGCGAGGGCAATGAAGCAAGGGGAAGAAATTGACTTGGTGTGCGTTAAGCCGGTCTGTCGGCTGCCGGGGCACCGGTAGAATAGACAAAGTTTGATGCGAAATTGTTGATTTGGTACGTTGTGCCGGCTGGCCGGCTGCCGGTGCCTATGCCGGTGCCTATGCCGGTAGCGAGGCCTTCACAAAAAGAGAACAAATTGGTGTGTTCCTGCCGGTATAGGGGTCGACTGCCGGTTGGACGGCATGGGATTACATCCTGTCTTCAATCAGCTCGGTTTCGATTCCGAATTCGATGATGGTAATGGGTAATGTCGCTGCTGCTGGTATTGTTGTTATTGCTGCGATGAAACTCGATGGTAACGAGCAGGAGGTCTGTTGATGCAGGTGAGGTACGAAATGATGATGTAGCAGCTGCTGGTGAATGTTATGGCGGAGTCAGCTCGGGTTTTAATTCCGAGTTTGCGAGTTTTGTATTGATTTTTGAATGGAAGGAGATGCAGGGGAGGTGTTTATGGCAGGGGAAGTTGGTGAAATGAATATGGTGAATGATGATGAAGGTTGATGACGGTTGTATTGTTGTTGCAGGTTGGTGCGTGAAAATTGAAGGTTGATGGAGAATGGTGATTGATGATGGTGTGAATTTGGAGGTGATGAAAATGGTGAAGTCGTGTGATGATGATGAGGATAAAGAATGATTAATGGTGGTGAACGGTGATGAAAGAGGACGGAGTTGCAGCTGATGAGTTGTGCAGGGGATGATGAAAGATGTCAGGTTGATGAAGGTGAGTTGTTGCAGGTTGTTGAGATGGATGCATGTGAGTGAGGAAGGTTCGTTAATGGTGGATTATGCAACAACAATGGTGGATTTTGATGATTAATTTTGTAGTTGATAATGGTGAATTGGATTTGGGTGCTTGTTGGTTAATTCCAACGAAGATAGCAGGGTCAACTTGGCCTTGTAATTTTGCGTAAAATAATAGGCAAACGTTCACTTTGTGGGACATGATTCAACACATTCTTTCACCATTTCACGTGACTCCGTCTTAACCAGCTTTTTTTCCATCTCATTTTACTCGGACTCCGCTTCATTATCCCTCATTGCCTACACATTATTAAAATAAACTATTAGTACTAATATTATACTAAAACCAACAAATTATTAAATCTAGCTAAAACGACTAATTATTATAAATTAGCTACAATGGTAGCGATGCGAATATTATAATAAAAATACGATTAAATACTAAATATGACTAAGACACCTAATTATTATAATTAAGTTAATAAATGAGTTTTTTAACCGTTTAAGCACACAAAATCGAGTCGGAATAAAGTATAAATGCGAGGTAAAATACGACTAAAATACTACTCATCAACGGTCAAATCCTGGATAAACCCTGGAACATCCGTCACTTGAAACGGTACTTTGTCTGACAAAGTGCCAAAACTTTAGTGTATAAAGGACCTTTCAAAAGTCCGTGAAGCAAAAAAAAAGGGGGGGGGGGGGGGGTTTAGTATATGCTTTAGGTATTCGTGTGTTTCCAAAAACTTTTTCTTTTGTCTTCCTTAGTTTTCCTTTAACCAAATAGAGTCGTTTTTAAACCAAGTAGTTCAGCCGTGGCTTCAACCAGTGTTGCCCTGGAACACCATGAGATAGCACCAGGTAATTTGCACTACTTAGGACTTTATAATGCTTCTACGAAGAAAGGCTTTGATACTAATGTTGGTTACTTGTCAGATAAGGAACACTTTGAGGGTCCAGCCCCTGCCATGTGAGGCTACGAAGACGTTTATCTGAAGTCAAGTCACATGGAGAGCATACACCGAGGTAGCGCGCAGGGTACGGCATACTAAGACCACCCATACCTTAAAGTTAACTCAGTAATCCCATAACTATGTCGTAGATCAAAGAGTGCACGCACGGATTTCAAACGTCTGGAACCACAAGGAACGCAACATTCCTTGTTAGTCAGAAACATTCAATGAAGGTACGCTCTAATCAGCTAACCCTAGTGATAAGATATTTTACGTCATTGGTAAAATATGTTTTCAAAAGTCTGCCACCAGAGCGGAGCCGTGCACTGAGCCAGTCGGCTTCTGGTACACCTACGTGGAATCAAAACTCCAGAAATCAATGGCAAAAACGCAATTATAACAAAAGTAGGGCCTAGAAACCTGGGCCCAGAGCTACTTTAAGTTAAGGCACCTGCTACCTTTAGCAGGCGCCATCGTTCAAAACTCCGCACACCGGGCAGTACAAAACGAGCCAAAACAAGAAAGAAAATAAAAAGAGTTTTTACAAAACTTGCGCCACACAGGGCCAAGTCCCCAGATAATTTGAAATAAAATTTAAGAGAGGTCAATCCTCTCGACAACTGCATCCTGACCTTTGCTCTGCTCCCCGTGCTCTACTTGCTTCTCCATTGCAGGTGCCTGGACAGCCTCAGGAGTTGCAGTGGCGCCATCACCAGTCTCCCCCGCCAGATCTCTTCCACAGATCCCGCAGATGGTTCCCGAGAGATATCCATGGTCAGTGACATCGAGCTCCGGGTTAGCGGCCGGCCCGGGAGGAAACAGGGTGCTCAGGTCCATGCCATTGGGAAATGCGCGGGCAAACTCGGCCAGCTCCTCCCCCAGGTTCCAGGATGTGTGCCTCCCCTCAATATAAGCACGGATGCAGTTAATCCGCCCCTCAAAATCAGTGTAGGCTCCCACATTATTGGCTAGCTCAGCCATCTCTTCAGCACGGGCCTCCGCCTTTGTCAGCCCAGAAGTCAGAACGCAGTTAGCTTCCTGCGTCCTCGCCAGTTGGTCTTTAGCAGCCTCCTTCTCTTTTAGAGCCATATGGAGCTGTTCCCTCAGTTTGGCGCAGGTAGCTGTGAGCTCCTTATTCTTCCCCACGGAAGCCAGGCACTCAAGCTTGGCTCTCTGCAACATCTTGCGAAGGTAAAGAGATGATTGAAGAGCCTGCAATAAGTAAAACGAGAGTCAGGAAAGCACAGGGGCAAAGAGAGAAAGGAGATAGTGAGAGAAGACTCACAAGGAAACAAAGTGTTCGGCGGCCCGGGTCGATCATCTCCTGGGGGCGGTCGAGTCAAATGCCTTAGAGCAAGCCTGGAGTCGAAACCTTTCCGTAGCAGCCGATGGTTGGCCCGATCGCATCCCCAAAGTTAGCAGGAAGGCGCAGCAGCAGCTCGTCAGCATGAACAGGGGACCCAGGCGCACGCGATATTGGGGTCACTTCAATAGGCTCTGGAGCAGGCCTAGAGGAGGATCTCCTTCTTGAGGAGGCAGGGGAGTTAGAGGAATTAGCAGTTCTTTTTCTGGCATGGCGCATCAGGATCTCAGAGGCAGACGGTCTAACACTTCCTACAGTGTCATAAGAACGTAAGGGATCAGAATAAAGAACCAATGGGTTAGGAGGTTCCTAAAAATTGAAGGGTATTTACCAGAAGACATGGTTTCTTCAGTAGCGGAGTCGGCTAAGCCAGAGAGCAGAAGGGGAAACAGTGTACGGTCTTCAGGAATGGAAAAGAGCTTGGCAACAGAAGTGTCCTCGTCCTCATATTTCTCAGGGTTCTTGAGTTCTGCATCAGATCAAAGAGTAAGGATAGTGAGTGACAAGAGCAATCAAGAAAAGACATGCGAAATATACTTACTCTTAGAAAAAACCCAGTTCTCGAACAAGTAATCGGCGTGAATGGGAAGAGAGTCAAGCTTGACATAGAAGAAATCCTAGTACCACCCATCATCCTTCCCCTTGGCAGCCGACTGAAGAAAATTCTCAGTCTTCTCCACAGCCCTAAAAGTGTATTGGCCATGGCCCAATGACCGACACTCAAACCTATGGGCCATATCTGATAGTCCAATTTCAGCGCCCAGGCCGTTGTTCAGAGCAACGGTGGACAAGAGGATTCTCCATGCATAGGGGGCAATTTGGGCCATGGGTAGGGAGTTCAGACGAATGAGCTCTTGAATCATCAAGGGAAAAGAGAATATAAGGCCAAGGGCGAAGGGGTAAGTGTATAAGAAGATCCACCCCGCACGGAAGACGTCTGCTTTCTGACCAGGTTTGGGGATGAGGATCACCACGTCATCACCCAATCCAAGCAGGGCTTTGATTCTAGGGATATCCTCTTGGGTTAGGTGGGAGTCGCCGGAATGCGGTCTTTTGAGAACTCCCTGTGAAGGGAAGTCATCGTTTTCGAGGTCGATGGTGGTGGAGGAGGATGATGTTAAACGGGTCTTTGCCATGGTAAACAAGGAGAGAGAAGCAGAAGTACCTGAGAAGACGGATGAAGGCGGCGCTGGCAGTGAAAGGACGTTGACGAAGAGGGATTTGGGGAGACGGAAATTTGAAGATTTTGAGGAAATGAAATGATGATGAAAGAGAAAAAGGCGGACGGGTGAGATTAAATAGGAGGCGGTAGTTGGGGTTTTGAGAAATGTGAATTGAAATGGAGTATGCGAGAAGTCACTCAACGATACACTGCAATTTCCCGCTCAAACAATTAGGGTTGCACTTTCGCGAAAAATTGGGGGCAAACTGTTAGGCCCAAAATCTGGATATGGGCTGACTTGGGGCAGCAGGCCTAGAAGCATTGCGGGATGCAGGATATCAGGGAGTCAGGGTGACAACATCAGCAAGCAGCGCAGGGTGTGGGCTTTGATCTGCGTGGAAGAAGCGTGTGAGAGTCCAAACTCTTGCCGAATCCAAAGAAGGAAAGTCCTACCCGGTGTCAAATTAGGAATAACTTGGAGGGAAAGCAAGAAACCCTAGCTCATCGAGCTCCCCTATATAAAGAGCCTCAATGCAAAGAAGAAAGATCATCAGGAAATACGAGAACTAAACCCTAGCATTCATAGCAAGCGAACAAACTGTACTTCCTCTCGAATTATAGTGAAAATATTAGTGGGATTCCGTCTCCCCCCGCGGTTGTTTCCCACATCGGGTTTTCCGCGTCACCAAAATTGCCTGTGTTCTTTATTTACGTCGCTCATATAGGTTAACATACAACAATCAAACGAATCATAATTCAGACCTAACGTTAAGACTACTTTAACCCTAAATTTGTAGAAATTTACCAAAACATTACCCATGACTAACACTAGACTGACCACCGCCTACCACTAAGCTAAACACTGCAGCCACCAACGACCATACCAGCCACTCATCCTCTTCATCATCCCCATTTCGTATCACTACCAAGAAACCACCAAGCCCAACGCCCCTGCTCTCTCAACCACAACTGAAAACTCTGTTAAATATCAAGCTGCAGGACCTACAACTTAATTGTTGCTTAGACTCGCACCACCTCGTCACTTTGGCTTGGTTGACACACCTCCACAACCACCATAGATCTCAATTATTTAAAAAAATTTGTGATTTGAATCATAGATCTATGAGAAACAAAGAAGAATTTCAAAGAAATAACATTATTAATAGAAGATTTCGAGTCAAGTAAAATCATCTTCGCCCGAAACGACTATAATTGTGGTGGTGGTGCAGCAAAAACTCCGGCGATATGGTTACGACGGCCAGGAGAAAGAAAAAAATGGAGATCGAGTACCACCGGCGAGGAAGCTCAGGTGGTGTGCTGGCAAAGTTTATGCTGGAGCTCCGACGATAGTAATTAGTATGGTGACTGTGGTCTGAGAATCAAAGATGAGGGAGATAAGTAGATAACATGGTTGATGTCAGAGTTTTGCTTTGAAGAGAGAGCAAGTGAGAGAGTGATAAGGGTTTAATTCTGAGTTCGTAAGTTCGCACCGAACTATTAGTTCGCACAAGATCCTGATTCTATATATATATATATATATATATATATATATATATATATATATATAGAGAGAGAGAGAGAGAGAGAGAGAGAGAGGTGGGATCCGGTGAGAACGAACATTCGGTGAGAACGGTGAGAACGAACTAACTATCTAAACTACCCAATTATTAACCCACTGCCCCACTCCAATTATTAACAATAAAAACTACCCTCTCTATTCGCTGCTATCATCAATCATTTTCCCAAAAAATCCCCCCAAATCAATCTTCAACAAACCATAACAATCGTTAATGATTGGTTGAAAACGAACAACAACGATTCAATCATTAATGGCGAAAACAACTCCGAATTCTTCGATAGCCCGCATTCCCTCACTATACTCCTTCCGCCATAGACATCACGCACCTCCACACCAAATCTCCCAATTGGAAAAACACAGCTCCGAGTCAAATGCTTGAGTATCTGAGTTGACCGTCGAGTTATCGAAACTACGTACCGAGAAGGACACTGACTGTCCAAACAAGTTGGAACTCGAAACCTGAAACCAAATCCCATTGTCTATCTCTTCTTGTTTTCACGCAGCACACCACTCCTCAATTCGCCATTCTCTCATCTGTCATTCCCATTCACCACCACCCATTGCTGCGTCGCGCCACCGCATTCACTAGAACCCGCCTGAGAATCACCGAGATTATCCCAGATCGGCTTAACTCTGTCGACAACATCGAGCATCCCGACCCCGACATTTCCTGTTTTGTGAACCTTGGACCCACTGCCTCCTCTCCGACCACCACGCCGGCACCATCACTAGCTTTACAACTCGCTGAAATAATGATTGTCAATTTGAGCAACACGAAATTGATGTATCTGGTTCCTATGTTGATGTATCTGGAACCAATTTTTATGTACCTAGTGATTAATTTTGTGTATCTATGTTCAGATACATTAAATTAGTGGTTAGATACATCAATAATTGGTGTAGATACATTGAAATAACTGGAAACCAACGAACGGGAGGATATTGTCGGAGCTCCGTTGACGACGGGATGGTGCCACTGAAATCTTACTTCGTCCGGTAAGGATAATGTCGACGATCTCTTCACGAATACTATTACCGTTTTCGGCGTTGCTGGCTGATGAAAGAATGAATGTTTTTGAGTTTTATTCATTGGTGGTCGCCGGCGTTGTGTTGTCGAATATCCAGTGTTCTCCTAACAACGTGGGTGGGTGGATGGATGTCCGCGGTGGCAGTGTTGTCAGTGGTTCACTGGTTCATGGGTATAGTGAATTTGTGATGTGTCAATAGTGTGATGAATGACGGATGTTTGGTGGGGATAAATGACGGTAGATTTTTAATTTAGGATTGTGTTTGTATAAGGAATTTGGGCCGCTGATGTTTTTAAATCCTATTGTCTGTATTCGTTCTCACCGTTCTCACCGAATGTTCGTTCTCACCGGATCCTAAATCTATATATATATATATATATATGGTCAAGATACGGTGAGAACCACTAATATAATGAGAACCGTGAGAACCCTTACTAAATCATCAGCAAATCTTGTTCCGAAAGTTTTGATGGATCATTTACCCTTAGTTTAGTTTATTCAAACACATTTTTAGTGTAGCTAAACAAAAATTTTTGATTTTATTAACAAAATATAAACTTAATATACAAAAATACAATTAGATATACTAAAATGGCTATAGATGCACGGAAACGAATACTAAGTGCATGAAAATTGTTACATGCATGAAATTTATTACTAGGTGCATGAAAATATCAGGCTCTAGGTGCAGGAAAACGAGTTCTAGGTGCGTGAAAATTGTTAAATACTTGAAAAATAAGTAGTAGGTGCGTGGAAATCAATAAAATGTTTTATCGTCTCGATTCCGGTCAATAATTTAAACTTTTTGGACCAATAAATATGTTATCTAGGCATAAAATTCTATGCCGAATCCAAATATGTCATTATTTTTTAGAAAAAAATATCCGTATATATATATGTGTGTATATATATATATATATGTGTATATATATATATATATATATATATATATATATATATATATAGAGAGAGAGAGAGAGAGAGAGAGAGAGAGAGAGAGAGAGAGCGCGAGAGAGAGAGAGATTGGATTTGCTGATTTTGGTTCTTATGGTGAGTTGTGAGTTGGGTGAATCTCAGCCATTAGATTATATTAGAGATGAGTGGCCAAGATCAAATCTTACATGTCATATAAAACCATTGTCATTTACTTATTTTCTCTTTTTTCTAATGTTACTTTTTTTTTTACTTTAGTTTTTTTTTTCTCTTTTTTTTACCTCGTGTTATTATGCTTTTTTTTTTACCACTTTGATTTTTGTTTTCTCTTATGTTTTTCTTTAATTTACTCATTATGTTACCTTTTTTTCTTTTTCTTTTTGTACCGGATTTTTTTTACTCTTATTTTTTTTACCTCGTGTTATTATGCTATTATTGTGCTTTTTTTTTACCTGTATTTTTTTACGACTTTGATTTTTTTTCTCTCTCTTTTTTTACCACGTATTATTGTGTTGTTATTGTTATTCCGCTGTTATTGTGATGTTATTCTGCTGTTACTTTGATTTTTTTTACGATTTTGATTTTTTTTTCGCTTTTTTTTACCATATGTTATTGTGCTGTTATTGTTATTCCATTATTATTGTGATGTTATTCTCATTCTTCGTGAATTTTTTTACGACTTTGATTTTTTTTTCTTTTTTTTTTACCTCGTGTTATTGTGCTGTTATTCTACTGTTATTCTGCTGTTATTGTGATGTTATTCCGGTGTAACTTTGATTTTTTTACTACTTTGATTTTTTTACTCTCTTTTTTACCGCATGTTAATGTGCTGTTATTGTGATGTTATTCCGTTGTCACTTCGATTTTTTTACTACTTTGACTTTTTTTACTACTTTGATTTTTTTACTCTTTTTTACCGCATGTTATTGTGCTGTTATTCTGGTGTTATTGCGATGTTATTCCGGTGCCACTTTGATTTTTTTTACGACTTTGATTTTTTTTTTCCTTTTTTTACCACGTGTTATTGTGCTGTTATTGTGCTGTTATTCTACTGTTATTGTGATGCTATTGTGCTGTTATTCTACTATTATTTTGATGCTATTGTGCTGTTATTCTACTATTATTCTGATTTTTTTTCGTTTTTTTTACGGACTTTGATTTTTTTTTACGAAATCTAGGTGAGAACCTACACATCATCATCTTTGACCACAAAAGGCATTTCTGCAGTATTATGTGCTACTGGTACAAAAAAATGTTGCATCCAAACGGGGTTCTCGTCATTTATCATCAACATTTCGACTTCGACCCACCCCATATCACCACTAAACTCGTCAACAAAACACCGCCATAGCTCTTTCGTCATCGCCATCACTATCATCATCATCTCCCCTGCATCTCGTCACTAACATCCACCATCATTAATCCAGTACTTCCTTCAACCACCTGCACCATCAACAACCACTCATCAACACCTACATTCACGAGCTACCATGGCTGCCACGACTACATTTTGTATTTCACCATCCATCAACATCACCATTTTTCGTCCTTCATATCACCACCAATACACTCCTCTGTCTCCTCCATTTTGCCCCCAACGCCATCACCACCATTAATACCATTTAACCCGACATCCCTCAATTTGACCGTAGCAGCCACCGACTCCATCACCATCTCCATGTTCACCTCTGACCTGCATCATAATCAAGCTCCTGCTCAATCTCACACAACACCAGGGCAACCACCTCAGACCTGCCTGCACTTTATTCGTCCCCCGCATCAGCAGCCCAACATCAACGCGTATACCACCATAGCAGCCAACAACAACAGCCAATAGCCCGACAGTCAACAACAAAACGGACTCCACCTTCACGAATTCGAACTCGGAATCGAAATCCGAGTTGATTCGTGCAACCACCACTGCCACCATACTCCACCGCCTTCACCCAACCCTTCTATCAGCCGTCACCGTTCTGCAATTCGACCACCACAGACCCGCACCTCCATTAACATCATCTTTCAGCACGGCCCAATTCTGTTCCCGCACCTACAAACCGAACTCGATTTCGGCGAACTCAAGACTCCCGCATATCAGCCAACATCTAGAACCGAGCACCACATCAAACGACTTTAGTACATAAACAATTAGTCATTAAAATAGTAATAATAACAAAACTAGTTCAGAAATTAATTAATTTCCGATGAACTTACCAAAACTAGTAATAATTGATTGCCGAGCTCAGACCACCGCAGCCGTTCACCACAAGTCCAGAGCGACGCCGAGCTTCTGCCACGGTCACTACTCTCCTCCTTTCTTCAAGTTCGAGCACAGATCCGACCACCACCAAATTTGCATCGACTCGGTCGACATCCGCTCAATTTCAAATCACCAAATCAAGTGAAATTAAGATGATATAAATGTTCGAATTTGAGCATCGAATTTGTGAAAGTGAGATGATATCAATGTTGCAGTGTTTTTGTGCGAGAATTTCTTGATTTTAATTGAATTTTTGGGTTTAGAGGGAGGTTAAAGGGATGATAATAAAGTGTGTTTGGGTTAGATATTCAGATGGCGTATGTTTTCATTGTGTTAGCTGTTATTATATGGTTCAATCTTAGCCATTTATTTTCTTATATTTAATGGTTGAGATTTATCAAACTCACAACTCACCGTAAGAACCAAACTCACGAGATCCCGCCTCTCTCTCTCTCTTTCTCTCTCTCTCTCTCTCTATATATATATATATATATATATATATATATATATATAATTGGGATCCGGTGAGAACGAACACTCGGTGAGAACGAACTAGATGGATGGAAATATATGTTAGATATACTTTTTTTTTTAACAAAATCCAAGGTACACTAAAACATATCATAGATACACTTTTTTTTCATAATTCTAGATACATTTTTTGTCGATGTAGATACATTTTTTTTTTTTTTTTTACCAAATCTCAGATACATTCTATACTATCGTAGATACGCTCTTTTCACATGTATTCTAGATACATTTTTTTCCATACTAGGTACACTTTTTTTTATCCTAGATACATTTAAATTTATCTTAGATACAGTTTTTTATTGCCACTAGATACATTTAAATTTACCTTAAATACACTTTTTTATTTTTTACGAAATTTTGGATACGCTTTAGACTATCCTAGATACACAAAATATTATCATAGATACACAAATATCTGATCAAGATACATCTATACAAAAACTTGAATACACAAAATATTATACTAAATACACATATATGAGATCTAGATACATGTATATATACAAATTCTTATTTAAGACGGACACGATGTATATAATATGACTCAATACCCAAAAAGTAACCCTGAATATGCTAAAGAAACCATCGCCAAAATTAAGCAACTTACCAGCCCCACAATAGCTAGAAAACGCGACTCTCAAAGTGCTCTGAATACGTAATAAAGCACAAATACTAGTACTGAGGAGTGAGTACATGTTTTTTGGTTATATAATCCACAAATACTACTCCGATAATCAATAATATCCCCATTTCACATCTCATCAAGCTCGCATCAATGGCGATTTCACCATGTAACTTCATCTTCTCCATCCTTTTCTCTTTAATTCTCCTTTCTCTCGCCACCTCTACCGAAGCAATAACCTAAGCTACCCAACACTTTGAAGGTTCCATCGTTGATGAACTCGACACTACAGATGAACTCGACGACTTCCCCAGTTGCCCGATCCGACTCACCTCTGTCATCTTCATCGTCCTCCCACCACAATGAATTAGAGCCTTCGACGATTCTTCATCACCGGACGAAATACTCAACAACTATACCTGTAAATCATCATCGTCGTTCATCGACTTCACCAACACCACTGACAACATTTTTGAGGTTTTAATGACTTGGGAAATTTGGGGATTTAGATCAGAAGAAAATAATGTTAAATAGGGTAAATTAATGTAATGATATGATTATTAAGTGGTATAATTATTAGCTAATGGAATTGGTAAAGAAAACGAGGTGTGTGATGGAAAGCTTTATGACGACAACTATGGTGGTCTGCGGTGATGGTGGTAGCCGTTGTTTGGTGGTGGCCGACGGTGTATAGAGGCGGGGGCCGGCGTTTGGTGGTAGTGGTGGCCTGGTAATGATGATGGGCAGAGTGAGATTAGATTTGTGGCAGTCTGTGTCATGAGTAATTGGGGTGTGTAGAACTGTAGATAATATATATGCGTTCTCATCGTTCTCACCGAGTGTTCGTTCTCACTGGATCCTACATCGATATATATATATATATATATATATATATATATATATATATATATATATATATATATATATATATAGAGAGAGAGAGAGAGAGAGAGAGAATTAGGTTCAAGTGAGTCCTCTACTTTTAGATGAGTTCCTAAGTCCTATTTCTAACCCTTAGATCATAGAAATTGGATGGCTAAGATTAAAACAAAAAAAGAAGGGAGATATAAAAACAAGCAAACCCTAATCCATCCTCACTCACTCATTCATTCTCTCTGCCTCTTTATCTCTCTAACTCCCTCCTCTCTCCTTTTCTCCCTCCTCTCTCCTCTTCTCCCTCCCTCGGCCACCACGAGTACCACCACTACTCCCTATTCTCAAATACATCACTCCCTCTTCTCTAATATTTCCGGCCACCAACACCCGACAATACCAATGCCGCCACCTGCTGCCGACGCCGCCCCCACGCTGACTCCGTCCCCAAATGCAACCCACACTGCCACCAGACCCATGCTCTTTTCACATCTCTGTTTTTCGTCTTTTTTTTTGTTTCAGATTTCGATTTTTTTTTTGTGGTTGTTGGCTGAGTTCTTGGTGTTGTTTATTGTTGGCGGTGGTGGTGCTAATGTGTGGTTGGATATGCGGTGGTTCTGCCGCCTCTCTCCCTTCTCCTTTTTTTTTTTTTTTTTTTTTTTTTTTTTTTTTTTTTTTTTTACTTTCAGATGTTAGTGGTGGTGAGTGGCGGCTCTTTTTTTTTAAGATTTGATGGTGGTGATTAACGGTGTCGTGGTGGTTGTTGGTGGGTCAGGCCGCCGCACCACGTTCCTCCTTTCCTTTCTCTTTTTTTTGTTGTTGGGATTTGTCTTGGTGGTAGAAAAGGGGTGGTGGTGGTTTTTTTTATGCGGTTGCCTTTTTTTTTCTTCTTCCAGATCTAGTGCGGTGCGTGGTGGTGGTTGCAGGGGGTCGTGTTGGTTGTTTGGTGAAGGTTGTGGTGGCTTAGGTGGACCGCAAAGGAGTGGTCGTTGTTAGTGGCGGTGACGGTGGTTATCGGTACCATGGCTCGTTAAGCATTGAAGTTACAAACGTATACCATTAAAATTTCACTCCTGGACCATTAAAGTTGCAAACTTAAATTAAAGAAATTATAAATTTTTACATTATTACAAACTCTTATAGTGAAAAGGCTAAAAAAAATTAAAGTTTTACTCGTATATCACTAAAATTTCACTCCTTCAACACTAAAGTTTCATTCGTAAATCAGTGAAAATTAAATAAAAAATAGTCACAATTATATTATTACAAACTCTTGTACTGAAAATGAGCTAAAAAATAATAAAGTTTCACTCGTATACTATTAAAGTTCCGCTCGTTGAACATTAAAATTTCATTCGTAAATCAATGAAATTAAATGGCCTAAATCAATTACATCATTACATAAATTCAATTTTTATTTATTAAAATGGCCTAAAAAAATTAAAGTTTCACTTTTAAGCTTTAAAGTTGAACTCGTATACTATTAAAGTTACATTCAAAAATCAGTTAAATTAAATTAATATTAATCACAATCACATCATTTCATAAATTCAAATTTTTATATTAAAAATGGCTTAAAAAAATTAAAGTTTCACTTCTAAGCATTAAAGTTTCACTCGTAAAACATTCAAGTTATATTTAAAAATACATAAATTTAATTTTTTATTTACAAAATGACTTTAAAAAATTAAAGTTTCAATCATAAATAATTAAATTTGCTCTCACATATTAAAGTTTCACTTTTAAAACATTAAAGTTTCATTTCAAAAATTGATTAGAAATCTCAAATTTCAACCATCAATCTAAAAGATCTAATGGCTTAGATTAGGACTTAGGGACTCAATTATTTAGGTGGACTCATTTGAACTTGCCTATATATATATATATATATATATATATATATATATATATATATATATATATATATATATATATATGTTCTCTATGTTATTATTTCTCGTTTCGACCTACTTTTAGATGGGTTAAAATGTCTGTGCATGGTTTAACTACAACTAAAACTTTTCTATTTTCACCTCACGTTACATTTTATTAATATCTAATCTGATTTGTAATCAGATTATCCAACATATAATCTAATGGACCCAAAGTCCACTTATTAACCTTCTTATATAAACAAAACCCTAAGCAAGAAACTAGGCTGCTCATTCTTTTCTTGCGTGAAAGGTGCCGCACGCCTCTCTTCCTCTTTTCTCTATTTTGATCTTCGTTCTCTCTTTGACTCCATTGTTGTGGATCTTTCCTTCTTCCCAATTAAAAAAGAAAATATATTTTTACAATCCTTGCACTTACCTTTACAATATTTCCAAATCCAAATAATTTTTTGAGGATTATTTGTATGGACCTTTCGACCTATGTTTTGGGTTTCTTATTTTGATGGATAAAGAAAAAGAATGGTTTTTCATGGGTAAAAAAGAAGATCTTTTAATGGCGTTTTTATGAAAATGGAAATTATATTGTGGTCTTTAATTGCAAATAAGGTAAATAGGTGTTTCTCTTTTAATCGTGTTTATGCCAGTTGATACGATCAATGTGATTTAATGATTGTTTTGTCATGAATACTATGTTTTGTATGTTTATATATGATTTAATGTCTTAGTTGCATTTCGTATGCTATCATGCGCTGTTATTGTGTCGTTGTGTGCAACTAGGGTTCACGAGTGATACCCTAGAGGCGGTTTGACTCACGACAAAGAGAGGGCCCTGAGTTATGGCTGAAACTAGTATAACCTTGAAATATGAGTCAGGGCTATAGCGGAAGTTAGTGCAACCTTGAAATATGAGTTAAAGGTTTTTTTTGGTGGAATGTAAAAATTATATTAATAATCAAAATGCCCATGCACCATACACACTATTTACCTTCAGACGAGGCCTATTACAACATAACCAGACCATCTAGCTCAATTAGTGACCATTACATGAAACCAATAGACTACAACCAACTACAAGGAATACAATGCTTAACAGACCATGTTTTCTTTTGAAATCTCATGCGGTTAGCCTCCAGTAGCTAAGCCAAAAGCACTTTTGGCCTGAGCTTTGCTCTGTCATGCCTACACTTGTTTCTTGTCTGCCACACCAGGTATATTAACCTACATACAGTTGCACAAATGACCTATTTTTTCACGAGGGATCTGCACCTTATCTTACCGCACCACTCTATTTGGTATCTAATGGTATTTTCACACCCAACTAGTCATTAACAAGCTCAATGTACACTTTACTGTATCTGCATTCAAAGAAAATGTGAGAGTGTATTTCCTGCTGCTCCAAGAACATGTCACATGTGCCATCTATCCCCATGCCAAAACTAAGTAATCTATCTTTGGTATGCAATCTCTGCTGCACATAAAACCACCCAATCAAGCTGTGCTTAGGCACATTTAGAGAGCACCATACGACAAGATACCAAGCTACCTTAGCCCTACAACAAATGATCCAATCATAACCTGCCATAGTACTATATCTGCCACCATTGGAGCACCATTTATCATGGTTATAACCATAATTCATCTTCTCCTTGGTTTTACAGATTTGGCTCCAAGTCCATTTGGAATTAACTAATTGAGTGTACTCAAGTTATGGTTATAACCATGATCAATGGTGCCGAGGTTATGGCTGAAATTAGTGTAACCTTGAAATACGTGTTGAGGTTATAACTAAAACTAACGTGATAGGTCTATTTTATATATAGTTTAACTCCTTAGTTTAGCTCGGTTTTATTTGATTATTGCACTTCTATAAGTGTATTTGTGAGCTAATTCCGTGTTCTAGGTGTTTTGCTTGTATTCGTTGTATTTTGTAGAAAAAGAAGCCTTTGGTAGCTTTTTCCCGTCAAATTAGCAATCACCCAAGTTCACGAGGCTAATGACAGCAAGTCTTGACCATGGAGGGGCGTTTTGGGAAGAATAGGGGCATTTTGGGAAGAATTGGAAAATCCCGAGCTTGAAACCAACTTTGGTTGGTGTACAAATAAAGAAATGAAGCCCAAGTAAAAGCCCAAGTGAAGTTAAGAGCATGCATTGGATCCCATTTGACCCCTAAGATGCATTAGTCGGACCTATGAATGAGCAAGCATTGGATTCCGCATCATCATTAATCAAGAAGTTAAGACAGAATTAAGAGAAAATTAGAAAACCCACGACCCCAATCGGTGTTGCCCCTCTTTATGATTTTTATGTTTCACCCCTTATTCCTATATAAGGGGCGTTGAATCTGTCATTTGAGATAGCACTTACATACTTTTTCATATGCTTTAATCTTAGTTTTCAGAATAAAAGTTAGGTTTCCTTTAGCTTTCTTTAGTTGTTACAAACATTTCTATAAGCATTTCAAGTTGTAATACAAATTATATTTCAAGTTATTTCCATTTTCTACCTTGTTCTTCACTTCCATGTTCCATTTCTATTGTTAAGGTAGTCCTATTTCTAGTACTTATTTCATTCCATTATCATCATGTTTTATTATATCATATTTTATAGTTTAGTTTTAAATATGTGTGAGTAGTTTATCTTGTCTAGGGATTAGGGGAGCCATGCATAAATAGTAATTGTAATTGTTGAATTAGGATGTTATAATATCGATTAATAGTTTCTATCACATGCTTGTATCATTTGCTAGTCTTTGATAATTGCTCACTATCTTAGATTAAATTTATTAATTCACTTTTATAAGTCGAGAGGCACGAAATTGAATTAGACTAAGCATGTTTTAGTAGATTGATCTAGTAATAGCGAGAGCTCGCTAGAACCCGTTCTATTGTTAACAATAAGGCCGAGAGGTGGTTGTCTTAAGTCTAAACAATTATCGTTATTAAGAATTCCTAGCTTGACATGACCAATTATTTATTTGCATGTGTGACCCGATTCCCCTAGACTCTTCTTTATTATTGTTTTCTTTCATTATTTATTATTGTTTCTAAAACCAAAACAAACACCCAATCGTTAATAGACCTTGATATTTAATTCGCTCCATGACAACTTGTTTAGCAACTCCCGTCTCCTTATGTTCGACCCCTACTACTACATTCATTTGTTACTAGGGTATTTATCTTTGTTAGGTGTGCGATAGCCTATCTAATTTTGGCGCCGTTGCCGGGGAGCACAGTTTTGTTTGCTAATTAGTTGTTGAATTTTATCTTATTTTATTTGTCCCGGGGAACACTTGTTCCTTGGGACCGTTCTCACGGTTTCTTTGTAGTTTTAGTGCCTATTTTGTAGGTAATAAAGCTTCACTTTGGCCTTCCATAATGATGAACGGATTCGTCCCACAACACGAGAATGGGCTTTTTCATTACTATCTTAACCAGTTTTATGACTTTTATAATAGTCTCATCTCTCTTGGACAAGTCATTGATGAGGTTTATGCGGGTCATATCGTGCTTGATGGTATGGACTTTGAGACCCGTGAAATGGCTCTCTACATGAGTTGTGGGAGTATTTATTACAAGAGCGGGGATGAACTTTGGCATTTCTTGAACTTCATGGCCTTTGAATGTCGGGAGGTAGCTCGCCAACAAACTTTATGGCGCATCGAAGAGGAGCTCAAAGTTGCCAAGGCTCGTTTGAAGCAACTTTCTCAAAGGAAACCAAGACCACGTGAGTCTATTTTTTCTCCTTTTGCTATTCCGCCTTCCCAATGTGAGTTTATTGCCCCTAATGATTTTGAATTATTTGATGACGATGATGATGGTCCGACTTTTTCTTTTAAAAGTCCCCTGGTATATTCCAATTGACCATTTAGAGACTCATGTTAAAGACAATGACCTTGTAGTAGATGACACACTAGCCATGGATGATGTTGAGCCCGATCGTAGTGAAAAGGATGAGGTTTTGTCCGAGCCTTTAGACACCTTTGAAAATCCTTTCACAGAGGGTGTAGTTGACCCATTTGAGGTTGATGGAGAACTTAGTGATGTACACATAGAGGTTAAGTGGGATACCCTCCCCCCCCCCTAAATTTTTGATGAGTCCCATCTCCTTGAGTCTTCATGCGACCAAGTTGAGACCACTCATGATGATATTTTGAGCACTAATGGTTTATTTCATGGTCTTAAGCTTGTTGCTCCGTCTCTTGCTCACAAGTGGAGTAGCACGGTGGTTCTATTTCAAGTCTCTCATGCACCCATTGTTAAGATTTATCAATCCTTACCTTTGATCTTTCATGCTTATATCTTATCAATTGCTTACATTTTCTTTTGTATTGCTCATGCGTAGGTATATGATAGACTTATAAGGGCTTTGACTTGCTTTTTAAAGACGAAGATGGTCATGACATTAAGGAGAACAAGAGTCTTGCAAAACTTTAAATTTGTGCTTCTCGGGAGGCAACCCGTGTTTAATTATGTTTTTGAGACAATTTACAGTTTTTGGACAATTGAAATCTTGGGGGAGGCTTCTACACATTAGTATGCTTTCTTTCCTTCCTTTATTTCTGCATGTGTCATTCCCATCTCCCCTTGTTGGTTTTATTTGTCTTTCTATGTTTTTTTTTTTGAGCTTAAACCCGTTTTACACATTGAGGACAATGTGTTGTTCTAGCTTGGAGGAGGGATTTAGTGGTCTTGTTTATTGCTTTCATATATTTGAAAAATCCAAAAAATTTGAAAAATTCATAAAAATCTCAATGTTGTGTCCTCCCATTTGTCCTTTGCATATTGTCATTCCTCCTTGCATTTTCCTTATTGTAGCTTTTTAAGCTAATGATTCATGCTTTTAATGGGTTTAGCATTCTTGGGGATGTCTTCACATAGTGGGTGATGGATGGATTTTGGACAAAATAGACTTGATCTTGACATTGGTAAGCTACATATATAGTAAGATAGAGCTTACAAAGGCCGGTGCATCTATACCCGGTCCTATTTAGGTGTGTGTAGTTTCTCCTCTTGGTGTGCATTACATCACTACACACAGACATGCTATGATAGTTTGCACATGAAGCCTTGTTGTTATGTTTTCTCACATGCATCACCCATTTTGAGCTTTTTCTCACTATATGCTACCCCATATTTGTTTCTAGCTACATACCAAATTGCCTACCTTGTTGAGCTAGTAACCATCTTGGCGAGTTTAGGGTGCTCTTGTCATGGGTTGTTCTTAATCTATATTGACGTCGATGATGTGAAGTTGACGGTATTACTGATTCCCGTTATTGTTTTGAGGAAAAAAGAAAAAAAAGTGAAAGTTGAAAAGAAAAAGTTGAGATGAAAAGAAAAAGAGAAGAAGTGAAAAAAAAAAGAAAGATGAAAAGAAAAGATGATGGAAAAAAGAGGAAAAAGAGACGATATTTGTGCTTCCATGCCTTATGAAGTTTTTGAGTTGGGAAGTTCATTTTTGGACCGAAAAGTGTTAATTTGAGCCATATGTTGCATTGGTTGAATGGGTTATTGCCATAGGATTGGTATTGGGTTTATATGATCATCCTTGCATATTTGGTTAGTTTCTAGCTTGATATTAGCTCCACATGACCAAAAGCATTTGTCCACCTTCATACCCATTACCCCTAGCCTCTTTTGTCTCTTCTCTTGGCTTCTTTGTGTGCATTCTTGTTTAGCATTGTCATGTGAGATTTGGAATGTTTGCCATACTATATTGCGGGCGCATTCTATTGAGTCGTGGATAGGAGAGTATCATTCACATATATATTGCCATGTTCATAATATGAGTGTGAGTGTTTTCCCGTGAGGAGTCCGATGTCAATAAGATCATGCAAGAGTTGAAATGTCCATATGAAGTCCTTTGTGCTACGCCGTCATGTAAATCTCATCCATGTATTGCATTTTTCCTTATGCCCATGTTATTTCGGGATTTGATTCATTGTGCTTTAAAGTTACTTGACGGGAATTGCATCTGGATGAGAAGATTGTTGCTCGTACCTGTAACACCCCCTCATACCAAGGTACCTTACCAAGGAATACCCTAGCATGAAAGGTTGTTACCATCTCGGTTGCCCGAGGTAAGTATATATCAAAAGTAACAATCCACAAACACATCTATTAAAGTATAAAGAGTTAGCGATTACATTATCTCAGACCAACTCAAAATAAAAGTACAAGGTTTCAAAACAATTGAAATCTAAGACATCTAAACTTATAACAGCGAAAGCTAGACTTGACGTGATGACTCCCCATGACGGTCCCATAACTAACATCTGCATTACCTGTCACAATCTCCTCACCATCCCCGAATGGATCACCGTAGGTTTTACAAACAACAACACGGGGTCAGTACTATTCAATCAATATAAGACAACAAACAATACAACCAGCTGATCATCCTCCATCCCCGGTCTCCCAATCTCACACAGTAACCGACTACACACCGAAGTGTGTTGCCCTGCCAGATTACCCATCGCAACAGGTAATCCTCGCCGCTGGGTGACCGCACCCATCCCCTAGTCCAGCTCATCAACGAGCGACTAACAATCCATGTCCCTTAATGTGCACATCCCCTCCCGTGACGGGTTCCACAGAGGGCGAACTAGGGTGTGAAGCCACTCCCGCAAGTGACTCCACCACAATCACACACACATAACATCACAACTGTCACAACACAACCACATCAGGACCATCCCCACAACACCCATCCTCCGATGATCAGCAGATAACAACAATTATAAAACATATGCAGTCTCAATCAATTAACAGTACTGAGTAGGGAAAACCCTACCTTTTCGCAATCCGCTTACACTGCAATCAACCATACAAATGCATAACAATTACCACATCGTCACCTACAAAAACAATCATATAATTCCAATCACTAACTGCAAAACCCCATTTCCCCCAATTCATGAATAAAGACAACCCTAGAATTAATCATCAACAACATAGGGATAAAGACTTACCGGCGAAAGAATGAAAGATTGAATGCGATAACTACGATGTCCACACGCACAGAGGAGATATTTGGGAGTTATTAGAGTGTCGTAGGTTTGATTAGGTTTGCAAATGTCGTTTTAGAAACTGATTATCGAATATATAATCCCTAATTACTCCCGAATCAAACCGCTGAAATATTATTCGCCAGACCGGATACTCGACCGAGTATAGAGTATACTCGGCCGAGTATCCTCTACTCGGTCGAGTATTAATCATACTCGGCCGGGTATTCCTCGGCAGTAGCCAAACAGACTACACAACCTGCACTACTCGGCCGAGTAGGCTCAACTCGGTCGAGTACAAGCCTAAGAAATCCGTAGTATTACAGTCTTCCCTCCTTAAAAAGAACTTCATCCCCGAATTTCCAACCCAACCTATAAAACATGGACCCCTAACACTAACTCCACCAACCACTCTTCCTTCCACAACATGGCTCACGATATCGTCTCAACTATAGCACATCCTCCCAATACTAACTCCCTAATACTATTGGATACCCACAACCTAAATGTTGCCAACTCTATCTTAGTTCATAACGCTCACTAACATCCTTAATTACCGAGACAATCCACCGGACAAGATCAACCATCAAAACGGAATGTTACATTCTACCACCCTTAAAACGAACTTCGTCCTCGAAGTTTACTCACACACATAAACCTCCTCACACAATCCGTTACTCTCACTCATAAACATCATACTACTATGAGCACTGCCATTACCTGTAATAAAATCGGCAATCACACAAATCCATCCTTATTCTGCACCAACACTCAAACTTCCAATTGCAATCTGTATGACCATCAAACTCTCTTGTCGCATCGTACTCCTCTTAAGATAAATGTTACGTCCTCGTAACTCACTAATACTAGGTCCTTTGCTATACCTCCCATAATCCTCATTACTACTGCATGACAACGATAACCCACTATAACCTCAACACCTACAACCATTCCTATATCCAGGACTCTCTTTCTTTAACCGTTCTCGTGCCTCCAAATATTCTGCATTCCCATAACATATATCATAAAATCCTCATTATAACCACTACTCCATCTCTTCTACATTACCACAACACGACATACTTCTATATACATATACACTCATCTCCACAATCTTATCTCACAATCCTCAAGTGTTACACATACTTACATTAGCTTCTCAAGTTCATTTTCTTTATTACCACTACTCCCTTAACTTGACATGATACTAAGTCCCAAAACTCTGTACTCACTATCCCAATAAAAGGTGCTAAATCACATGTAGTTCCAGTTCAATACTACACATGCTCCACAAACTCTTGCTACAACTATGTCCACCAATGCCTCATCTAAAACAAGATCAAAAGTACTCCAACAACCTCTCACTACTGAGTCCCATTAACATAATATTACTATATCATGACAACAACAAAACCATACCCAACTCTCTTTCATATCCCACTCTACCTCCAATCCGAAGCCGAAACTGATAAGAAATATTAACAAACAAAACAACACTCGATATGCCAACACCGACACTAACAGCAAACAACAGTAAACAAACAACATTATGTGACAACGTGAAAATACCCGTATCACCACACGGATTACCGTGCACAGTGCTCAAAACCACATCGATAGCCATCACAACTTTTACAATCTCATAACACTGACTCAGCACAGCTTCCATGACCACAAGACTTTATTAAAACTGCTCTACCAGATCACGACGCAGCATATTAGACGGGATCACAAATACCAAGCTTATGAATGTTATCCATACCATGACTCTTGAGGCTGGAACTTCACACCATTACTCACAGATATCATGCATACACATATAAGTATAACATATGATGCGGAGCACACATATAACGTCTCGTAACTATCACGCCACACCATTACTCGTGAGGCCAGGACCTCACACAAAGTTTTACACACCTCATGGACCCATAATTGAATCTAGCTAGCCAATCCTGAGCACGTAAGTTACCACTTGACAATGAATACCTCTCGTCTGGACTTAACTCAGGTGCCTTTCATAACATATCCTCTCATACACACAATTATCACCCTCTGGCAAATGTAGCCATAACGTTAGTACCCAACTTCGAGCGAACACCTCATATATCCACATCTTATACTCCCTCACAACCAAACATACTAATCACCTTCACAAAATCAACCTCATTAGAACAACTAACTTCCCTAAAGTAACATCATCCTCAACCACTAGTGACAATACTATGACACCAACATCCTTCTTGTGACCACTCTCTTACTATCACCTCTTAATATAACACTCCGTTTCCTCTCTTTGGTTATCATCCCAAATAACGAACATCCAATCCATCAACAAAATCTACCTCAACATTATTCCCAATTCTATCCTTTATCATATCGTTACCTAACTCTCCATCAAAGTCTCATATCGTGCAAACACTCTACAAGCTTCTCATTCCATTAATACCTCGAAACTCACGGCTAACATGTCGTTCTACTCTCTTATATAACCATTAACTCACACCCTCTAGTGAGACTATAGTACATTTCCATAATTTCCTACCTTCATGCTCCTTAACTCCAGTCAACATTCTCTCAATTACTTCCATACTTATTTCCCTCTTTTTACTCAATAATACCAATTAATAATTCATCTCCTTTCTCTTTCTACCTAACTCTTTAGTAATTTGTTTATTTTTCCATAGCTCCACAACTCTAATTCCCTTAATTCATATTAATATCTTATCATTCTTCTTATCATTTATCCTCTCTTATCTTTCTTCTCACTTCCCTTGTCACCATCAAGTCCACACAATAATAGTTACTCTTCAATTAGTCGCATCTCCCTTTCGTATCTCTAGAAGACCAAAAATTCACCTCATACCGTTAATTTCCCAAAGAATTACACACTAGGCTCACCCCTTGATATTCCAAATTCCCAAATCAACCACTGTCTACTCATCGCGGCATAACTTGACCTCACTATACACTATTCGTTCCATCTCTCTATAGCGACCTTTTATCACATATATCCTTAAGCAACTCAATCTAAACCGTCTCTCTCCATAAATCCTTACACATCCCAATATGCCACTATTCGTATCCCTCATCTCAATCTTTCATTCTCACGTTTCTTTACACTTACATCACCCTTGCCCATATGCACTTACTTTTATATTACTCAACCCACGACTATATCACTCATCATATCTCACAAAACATGCTCCTTGTCTCGATTAGCTCATCTATCTACTCTTTTCTTGTTCCACTATCCCTCACAACCACATATAACTCATGTCCTTTGTATCCAACACCTATCCCTCATACGCTGGCATCCTCCCTATCATAGCATTTGGTAACTTACGTATCAAGACCGTCGCATATATAAAATAATGCGTTAAGACTGAAAATATACGTGTGCACATACCCCACGACTCAAAACAAATGTAAGAACATAGCCACCGACTTAAAAATTAAGGTGAAAATATAGCCACCGACTCAAAATAGCCGCCCACTGAGGTACTCGGTCGAGTACATAGCATACTAGGTCGAGTACAGGATACTCGGTCGAGTAACTATATTACTCGGCCGAGTTTTCGACTCCAGAAGCGAACGTAATTATCACAGAGGATTACTCGGTCGAGTATTGGGAATACTCGGCCGAGTAGCCCTTACTCGATCGAGTATTACTTTACTCGGTCGAGTACCAACACAATTCTCAGCATCGTCCAATTTTCGTAAAATAGTCATATCTCACTCGTTACTTGGTTGTTTTGGGCGTGTAACCTATCGTTGGAATCGTAAGAAGACAAGCTATCACCTCCAATTGGAATTACAGCAATATCTTTTCTATAACTCAACTTATGACAGTTTTAAGACAACCCTTCCATAATCGATCATCATACAAATCAAATATCCTAAATCAAAACAATTTGAACATGCATAAGGCAACAACAACAACTCAATACTTCAAGAAACCAGTACACAAGTGAACTCTTATCATACGTTCATGTATATAGACACCTGCCCGTAACCATATGCTACTACCAACAATCAAGCATTAATCATGTTCATATGCACATGTACCACTACCATACTTCATGCTCAAGATTGTATTAAACAGGTAACATGATCACATTCTTCATGCTCAATATCAATCAGATACAAATTCACAATTAACCTTTCATATTTTACCATGTTCCAACACTTAACATGCCAACATATTCATGCTCAAAGTTTAACATCAACAATCCTCGATGCATCTTTCCACAACTATCACATTCCACTTCTTTAATCATTTCATCCACCATGCACAAGATTCAAACTATAGATATCAAACTCACATGACTCAAGCATACAACAGTTTCCCCCCATGTGACCGGCTTGAGATCGTAAGGGCCTTAATGCGACTTCAGGACGTCTCCCAAGTCTTTGCGGTAGCTCCAAACAACTCTCCCCGGGTTCATTTTATTTAGACTCCCTAAGTTAATTGGGTTCATTTGTTTTAGGTGCCGGAATCGTCGGCTCTGATACCACTTTGTAACACCCCCTCATACCAAGGTACCTTACCAAGGACTACCCAAGTATTAAAGGCTGTTACCATCTCGGTTGCCCGAGGTAAGTATATATCAAAAGTAACAATCCACAAACACATCTATTAAAGTATAAAAAGTTAGCGATTACATTATCTCAGACCAACTCAAAATAAAAGTACAAGGTCTCAAAACAATTGAAATCTAAAACATCTAAACTCATAACAGCGGAAGCTAGACTTGACGTGATGACTCCCCATGACGGTCCCATAACTAACATCTGCATTACCTATCACAATCTGCTCACCATCCCCGAATGGATCACCGCAGGTTTTACAAACAACAACACGGGGTCAGTACTATTCAATCAATATAAGACAACAAACAATACAACCAGCTGATCATCCTCCATCCCCGGTCTCCCAATCTCACACAAGAATGGCGACAACACACCGAAGTGTGTAGCCCTGCCAGATTACCCATCGCAACAGGTAATCCTTGCCACCAGTGGGTGACCGCAGCCCATCCCCACCTAGTCCAGCTCATCAACGAGCGACTAACAATCCCTGTCCCTTAATGTGCACATCCCCTCCCGTGACGGCTCCACAGAGGGCGAACTAGGGTGTGAAGCCACTCCCGCAAGTGACTCCACCACAATCACACACACACAACATCACAACTGTCACAACACAACCACATCAGCACCATCCCCACAACACCCATCCTCCGATGATCAGCAGATAACAACAATTATAAAACATATGCAATCTCAATCAATTAACAGTACTGAGTAGGGAAAACCCTACCTTTTCGCAATCCGCTTACGCTGCAATCAACCATACAAATGCATAACAATTACCACATCGTCACCTACAACAACAATCATATAATTCCAATCACTAACTGCAAAACCCCATTTCCCCCAATTCATGAATAAAGACAACCCTAGAATTAATCATCAACAACATAGGGATAAAGACTTACCAGCGAAAGAATGAAAGATTGAATGCGATAACTACGATGTACACACACACAGAGGAGAGATTTGGGAGTTATTAGAGTGTCGTAGGTTTGATTAGGTTTGCAAATGTCGTTTTAGAAACTGATTATCGAATATATAATCCCTAATTACTCCCGAATCAAACCGCTAAAATATTATTCGCCAGACCGGATACTCGACCGAGTATAGAGTATACTCGGCCGAGTATCCTCTACTCGGTCGAGTATTCATCATACTCGGCCGGGTATTCCTCGGCAGTAGCCAAACAGACTACACAACCTACACTACTCGGCCGAGTAGGCTCTACTCGGTCGAGTACAAGCCTAAGAAATCCGTAGTATTATAGTCTTCCCTCCTTAAAAAGAACTTCGTCCCCGAAGTTCTAACCTAACCTATAAAACATGGACCCCTAACACTAACTCCACCAACCACTCTTCCTTCCACAACATGGCTCACGATATCGTCTCAACTATAGCATAGCCTCCCAATACTAACTCCCTAATACTATTGGATACCCACAGCCTAAATGTTGCCAACTCTATCTTAGTTCATAACGCTCACTAACATCCTCAATTACCGAGACAATCCACCGGACAAGATCAACCATCAAACGGAATGTTACATTCTACCACCCTTAAAACGAATTTCGTCTTCGAAGTTTACTCACACACATAAACCTCCTCACACAATCCGTTACTCTCATTCATAAACATCATACTACTATGAGCACTGCCATTACCTGTAATAAAATCGGCAATCACACAAATCCATCCTTATTCTGCACCAACACTCAAACTTCCAATTGCAACCTGTATGACCATCAAACTCATAAACATCATACTACTATGAGCACTGCCACTGCTTGGAAACTGATAGATTTGATGGCTACTCATAATGCTGAGTATGGTAATCCAAGAGGAAGTACAAAGAGAGGAGGAGCAGATAGTGCTATTTCAGCACATTTAGAGGCGTTGACTGCCTCAATTCAGAGATGAAGACTACCCAATCCTTAGGTAAACAACAAACAGTTCATGCTATGGTTCAATAACACGAGTTCTGTGCTCATTGTGGATTTGATGGTCATATAGCTGCTGAGTGTATGAGCTCTATAGAGTAGGTTAACGCCTTTCAGTCTTATAGGCAAGGTAACCCCTTCTCTAATTTCTATAATGAGAGGACCAAGGAGCATACATTCCTTCAGTGGACAAGTCAGAATGTGCAAAACCCGCAACTACAACAACAAGCTACTAATTCTAGTTATGTGATTCCTCAAAACCGCGGAAATCAACAGGGTGATTATAATAGGCAGAACGAAGGAGGTAATCAATTCAATAATAGACGCCAAAAATTTTAGCAACCTCCTCAGCAAGCTCCTCAACAAGCTCCAAATAATGATATGGCACAGATGAAGGCTATGTTGTAACAAACTTTGATGATGCAACAAAAGCAGACGACTCAAATAACCGAACTTGTGGCACAAAATAAGATGTTGGATATGCAGGTTGCTCAACTAGCTGTCCAAAATCCTTCATAGCAACGCGAAAATCTTCCTCCTCAAGGTAAACAAGCTCATGAGCAAGCTAATGCGATTCATCTGAGAAGTGGTACTACTTATCAAGGTCCGGAGATACCCCTAATGAAGATGAGATACCCTACATGCATCCTAAGGCATTGGGTAATTTGGAGCTAAGTGATGACGAGAAGGAATCAAACGAAACTGCGAGGCAAGAAGAAAAGCGAAAAGCCATGATTCTGGAGGATACTCGATCGAGTGGTGATGGACTCGATCGAGTACCCTCAAGTGACGGTGAAATTTCTAGGGAAGATAGGTTACTCGATTGAGTAACCCCTGAACTCGATCGAGTAACCCCAGTATCTGACGACGGTGTTTCCAAAAGTACGAGTAAAGCAAGGGAAGGCGAGGCAATTACTATTGTATTACCATTTCCGCACCGACAACACAAATCTAAGCTGGATAAGCTATTCGGACAGTTCATGGAGGTAGTGAAGAATTAACAAGTGAGTGTTTCATTTACTGAGTTGATCAGTAAAGTGTCGGCTTATGAAAAATTCATGAAAGAGATATTGACGAAAATGAGGTCCTTTGATGAAGTGGAGACGGTTGCAGTTACTCAAAATTGCAGCGCTGTGTTGCAAGCTAACTCACCTCCTAAGCCGTAGATACCCGTATCCGTCACGATACTGACACCTATAAGACTCCCGACAAACACCCGATGATGATAGGACGCTAATGTATGAGCGGGATAAAATTCGACTGACGAAATCAGTGGAGTTCGATTGATGATATAAATCGAAATAAAGTGTATTTATTTTGGTTTTTTATGTTTTATTTATTTGAAATTAATTTAAAAGTTTATTTGAAAAATAACTTCTTAACAAATTGATTTAAATAAAATGCGTTTTTGACCAAATGATTTAATCAAATAATTTCATATTTCCGAGTTTTTATTTTGATTATTTATCGTTCGTTTATTCGTTTTAAAATGAGTTTTCAAAGCGATAAAAAGACGATTTTTAATCCGATTTAAACCCGATTTTATTCTACTCACCTAGCCTCCCATAGTCCCTGGTTCGAACCCCCTTACTAGCATCCCAAATCACCCATTTTCGTGCCCTTACGTAACCAAACAAGCAGCCTCTTTTTTAGCCTTCAACCCGTGTTGTTTGCAGCCAAAATTCGCATCCCATTCAAACCAAACCTGTACCCATCAACACCTCGGATAATCATCTCACAACCGAGCAAAAACCCTAGGAATTCATACCGTAAACACCTCGCAAAAACCACGAAACCCCCCCTGTTTTCATCAAAACAGAGCAGCCTGACCAGGCCTGTTATCGTCCATTCTAGCATCTATTAGGACCATCTAAGACCAAACATCTTTCCATATCCACAAACTTTGCTGTCTCATGATTCCGAAACATCTAAGAAATCGAATTTTCGCTATCGTTTGGCCTTCCAACGACCTCAGCAAAGACCATCGCAAACAAGCAACCTTCAGTCAACTTAGCACATTTCGAGATCGATATCGACTCCGAGTCAGGTGTCCCGTCTCATACATGTAAGTCGAGGGTGCAACAACTCCTTTTACTAATTCCACCTTTCCTTTATTTCGTTTGCAGCATGTTTTTTTTTTATCGTTTATTTGTCTCGTTAATTCTCCCCCTTTCCCCATGTTATGCCCCTCGTTTACCATCGTTAGCATGTAAATTTTGTTATTAAATTGATGTAGATTAAGCTTATTTGTTAATAGTCATGACGTAGTATCGATAGAAAGCATGTTAATGTATGTAACTCGGCCATTTAGCAACAATCACCCATGTTTTCGACTTTGAATGAACTCGTGACCAGGCCCTATTCTCACTCTCGAAAACGTCACCAAACACCGTCATCCGCCACAACTGACATAACCAAGACCTTTCTTAGACTACAAACTATGACTGTACCAAATTTCAGACCTAGAGGAGCTTTCTAACGCCTTTAAAAAACCATCGAAAAAAGTCCTTGTCCGTAACCAAACTGCCCAGAAAAGTGCATTCCAGTCCGCGACCAGACCCTGTAAACCGCCCATTTGACCACCCTTAGGGTGACCATTGAGCATCCCTCTGATCATATTTGTTAACTATGCACTTCCATGATTCCAAGAGTCCAAGAACACCCATATTCGACTTCGTTTTCACCTTCAAAACTCGTCTTAAAGTCGACACCTTGCTACTGTTTTCGAAATGCTTAATATGTATATATATGTCATCTTTGCACGACCACATGTCCCAATTTCCGTCTCCTTTTAACTCGTTTTTGTATTTATTTGAAGTACATAATTTGTAGATTTTATTAGAGCATATTATGGGTCATTTTTATCATTTATTTTCGTAACTAGTTTTGTTAATAAGCTAGCATAGTTGTATATAGATCGAGTTGTGTTTATTACAATTGTTATTGTATACTAACCTTAACCGTTTGCTAATTTTTATCCTGCTTGAGTAAGAAATACTTTTCTCCCTTCTTTGTTTGTTTATTTGCTTGAATAGCTTAATCAATCTCACATGCTAAGTAACTTGGACCAAGTAGTTTTTTTGCACTAAAATGAACAGAAACCGAATTCACATGTTAGGTTTAAAATGGTCTTTGCACAATCATACAAACATTCATAGTCTTATCCAATTTGCCATCATAGTCCATTATTAGAGGCCGTTGTTTACAACGGGCGGGGGTGGGTGTTTTATTAACGAACTTCCCACCACGTACTTTCACATCGAACTCAAATCTCTTTTCAAAATGGTCACCAAATTTCTTTAAATTTGGCGGCGACTCCTTTTTCAAAGCACCCCGTGGATATACCGATTTCCTACATCCACATTTTGGCGACTCTGCTGGGGACTGTATAACTCGAAGAGGAAAATGATGGCTAATAGGACTAACATTATGATCGTTTTTTGCATTCATGCATTACCCATTTTGAGACTAGGAGGACCACTTCACCCATTGGATCGATTTCAATGGTTAGGATTTGACCTCCACTATGCCCGATTTAAGTATCAAGATGGTAACGCCGAGGTCTTCAAGTATTCGCTCTTACGATATTGCACACTTCTGCTTATTAGAGGCTTAACTTTCTTTGACAAGGTGGATCATTGGCATAGACCCAATTAGAGGACTGACCGAGACTTAAAAGAGTTTAGGCTCATGCAAAATTAATATGCGAATGATTATATGCTACGTGATCGTCCACCATTTCTTTTTCGAAAACCACAAACGTTTTCTAAAACCGTTTCTTCGAAAAAACCTTTTCAAATCAAGCATGTTTTCGATCGAAATGCTGCCGAAATAGATGTAGATTTTTGACCAAAATGAGCCTTTTATAGCCGACATGCTGCCCATTTAAAACCTCATTTTCAAATCATCCATTTTCGAACAATTTTGAAATGATTTTTCAGCAAACCATACCCGAGTATAGAATATGGTTCGGGTCAAATCTAATCATGTTATAGGTTCAAGTGAACCGTATGTCTAGTCAAACACAACCCTAGTGGGTTACCCAAGCCACCTCTTGGGTCCAAGTCAAGTATGTCGACCATTTGGTCAAAGTCGAACCAAAAACGCTTCACTTAGGACACCTAGGACGTTTTTTCACGAGCCCATGAGCCAAGTTGGTCTAAGCACGGGTTAGTCACACTGAGTCTAGGCTAGGTCGAGTCTAAGACAAGTCTTTGTACGAGTCAAAATGTTAGTCGAACCTTTTGTCAAGTTGAGACTAAACCAAGTCAATGTCTAAGTCAAAATATGAGTCGAATCTGTTGTCAAGTCGATGTCTATTTGGGTTTAAGACCATGTTGTTCGTTCCAGAGTCTAATCATGTTTAATCCGGTCCGGTCCATTTGCATCCCGAGCTGTTAAGTAGAGTAAAACCTCTCTAAGTTTACGAGTAGTGCTGAAACTCTGTCAACCCGAGTCACATAGTTTCTTCCCAGGTCAAGCCGAGTTGGGAAAGTGGGCCAATTTTCTAACCGAACATATGAGTCGACTCTTGAAAAGAGAAAAGTTCAAAACCGAGGTTGACAATTACAAGTAGGAATTTGCATTCGAGTCTTAGTCCGAGTAGAGTCTAAGATTTGTTTTCCTACAACTATGTCAAACTCCTTTTCGTATTTATGAAATTGATTCCTTTTCCACATTCATCTCATTTCAATCATCAAATCAATCCAAAATGCACAACACACTCAAAGGCATCCCTGGGGTAAGAATATGTCCTGTTTTAAATGGTAGGGTATATTAGGATCCCATGTTTGTTTCCTTTACCTATTCCATGTCTGGCGGTAGAAAACCTCCATCAAAACTAGTGCTTAAGACAAGCCCTTAGATAATCCTATGACAAACTCGGACTTTCTCCATGTTTCCCATATCTATGACGGAAGGCAAGCCCATTCCCCACAAAATCATCCCATATCGAAAAGAGAAAAGACCGACCTATTTAAGTACCGACCCAAATCGATTGGCGAAGCCAAAACTTTTCAAATGATAAATCAATTATGACTAGAAAAAAAAAAAGCAAAAAGCAAAAAGCAAAAAAAAAAAAAAAAAAAAAAAAAAAAAAAAAAAAAAAAAAAAAAAGCAAAAAGCAAATGCAGAAGTTGTAGAAGCCAAAAAGTCAATATAAAGCATTTTTTATCAAAGCTCAAGAGGCGAAGCCAAAACGGTTAGTTAGTACCATTAGCAGCCTTATACCCCTAAGTCCTTCTCGAGAAAGTCACAGGGAAATAGTCGGAATTTTTGAGGATTCATTGAGCTCGTGTCATTACACCCAAGCCTATAGGGTCTAGGCATGAAAATTTGAACCCACACCATTTTCCGACCCATTTTCACTCGGGTTTCATCAAACCCGAGACACCATTTCCAACCACATCAGCAGCCATAACCCATTAGCCTAAGCACCACAAAACAAACCTCCAGATTGACGGTTCACCATTCAAACCCCTTATTACCAAACTCCACATCCCAAAGCATCCAAGCCTTTTACACCAATGCCAAACACGGTATTTAACGTTACCTTGCAGGCTAGAATGGGATACAATATGATACCTTAGGTGAAACCTTCGGGTGTGTACACACAAACAAACAAAACCACTAATTTTAATGCACCTCATCGAACTACGTCGGATTTGATTTCGCTCCACGCGAATACGTAGGCAATCCTTCAAAATAAGGGATTCAATTCCCTCACCATTCACCATTCATCTTGTCGACTTCTTACGGGTCTTAATCAAGTCCAAATCAAGCCACCTTCAACTGAGTCAGTCTTAGTATTCGATTTAGGCTAGGATGAGGATCTAGATTCAAATGAGTAATTGTCAGGTTTCAAAATGAGCTTTATCTGATGGTGTTGGCGAAGATGTTTAACTTGATATGGTACGCATTCCGAGAAAGACTTGCTTGGGTAGTTATGATACCTTTCGACCTCGATTCACGTCGTGTGTCAGTTGTCTCAGCTATGGTTCCTGCACAATTAGGAGTCTGTCCTAATTCGAGTCAACCCCAGTCAACTTCATATGTTACCCGAGTCATCAAGAGTCATCCGGTCTCTCGAATTTCAAATCATTAAATTTAAAGTCAACGTTGAAAATTCAAAATTCAAGCCTCATTTCAATTCAAATTCAAATCTTTCAATTTTCAAATTCAAATTTCAAGCCCTTTCAAAATTCAAATCTGAGTCTTTTAAATTTTGATGATTTCAAAACAATCAAACTTTTTTTCGATAATCCTGACTTTCGAAAAATCAAATCAAACTCAATCTTCAAATTTGCTATGTGATTTACTATGTGAAGCATTTTTACTTTGTATAGCACTGTACTAGTTTGTTACAGGTACATTTGCAGAACCAAAGCACCATTGCTAACAGGTTTGTACACCTGATGGCATCACAAAGATTTCAACAATCAACTGGGGGCTCTAAAACATTCCGTTTTAGAACCCATTTTCAACTGGGGGTTCTGTGAGCCCGATTAAACAAATTTAATCCACAAGTTTATCACAGCCAGCCGTCGCCCGTAAACAGCTCGACATACTGAGCTACGGGTTACGTCCAAAGAAGCAAATGAGGTTCCATGAGCAGCTCAACATACTGAGCTATGGATCACATTCTATAAGCACGAGCAGGTCAGCGAACCTTCCAGCAATAAGCACGAGCAGGTCAGCGAACCTTCCAATCATAAGCACCAGCAGGTCAGCGAACCTTCCAACAATAAGCACCAGCAGTTCAGCGAACCTTCCATCAATAAGCACCAGCAGGTCAATAAGACCTTCGAACAATATGTCCCTTTTGGGATATTTCCGTTCACCAGCAACCAGCACCAGCACCAGACATTGTTTTCAAATAGAAGGCTCAGCCACCCCAGCACACATGAAGCAGTCAGTTTGATACTAACTGGCTAGTAGTACATTCGCAAGTTTGAGGCGTCCAGAACTGTGTTTCAGGTATGATCTTTGCTTATGGCTGGCGAGCTTATGTACGCAAGTGTAATGGATTATAAACGACCCGCGGAATCCTCAGGTCATTAGACTTGGGGTATACTTTGACTTTCGCCTTGTCCAAGCCTCAGTCAAAGTGTGGGCTCTGTAGATACCCGTATCTGTCATGATAGTGACATCTATAAGACTCCCAACAAACACCCGATGATGATAGGATGCTAATGTATGAGCGGGATAAAATCCGACTGACGAAATCAATGGAGTTCGATTGATGATATAAATCGAAATAAAGTGTCTTTATTTTGGTTTTTTATGTTTTATTTATTTGAAATTAATTTAAAAGTTTATTTGAAAAGTAACTTCTTAACAAATTGATTTTAAATAAAATGCATTTTTTACCAAATGATTTTTAATCAAATAATTTTATATTTCCAAGTTTTTATTTTGATTACTTATCGTTCGTTTATTCGTTTTAAAATGAGTTTTCAAAGCGATAAAAAGACGATTTTTAATCCGATTTAAACCCGATTTTCTTCCACTCACCTAGCCTCCCATAGTCCCTGGTTCTAACCCCCTTACTAGCAGCCCAAATCAGCCATTTTCGTGCCCTTAAATAACCAAACAAGCAGCCTCTTTTTTAGCCTTCAACCCGTGTTGTTTGCGGCCCAAATTCGCATCCCATTCAAACCAAACCTGTACCCATAAACACCTCGGATAATCACCTTACAACCGAGCAAAAACCCTAGGAATTCGTACCGTAAACACCTCGCAAAACCCACGAAAACGTCCCCTGTTTTCATCAAAACAGAGCAGCCTGACCAGGTCTGTTATCGTCCATTATAGCACCTCTTAGGACCATCTAAGACCAAACATCTTTCCATATTAACAAACTTTGCAGTCTCATGATTCTGAAACATCCAAGAAATCGAATTTTCGTTATCGTTTGACCCTCCAACGACCTCAGCAAAACCATCGCAAACAAGCACCCTATTTCGAAAAACCAACTTCAAAAGTCGTACCTTTAACGTTTATTTGTCTCGTTAATTCTCCCCGTTTCCCCATGTTATGCCCCTTGTTTACCATCGTTAGCATGTAAATTTTGTTATTAAATTGATGTAGATTAAGATCGTTTGTTAATAGTGATGACGTAGCATCGATAGAAAGCATGTTAATGTATGTAACTCGGCCATTTAGCAACAATCACCCATGTTTTGGACTTTGAATGAACTCGTGACCTGGCCCTGTTCTCGCTCTCGAAAACGCCACCAAACACCGTCATCCGCCACAACTGACTTAACCAAGACCTTTCTTAGACTCCAAATTATGACTGTACCGAATTTCAGACCTAGAAGAGCTTTCTAACTCCTTTAAAAAACCATCGAAAAAAGTCCCTGTCCATAACCAAACTGCCCAGAAAAGTGCAGTCCAGTCCACAACCAGACCCTGTAAACCGCCCATTTGACCACCCTTAGGGTGATCATTGACCATCCCTCTGACCATATTTGTTAACTATGTACTTCCATGATTCCAACGAGTCCAAGAACACCCATATTCGACTTCGTTTGCATCTTCAAAACTCGTCTTAAAGTCGACACCTTGCTACTGTTTTCGAAATGCTTAATGTGTGTATATGTCATCTTGCACGACCACATGTCCCAATTCCCGTCTCCTTTTAACTCGTTTTTGTATTAATTTTAAGTACATCATTTGTAGATTTTATTAGAGCACACTAGTAGAAAAACATTAATTTGTGACTCTTCATTTGAGGCGTTTTTGCCAAACAGCAGCAAATAAAAATCTAGATTTTTCTTTTTTTGGAAACATAAAACCATTTTGAGGCGTTTTTTAAAGGTTTTTTTGTCAAACACCACCTTATAAAAATGTGTTTTGCGAAACACCACCTTTAATAATTTTTTTGGTTTTTTGCGATCTTTAAAAAATAATAATTATTTAATAGTACTAAATGGCCGGAATCTGGGTAAGAATAGAAAACTCCGGCACTGACCTGTTTTATTCTTTTCATTTCTCTTGAAATTTTCCCACCATTTCTTCTACACTATCTCTGCTCCTTTCTTCTATCTATTAGACACAATAAAAAGTGTATAATAGCGGTTATAAATACAGTACCTATAAGTAGTAAAAAGCAGAGATTATTGTTGCCCAACATTCCTCATCCTCCACCTTATGATGAGGACATGTAGGGGCGTAGGTATAGCAAATATTGATGAGGTACAATCCGCTTCACTCATGCTTCTTTAGCTTTTGATAGATTAAACCTAGAAATGGACTAGTGATTTAAAAGATAAGATGAATAATCAAAATTTTTGTATTAGCTTAAGAAATTGGTGAAGATAATTAGGGGAAAAGGAAACATTAGATACCAACACAAACTCATAAGAAAAGAGAAAAAGTGAAGACAAAGGAAGGAGGGTGAAGGAGTCTCGAGGAAGGAGGACTGGAGGGTGATAATGGGGAGGAAGGAAAGTTAAGGAGTGAGGAAGTAGTCGAATATGAAGTCAATGCCGGAATTATTTTAATTTTAGTCAAACTCCGACCATTTGATACTGTTTAACAATTTTCGTTTTTTAAAGGTGGTAAAAAGCCAGAATTTTTTTTAAAAATGTGGTGTTTCACAAAGTGCCCTATATTAAAGGTGGTGTTTGACAAAAAAAACTTTTTTAAAAAACCCGCCTAAAATAACACATATGCGGCGTTTTTGGCATAGCCTCAAAAGAATCTGCAACTTAAAAAAAAAAAGAAAATGAAAACGAAGGCTACCTTACCTGACTTCCTCGGTCCCTCATTATTCACAGCCACATACCCAACCCTCACTACTCACTCCTAAGGCCTCAACCCTAACACTCTCACACATACCATCGTTGCACAACATCGTCCGTCTTCGACCGCCGTTCATCGTCGACCACCGTACATCGCGCTCCACTGTCGCTCACTAGGCCACTACGAATGCACCGATACGGCTCAAGATCTGCACTTTCCATTCTCACGAAACTTCAATGCATTGTTCCTCATCTATACGGCTCAAGATCTGCATTTTTCTCACATTATTTCACTTTTGCTCTATTTGACTGAGGTGATTTACTCTTGAATTTTCTCTTTAAATTTGTTAGGGTTTTCCAATGCCATCTCAAGTCACGGATGATTCTTCGGCGATTAAGATCGAATTCGATCAACTCAAGTCTAAGATCCAACTTTTAGGTATTTTCACGCTTATTTTAGTTCGTAATTATGCAATCTTGTTGTTTATTTGGAATATTTGATGTTAATTGACTGAGATTAATGTTCATTTGTTTGGATGATTATATATGTAGCTGCGATGTTGTTGACTTTTTTTATGTTAATTTCATGTTTCAATTTAAGAAGCATGTCATCTATGCTAGTATTTGAAGGCTTAAATGTGATTTTTGATTGTCATTAGTAGTATAATTTTAAGCTAAGAGGATGTTGATGAAATACTCTTTCTAGTATATTCAGTAATTATGATTTTTTCGATTGATTATTCCAACATATTCTGAATATTTCATATTATCCAAACTCGTCCGCAGATAAACGACTTAAAAGTAGCATTTCATGGATGGTTTACTCTTGCGTTGATGTTTTAAATTTGCTTGTTATTGTAGCATGTTTCTAATTTCTCAGTTATAATTTCTCATTTTGCTAATTTTGAAATTAATTGTAGAATATGAAAGTAAACAACATATATTATGGGGAAGGATCAGACTTAAGAGGGGTACCGACAAAGCTGCTGACAGTGAACTGCTCACTGAATATAACCGTGCATAACACTGCTACCTTCTTCGGCATTCATGTTAGCTTCTCTAACATCATCCTCCGATATTATGATCTCATTGTTACCTCTGGTCAAGTAAGCTTCTTTTCTTACTATTACTCTCTAACCATTGCTTTCGTACCATTTATCTTCAAAATATTCTCGGTGTATCCACCACTGAGATTAGGCATAGAAAGTGGGAGATTTTGTCACAAATTTCCATCAGTAGGTTGATGCAAATCACCACACTTTTTTTGGGTTACGAGTCATCAAAAAAACCTCTATATTTTCGTTAGGACTAGTGTACACAGCCACCTAATCGCCAATGCCAGGAGCCATTGGGAATGCTGTCGTTGAGATAGCCACGTCTGATTTTTGTTATGGAATTTTGTAGTTGGATGCATATTATCAACCTAGAAAAAGATGGAGAAACATGAATGTAAACGTTGCAGGAAGAGGAATACCTTTGTATGGTGCTGGTGCAGGCTTTGAGCTCACGAACAATAACAATAAATTTTCTGCTTTATATGTACTTTTACCGTCTGATGTTCGTGTTGTAGAATTGTTCGTGTCATTATTCAGAATATGTTGCATGTTGACCTTTGTTTGCATTTGTTCCTGATCACTTATTTCACTAGTAGAAAAACATTTACTTGCTCACTTGTTGAGTATTCCTTAAAGTTTCCATTTATGATAAGGTTAAGATGGATTGCTGGTGTCACTTCTTGTTAAAAATGAGGTTTCTGAAATTTTCGATTTTGTGTAATTTGATTGTGAATTTATCAATTAGTTAGTATAACGTACACTTGTGCATTAAACTAGCTAATTTTCAGGCGTTAGTTCCCGCTAATCCACAATGCAGTAATCAGAAGACATTCTCAAAACTCTCGGCTGTGCAAAGAAGGTTCCTGAGCTCAAAATAACTCCAAAATAGAGGAACCGGATTCAAGTTCATTGAAGGTATATTGCTTCTTACTTAATTAAGTTATTTCTTTTTCATTGTTTGAGCTGCTGGTCTCATTATTTCAGTCCCAAAGTTGCTTGGTTTTGATTGTCGGTTTTTCTTTGTTCGAACTTGATTATTGTTTTGTTACTAGTAATAAGAGGGTAGTCTTATGGTTTCGACGATGCTAAAGATGCTAAACATATTGCTTGTCAATATAATGGATCAGTTACGAGACACTGTCTTTTTAATGAGTTTTGCAAGTCACAAGACTCACAAATCACAACTGATCCTTTTGTGTATATTATTCTGACGTGGGATTTATTTGGCAGCATTCACGAGTAGTATATATATACACAATTGATCTTGTTTAAGGGTTAAGGCCGCCTTAACTTATGAGATCTTACACATTCCTTTTATTTCAATCGGGTCGAGAGCCGTCTTAAGTTGAGACGGTCTTAAACGATAAACTGGTGATATATTCTATATAGCAGCACACCTGTACTTGAAGATTCAAGTATCACATTCAACACCGCTCTTTCTTTCTAATTTCTCGTCAATTACGAGTCAACTCACCTACTAACATCTAACACATCAATAGTAATAAGTAAAGTCAAAGATATTGAATGGAAGGGGGCATACTGACAATGTGGTTAAACTCAGTTGGGATCCGAAACATTCAGATCTACTTGCAACTGCCTCAGGGGACAAAATAATCTGTTTTTGATATGCATGTAAGTCAAAATGACCTCGATGAAGATAAATAATTCTAGTTGCCATTTTTTCTATTTGTACTAACATTATTGTGGTTGCCAGCACTACGTATGCACTCCATAGTTGGATAGAGAGGTACTTAAGAGTTTAATTGTTTGAATAAGGTTAATGTTGAAGGGGCTACTAAAGTTACACATGTTGTTTTGCCTAATATGATAAAGTTACTAATTTTGTCTTGACCTCTTAGCCATAAAGTTACACATGTTGTTTTGCCTAATATTATTCTAGTTTAGTTTGTCAAGTTTATCTTTTAGTTTGGTTGCTTAATTTTGATTCGTAACAACTTCATACAAGTTTTTGGATAATGTCAGGCTTTTAGCTTTTAAAGTTTGGATTGGGGTAATCATGTTAAGTTAAATTTGTGCTAGTTGTTGAAAATTTGTCCTCCAAACATTTCAGGTGATGGAATTAGGCAAAACAAGATTGGCACAACATCAGCCAACAACATTAGCCAACTCAATACCTTCTCTGAGAAAAACGGCAGCCAAAATTTATTAGCCGAAAAGAGATTAGAATGTTGTAGAGGTTTTATTTATATTTAATGTATGAATTTAGAATATTTACTAAAATTATGTAAGATTGTATTGTATAAAATTATATTAGAGATTATTTATATATAAATCATTTGTTTGGATTGATTTTATTTTATCTTATTAATTTTTTTTAGCTTAGTTTAAGTGTTTTTTTTAATTTTTTTTTTAAAAATAAATGCTATTTGCTGCGTTTTTTTGAAAAAACGCCTCAAATAAGAGGAGCTATTTGCTGCGTTTTTTTTTTGTTGGAAAAAACGCCTCAAATGAGGATTTATTTGCTGCGTTTTTTAAACGCTGCAAATGAATTTCTTATTTGCGGCCCCTCCATTTGCTTCTACACCAAAAATGCCTCAAATAGCCTATTTTTGGAGCTGTAAATAAATTTTTTTCTACTAGTGGCATTTTATGGGTCATTTTTAGCATTTATTTTCGTAACTAGTTTTGTTAATAAGCTAGAATAGTTGTATATAGATTGAGTTGTGTTTATTGCAATTGTTATTGTATACTAACCTTAACCGTTTGCTAATTTTTGTCCCGCTTGAGTAAGAACTGCTCTTCTCCCTTCTTTGTTTGTTTATTTGCTAGAATAGCTCAATCAATCTCACATGCTAAGTAACTTGGACCAAGTAGGTTTTTTTGTACTAAAATGATTAGAAACCGAATTCACATGTTAGGTTTAAAATGGTATTTGCACAATCATACAAATAATCATAGTCTTATCCGATTAGCCATCATAGTCCATTAGTAGAGGCCGTTGTTTACAACGGGCGGGGGTGGGTGTTTTATGAACGAACTTCCCACCACGTACTTTCACATCGAACTCAAATCTCTTTTCAAAATGGTTTCCAAATTTCCTTAAATTTGGTGGCGACTCCTTTTTCAAAGCATCCCAGGATATACCGATTTCCCACATCCACATAAGCTAAAGGATCCAGGGAGTTTTTCTATTCCTTGTCATATCGGTCATCTTGCTATTAGTAAAGCTCTTTGTGATTTAGGAGATAGTGTCAGTGTTATGCCGTATTCTATATGTAAAAGGTTAAATATGGGTCAACTCAGTGTTACTAATATGACCTTAAAGATGGCTGTCCGATCTATTAAGCATCCATTAAGTGTGTTGGAGGATGTTCCACTTAGAGTGGGGAAATTTTTCATTCCAGTTGACTTTGTTGTTTTAGATATGGCTGAGGGCACCCAAATTCCTGTCATCTTAGGTAGACCATTCCTTCACACAACGGGGGCGGTTATAGATGTTAGGAAAGGGAGACTGGCATTGGGTGTGGGGGATGACACAATTGTTTTTAACTTGGAAAAAGTTTTGAAACACCCTATGATAGAAGAAACCTGTCATAGTCTTGATATTGTTGATATTACTATTGATGAGTGTCTTGCTTTGTGCTTGACTAGGGATCCTCTGGAGATTGCCCTAGTATCTGATTCAGCTGCTGAGACGGGTTCATGGAGTCAAGAAGTTGATGAGATTGAGAAGCTGCTTACTGGAGAGTAGTGCCCAAAGCAGAAGGTGTATAGCTTAGGTAGCTAATCTAAAGCTACCGAGGTAAAGAAGCCCGAACATAAACCCCTTCCCTCTCATCTTAAGTATGAATTTTTAGACGACTGTGTAATGAACCCAGTAATTGTCAATGCTAGCCTAACTGAAGGCCAACTTTCTACTTTGTTGGCCATTTTGAGAACTCATAAAAAGGCTATTGGGTATAACATTGACAATTTAAAAGGTATTAGTCCTGATTTTTGTATGCACCGTATTCATATGGAAGAAGGTCATAAGCCTAGTGCACAAGGTCAGAGACGATTGAATCCTCCTAGGCAGGAGGTGGTAAGAAAAGAGGTACAAAAATTACTTGACACTTGCATTATATATTCTATTTCTGATTCTAAGTGGGTCAGTCCTGTCCAGGTCGTACCTAAGAATGGAGGTACCACAATAGTAACCAACGATAAAAATGAATTAATTGCTACTAGACTTGTTCCAGGATGGAGGATGTGCATAGATTATAGGAAGCTGAACTCAACTACTAAAAAAAGATCACTTCCCTTTACCCTATATTGATCAGATGTTGGAAAGACTAGCGTGCCATCGTTATTTTTGTTACCTAGCTAGATGGCTACTCCGGATTCTTTTAGATACCCATTCATCTTGATGATCAGGAAAAGTCCACATTTACATGTCCATATTGTGTATTTGCTTATAGGAGGATGCCTTTTGGTTTGTGTAATGCCCCAGTTACCTTTCAGCGTTGTATGATGGCCATATTTTCTAATTACATAGAGTATATTATGGAATTATTTATGGATGATTTCAGTGTTTATGGTACTGACTTTGATGTTTGATTGAGAAATTTGACTAAGGTTTTACAGCGCTGTGAGGAGAGCAATCTTGTGCTAAACTGGGAGAAGTGCCACTTCATGGTGACTGAAGGGGTGGTACTTGGTCATTTGGTGTTAGGTAGAGGCATCCAAGTGGATAAAGCGAAGGTTGAGGTGATTAAACGACTACCGTACCTGGTTAATGTTAAAAGTGTGCGAAGTTTTCTTGGTCATGCTGGATTCTACCGCTGCTTTATTAAAGATTTTTCAAAAATTGCTCAACCACTAACCCAAGTTCTCCGTAAAGATGCCCCTTTTGTTTTTACTGATGAGTATGTTAAGTTTTTTGACAGGATTAAACAGGCTCTTATCTCAGCTCCACTAATCCAGTCTCCTGATTGGAATTTACCTTTTGAGATCATGTGTGATGCCTGTGATTATGCAATTGAACCCATTTTGGGTCAAAGAAAAGATAAAGTGTTGCATGCTATTTATTATGCAAGTAAGACTAGATGATGCGCAAATCAATTATGCTACTACGCAGAAGGAGCTTCTTGCAGTTGTCTATTCTTTAGACATATTTAGAGTTTATCTCGTAGGTTCTAAGGTGATAGTTTATACTGACCATGCGGCACTGAAGTATCTATTGGCTAAGAAAGAAGCCAAACCGAGACTTATTCGTTGGATTTTATTGCTATAAGAGTTTGACTTGGAAATTCGCGAGAAGTCGGGCGCAGAGAATGTAGTTTCAGATCATTTATCTCGCTTGAGATTTGATTGAGGTGATTTATTGCCTATTGATGATTCTTTTGCAGATGACCATCTCCTTGCTATTACTACGGGCACTCCATGGTTTGATGATTATGCCAATTACTTGGTTGGAGGTATTCTTCCTCCTGACTTATCTTATCAGAAAAAGAAGAGGTTTATGCATGATGTAAAGCGGTATTTCAGGGATGACCCATATTTGTTCTGGGAGTGCGCTGATGGTATCTAACTATCTATAGACGGTGTATTCTAGAGGGTGAGGTACATGCCATTCTTTCTCACTGTCACTCTTCTTCTTATGGTGGTCATCATGGTCCATCTAGGACCTTTGCTAAGGTGATGCAATCGGGCTTCTTTTGGCGAACTATCTTGAAAGATGCTACTAGTTTTGTCCGTTCTTGTAATGCGTGTCAAAGGATTGGTAATATTTTGCAAAGGCATGATATGCCTCAAACTAGGATCTTGGAGATGGAGATTTTTGACGTTTGGGGTATTGACTACCAAGGGCCGTTCCCTACATCTCATGGCAACCAATACATATTAGTAGTTGTTCACTATGTCTCTAAATGGGTGGACGCCGTTGCCACTCCTACTTGTGATGCTAAAGCAGTTGTCAAGCTGTTTCAGAAAATTATCTTCCCGCGGTTTGGAGTCCCTAGTGCATTCATTAGTGATGGGGGTAAGCACTTTAATGAGCGTCATCTTAATTCTTTATTGAAGAAATATGGCGTTACACACCGTAGAGGCTTGGGCTATCATCCACAAACTACTGGGCAAGTGGAGGTTTCTAATAGTGACTTGAAGTCAATCTTAGAGAAGGTAGTGAGCAAGAACAGAAAAGATTGGAGTCGTAAGCTTGATGACACCTTATGGGCTTATGCCTTACCGTACTGCATTCAAAACCCCGATTGGTGCATCACCATTCCATTTATTCTATGGCAAGGCGTGCCATCTACCCGTGGAGCTTGAGTACAAGGCTATGTGGGCTATAAAGGATTTGAATATGGACCCCTCACTGGCGGGTGAGAAAAGATTGATGCAACTGAACGAGCTTGATGAGTTTCGAATGCATGCCTATGATAGTGCTTGAGTTTATAAGGAGCGAACCAAGAAGTGGCATGACAAGCACATCTTGCAACAAGAATTCCATGTGTGTGATAAGGTATCATTATTTAATTCTCGTTTACGCTTGTTTCCATGTAAGCTCAGGACTAAATGGTCAGGACCGTTCACTGTTGCCGAAGTGAATAAATTTAAGCCAGTTACACTGCAAACTGACAAAGGTGAGACTTTTAAGGTGAACGGACAACGCATGAAAGTGTATTATGATGGTGCCTATGTTATAGTGATAGAGGCCGTTGACCTCTTATTTATTGATTCCTCTTATTGATGAGGTAATATGGTCGTGCGGGACCGCTTAAACCAGCGCTACCGGGAGGCAGCCCGGACTTTTACTTGTAATAATTTCGTAATTTAGGAATTTAATTGCATTTAATTTCATTTAAATTGTTATTATCTTGTGTGTTTCGAGTGGAGTGGGGGAGAGAACTTAACGTATTTGTGGAGTATTTTTGCAGAAAAGACGGAATATATGGCGAAAATTGACGTGTTGGGAAAAGAGACGAAAAAAATTGTGGGTACTCGATCGAGGAACTTGCCTAATTAATTAAAGATGCAAATGACAAAAGTTGACGTGTCCTGAATTTGGATACTCGACCGAGTCTGCCCATACTCGATCGAGTATTCAGGCTGAACTGGTTTCCGCGTGCTTTATTATCACTTTCCTTATCTTCTTTTACCAATTATTATTCTTATTGCTTGCATATTCTGCCCTTTCCTCCCTAGATCTACACTCCCCCACTCATAATCTCCCTCTAAATCATCATCAAAACTCAAATTAATTTGTTCTAAGTCGATTTCTTGCAATTTAGTTCACTCCATTGTGCTTGTTTGTGTGCTATATCATTCCAATCTCTCAATTAAGGTATTTTCGAATTGGCCATTCATATAGTTCGAAAATTGATTATTGTTGCTTGTTTCTTGTGTTTCTTACCTTGAATCTTCCATTGCTTATATGTAATTGCTATTTACCCCATTAAAAGCCTAATTTATAAAATTTCAGAATTAGGGTTCATATTTTCGGGACTTATTTTAGCATTAAATTGGTTGGTAATTATGTTTATTTGCTTAGAATCTTCATTATTTGTCATATAATTGCAATTTCCTTGCCGTTTACATAGTTTATGTGTTATTTTCGACCCCATAATCGAATTTTTCGACTCACTTTGTCTTAAAAACGTGAGCTATTTTGGCATTACAATTGGTTTGTAATTGTATGAATGTTATTTGTAAGAGACGGAGGGAGAGGCGCGCTCCCGTCCGTCAACCGATGGTTTTTGAGTCTTCCGAGAAGTAAGAGGAGGCACTTGAGCCAATTCCCCGAGTATCCATGCATTGAGTTTCGGGATAGTGAGCAAAGGGACAAATTCTTGGATTTGATGGAGCGCCGTATGGCGCCTACTAGGTTTGTTGATCGCACAATCTTGCGTACTTACAAGATTGAAACTACCATGGAAGATATGTTTTATCAAATTGGTTTATCCAGTTTATTTGATCTCCATGAACTTTCTTATCGTCCATTGACCCTTGAATTTCTGAGTTCTTTTGTGTATGATAAGCTGCGACATAAAATTTGGTTCCAGTTGTTTAATGTTGAACGTAGTTTGTCATTTGCTCAAATAGCTGAGTATTTGAACATGGACCCTCATACTGGTGGTGACTACTTGACTGTACCTGAGGACTTGTATGCTATCCAATACTTCCCTTTGTTTACTGGTTATGCCGATGAGGACGTTAGTGCTATGGCGCTGAGTGATGTTCAGCATTTTTGTTTGAAGTTGTTTTGAGGATGTTGAGCTATATTCTACATGGTCGCTATGACAGGAGTAAGGTACATTCTATGGAGGTTCTCTTACTTGATAGTTACTTGAACCCTTTATAGGAGGCTACATTCCAATTTAGCCCTCCTGCTGTTGTTGCTAGTGCTTTGGAACGTATGATAGGGAAGAATGCGACTCTGTATTATGGAGCTATTATTACTTGGTTGGCTTGTAGGTTGGCTAACTTTCAGGGTCAGACTCCTTATGAGCCAATGACTGATTATGAGCCATTAGTGGATGATGAATACATGAGGTATGGTATCCGCTACATCACATTTATTGGGGGTACTGATAACTATTGGAGGGTGAAGAATGATTTGTGGATGAAGCTATCGAATGATAACTTACCACCTGTTGAAGCTCTTGAAGAGGATGATTCTTCTATTCGTCCTTTTCCCCATACTTACTTGATTTCAGAGGATTTGCTGTAACACCCCCATACACCAGGGTGCCTTAGCAAGACCACCTAGCGCATGAGAATGCTATCATGTTGGTTACCCGAGGCATAGTAACCAAAAGTGACCATCAAGAAACGTACTTTAAGTAAATAAGTTTAATGCGATTACATGAAAACGAAAACTAAAAATTAAAAGTACAACTATTCCAAAACCAAAATCCAACTAAACAAACGTGTCATGACAAAACAGCGGAAGACTACGACTCTGACTCGTGGTGACTCCATCCCAGCTAATCCCGCGCGAATCCAAGATATACCTGCTAAACAACTACTCACCATCCCCGAATGGATCACCACAGTTTTCAAAACATTTAAACGGGGTCAGTTACTGCTTAAACAATATAAGACAATACAACAGACAGTTACACAATCACAATCCTCCAACTCCATCACATCACCAACATCTGACTACACACTAAAGTGTGTAGCCTTGCCAGAATATCCATCGCAACATATATTCCACACCGCCAGTGGGGGACCGCAGCCGTTCCCATCTAAGTCCCGCTCATCTCCATCGAGCGAATAACCAATGTCCATTAATGTGCACACCCCATTATGACGGGAACCACAAGGGGCAAATCAAGGGCGTGAAGCCACTCCTGCAAGTTACTCCACTCAGCCGAGGGCGCACCTCGTGAACCATAGACAAACAACAACCAACCACAATACCAATGTAAACAATGCCAAAAACCAATTATGATATAATCAACATGCCAATAAATCAAATAACCATCTTCTAACATTTACACAATAACTGAGTAGGAAATCCTACCTGAAATGAAATTACCAATTAGCAATCACAAGCAGCGGATCAAAAGCCTTCCTCTACGAAATCACCTCCTATAACCAATTAATCACATAATTATAATCTATAACATCAACAATCCCAATAACCCCCAAATCACCAAATTAGGGTTTAAACAAAATTAACGAATTGACATAAAAACAGGATAAAGATCTTACCCACAATACGACGATCACAACGGTATAAAGAACTCCGAAATCCGACAACCCTAGCCCTTGATTTGATAGCAATGAGAGAAGAGAAACTGACGTTGTTTGTTTTCTTTTGTAAAACGTTTTAGGGAAAGAGTAAAAGGTAAAAAGAACTGACAAATTTACTTTATATAACTCTTCAAGCGTTGCTATCAAACCAACTCGTATAACCCGACATACTCGATCGAGTAACTATAGTACTCGATCGAGTACCACTTACTCGATCGAGTTGCCTATACTCGATCGAGTACCCATTAGGCAGAACGTACTCCAGAATGCATAACTAACTTACTCGACAGAGTAAGCCCTACTCGATAGCGTACCCAACAGCTCATAAATCTGAGGTATTACAGTCTTCCCTCCTTAAAAATAAACTTCGTCCCCGAAGTTCAAACCTATACAGAAAAACAAACTTACTAACTCTACTATAACACAACAACACAACTAAAACAAACTCTTTGTAACTCAAAACAAACACTAACTTTACCAAAACTGACCAAAAACCGTACAAAAACCTTATGCGATCATCTCCTACCCCCCTAAAAGAAACATGGTTACGTCCCCGTAACCACACATACCTGATCAAAAGGAGACGGGTAGCGTTCCCTTATAGCTTCCTCCGCCTCCCAAGTTGCTTCCTTAACGTTGTGATTGGACCATAAAACCTTTAGCAACACTGTCTCGCCAGTTCTAGTCTTGCGAACCTTGCGATCTAGGATCTATTTTGGCACTTCAAGGTACGACAAGGATTTATCCAACTCAATTTTATCAATCTCTAGCACATGAAAAGGGTCACTCACATACTTCCGTAGTTGAGACACATGAAACACATTATGTACACGATCCAAAGCTGGTGGCAAAGCTAACCGATAAGCAACCTCTCCCACACGATCCAAAATCTCATAAGGGCTAATGAAATTTTGGCTTAGCTTCCCTTTCTTACCAAATCGCATCACCCCACGCATAGGTGACACTTTCAAAAGAACCTTGTCCCCAACTTGGAACTCAATGTCCCGACGATGTAAGTCCGCATAACGCTTTTGTCGACCTTGTGCCGCTTTCATCTTTTGTCGAATCAATTCCACATGTTCAACCATATCCTGTACCATCTGTGGACCTAAAACCACTGTCTCAGTGCTATCATCCCAGCAAATCGGTCTCCTGCATCTCTTCCCATACAAAGCCTCAAACGGAGCCATCCCAATATTCGTATGGTAGCTGTTGTTGTATTAAAACTCTATCAGATCCAACCTCTCTTCCTAGCTACCACTAAACTCCATCACACAAGCCTTTAACATGTGTTCTAAGGTCTTGATTGTTCTCTTTGTCTGCCCATATGTCGCAGGATGAATTGCAGTACTCATCTTCAAGGTAGTCCCCATCAATTCCTACAACTCTTGCCAAAACTGAGAAATGAACCTCGCATCTCGATTTGACACAATGTCCTTTGGCACTCCATGTAACCTCACTACATTCTTCCTGTAGCCATTTGCCAACTGTACCTTACTCCACATATCTTTCATGGGAATAAAATGAGTTGACTTGGTCAAACGATCAACGATCACCCATATCATGTTATTACCTTGCCGACTCCTCGGTAACCCCACAATCAAACCCATGGAGATAGATTCCCATTTTCACTCAGGTACCTCAAGAGACTAAATCTTACCTTGTGGTCTTCGCTGTTCCTCTTTGACTCTCTGGCAAGTCAAACATCTAGCCACAATCTCAACTGTTTCCCTCTTCAGCCCAGGCCACCAAAATATATTCTCAAGATCCCTATAAAGCTTGTCACCACCTGGATGTACTGAATACAGTGTGTAATGAGCCTCTGTTATGATTATATTTTTCAACTCCTCATCCTTAGGTACACACCATCTCCCATCAAACCGAATAATCCCATCAGAATGAATCGAGAACCGAGACACTGTCCCCTTCTCTACTCTAGCTCTCGACTCCTGAATCTTGGAATCAAGAGCCTATTTCCTGCGAATATCGCCATAAATATCCGGTTGCACTGTAAAATGTCCCCTAGCATCTCCCTTATGGATCACATGTATCCGCATCTTGGTCACTTCATCTTTCAACCTCATAAGTGACATAGCTGTGCATAGAGAATGCACACTGTGGACATGGCCCACCTGCGGGTCCAGTTCGATCTGCGGACATGCAGCGGTCTTTTGAAAGCCACGCTCGGTGGCGTAAAAATGCTTTCGACCGGATCGTTTTGGATCGGTCGGTTTTGTCTCGGTAAGGGCCTCGAAACGATTAGAGATGTTCGGAGTCGCCACCAAGCATTTGTGGGATGCTTGGAACCCGTTCAAACTCCACTTTATACCTCGGTCAAATAGAAGCACAAAGCAGCGTTTGACATAGGTACTAAAGATAAGGAAATCGTCCCTCTTTAGCATCCTATCTCTAGAATGACTCTCGTATGCCCTGGATAAGGTCGTCCACTATCCAAAGTTTCTGAGTAAGAGGTGAAGGTACGTATTGGGAAGCCCTTTAATCAGACACCCAATCCCGCTGCGAGCGCCTCTCTTGATCGATCTTGGTTGGTTGAATGCAAAAGTTGATAAAACGGTTTAATGCATGAATGCGCATCCAATAATTTAAACCTAACATGTGAGAGCTTTCTAAGTCGGTTGATTTAATCCAAGTATCAAGTATAAGATGTCGAGTTGGATTAATGGTTGATTTGCATGCAAGACGGAAATTAAACATCTATTTACCGTATTAAGTTTATGGTGCATAATGTGATCGATTTGTCTTAATGAAGCATTTTGCAAATATGATTTTGAATGAGCAAATAGTCGTCTGATCCGTCCTATATCAGGGCTAACCGGAGTCGGGATCGTCCTAGACTGATGCTGGAAAGGGAACAGGCCCTGCACCAGGCGGCCACATAAGGCGCGAGCCTGTTGGCAGTGCAAGGGGGTCTCCCCTGGTTTTGGAAATAAGAAAGAAGGGGCCTGTTTAGGCACGGGTCAACTAACGGTTGTATGCCGTGTTCTGACCTTTTCAAAAACGTTTATAAAATGTATTGAGAAATGGGTATTTGACCCGATTTGGTTTAAAAGAGTCGTTTAGACCGTATTTGTTGATTTGAGGAACGAGACTCGAATAATCATCATTATTTTGATGATATTCGGTGTCGGGTTCGACTTTGAAAAACTTGACATGAATAGTTTTGAAAATAATTATGAACTAATTGTTTTAAGTTCATTTGAATATCATTAGTCGATACTCATCATCGTACCCGGGTTAAAATCCGGCATGGTATGTAGAACCAAGGATGACTTTGTGTTGGTGACTAATATGCTTGTTTTGAAAATGTAAAGAAATGATGAAAGGCTTTAAAATACCTCCCAAAAATGAAATAAAAGGCTTTAAAATACCTTTTAAATGTTATTAACCAAATATTATCACCGAACCACGGATTTAACCGTAATGGTATGAGGAACAAAGGATGAAAAATGTTTTATGGTTAAAACAAATGAAATAAAATAAAAAAGGGTTTGAAAATATTTGAAATGGTAAAATCCGATTACAAATATGAAAATGAATTAAAGGGGAAAGACGAGAACAAATACGGTTGAGTTCTGACCTGGGCACCCCATTGAGGCGCGAGCCTTTGTGCACAATAAGGGGCTTCTGCCTCAGGCCAAAACTCAGTTTTGGCTCGTTTATCCCATGTTTTGGATCATGTTATGCATATTTTAGCATGTTATAGTCATGAAACAAATGAAGACATGATAAAAGAAGGATTTTTACACCCTCATACTTACATGTTTGGTTATGGCGAGAAACCGACGTAAGTGTAATTAAAACCGTTTTGGTAAGTAAAAAGAGTGTTTTATTGAGATTAGTGATGGTGTAGTGGTCGAAGTGGTCGGTCAAGTGATTTAATGCACGATGACGGTACCAAACAATGTGTAAGGCTTGTATTTACGATCGGTAGGTCGTAAATACGCGTCGGATTGTGACTTAAGAAGTCGAGTCGAAAATTTTAAGGGAGAAAAGAGGGGGCGGACACTCGTGTAAGTACTCAAATGAGGGCATTTGAGGGGTATTTTTAGGAAAATGAGTGGTTGTGTGAGTTTTGAGCGACGTGGCCACCTGGGCTGCTTAAAGAGGCGCGAGCCACGTCGCGGGTCTTCGAGTTGTCCTGTCACTTTCTTACAAGTGCAATCATGATTTGTTCTATCCTAGGATTTGTAGTCACATGTTTGGTACTTGACCATTCATAAATCCGGGAAATCATAGTATAGAAGGTTTGAAATGTGCTTTTTTTTTTGTGGTTGACTCGGTTTGACTCGTTGTTGGAGTCGAGATTTGAATTTTTGAGTCGGTTTTTGGTCCGGTGTCGGTTTTGACTCTAGTTAGTGTCATTGCGACCTCGTTGTTGTGCATTAAACACTCCAGGTACTTTTGAAAAGTTTTGAAATATTTTATTTTCGAAATCGTTTTAAGTTTTCCGACGTAAAGTTGTACACAAACTGTCGATCAAACGCCGCGACTCCAAAATATGTTATAGTTAGATAATCATCGGGTGTTTATTGGAGTCTCATCAGATACTGGGTATCTACAGAGCCCCCACTTTGACTGAGGCTTGGACAGGGCGAAAGTCAATGTAGAGTCCCCAGGTCAATCGAAGATTACAACCTGGAGACCCAAGCGACGTCGAGGCGGCTCGAAAGGATTTGGGCCCAGGACCTACCGTCGGGAAGGGCGAGGCCAAGGCGACTCGAGGGTACGAGCCAAGGACGTGTCGTCGGGAACAGTTTAGAGTTTGTCGGCTGTCTGTGCGGGTCGTTTAAAGTCCGTTAGACTACGTACAAAGGCCGTCCAGCCACAAGAAGGAGTCATACCTGAGGCCTCTTCGGATACGTCCTTGTATATTTGCTGATAAAGGCTCGCCAGCTGTGGTGCGTATGTGAAAAGGGCTCGCCAGCCGCGACACGTAGTAAGGCTCGCCAGCCATGGTGCGTATATGAGGAGGGCTCACCAGCCGCGACGCGTTGTAAGGCTCGCCAACCATGGTGCGTATATGAGGAGGGCTCACCAGCCGCGATGCGTAATAAGGCTCGCCAGTAAGGCTCGTAAGCAATGGTGCGTATATGAGGAGGGCTCGCCAGCCGCGACGTGTTGTAAGGCTCGCCAGCCATGGTGCGTATATGAGGAGGGCTCGCCAGCCGCGATCCGTAATAAGGCTCGCCAGCCATGGTGCGTATATGAGGAGGGCTCGCCAGCCACGACGTGTTGTAAGGCTCGCCAGCCATGGTGCGTATATGAGGAGGGCTCGCCAGCCGCGACGCGTTGTAAGGCTCGCTAGCCATGTTACGTATATGAGGAGGGCTCGCCAGCCGCGATGCGTAGTAAGGCTCCCCAGCCATGGAGGGTCAGTTAATTGACCGTGAGAATAGCTGCGTTGAATGGGCTTGTTTTGAAAGTAGCGGACTCATGATGCCGCCGTGAAAATAGTGAATTTTGAATTTCACTATCAATGTTGTTGAAATAACCGGGTTCCGCGAGGAAGCCCCCTGTTGACATTTGAAGGAATAGTGAATTTGAACTTCCACTACTCGTTTGTTTGAATTTTTGAAGGAAATAACAAATTTTAAATTTCGCTATTACGACTGAGGTGACGGTTTATGTGCCGCCGTTGACATGTGATAGAAATAGTGAATTTGGAATCTTCACTATTATGTTTGAAGTGACGGTTTATGTGCTGCCGTTGACATGTGAAGGAAATAGTGAATTGGGAATCTTCACTATTACGTTTGAAGTGACGGTTTATGTGCCGCCGTTGACATGTATAAGAAATAGTGAATTTGGAATCTTCACTATTGCGTTTGAAGTGACAGTTTATGTGCCGCCGTTTGAATTTTGACGAAATAGTGAATTTTTGAATTTTTCACTATTATTGTTGCAATTGGAAATCGAAGAAATAGTGAATTTTTGATTTTCCACTATTATTTTGAAGGAAAAATGGCGGTTTTGATCGCCGTTTGTTTGAAATTTGAAGAAATAATGAACTTTGAATTCACTATTATTTTTGAAATGACGGTTTTAATTGCCGTCGTTGAATTTTGAAGAATTTGCGTAGGAAATTGGGCCAAAGCCCAAATTTCCCTGAATAAAGCAAAGGGAAGCCTCATTGAGGCGCGAGCCCTTTGGCGATAGAAGGGGGCTCCCCTATTTTTTTGTAAAAGACACGAGGCTTGGCTCCTTGTCATTCATCATTCATTGCCTTCAACCTTTCGCAAAAATCCGCCATTGAAGGACCTTTGTTTGCTTCCATTCGTGCTATCAACAATAATGTCATATCAAGGTATGTATTTTCTATTGAATCCATTTGAATTTGTTGGTTTTTTTAGCCGAATTGAATTAGGGCGAGATGTTTACCCTAGAAAATCGATTTGGGCGTTTTTGATTGAGCCCATTTTGAGTAAAATTGATGATTGCATTAGGTTAGAAACCTGTTTAGGAGTATAGGGGTGCTTTTAGTTTGCATTTTGGTCCCCGTTCCCGCTCCTTATGCTCGAAAAACGCGAGTGAGGTGGAGAAACCGTCTCATCTCACAATGCCAAGTTTATTTGCTTGGGTAATGGGTCCCATTAGGTTGCATTGTAATTGGGAAAGACCGTATTTGCCATTGTGGACCTTTGTTGGGTATTGTGGGCAAAATTGGAATTTTTGCCTTTTGTGACGGTCTTATGCCTGACAAAATAAGCGCCTGTTTGGGTTTGAATTGAGTCAGTTTGCCTCGAAATGGACCTTATTGGTAGTTTAGGTTGCCTTGGGGTGTGATAAAATCACGTTTGCCTTTTTGCGGTCGTATTTTGAAATTTTGACCGGTTTGTACTCAAATTGGCGTATTAATCGCCTTTTTGAGCTGTAGAAAAATTCCCCATTCCATTGGGAATGCACTTTGGTTTGTTGGCGGACTTTGTGTGGGTCTTGGGGTGCCGTTTTTTGTTGTGGTTGTTTTGACTCGTCTTTTGCTTGAAAATAAGGGCGAGTCGTTTTTTTTGTGCGTTTTTTGTGCACTGTTTTTTTTGTTTGGTTGGATTTGGGCGGGGTTGCCCTTGCTTTGCTTTGCAGGTTGATTATTTGTTCTGGGTTTGTCCGATTTACCTTGTCATAATGCCGAAATTTCGGCTAACGTTTTTTTGTTTGCACTTTGATCGCCGGGGACCATTTGGGACCTATGGGGTCCGTTGTTGAGGCATTGGAGGAGGAGGATGATCCCAGAGGAGGAGAGGCGATTGTTTTTTGTTACAGGCTTGGTTGTGTTTCTCCCTGGCGGCCTTTGCCCGGCCAATGATTGGGTATCGGTCGTTGGTCGTTGTATGCAGAGGTTCGGATGCCCGATGAGTGGGGTTCAATACGGGCGTGTTAGCCCATGTTGCCACTTTTGATCGTTGTCGAATTCTGGTGATTGGAGGTCAACATCGGGGTAGTGTCCGTTGTCATGGTCCTCTTTCACTCTTGAATTCTGCTGATTGGAGGCCAACGTCGGGGTATTGTGCTGAGTTATGATCCTCGGTTATCGTGTCGTCCGAAGTCTGCCAGGCATCATTTTTCTTTTTGTCGTGGAGCAGGAACGAGGTGTTACCGTTATGGTAACCACCTCTGCTTCCGTTGTTGCTCCTCTATTTCTTGTGTTGCTCCCTTTCTTTTCCGTTTGAGAGGATAGAGAGTGCTTAGTTCGGTAGGTGGCGGATAGCCCCCAGTTCGTTGTCTTAGGCCGATTAATCGTATGATAGATGGTTGTTTTAGGCCAGTGTCTGTATGATAGATGTCTGTACTGGATCCTTTTTATACGGTCAGTTGTCCGTATTAAACGTGTGTCGATGTATTTTGCGTGAGGCGGTTTGTATATATGTGTTTATGGATTGTGGCTCATTTTGTGATTTTTGGCTTTTTTTGTGTTGTGTTTCGGAGGAGCGCTGTTGGCTGTCAATTCTCCTTTTGCTTTGCACTGGTTCCTACATCGTTAGTGTAGAAAACAGGCAACAGGTAGCACGTACGCATAAACGTAAACACGTAAAAGCATTTGATTGAAAACAAAATTAACCAAGATGACTTGAAGTTAAAATTAAAATTTGAAAATTGAAACGAATTTCGAAAAATTTTCGCGACAATTCGCCACGTTTGGACTCCCAAAAGGAATTAATTTGAAAATTGAGCAATTAACTCGTGTCTTGAATTAAATTGCGTTGAAATTGATTTGTGACTCGAAAAATTCAAACTCAATCCGTCAGGGAAGAATTTTAGAAAAGATTTTTACGAGTATATTTGATTTGATTTTTTGAGGTCAAGACTCGAATTTGTGAGTGCTTGAATTTTGGAGAAAAACTGATGTCGTGTTATCAATTTTCGATTTTTATTTTAATGGAAAATTGTGAAAAGGCGAAAAAATTTCGAAGAAAAAGCGAATTTTTTTTGGAATTTTGATTGACATGGAAACGATCCGTCGCGGATCGGGGCGACTAGCCCTTCCCCCCTTAAAAAAAGAAAGAAAAATCCGTATGTTTAAAGCTGTCTCATGGAAACCGTGTCGGATTTCGTAAAACGCGAAAACAAGGAAATGTGAGTGTGAGAAGACACAAAATGTCCCGGATCATCCCGAAGAGGCGCGAGCGTTCTGGTGGGAGGTTTGAGGTGTCAGGAGAAAACACAAGTTGAAAGAGACAAGTCAAAGCGGGAATCCTGGGAGAGGGCCTAAAGAGGCGCGAGCAGCCTGGCGATGGGAGCCAGCTTTCCCCTTTTTCTGAAAAATGCGCTGATTGTTTTTGTATAAATAGTGATGTTTGCGCTTCATTGTTTCATCATACGAAACACAAAAACATCTCTATAAAATTTCTTCTTCTTCTTCTTCCACAAAAATATTTCATGGATGCCTTTGAGAAGCGTTGCGACAATGGTGCCGGGATTTGTCACCTCTCGAAAAGTATCAACTCATTTGCATGGGAGTTGGTCAATTGTTGGTGCTCCGTCAAGTCAAGGTGCAATCCTCATTTCTCGAAGCATGTTCTCGGTTTTAGGATTCGAAACACCATGTTTTCGTTTTCCCGAAAGGTGAAATTTGTCCTCTTGCCGAAGAAGTTGGAGCCATTGGTGGGTGGCCGGGTTGTGTTCCGGTGCTTCCTCCGACTCGGTTGTGCTACAAGGAGAAATTCCATTCCATGTTGGGTTTGTCGACAAGTCAAGTCAACTTCCTTCTTGCTCCACATGGTGTGGATATGTTGGCTCTTATCAACATCTTTTCCAACCGATTAGATGCCAATGTTTCAGAGGTGGCTAGGAGAAGGGCTCTTGCCTTTTGCCTTATCCATGTGTACCTCTTTGTTGATGTTTTGAAGAAGGAGGGGCCGAAATGCTATGGTAGCATGACCCCTGTTCATGTGGTCGAGCTAATGGAGCATGGTAGAGATCCATCATGGTTGGTGCTTGGAGAGATCATCCAAGCTTTGGACAAGGAAGGCTCTTGTGGAGAAGCTCCCTCATTCGGATCCCCAAGGATCCTCCAAGTGTGGCTATTGGAGAGGCTAAGGTATGTAGAGCCTCCGGTTCATTCTTCTTCTTATTCCTTCCGTCACCTTACCATGAGGAAAAAGTTGTACTCGGATAGTTTTGCTTCTACCGAGGCTTATTGGACCGCAAGATTGGCGGAGGAGGGTGGTCCTCACATCCGTTGGGTGATGCCAAGGTGGCACTTGAAGTCCTTCACGGGGTTGCCCGCTTCGGGTGCTAGTCCTCGTTCTTTGATGGTGGTGGGTTTGAAGGTTGCTTCCTTCATTTATCCCGAAAGGCTCATGAGGCAAATGGGGCGTCAATAAAAGGTGCCCGCTCAAGATACCCTTGTCCAAGAGAGTATTTTTCAGAACTCCGAGCTTGTGGAGGTCTTCGAAAGATGGTGGGCCACTCGGCCGCTTTGGGAGGTACCAAATCCCGTTGCCACGACATGGGTGACTCCTGCTTATGTCAAGTGGTCATGAGCTCCGTCCTTGGAAGAGAGGTCCAAATTTCGTAAGGACGAGGTCGCCGACTTGAAGTATCGAGATGTTGGCAAGGCCAACCGTGCCTTCTTCGAGGAGTATGTTGACGGAGCTAGCTCGGATGTGATGAGACCACCAAAGAGGAGAAGCTCGGGTCCCAAGAACATGGTGGGCCGTGCATTGGCTCGTTTCGGGTCGAACATGAGATCTTGTGCTAGACCGGAGGCCGTCTCCATCTTAGATCCGTTAAGGATCCATTCCGAGGGGGAAATCCATGCTAGGCGGGCCAACAAGAAGAACAAGGGGAAGATGTACCCCGAGGGAAAAGGCAAGGGTAGAATGGAAGAGTGAAGACCTCGATTACCCACTTTATTATTATTATGTTGTATTAGTGTTGTGAGTTGTTATTATGTTGTACTAGCTAGTTATTGTGTGTTTTGTGCTAGTTTTATTACGTGAGGTGTTTTAGTCGACACCTTAGCCTTGACAAGTTGTAGACTCGTCGAGCTTTATTTGTTGTTGAAATTGTAATCCCTCCCATTATTAACTAAATAAGAGGATTACTCGTGTCAAAAATTGTGAACGCTCGTTTCTTCCATCCATTTTGTAAAGGCAATTCGAATTGAATCGTCCTAAACGTTTGCACTTGGGAAAGTGGGATTTTGTAGGAAGGGAGAAAGGCTTATTTTTGGTATTTTCGTGGGGAAAGGGAATGTTGTTTCCTTTTCTCTTTTTTTGATGGGGATGTTTTTTTTGATTATGGGGATGGTTGTATCCTTCCTGTGTAAGAAAGGACTGCCTACGTATCCACCCAGAGAGGTGAAATCAAACCATGATCGTAGTTCGAAATGCTTTGTAAATTTGATTGGGTTTTGTGGTTGTATCCCTCATGTATAAGAGGGACTGCCTACGTATCCACCTGAAGAGGTGAAATCAAACCATGCTCGTAGTTCAGGGGTTTTTTTTTGTTTTAGTGCAAATGGACGTTGCCTTTGACAGATCAAAGGACATTAGAAACGGGCAAGGTGCCGCAACTTAGACTCGATAAAACATGCAATTTCAAATCAGAATGCGTTTGAGGAACTTGACTTGAAAAGGGTTAAGGTGGACGCTAGTTGTAAAACTAGGCTTGGATCGTTGGTTGCTATGGTTCAAGGGTAGTATTTCTTGAGTTGGTCTAGGTTGGTCGGGTTTGTAAAGTCCTCCCCATCTAGGTCACTCAGTCTCAATGCGCCCCCCGAAAGTATCTTCTTGACCAGGTATGGCCCGGCCCAGTTGGGTTTGAATTTTCCCCTCGGATCGACGGGTAACGGTGCTCGGACCGACTTGAGGACCAAGTCGCCTTCCTTAATGTTCCTAGGTTTGACCCTCTTGTTGAATGCCCGTTGTATAAGTCGTTGGTATAGCTGGACGTTGTGCAAGGCGTTGAGCCGCCGTTCGTCTAGAAAAGTAAGTTGTTCGTACCTTTGACGGGTCCATTCCGCCTCGGGGACTTGACTCTCCAGTAGGATGCGTAGAGAAGGGACCTCTAACTCTACCGGTTAAACCGCCTCCATGCCGTATGCTAGGTAGAAGGGTGTGGCACCTGTCGGTGTTCGAATGGAGGTTCGGTATCCCCAGAGTGCGAATGGGAGCTTGCTCGGCCAATAGCGGTAGTTGTTTTGCATTTTCTTGATAATGGTGACAAGAGTTTTGTTCGCTGCCTCCACCGCTCCGTTAGTTTGGGGACGTTAGGGGGATGATCGATGTCGTTTGATCTTGTATTTGTCCAGCAAGGTCTGAGCTTCCGCCCGGAAGTGAGAGCCTTGATCGCCGATGATTTCATGGGGTACCCCATATCTGCAAATGATGTTGTTCTGGATGAACTTGGCCACTTGTTTGGTGGTCAAGACTGCATATAACTGCGCTTCCACCCATTTGGTGAAGTAGTTGATGACGACGAGGACGAAACAATGTCCCTTGGTGCCCACCGGGTTAACTTTCCCGATGATGTCGATGCCCCAGGTCGAGAAAGGCCAGGGTGACGTCATGATGTATAAAAGGGATGGTGGTATATGTTGTATGTTGGTGAAGATTTAACTATTGTGGCAATGTTTAACGTAGTTACGGCAATCGGCTTCCATGGTGGTCCAGTAGTAACCTAGCCGCATGATTTTTCGGGTAAGCATCATTTCGCTCATGTGAGGGCCACATTCTCCGTCGTGGACCTCTCCCATTACTTTTTTAGCTTTGTGATGGTCAATGCAAAGGAGGAGAATTCCCTGAGGTGTTCTTTTGTATAATTGATTTTGGTTTATCAAGAATTGTGATGCAAGTAAACGGATGGCTCTTTGTCCTCTTTGGTCAGAGTTAGGAGGGAATTCGTTTTTGGTTTTGTAGTTGAGGATGGCTTAGTACGAAGGTTCATCATGGCTTTCCTCGTCGTTGTTGATGGCACAAATGTGAGCTGGCTAGCTCCTTCTCTCGACACATAGGGGCATCGATGTCATGTCGTCAGGTATGTTGACGAGCGCGGCAAGTTTTGCCAGGGCGTCAGCAAATTGATTTTCTTCTCGTGGCAAGTGGAAGTAGTCGACTTGGTCGAAGAACTCGGCCTCTTGATTGATCTTTGCTCGGTAGGGAGCTAAACTGTCACTTCGGATTTTCCATGATCCGGACACCTGATTGATGATTAGCGAGGAATCGCCGTGGACTCTCAGTCTTTTGATGCCAAGTGTGATAGCTGCTTGCAGGCCGATGAGACATGCTTCATATTCAGCGGCATTGTTGGTGACGGCGAAGTCCAGTTTGACCGAGATCGGAACATGTTCTCCCTCTGGCGATATTAGGAGGATTCCTACCCCAAAGCCTCTCAGATTAGATGCACCATCGAAGTATAGGTCCCATGCGTCGGAATCGGCACAAAGGATGTCGTCATCAGGAAGTGACCAGGTGTCGGTCGTTAGATCCTCGTTGACGAGATTTTCTACCAGGAAATCGGTGACTGCTCTTGCCTTTATAATCTTGAGGGGTACAAACTTGAGATCGAACTCGGACAGCATGAGTGTCCACCTAGACAGCCTTCCATTTAGTACGGGTTTTTCAAAGAAGTATTTGACCGGGTCCATCTTGGAGTAGATGTGGACCGTGTAGCTGAGTATATAATGCCGCAGCTTCTTTGTTGACTATACTAGGGCAAGGCATGTCTTTTCCAGTTGGGTGTACCTTGTCTCGTATTCGATGAACTTTTTCCTGATGTAGTAGATGGCTCGTTCCTCGCCGTCGACTGTTTGTGCTAGCATTGCTCCCATGGTTGTGTCGGTTGATACGTGCATTTTGTATAGTCTTTTTAGCCTATTTTAGCACGTATTTCTATGTACTTTCGTACTGTTTATAATGCATTTTGCCCCCGAATTGGCTACTTTGGTTCGTCTTGACTATTTTGCAGGAACGAACGTAAAAGTAGTAGAATCGTACCATTTTCGTCCTTTTTGCATGCATTTTGAGGAGACGGGATTTTTCAGAGTGAGATCTTGCATTGGGATGCGTGAAGGAATGGTCTACGAGGCATTCGGCCATGAGTTTGAGCTGCTTTGAAGGAAGAATACTCGATCGAGCTGTTTTATCACTTGATCGAGTGGTTTCTATGGCATTGGTTGGTCGATCTAGTAATATATTACTCGATCAAGAAGTGCTGAAATTGAGGTTACTCGATCGAGTAACAATTCTATTCGATCGAGTAGATTATCTGGAGAAATGCACGATCGAGTGGTTTCAGACTACTCGATCGAGTGGTTTTGGCTGTCGTGGGCTTTAATTAGCCCGTGAACTTGTTTTAGTTGATGGACTTAGTAGTTTTTCTATTTAAACGCACGTTAACTAGGTCATTAGCATCTATTCTATTCTATCTAAGTTTTGATCGATTATTCATCTTTCACTCTCAAGACTGCGTTAATTTTTCTTCTTCACTGTAACTTTTGCTTTCGGATTTTCTCGCTCGAATTTGTTTGTTCTTTACGCCTTTTTTTTTGCGATTTTAATCTCTTTCTCCCTTTTTAATATTAATCTTTCTTTTATTCATTTTAATTACTTGTTTTGCTTCCTTTTAATTTCTGCCCTAATTACTTTTTATGCAATTTAATTATTGTTTTATCATGTTGAATGTTAGTTTATTCTTTGTTATTAGTATTGACAGTATTAATAGCATGAGTAGCTAATCTGTTTCATGTTGGGATTAGGGGATCTACGGTAGAAATGTGACGATGTAGTAAATAGGTTAGATGAATTATTTGTGAGACTCTGTCCTCATAGCAATATAACTGTATTTACCGACTTAGTTGAGTGCACGCTTCTGAGTCACCTTTTTAATTGATGCATGCATTTTATATAGGTATTTCATACTTCATTTGCACGCATGTCTATGCATTTTGTGTAGTATTTAGCTACAAATGTCCCCCGAATTGGCTACTTTGGTTTGTCTTGTATTATTTGCAAGTATGAACCGGAAAGGAGCATAATCAAGACTTAAACATGTCCCTATACTTGCATTTAGGAGATGAGTTGAGTTGGAGCCTTAAGACTACTATTTTGAGATGCGCAAAGGAGTAAGACAGCTAGGCGAGTAAAGGAGGAACTTCAAATTACTAGTGCCTATTTTGAAGAGACATATCTCGCGTTATACCTTATATTTTCAGGTGATTCTAATTGGAGATGAATTTTTGTCCTCTTAGCTTTCTAACGCCACCGGAATCACTCAGTTTGCCCAAGTAACGAAGAAATGGCAGCCGTTTGAAGTTCAGTGCGCGAAGCAGGAATTGTGCGCTGGAAAGTACTCGATCGAGTACAATTATGTTCGATCGACCCCTTTTTCTACTCGATCGAGTAGTGCCTATTTAATAAGTGTTCGATCGAGTACCTAAAGTGCTCGATCGAGAGGTTTTAGCTTGGTTTTGTTCGATCGAGTGATATAAAAGTCCTCGATCGAGTAAGGCCATGTTCTTTCTGACTTTTTAGAGTTGAACTGAACTGAACTGAACTGAATGGAGCTGAGCTGAACTGAACTGAGCTGAACTGAACTGAATGGAGCTGAACTGAACTGAACTGAACTGAATGGACCTGAGCTGGACTGAACTGGACTGAATAGAGCTGAGGTGAACTGAACTGAACTGAATAAAGTTGAACTGAAATAATCATATTAATAATAATAATAATAATAATAATAATAATATTTAATATTATTGTTATTATCAACTATAATAATACTAATATTCATAGTATAATACTATTTATACTAATACTAAAATTTTTAAGAAAAAAATTATAATATTATATATGAACAATCATAAATTATAATAATGAAAAATAGTAATTTTTTACTAATAATATTCTTAATAACAATAATAAATAATAGTGTCAATATTAATAATGATATTAGTAAAAATAGTTGTTTCGAATAAAAACACCCAAGTAAGAGTTGCTCGAATCCGGGTCGGGTCAACGCGCTCCTCTCAGACGATGGCACCTCGAACCTATGCTTTCTCTCTCAGGATGGATCTTTTACGCGTAACAAATAGGGTCTCGAAGGGTTCGCAATAGGTCCTTCTCTGATGCCTTACGGTATTGGTGGATAGTTGAGATCTTGCTTGAAGCTAAGGTTTCCGTGCCCTCTCATAGTAGCTCAAGTAGTCTTACTTCTAGAGAGAGGAAATTATTGGTGAGAAGTATTTTACCATTGATTGGTCAATAATGAGGTATTTATAGGTTTCTATGTGTACCTAAAATGATGGCTTGGAAAGCATGGTTACCATATTTGCTATGTATACGCCTTACCGATTCGCGATTCGCTTATAGAAAATGTGTTATATGTATTTTTAGTAATCAATTTGATAAAATTCCCTTTTAACGATTCGTGATTCGTAGGGTATCAAGCGAAACCGTAACCATGTTTGCAAGCGTGTTGACTTGTATGACCCCGTATTGGCTAGTGGGTCAAGTCGGTTGAGCGTGCCCTGTCAATAATATTAATAATAAATGTTATTAATTTTAATAATAATACCAATAATAATTATAATAACAACAACAACAACAATAATAATAATATTAACATTAATAACATTATTATTCACAACAACAACAACAACAACAACAACAACAACAACAACATTAACATTAATAACATTATTATTCATTTTAATAATAATATTCATAATAATAATAGTAATTATAATAAATAAATTATTAATAACATTATTAATATCAATATTATTAAATATAATAATAATAATAAAGAATAATAATATTAAAAAAATAGTATTATTGATAACAAAATTAATAATAACTATTAAATTTAAGATGAGTAAAGTTTGAAATGAAATAACTTAATGGAGCCGAAATAATCGAAATCGAGCCAATCGAGCCGAATCAATGGAGCCGAGATGAAATGAGTGGTGAATCGAATCGAATAGAGCTGAATCAATCGAACTAAACTAAATGGAGTCGAAATCAATCAATCGGATCAATCGAATCAATAGAGTGAAATGAATCGAAATGGTGAAAATAAGCCAGAAAGAACAGGGCCTAAATCTCTATTGGGCTCAGGCCTTTTAGCTTTAATTTGTGTTTAGGTCAAATAAAATCCTATTTCTTATAAATAAGAAAGCATCAGACGTCATTTTTATCATACTATAGACCATATACACTACTTTTTCTCCTTTCCTCTGTTAGACACTATTTCTTCTCTACTTTTCCGGACTATCCTTAGTAATTCTCTTTCATTATTCTCTTCTTAATTTATGATGTTGTTTATTCTTTTAATTTTCGTTCTTACTTTTCCCTTATATATGTCTAGCTAATTTCCCTGCTAGGATCTAGGGGAGTCGATGAACCAATGTTAATTGCTAATTAGGTTTACAGATTGTCGTTGTTGTTAAGTCTATGTTGTTAATCACTGCTTATAATTGTATCTAGCTATTTGAATCGATGCATTTATCCTTTTTAACCTTGGTAAGCCTTGACCTGGACCGGAAGGTTGGAATGGGTGAGACCTGCAGTGAACAATAGAATGCTTTAGTGAGGGCGGAAGCTAAGCTAATAGTATTTTAGGGCGAATTGAGACCGGAAGAAGATATTCGTTGCCCCTTTTCCGACACATCGACTAATCTGTGACCTTAGCTGTAATTAACTGACGTTCGTTGATAACCCGACATCCTAGTTTTCTCTCTTTCTTATTAATTTGTCTTATCTTTAATTCTCTTCCCTTAATCTTGATTAGTTTCGTTTTATTCAATTCAAAACCCCCAACTGTGACGTAGATAGACCGAATAGACAAGTAGATAGTGACCGCCTCCCTGTGGAGATCGACCTGACTTCCCTAGCTATATAGTTAGTTTAGTTAGTTATTTTTGATAGGTACACGACAGCCCTGTCAAATTTTGGCGCCGTTGCCGGGGAGGCAACTATTTTATTTACTTGTTTATTTTTGTCTGTCTTTAGCCTCAAGGGATTTATTCCTTGAGGCAGTTCTCATCTTTTTTCTAGTGTTGTTTTGATAGGCCCTACAAATCCTACCTAGACAGTTCTAGGTAAAAGATCGTCAAAGGGAAGGCTGAGTACCTTTGACCCGTCACCTATGTTCCATTATATGGCGCATCAGGTGATTTACTGCGGGAGATGTGGTGCTGCTGGGCAAAATGCATCTGTTTGCCCAGCTGAAAATGACGAGGTTTATGCGTTCAAGAAGCATAGACTAGCCAGTCAAACAGTTGTAATTGCGCAACCACATCTACCCATCAACGAGGCTACCAAAAGCCTCCGTTTGTCTGGCCGTCGCAACAACAAGTGATACGTGCATATTCTATACACTTTATTTGCAGTTTTGGCACGTATTTCCATGCGTATTTGTTAGCTTTAAGCTACTATTTCTCCCGAAACGGTTTACTTTGCATTTTCTATGATTTATTGTAGGAATGAGTGGAAGTAAGCTAAATCAAGCCTAAATCGTCCTCCGGAGGCAACTTCAGGGAAGCTTGGAAGAAGGAGGTTCGTACTCACTCACCTCGGGATGCGTGCTTGGAGTGAAGAGGTTGTTCTTGAAGGGAAGAAGGTGTTTATACACAGCTCAACCAGTCGATCGACTAGCATCCACAGTCGATCGACCAAGGAGATTCATCAGACGCTACTGGACGTCTATCACCAGTCGATCGACCATGCTGACCGGTCGATTGACCAGTCTGCGAGCTGAGAACTAATTCATCGTGTTAGACTTTTTAAAAGCCCAATTTGTAATTAACTTTTGGGCATCTTTATCAGTAGAACGCAACAATTATTAGGTTATGCTTTTCATTATTGAGGAACTCAGTTTTTAGATCTAGCTTTGGAAACGGAAAACCTCGAATTCGATTACTTTGTTCATCATTTTAATTAGTATGTTTATGCAAATTCTTCCTTCTTTTAATTCTTGTTATTTCAATTCTTGTTTTACCAATTTAATTCCAGCAATTCATCTATTGCCTTTTGTCTTTAATTCAGTTTCAATTATGTCGATCTTGTTCCTTGCTTTCAATTTTATAATTGTTATAGTTTTTATTATGCGTAGCTAATTGTTTCGATTGGGAACGAGGTGAGCCATGCCGTAAATTAGGATTATTTGGTTAGCATGAATTCTTCCATATCGTTCTTGTTGTCTTTTGATAAACCCTTTTACTAGATTGAAAGATTAGTAATTTAAATTATCATTAGATTGGAATTTCCTTTGAGTGAAAGCTTTGAGAAATTCCTGGGAATTAGTAGACCGTATGGTAAATTTGAGCATTGATCGAAAGGCTTGCTCATATTCCCTGAGACCGTATTGTAAGACCTTTGCTACCTTATTGACCTGACCTTAGCCATGGTGAACCGAAGTTCCCGATCTTCTTTTTATCTTGTTGAGAAATTTCATATTTAGCAACTAGTCATTAGAATCAACCAATTTCAAACCCCCCATCTAATTGTTACTTTTATAGACTGAAAAATAGGAAGCAAAATTAATCTTGTCTCTCTGTGGTTCGACCCTTACTATCACTAGCTATAGTTTTAGTTTGGAATTATAAATTTAATTTTGATACAAAACGACGGTATCAAATTTTGGCGCCGTTGCCGGGGAGACGGTGTAATTCTGTTTGCTTTATTTTTAGTTTATTTTTCTTGTCTCAAGAAACTTTGGTTCCTTGAGGCCGTTGCTTACCTTTGCTTCTAGTTTTGCTTTTGCATAGTTAGAAGACAGGTTTTTGAGAGGAAGGCTTGAGTACTCTCAGTTCTGCGAATATGGCTACAATATATGATAATCTTCAGCCAAAGGAACACCATCTTCCAAAGGGGCACCAGTTACCTACCCCTACTACCGGTAACTTCGAATTTCGTTCCTCTTATATCGATTTAGTGGAGCGAAATCAGTTTGCTAGTTTACCAGATGAGGACCCCTTGAAGCACATGGAAATTTTCACAGACTACTGCTGTTCCATACCTATACCAGCTGGGGTGACTCAGGATGAAGTTAAGGGGGTGATGTTTTTATACTCCTTGAAGGATTCGGCACGAGATTGGTACCGCTACCTTCATAGGGTAGCAGCTGGAGTCACAGATTGGACATCTCTAGCGTTAGCCTTCTACAAGAAGTACTTCCCGCTTTCAAAGACTGATGCCTTGAGGAGTAAAATTACAAATTTCCAGCAAGAAGCTGATGAGGGTTTTTGTGAGGCATGGGGACGTTTCAAAGGTTTGGTCCGAGCTGTCCCTCACCATGGCTTCCAGCAGTGGTATCTTTACAACTTATTCTACAATGCTTTATATGATGATTACAAGGTCATCCTGGACGCAGCTGCGAATGGTAGGTTCAAAAACAATACCGGTCAGAATAGAGGTTGGAACACTATTGAGGAGATGGCGGTCCATAGAGCTGAGTTTGGGAGCTCACGTGGAAATTCACGAAAGCAAAGTGATGAAATGAGTACCGTTGTGACACTCATTACTTCTATTACTGCCCGTTTCGAGAGGCTCGAGGTCTCTGAAGCTTCCAAGGAAGGAGTTGAAATTCCTGCCCATAATTCAGATGAGACCGCGAAGTTGAGAGAAATAGTCCAAACTCTTTTGGTTCAAGTGGCGAATATAGAAGCAGCCGGGATTGAGTCCTCAAAGAATTTTGTGAAGCAGTTGGAGAATATAGAGGCTAAGCAAGTCGCCAATTCTTCAAGCAAATGTGAAGGGCCAATTGAAACGATCAATGCCATTAATCTCAGAAGTGGCCTCTCTTATGAAGGTCCCGACAATCCAAGAGGAGACTCGGAAAATGATAAAGAGGCTAGTTTAATTTCTGATGCAAAAACGAGATCAATTGCCAGTACTTCTGGTCGATCGACCACAACTATCAGTCGATCGACTGATGTGTCAGATAAAAAAGTTTCTAATAAGAAACTATTCACACCCAGCATGAGCAGTCGATCGACCAACATTGTCAGTCGATCGACTGAGATTCCTGTCGAAGAGGCTTCTTTCCAGGAACTGTTCACGCCCAGCGAGACTGGTCGATCGACCACTCCTACCAGTCGATCGACCGGGATTCCAGTGCAGGATGCAAATCCATCGACTAGTTTGCATGATTCTACACTTATAGATGATTTGACGGAGGTTTTAAACTTACGACAGCCGAAGGTTACTGATCCTACGGCCAGTGTTGCAGTCCCGTATCCGGAGCGTTTAAAGAATACTAAGCTAAAGCGCAAGTTTGGTAAGTTTTTGGAGATGGTCCAGAATCTCGAGGTAACGATTCCTTTCACTGATTTAATTACCCAGGTACCCTCTTACGCTAAATTTATGAAAGACATTTTAAATCGTAAGAGAAATTTTCGTGATGATGGTAATGTTGCTTTTGTGGAAGAACGCAATGCTCTTTCGCAAATTAATATACCACCCAAATTAAAGGACCCGGGTAGTTTCTCAATTCCTTGCACTATAGTTAACCACGAAATTGGAAAGGCCCTTTGTGATTTAGGCGCCAGTGTCAGTGTCATGCCGTATTCTGTTTGCGAAAGGTTAAATATTGGTAGACTTAAGGTGACTGATATTACCGTTCAAATGGCAAATAGATCGACTCAGAGACCTATAAGAGTTCTAGAGGATGTACCCGTTCGAGTGGGTAAGTTTTTTATTCCTGTCGATTTCGTTGTTTTGGACATTGCAGAAGACAGTCAGATACCTATTATTTTAGGTAGACCGTTTTTACATACAGCTGGGGTTGTAATAGATGTCAAACGCGGAACCATCACCTTAGAGGTAGGGGATGACACTATTGAGTTCAGTCTTGCTCACAAGGCGACTGCTGATGATGATACGTGTTATTCCATTGATATTGTTGACAGGGCTGTTAGTTACAATTGGAGGGAATCCATAGCTAAGGATCCCTTAGCTGATCTAACTGGTTCAGATGAGTTTGCAGGAAATACAGCGGAAAATGCTGAGGAGCCAGGTGCATTGGTAGCCTCAATGGAAAGCTACGAGCTCACAGAAGAAGAAGATGAGATGCTCTTGAGCCTGGCCAACGAGAATTTGGTGAACACTTGCTATACCATTGAAGCTGATTCTCATCTTTGTAGAGGTAAAAGTGCCAGAGCGTAAGCCACTTCCTCCTAATCTTAAGTATGTTTTCCTAGATGATACAGAGCAGTACCCAGCTATTGTTAGTGCTAAGCTTAATGATGACCAGCTGTCTGCTTTGATGTGTGTGCTTAAGAAAAACAGGAAGGCTCTAGGTTACTCTTTGTATGATATTAAGGGCATCAGCCCTGATGTTTGCATGCACATAATAGAGCTGGAGGAAGGCCACAAGCCTTACAGACAGGGTCAACGCAAGTTGAACCCAAAGATGCAGGAAGTTGTTATGGCTGAGGTGATGAAACTACTCGATGCAGGTATTATTTATACAGTTGGTAACTCCAAGTGGGTTAGCCCAGTTCAGGTAGTCCCGAAGAAAGGAGGGACTACCGTGGTTAAAAATGAGAAAAATGAATTAATACCAACACGAGTAGTGACAGGGTGGCGGATGTGCATTGATTATAGACAGTTGAATGCCGCCACCAAGAAAGACCATTTCCCTCTCCCTTTTGTTGACCAAATGACTGAAAGACTTGTTAGGGTGAGGGTACGTGTTAGGAAGCCCATAAGGACACCTAACCCCGCCAGTCAATAACGGCCTCTACTAAGTCAAGTATCGGATTTCAAACAAGGTCGTAGCTACTGCGATATATGATATGCAAACATCGTTTTTAAAACCCTAACATGTGAAGTTTCTATGTCAATTTAGATGCAACTAAACTAACTTTGTCAAAGTTGTAATTTAGCATGTGGGTTGATTGATCTAACAACATACAAAGCAAACAAGGCTTAAGGGGAATGGGGGAGCCGTTGGGATCTACCCTATTACAACCCAGGCAATTCATGCCGACACAACGAGAAATTAAAGATACAACTCGATCTAAATACAATGCTATACGCAAAACCATACACGACACACTACACGGCCAATTCGGATTAGGGAAACGAGCACAAGGGGGGTGGCCCACGGCTTAAATGACTCACGGCCTTGGGTCACTCCTCGTAATGCGTGCCTTCGCTTAATCTTATCGAATTAGACATAGGGCCACACACCAAAGCATGCATTAGCATAAATCGGGCCATGTCGCTTTAAACAACATGCGATTTACTACGCTCTTACATGAATTGGAGCACAACCATCTAACCAAACAAGACTAAGGTTTTTTAGAAATCATTTGACTCGATGACGGAAAACTAATTACAAACAAATTACAAAACACGACTCGGTAAACAAAAATAATTACAAGATACGAAATAACGAGATAAAGATAATAAAGATCGAGAAAAGGACTACAAAAACACGGCCAAACACGACCTACATATCCTAGCCTACCCTAATATTTAGGTTAGATTCATTAGGTTAGATAGATTTGGAAAGCGAGTTAGGAAACGAGTTAGAAAACAAGTTAGAAACGACGTTGATCGATTGAGAAGATGTCACGCGAATGTGTATTCTACACGGCCTAAAGAGTCCAACTAGGTCACGAAGTTACTATATTAACGCTACTCATCGAGTGTTAATAGGAAGGTGCTAATCACGCACTCCTATGCTAGCGAGAAATCAAGTGAAAAGAGAGATGCGTTCAATTAAGTTATAGAATTGTTAGTCGATTTTTAAGGCTATGTCGAGACCACCTAATATGTCTAATTAGGTTATTAAATTGATCCAATGTCGTCTAAATGACTCATATGTTAACAATCAGAGGTCGAACTAACATGCGAAGGGTCCTAGGGTAGGTCGAATTGGTCGAAACAAACGAGGGGTCAAAAGCGAGGAACGAAGTTAGAATTCGTTATATTAATGCCCTACCTTGAACACGAGGATATGTAAATAAGACGGGGGATACGAACGACCGATGTGGCGGATTTCTTTCCCATCTCAAGTCAACGCGGGTGTTCATGGTGGTACTTTAACTCATACTCGGACTAAACTAGTTTCATAGTTAACGATATCAAATGATAAACAAAACGATAAACAATGTAAAACGAAACAATAAAAAACAAACATAAAAAGAACGAAATAAAAGGGAGAAGAGGAGGATTTGATGCACCCTAAACCTACATGTATCGTTGACACCGTCTTGGGTCGTAATCGATCGTAGATTTTATCTCGAGAGGCCGTCGTCGACGAAGGAACAAAGCAACAACACGTTTTTTTGCAAATCTGGACAGCAACTTTCAAACTGCAATTTCTCACTCGTTTCACGGTGAAAATTAGATTTAAAAGATGTTTTGAAAACTAGAAAGAGAGGAGAACAAAGATCTTAAAACAATCCCTGCTCGTTTTGAATTATTGGGCACGAAAAACGAGCACAAACAGAACTGGACAGACAGGAAAAGTCGCGAAAACAGAGTGTATGTCACTCTGTTTTTCGAGGGGATTCGTGTACTCTCAAGGGCAATTTGGCTCGTGAATCTTTGTCTAAGATGTAGATGGATGTTGTGTGATTAATTAGGAACAAGAAACGCGAATTTTGATGGAGGTTTGAGGGTTGAACGAAGGGTTCCAAAGAGGACACACAAACTGATTCTCAGTTTTGTATGTCGGTTTTGTCGAGTGTTTTTGAGAGGCAATTAGGGTTTGTTTCTAGAGTTTAAAGCTTGTAAGTGATGGTAGTATGTATGGAGAACTTAGAGGAATGTAATTATGGCAGAGGGGAGGTATTTATAGGGAGTTAAAGTAGGGTAAAAGAGAGCAACAAGCAGTCGGGCTGCTTTGTTTCGCTGCTGCTGTCCAGCAGCTTTCATGAGCTCGTGTAGGGTTTTTGAGGGGTGTTTCTTGGTGGGAAAGGCATGGTAATATGTGTAGGATAGTCAGGTGTGGATGGGTGGTCATGGGCACGGGTTTGGTAGCCGTTTGGAGCGGGTTTGGAAGTGTTTGATTGGGCTCGGGTTTGGAGAACGAAAACAAGGGGGCTGCTTGTTGTGTGAGGTTTGTGAAGGAGTTTGGACGTGGGTTGCATGGGAAAGGGCTTGGAATTATAGCTTGATATGTGGGCTAGGTAGGAGGTGAGATATGGGTCGCATTGGAGTCGAAGACGGGGCAGTTTTGGTGTCGGATTTGGGGCTGCAAAACAGAGCATCGAGTTCTTCAAATACGGTTTATAAACGATATAAATTGATTTTTCAAATAAAATAACTAAAGAATGATTTTTCAAATCAAAAATATATTTTATTTTCAATAAAATAAATTTAAGAAAATAAATTCAAATTAAAACAATAAAATGAATTCACATTAAAAAGAACATTTAATTTAAATATCATTTAAATTAATAAAATACTTCGTCGACAACGCTCATTCTACATCGTAAAACGAGCCCAAATAATGACAATGACAACTAAAGAATACATGTGTCCTATCATCATCGGGTGTTTGTCGGGTTCTCTATAAATTCCAATATCGACGGATACGGGTATCTCTGAGCCCCCCACTTTGACCGAGGCTTGGACAAGACAAAAGTCAAAGTATACCCCAGTCCCTCTCGACACGAGGATTCTCATGGGTCGTTTATAGTCCATTAGACTTGCGTATATAAGCTCGCCAGCCATAAGAAGAGATCATACTTGAAACTTCGTCGGGGATTAACTCTTGCTTCTGTTGCGTCAAATTGTCATCATTGGTCGTTGACCCATAAATTGCATATATGGTGGATTGAGCCTTATCCTTAGGCGCCTACGTATCCGTTTCTGACGGAATCAAACCCGCGTCGTAGTTCGGCAACTGCTGACACATGCCTAAAGTTTATCATCTGTGGCGTATGTCCAAAATTCATCATCTCACGACATTTGCCCAAAATTTATCATCTTCTGGCGCTTGTCCGAATGGGACGGGACTTTCCAAGGAGGTTGCCGCCGCTTTCATCATTTGCTTTCAGCTACGGAATTCTTCCATTTCATACTCTTGTATTGAATTGAATTCTTGGTGGATGTCACCCTTTACATCTCGATAATGGTCTCTGAAGCCAACGGCTTCGAGCCCCGATTTAATGGCTCTAAAGTCGAAGACTTTAGAGCCCCCAGTTGAAGCATATCCTGCTATATTTGAAACACAAAAACGTACTAGCAATAATCATCACATAAGCACATTTGGATCATCGATCTTAAAATTGGATTATTTGAAAGATTGGGTCATCGACCCGAAAATTGAATTTGAAAATTTTGAATAATTGGGCCATCGACCCGAATTTTGAATCACTTAGAATATTGGGCCATCGACCCGAGGTTTGAAGTTGAAGTGTTGGAATCTTTGGGTCGTCGACCTAAAATTAAATTTGAATGATCAGGTCATCGACCAAAATTTGAACAAGTTGAAAATTTTGAATAATTGGGCCATCGACCCAAATTTTGAATTTGAAATGAATCCCTTGGATGTTGGGTCGTCGACCCAAAATTTGATGCAAAAAGTTTTTGAAATTTCGGAATTCTGAAATATTTGGCATTTTGAAATTGAACCTTGATAGGTGAGCAGGAAATACGACTCAGACACTCTGTATGACCCGTAAATAATGTGGGCGTAGCCCGCTACCGTAAAACAAAAAAGAAAATAAAACCGTAAGTGTGAACGGGTTTTAATCCGATTATTGACTTGTTGGGGGTAGAAATGTAAATTGGCCATTCTGGCGCCAAAAGATGGCAAATGGGAATCACAAAGTCGTCGGACTTGGGACGGAGATATCGTATGGCATGGGCGTGCTCCCGAGGGCACATGGGAATCAAGATCACTTGGCCTTGACAAGGAGGATTAAAATCACAGAGCAACAACGTTGTCTTCGCCCAGATACTAAACACAGACTGATTTTATGAGAACACTTAGACATCACACATCCCCCTTGCCTCCTTTATTTTCAGCGGGTTTTCATCATTTCTTGCCACCGCCTTCTTTCTTTTCAGCGGGCTTTTACTATTTTTCTTCCAAGCCTTCTTTCTTTTCAGCGGGTTTTTCATATTTTCTGTTCCCAACACAAACCCACATCTATGTGACTCAACATCTTTGCCTAAACCGTTAGATAAAGCTCATTCTGAAACTTGATACTATTCATCCGAGCCTATATCCTTATCCTAGCATACATCGAGTGCTAAGACCGACTCAAACAAAGGTGGCTTCATTTGGACTTGGTTAAGACCCGTAAGAAACCGACAAGATGACAACTTGGTTGATGAGTGGATTGAATCCCTTGTTCAGAAGGACTGCCTACGTATTCACGTGGAGCGAAATCAAATCCGACGTAGTTCGATCAAGGTGCATTAAATTGGCATTTTGATTGTGTGTACACACTCGAAGGTTTCACCTAAGGTATCATGTCATATCCCATTCTAGCCTGTAAAGTACCGTTAAATCCCGTGTCTAGGGTTGGTAACAAAAGGTTGTGGTACTTTGGGATGTGGAGCTTGGTAAAAATAAGTTTGCAAGGTAAACTATCATTCTGAAGGTTCGTTTTGTAATGCTAAGGCCAAGGGCTATGGCTTATAACGTGGTTGGAAATGGTGTCTCAGGCTTGATGAAACCCGAGTACAAATAGGTTGGGAATTGATGTGGGTTCAAATTTCCATGTCTGGACCCTAAAGGCTTGGATGTACTAACACAAGATGACTGATTCTCAGAATCCCTAACTAATCCCTCGTAACTGCCTCGGGAAGGATTTAGGGGGATGGATGACTGCTGATGGCACTACCTGACCATTTCGGCTTCGCCTTTGAACTTCGATCAACGTTTCGACATTTCTTTTTCTTTTCTTCTTCTTCTTTTTTTCTTTCTCTTTTTTTCTTCTTTTCCTTTTTCTTCTTTTCCTTTCTGAAAATGATCTTCTACCCATACTGTTTGTTACCATTGAACTCACACTGAAAATAGGGCTTCGCCAACTAATTTGGGTTAGAACTAACAATTCCTTGTTAAAACGGGTTGGTTTCTTCTCTCTTCGAGATGGGATGATTTTGTGGGAAAAGGCTTGCCTTCCATCATCGATAGGGAAACCAGGAGCTAGTCCGGGTTCATTATAGAATCATCTAAAGGCTTGTGTTAAGCATTGGTTTAGATGGAGGTTTTCTACCGCCAGACATGGAATAAGTAAAGGAAACAGAAACGGGATCCTAAAGTATCCTTACATTTTGAAACGGGACATACTTCCACCCCAGGGATGCCTTTGAGTGTGTTGTGCATTTTATCATGTTTTCGGAATGACTGAGGATTGGAAACAAGACATATTTGGAAACGAAACTGCGACTTTTATTGGAATGACAAATGCTTAACAGACTTGAAGGAATGATTCCTAGGACACACCCTAGGTCATCGCGGAACAAACGACTCAACTTCAGGAAAAGAAAGTCCTAGACTCGACTCGACTAAGATAAGAAAACAGATCCCGACTCATAATTTTTCAAATCTGGTCTTGAGCTTTCCCTTGTTCAGCTATCAGCTTAGATGCTCGGTTCTAGTCCTTGATCCCTTTGATGGTCTGCCTCCATCCCGAGGTAGTCCTCTGAGGATCCACGCCAGTGATGAAGATTGGTGAATCGAATTGTCCTTTATTAACTTCGTTAACGAGAGGAGTACATTCTAGAGCGAGACTTCCGATTTGAATTTCATTCTTCGGGTTTGGCAAGAATTCAAAGCAATCCACAAATATTTTCCCGATAAACACCCCTTTCAAGTGACATGGGCGGATAAGATGGGAATAATCGACATTGTTTTCGACATAAACAAAGTTGGCGTGATCGCCAAATGGATTGGTGATGTTATTGGGTTTTATGGCCGGGATTGGGAGCGTTCCGTTCTCAATCATGTCTTGAATTTCGTGCTTTAGTCTAAAACACCTTTCAGTATCGTGTCCCTTTCCTTGATGAAAGGCACAGTAGGTATTCGGTTTGTACCATTTGCCTTGTTGTTCAGCAGGTGGATCCGGAGTTGGACCGATGGGCTTCAGCTTTCCCTGGGCCATGAGCCTTTGGAGAGCGTAGGCGTAAGTGCACCCGATATCGGTGAATACCCTCGGAGCTTGGCGCGGAGGCCTTTTTGATTGTCCATCTAAGAGATTGATAGTTTCAACAAAGTGGGCCGTTGCTGGTGCTTTTGCTTTAGATGACGAGGCCCCTTGGTACCCTTTCGGCTTCTCAGCTTCGGCCATTCGGACGTCATCCTCTACCTTTATCCCGATTCTTATCAATTCTTTGAACGAACCAAAATTCTGGTATTTCAGAGCATTACGGTAAACAGGTCGTAAATTCTTTACGAACTTATCTACCATTTCAACTTCATCAGGCTTATTGGCTAGTTTCACGCTTTCAGCGCGCCATCTTGCGAGGAATTCAGTAAAGCCTTCTTTTTCCTTCTGTGTCATTACCTCCAAAGTCCTTATGTTGGTTTGAATCTCGACATTGTCAGCATAGTGCTTACAAAACTCCACCGTGATATCTTCGAAAGTAGGGAAGTTCTTAAGGTCCAGATTGTAGAACCACGCCTCCGGGTGTTCATCCAGGGATTGAGCGAAAATTTCAGAGAGCATGTCAGCAGGGACTCCCTTCAGTGCTAAGTACCCTTTATAGGCCTTAATATGGTGGACTGGATCTTCTGTGCCCTTAAACTTTGGGATATCAGTGAGTACCATGTTCGTGGGCAACTTATCCTGAATTGGGGCATAGGCCCTAGCATTTTCGTAATGGATGTTCTTCCCCTGGGAGAGTGGGGTAGATGAAGAGGAATCTTCACCCAGCTTAGATTCGATTGCATCGATTCTGGTCATCATGAGGTTCACGGCCTCAGTGAGTTTGTTAACAGCATCTTCCATTGCTTGACGTCGGGTTTTTGGCGGCCTTTCTACAAGAAAACCCCGAACCGAGTCAATATTTAAAAGTAAGAGCCCCTGCACACTTAAGGACACGACACCAACTTGACTCAAGTCAAGACTCGACTTAAGACTGATTAACCAAAGGGTTCGACTCACGGTTGGATTTAGACCTCGATTCATTTCAGACTCGACAAGACGACATGACTCAAGCTGTCATAGCTCGATTCTAAACTGGACTCGGTATGACTAAACCCGTGATTGGACTAACATAGCCCATAGGTTTAAGTGAAACGCCCTAAATGGCCTAGCTTGGACGTTTCTGTGGACTATCCTAGACCAATTGGTCGACCAACGTGACTCGAATCCCAAGAGGTGAGCTTGGGTGACCCAACAGGGTCGTGTTCTAGATACTTAGAACGAAACATGCCTAGCCAAACACGGCCAGGACCCGAACACGACTCGATGCATTTCATGCTTGGTTAAGGTTCGAGAAACATTTTGGATTGAATTTGAAAAAAAAACGAATAATCGATTTGAAAATGAGATTTAAAATGGGCAGCATGCCGGCTATAAAAGCTTATTTTGGGCCGAAAAATCTAGTCCTACTTGGGCAGCATTCCGCGTTTTTAAAACCATGCTATTTTGAAAGTAAGTAGTTCAAAAGTTCGGTTTTGAAATCGATACGGAAAATTTGAAAAGACTCGGGAAATTCATTTCGCACATTGTCATTCTCTTGTTATAAGGATGTATGCTCTTAGACATCTCTAAGTCTCGGCAAGTCTTCTACAAGAAGGTCTATGCCCTCCATCCTTTTTGGGTCTTATAGAGCAAGGGCCTTTAGGTAGAGTACCTAGAAGAGCATCCCCACCATCAAGAACCACGACGAGGCGGAGCGGAAGCAAGCAATGTGCAAGTTCCTGGCATAGTGGGACGTCGCCCCCCACGCGTCACAAAGAAGCGCTGGGACGGCCCGGGAAAGTCCTTAAGGGTTTAAGCATGAATCGTAGCACTACGAGTAATGTTTTACTTTCCAATACTTTCTTTTCAAGTTTCACCTCGGAGGAAAAGACCCTAGAAACAAAGTGTAACTAGTCCTCTTTTCCCCAGTGAGTCGCCAAATCGTGGACAAGGCCCTCGGGAACTGCGTCCGCGGGATCCACACTAGGCATAATCGACTCGAGGTTCTTTCGAATCGAATTAAGACAAATTAGAGTCGCCACCAAGTTTTTTGGGAACTTGGAACCGTTCAAGCCAACTTCACACCTTTCATCGAAAAGCATAAAGCCAATCGACTACGAGTGATTAAAGATAAAGACTTGTACCCTATATCACTCGATTAGAATGACTCTCGTAATCCAATGGTATTTAGACGGATCCACAAACTATAGATCTTGAGTAAGGGGTGAGGGTACGTGTTAGGAAGCCCATAAGGACACCTAACCCCGCCCGTCAATAACGGCCTCTACTAAGTCAAGTATCGGATTTCAAACAAAGTCGTAGCTACTGCGATATATGATATGCAAACATCGTTTTTAAAACCCTAACATGTGAAGTTTCTATGTCGATTTAGATGCAACTAAACTAACTTTGTCAAAGTTGTAATTTAGCATGTGGGTTGATTGATCTAACAACATACAAAGCAAACAAGGCTTAAGGGGAATGGGGAAGCCGTTGGGATCTACTCTATTACAACCCAGGCAATTCATGCCGACACAACGAGAAATTAAAGATAAAACTCGATCTAAATACAATGCTATACGCAAAACCATACACGACACACTACACGGCCAATTCGGCCTAGGGAAACGAGCACAAGGGGGGTGGCCCACGGCTTACATGACTCACGGCCTTGGGTCACTCCTCGTAATGCGTGCCTTCGCTTAATCTTATCGAATTAGACATAGGGCCACACACCAAAGCATGCATTAGCATAAATCGGGCCATGTCGCTTTAAACAATATGCGATTTACTACGCTCTTACATGAATTGGAGCACAACAATCTAACCAAACAAGACTAAGGTTTTTTAGAAATCATTTGACTCGATGACGGAAAACTAATTACAAACAAATTACAAAACACGACTCGGTAAACAAAAATAATTACAAGATACGAAATAACGAGATAAAGATAAGAAAGAGCGAGAAAAGGACTACAAAAATACGGCCAAACATGACCTACATATCCTAGCCTACCCTAATCCTTAGGTTAGATTCATTAGGTCAGATAGATTTGCAAAGCGAGTTAGGAAACGAGTTAGAAAACAAGTTAGAAACGACGTTGATCGATTGAGAAGATGTCACGCGAATGTGTATTCTACACGGCCTAAAGAGTCCAACTAGGTCACGAAGTTATGATATTAACGCTACTCATCATGTGTTAATAGGAAGGTGCTAATCACGCACTCCTATGCTAGCGAGAAATCAAGTGAAAAGAGAGATGCATTCAATTAAGTTATAGAATTATTAGTCGATTTTTAAGGCTATGTCGAGACCACCTAATATGTCTAATTAGGTTATTAAATTGATCCAATGTCGTCAATATGACTCATATGTTAACAATCAGAGGTCGAACTAACATGCAAAGGGTCCTAGGGTAGGTCGAATTGGTCGAAACAAACGAGGGGTCAAAAGCGAGGAACGAAGTTATAATTCGCTTTATTAATGCCCTACCTTGAACACGAGGATATGTAAATGAGACGGGGGATACGACCGACCGATGTGGCGGATTTCTTTCCCATATCAAGTCAACGCGGGTGTTCATGGTGGTACTTTAACTCATACTCGGACTAAACTAGTTTCATAGTTAACGATATCAAATGATAAACAAAACGATAAACAATGTAAAACGAAACAATAAAAAACAAACATAAAAAGAACGAAATAAAAGGGAGAAGAGGAGGATTTGATGCACCCTAAACCTACATGTATCGTTGACACCGTCTTGGGTCGTAATCGATCGTAGATTTTATCTCGAGAGGCCGTCGTCGACGAAGGAACAAAGCAACAACACGTTTTTTTGCAAATCTGGACTGCAACTTTCAAACTGCAATTTCTCACTCGTTTCACGGTGAAAATTAGATTTAAAAGATGTTTTGAAAACTAGAAAGAGAGGAGAACAAAGATCTTAAAACAATCCCTGCTCGTTTTGAATTATTGGGCACGAAAAACGAGCACAAACAGAACTGGACAGACAGGAAAAGTCGCGAAAACAGAGTGTATGTCACTCTGTTTTTCGAGGGGATTCGTGTACTCTCAAGGGCAATTTGGCTCGTGAATCTTTGTCTAAGATGTAGATGGATGTTGTGTGATTAATTAGGAACAAGAAACGCGAATTTTGATGGAGGTTTGAGGGTTGAACGAAGGGTTCCAAAGAGGACACACAAACTGATTCTCAGTTTTGTATGTCAGTTTTGTCGAGGGTTTTTGAGAGGCAATTAGGGTTTGTTTCTGGAGTTTAAAACTTGTAAGTGACGGTATTATGTATGGAGAACTTAGAGGAATGAAATTATGGCAGAGGGGAGGTATTTATAGGGAGTTAAAGTAGGGTAAAAGAGAGCAACAAGCAGTCGGGCTGCTTTGTTTCGCTGCTGCTGTCCAGCAGCTTTCATGAGCTCGTGTAGAGTTTTTGAGGGGTGTTTCTTGGTGGGCAAGGCATGGTAATATGTTTAGGATAGTTAGGTGTGGATGGGTGGTCATGGGCACGGGTTTGGTAGCCGTTTGGAGCGGGTTTGGAAGTGTTTGATTGGGCTCGGGTTTGGAGAACGAAAACAGGGGGGCTGCTTGTTGTGTGAGGTTTGTGAAGGAGTTTGGACGTGGGTTGCATGGAAAAGGGCTTGGAATTATAGCTTGATATGTGGGCTAGGTAGGAGGTGAGATATGGGTCGCATTGGAGTCGAATACGGGGCAGTATTGGTGTCGGATTTGGGGCTGCAAAACAGAGCAGCGAAGGTGGTGTTGGGCTGCTTGGGGAGTGATTTGGGAGGGCTAAGCCAGGGTTTTGTGGTGGGTTTTGGCTGGGATTTGAACACGGGTTGGAGGAGAGGGTATTGGGCCGAAAGTGCGTCGAAAATAGAGCCCAAATCAAGTAGAAAACGAGCTCAAAAATCGCGTATAAAACCATCGTAAAAAATCGAGTTCTTCAAATTCGGTTTATAAACGATATAAATTGATTTTTCAAATCAAATAACTAAAGAATGATTTTTCAAATCAAAAATATATTTTATTTTCAATAAAATAAATTTAAGAAAATAAATTCAAATTAAAACATTAAAATGAATTCACTTTAAAAAAAATATTTAATTTAAATATCATTTAAATTAATAAAATACTTCGTCGACAACGCTTATTCTACATCGTAAAACGAGCCCAAATAATGACAATGACAACTAAAGAATACATGTGTCCTATCATCATCGGGTGTTTGTCGGGTTCTCTATAAATTCCAATATCGACGGATACGGGTATCTACAATTGGAGGTGTTTGTTTTGGGATATTGTGTTGCCTAGTCTTTTAAAAGCATGGTTTATATTTCGAGTTGGAGGAACGGGATACGGTTTTTGATGGTTTGTTAGGTACTAGCTTTGCTCTTACCTTCACATTTCCATACTTGTTTGGCCCTTTCTCTCCCACTTAGCCTCACATATCCAAATCTTGCAATAGTTCGGCATGTAATAGTCCTTGACGGTGGTTATGCGTGTGTACGGTAGCTAGAATCATTATTCATACTAGTCAAGCATACATGTTTTGTCGGTCGCAGTCTAGGTGAGAGTCTGTAATTTTCTTCCCTCTCTTTTACATATATTCTTACCATTTGCTTTGTTGAGGGAAGAGTGACCCGGGAGAGTCCGAATTTATGAGTCTTGCAAGGTCGAACGCCCGATTTAATTCCATGATATGCATAAATTTGTTCACTTGATTTGAGCTTTGCGGTAGTTGTCTATGTGCATTAAACGGTTTGGCATTGACTTGTAGCTAGCTCTGAGATATACTCTTTTCCATGAGGTTTTCATATGGGTCATAGTGCTTGCTTGGGGACAAGCAAGGTTTGGTTTGGGGAGATTTGATACATGCATATTCTATACACTTTATTTGCAGTTTTGGCACGTATTTCCATGCGTATTTGTTAGCTTTAAGCTACTATTTCTCCCGAAACGGTTTACTTTGCATTTTCTATGATTTATTGTAGGAATGAGTGGAAGTAAGCTAAATCAAGCCTAAATCGTCCTCCGGAGGCAACTTCAGGGAAGCTTGGAAGAAGGAGGTTCGTACTCACTCACCTCGGGATGCGTGCTTGGAGTGAAGAGGTTGTTCTTGAAGGGAAGAAGGTGTTTATACACAGCTCAAGCAGTCGATCGACCAGCATCCACAGTCGATCGACCAAGGAGATTCATCAGACGCTACTGGACTGCTATCACCAGTCGATCGACCATGCTGACCGGTCGATCGACCAGTCTGCGAGCTGAGAACTAATTCATCGTGTTAGACTTTTTAAAAGCCCAATTTGTAATTAACTTTTGGGCATCTTTATCAGTAGAACGCAGCAATTATTAGGTTATGCTTTTCATTATTGAGGAACTCAGTTTTTAGATCTAGCTTTGGAAACGGAAAACCTCGAATTCGATTACTTTGTTCATCATTTTAATTAGTAAGTTTATGCAAATTCTTCCTTCTTTTAATTCTTGTTATTTCAGTTCTTGTTTTACCAATTTAATTCCAGCAATTCATCTATTGCCTTTTGTCTTTAATTCAGTTTCAATTACGTCGATCTTGTTCCTTGCTTTCAATTTTATAATTGTTATAGTTTTTATTATGCGTAGCTAATTGTTTCGATTGGGAACGAGGTGAGCCATGGCGTAAATTAGGATTATTTGGTTAGCATGAATTCTTCCATATCGTTCTTGTTGTCTTTTGATAAACCCTTTTACTAGATTGAAAGATTAGTAATTTAAATTATCATTAGATTGGAATTTCCTTTGAGTGAAAGCTTTGAGAAATTCTTGGGAATTAGTAGACCGTAAGGTAAATTTGAGCATTGATCGAAAGGCTTGCTCATATTCCCTGAGAGCGTATTGTAAGACCTTTGATACCTTATTGACCTGACCTTAGCCATGGTGAACCGAAGTTCCCGATCTTCTTTTTATCTTGTTGAGAAATTTCATATTTAGCAATTAGTCATTAGAATCAACCAATTTCAAACCCCCCATCTAATTGTTACTTTTATAGACTGAAAAATAGCAAATAAAATTAATCTTGTCTCTCTGTGGTTCGACCCTTACTATCACTAGCTATAGTTTTAGTTTGGAATTATAAATTTAATTTGATACAAAATGACGGTATCAACAAGCTCCTCCTCCTGATAAACGGAAAGAAGAGATTACGGAGCTGAAATCTTTGATGAAGGCACTTGCATTCCGAGTGCAAGAAGATGATAGACGTAAAGAAGCTCAACTCATTGAGCTGGAGTCTCAAATAGCTCAACTAGCTGTTGAGTCGAATAGTGGGCAACCAGAAGAGGTATACTTTACCTATACCGAGAGTGGTCTTTCCCATGAAGGACCCGAGTTGCCTAGCGCTATTAATGATTTGGATGACTCATATTACGAAGATCTATCCGAAAATGAAGCGAGTTATGAAGATTTCTGCGATGCATTGCAAAGATCACTCGATCGAGCTAGTAATAGTGCTCGATCGAGTGGATTTCTAGAGAAAACGTTCGATCGAGCAGTTCAATGTGTTCGATCGAGTGAAAATCAGGAAGGAAGCCTTCGATCGAGTAATAATTCTACTCGATCGACTGATTTGGCCAGAGAGAGCAATGCAACGTCACTTGGGTTCGTTCTAGATGACGATTTTGATGATGATAATGGTTACGGTGAATCCCCCTTTTTCAAGGCCGAGCTGGATGCGTTTGAGGCTGCGATTTATGGGACGATATCCACTGAGGAGGGTGACGAGAAGACAACTGAGTCGGTAATTGCTGCTAGCACGGATGAAGTAATATATTCTGTTGTCAATGATTCCGACATTGAGAGCAACCCACCTGAGGTAGTTAGCGATAATCTTATTATTATTAATATTAATAGTACGCTACCTCGTATGACTCGTGTTTTTTCTTTTAATGCTATACCCCCTTGTTGGAGCTAGTGTCCTCCACAGTTAGTGTGATAACGTATATAAATCTCTTATAGGTTCACAAGGGTATACTTAATATTTTATCAGTTGATTAACGTTTACTTAATGACGGTTGGCTTGCTAGAAGTTTGACGTTATTATCATACTGATGGCAGTGATCAACTGGTCCCTAAAAGTCACACCTAAAGGATGTGTTTGAGAGATGTGATTGTATGAAAATATAATCACATTGATGCCTTATATTTCTAAAAGGATAGTCCATGTATTTGACTAAAATGTTAGTCAATGTGATGATGAGACGATTATTTAATACAATTAAATAATACCAGCTGAGACGAATTAATTGTTAAATTCGTAAATTGAATATTAACTGTTATATTTAATTAATGTATATAATGTTAGCTTAAGCGAATTAAGATGTTAATTCGTAATTAAACATAAACGGTTATATTTAACAAACAAATTATAAATATGCGATATTTATAATTAATGTATATATTATACGATATTGTCATAATAATTGTTGACAGACCGGTATTAATAAATCGACTGCAAACTGTTGTTTGTGGACTTATTAAATACATGTTGACATAATTGACAATTGATAAAAAACAATACACATTATATACATTATGATAAATACCAAAAATAAGGAGATTTTTCTCTCCTTATTTTAGGTGTTACACGGCTCAAAAGGAAAGAAGAGAAAAAATTATCTTCCTCATTTCTCTCCTATTTCGGTTATATTAGGTGAGAAGGAGGATCATTTATTGATTCATTTTTTGACCTAATTCACTCATCACACAAAAACCCTAAAAACATTAGAAAATTGGGGATCTCATTCTAGCAAATTGAGAGGCATTTGTCAAAGCATTTTGGGTGCAACAATTAGGAGAATATCGATTCGATATTTTTCTTTGGCCATATTTGCTAGGACTAAAGGTTAATTCTTAATCTCTACTCTTTTTGTTTATGTAAATTCGTTTATGACTAGTTTTATTCATAATTATAATTTCGTTATAATCCGAATTTTAGAGGAAGTATACCGATATTTCTTACAAGTGGTATCAGAGCATAGGCCACAAAATTATTTTATATGATTTTCATAAATGAATTCAAAAAAAATTTTCAGAAAAAAAAATCATTCGGCCGAATTAATTTTTTTTTGCCGAATCAATCTTTTTTGTTTTGCCGAGATGGATCTTGTTTTTCATGCTTTATTTCCATTTTGATTTATTCATATTGTTGTTTTAATTAGTTAAGATGATAATATGATAAATTTGTAGATGTTTTGATTTAATAAAGAATTAAATTAAAATGTAAATGGAAATTATTTTATGATTAATGATGATTATTTGTTTTTGCTATATAGTTTTTGGCTCACATGATGTTAAATTGTTGTTTAAGATCATGATTCATTAATTTAAATGTTGATGATTATGCCAATCTCGTTCTAGTAGCAATATTAAACAAATTTGTTCATTATAAAAGGGTTGTTTTTATTGAAAAGAAAAAAAACTTTTTTTTTTTGGTATTATGGCTGAATGCCGAAAAGAAAAAAAAAACCGTTTTTGTTTTTGTTGGCACAATGCCAAGAGCACAAGAAGAAAAGAAAAAAAACCTGTGTTTTTCGTTTTTTGCAGAATGCCGAGACTATAATTTTTTTTTTCCTGTTTTTTTCTTTTTGTTGTTGTGTTTTGGCCATTTATTATTATAAATTAAATTTATAATGTATAATTGTTAGTTGTGAAAAAGTTCACAAATTTAAGATACCTAATTATTTTAAAGAGGTTTAAAATAATGTTGGATTAATTCATATTACAAGTTAATATGTATTAAGATTGGATTTATAGTGAGTAATTGAGGAATTGTCACATAATTTGATTATTTAAATAGGTGGTTTGGATAAATTTATCTACATAATTAAGGAATTATGTCTTGAATGATTAATTTATAGTTGATGCATTTTTATTTAGTTGAATGTTTTGTTGAATGGTTTATTTACGTATTTTTGCAATCAGTTGTAATTTGTAATACCTAGTGTGGCCTTAGTTAATTATGTTTTCGTAATGATGGAAACATAATTTTAATGTAATTTTGAGATCTCGTATCTCCTTTGGTTTTGTTTAGTATTATGGTTTTGAAATTAGAATGTAAATAGGTTTATTTTGTAATTTTTATTGTAATTTTGAGAAGACTAAAGATGGAGATTGGATTGCTCACTCCCGCTACATGGACCAAGATGGAACATCAAGACAAGCTTCTCGTGTCCTAGGAAGGATTCCAAAGTTGTATTTATGTTCATTTTGGTAGATAGGCCACACTAGGACTTTATTTTGTTTTACGTTTTTCCATTCTTATTGTTTTTTCTTCGCTTCATAGTTAGTGCATCATTTTCCGCCTAAATCAAACCACCTAATATGCATGAAAATTGACTCATATAGTTTGGATGTTAGTTTTCATAGACATACAGATGTCACACAATTTTAAGCCATCATCTTAGTTTATTCATTCTCGCATGCTAGATATTAGTTCACTTAAAATGAATTAAAATAAAGTTGATGGGATCTTCCTCTAAAACTGAAATTGAGACTAGTCTTTATAGGCCAAACAGCTATGAATCCCTTCTTCATCGGTAGGCATATAGGACCTTACTCTCCATATGACCCCTTCTACGTTGGGTAAGTAGTTTGTGTTGACTTAGTTTACTTCAACATTATAATCCAAAGAGTTTCTTGTGATTATGATGGACTATAGATAGAATTTACAGAAATTTATCGACCAAGAATTCTAATAGTAGAATTAGCCAAGAGGTTGGCTTATCAATTTACAGATAATTGAGTCTTGGGATCATTTTTATAATTCTTGAGGGAGGTCAATTGTATAAATACTTGAGTCTTCGCGTTATAACAGTATTGCATTAGTCTTAAATCATAACGATGAGTATGCTTATTATATTTTTCTTCTTTTCGCAGTGTAGAATTCGTTTTATATTGATAATACTGCTTACAACAAATGGCTGGAAATAACGAAATCCCTATGCCAAGTGCCACACTTGGACGCGAGTCCTGGCTAAAAGCTTTCATGGACCACATGAATTAGTTCACACGACTGAAGAATGACGGATCCAACTTTGCGGACTGGGAAGCATCATTACGGAATGCTGCCATTGCTGACGGTAAGCTCAAGTACTTAACTGAGCCAATACCGCCAAACCCAGGCCCCAATGCAAGAGCTAACGAGTCAATTGCTTATAGTGACTTCGTTATGGAAGCGGGTGCGATAAAGAACGTACTCATTTTTGCAATGGAAACCAATTTGCAAAGACGCTTCATTGCCCAAGGTGCAAACAAGATTTTCACCACGCTCACTAATGAGTTCTCAAAAGCACCGATAATCGTTATTTATGAGCATACCTGTCACTTCTTTGATGCGAAACTCCAGAAGGGCCAACCTGTTAGCCCACACATTCTTAACATGATTGAGAATGTCGAGAAACTGGAGGCACTTGATTGCAAAATCAGTGAGAGCATAGTCATTGACTGTATGCTTCATTCACTTCATGATGGTTTTGCCCTCTTCAGGGCAAATTATTACATGAATGACATGAAGAAAAGTCCTCATGAGCTACACTCACTTCTTGTACAGACCGAGAAGGATGTGAAATTGAGTGGGACCATGAAGCAAGATGTTCTCATGATTTCCAACAAGAATAAGGGTAAAGGCAAAGCTCACGGCGACCTAACTGTAGGAAAGCCAAAGTTTAAGAAGTTAGGAAACGGTAAGAGTGGGCCTGGTGAGACTAGTGGCTCACAAGGCAAGGCAAAGAGCAAGGACGGTAACGTTGAATGCCACCATTGTCACAAGACTTGACATTGGAGGAGGAACTGTCCCGTGTACCGTGAGGACATAAAAGCAGGCCGCGTCACTCCTGTTGGTATTTCATCTTATATTCATATGATTGAGATTAACCATGCAAGTTTTGGAATTTGGGTACTTGATACTGGTTGTGGTTCTCATCTGTGTAATCAATTGCAGGGCCTAAAAAACATCACACCTCTCGCAAAGGGTGATGTGGACCTTTGAGTCGGGAATGGAGCACGAGTTGCTGCAGTCTCAATGGGAACATACGTAATCCAGCTCCCTAGTGGTTTTGAGTTATATTTATATAACTGTTACTATGTACCTAGTTTATCTAAGAACATTATTTCTGTTTCCGTACTTGATAAAGACGGTTTTTCATTTTCAATAAAGGACAATAGCTGTATTTTCTCTTTTAATGAAATGGTTTATGGCAAAGCAGTTTCCATGAATGAAATTTATATCTTAGATCAAACCACAGATATATTCCCGCATTCGATTTTTCTACATTTGGCATTGTCGAATGGGACACATAAATGAAAAACGTGTAAAGAAACTCATCGAGAATGGGACTATTCCCGCATTCGATTTTTCTACATTTGGCACGTGTGAATCATGTCTTATCGGCAAAATGACTCGAATTTCCTTCAAAGGTGTTGGAATGCGCGCTAGTGACATATTAGGACTCATACATACTGATGTATGTGGACCTATGTCAATTACCGTTAGAGATGGCTATAGATATTTTATCACTTTCACGGACGATTTGAGTAGATACGGATATGTCTACTTAATGAAGCATAAAAGTGAGTCATTTGAAAAATTAAAGGAATACCAGAATAAGGTTGAGAGCCAACTAGGAAGAAAGGTTAAAGCACTCCGTTCAGATCGGGTTGGCGAATATCTTTCAAATTAGTTTGATCAACACCTTAAAGACCGTGGAATAGTTTTATAGTTAACTCCACCTGGAACACCTCAATTAAATGGTGTGTCCGAACGGAGAAATTGAACACTACTCTATATGGTTCGATACATGATGAGTCACACGGTAGTACCTGATTCATTATGGGGTTTTTCTCTTTTGTCAGCTGCTCTTATACTTAACCGAAGTCCGTCTAAAGCTGTCGACAAGACTCCATATGAAATGTGGAAGGGAACGGTCCCTAACTTGTCCTTTATTCGGGTTTGGGGCTGCGAGGCTTATGTCAAGTGGAGGCACGAGGATAAGCTCGGCCTGCGATCGGTCAAGACATACTTTATTGATTATCCAAAAGGAATGTTTTGTCATTACTTCTATTCGCCTACCGAACGTCGAGTTTTTGTTGCGGCTAGTGCAAAGTTCTTAGAGAAAGAATTTCTCGAGAACAAGTCAAGTAATAGAACCTTCGAGCTGTCGGAGATTCAAGAACCAACAACCGAGGAACAGATGGAGGAAGTTGTTCCTTCAACTGATGATACGGTTAATATTCCTCAGAAACCTAGGAGGTCGGGTAGAGTCTCTAATCCTCCAGACAGATACATTGGTATGGTCGAGGAAAATGACGTTTTGCTCCTAGAGAGTAATGAACCCGCTACCTATAAAGGTTGTAGGGTAATATCCGTATAAAACCCCTTAAAATTAAGGACTATAACGTAATTTATCATGTGATTAATGGTCATAAACGAAAAACAAGAGAAACGATAAAAGAATAAGAATCAACCTCGGGTCCTGTGCAAATCGGCCTAAGAACAGAAATCAACGTAGATTTCCTCCTAATTGTTGCACCCAAGATCGTCTGAGACTATGCCCCTTGTGCTAGAAATTGCTCTCTGATTGCCTTGCAATATTGAGAGAGCTTTTGTGAGTTTTTGATGTGAGATCTAGAATTTCAGAGAAAAAGGCTCCAAAACCCTAATTTTTCTTCAAATGAGAATGATTAGGTCAAAAGGAGAGAAGGACTCTCCTTTTGTTCTTCTCGGCCAACCGTGTGCTAAGGGAGGGAGTGGGCTTTCCACATTCTCCTTATTTAACTCGTGGTCCGACTCGTTTTGCTAAATGTATATGACGGGTTTTAATTATAAATCGTCATCCTATATTGGATATTAAAATATCGACTAATAACATGAATCGGTCGACATGTTAATACTTGTCCGACAATGACAATATTGTATAATTAATTAATTCAATACACATTAATTAAATATAACCGTTTATATTCAATTTACAAATTAACCGTTTAATTCGCCTTAGCCAGTATTATTTAATCTTTATTAAATAATTATCTCAACATCGCGTTTGACTAATTATTAGTCAATAACTCCGACTAACCGCTTAGTCATATTAGGCATCAACATGACTGCATTTTCATGCCGTCACATCTCTCAAACGTATCCTATAGGTGTGACTTTTAGGGACCAGTTGATCACCGCCATCTGTATGACAATAACGTCAAACTTATCTAGCAAGCCAACCGTTATTGATAAACGTGGACCAACTGATAATAATACAAAAGTATACCCTTTGATCCTTTTAGAGATTTATATGTCATTGCACTAACTGTGGAGGACACCAGCCCCAACAAGCTCCCACTTGTCCGTACAAGTGTACGTGCAATAACGTTATCCGCACTAACTGGAAGACACCGGCTCCAACAAACTCCCACTTGTCCGTACAAGTGTATGTGCGATAACCGATTCTCATATCCATTTAAAATTTCTCCCACTCAATGTAAAACAATTTGCAGAGCCGTATCCGCAAAGGTCGTATTTTACAATCGATCTGTATCAAGTGTGGTTTCCCCGACTAGAGAGTAACTTAATTGATAAAACGAATCCGTATTCGAGCATGGCCATGCATTTCGATTCTGACTCCTCGAGTGGACCTGAGAAATATCGAGTACCTGATAAAGGCTGAATATTTCCTTCAACTCGACTCTTGCCGATCTAAGCACAGCATGAAATGACCCAGAAAAAATCTACTTGGCCCCCTGTTACGGATGACCGTGAGAAAGAAACCAAAGTCACCCAAAATCTGCCTTAATCTCAAGAGACAGTCGTTAGTCAAAAGAATCGACTCTTAGGATCACCATGGAGGTCCTATCCACGACCTGGCACCGAATGTTATAAAACATTTAGGACTCCATGTCGTTGTCACAATTGTGTCCTACGAGATATCCGTATAACTCGCCTCTGTGATTGGTCAGTCAACCGTTTGACTTATGGCTCGTTGAACCCACCATCAACCAGCGTCACAAAATAATTGCCAGAGTTATCAGCCCACGTGGGCAATTAAGGACCGAAATATAATGTTTGTTCAGTTCACTTTGTGGTGTTCAAAATTGTCGTACAATTCCACATGAAAAACAAAATATATAAATATCAAAACGATGATGTCGTATAGAGTACATGAGAAAATGAATCTAATCCATAAAAGAGTACTACAACTCAGGAACACGTTTAATTCCCATGGAATTAACATGCCCTTCATGCTTATCTTGTCGTAATGGTTTAGTGAGAGGATCTGCTATATTATCATCTGTAGCAATCTTTTCTATCACTACCTCCTTTTGCTCCACGTAATCTCGGATTAGATGAGCTTTCCGTTGTACATGTCTAGACTTGTTACTAGACTTAGGCTCCTTAGCCTGGAAGATGGCACCTCTATTGTTGCAATAGATGGTGATCGGGTCATTCGAACTAGGCACTACAGATAGTCCTTGTAAGAATTGACGCATCCATATCGAGCCTTTTTGTTCTGGCCGCGCTGAAAAAAAAAAATGTTGATGAAAATGACGTTTAATATTCCTCAGAAACCTAGGAGGTCGGGTAGAGTCTCTAATACTCCAGACAGATACATTGGTATGGTCGAGGAAAATGACGTTTTGCTCCTAGAGAGTAATGAACCCACTACCTATAAAGGTGCCATGACCTGTTCCGACTCTAAGCTATGGCTTGAAGCCATGCAATCCAAGATGGACTCAATGTATGAGAATGACGTATGGGATCTTGTTGATTTACCTAACAAGGTACGACCTCTACAGTGCAAATGGCTTTACAAAATAAAGCATTCTGTAGACGGGCAACCAGATACCTATAAGGCACGACTAGTGGCAAAAGGTTTCACTCAAGTGCACGAATTATATTATGATGAAATTTTTGCACCTGTAGTTATGCTGCGTTGCATTCGGATAATCTTAGCGATTGCTGCTTTTCATGACTACGAAATTTGGCAAATGGATGTGAAAACCGCCTTCTTAAACGGTTATTTGGAGGAGGAGTTGTACATGGTACAACCTGAAGGTTTCATAGATCCTGAAAATCCTAAAAAGTGTGCAAGCTTAAGCGTTCCATTTATGGACTTAAGTAAGCTTCTCGGAGTTGGAATCATCGTTTCGACCAGGTGATAAAAGAGTATGGTTTCACTCGATCGGTCGAGGAACCATGCTTATATATCAAGTCGAGTGGGAGCAAGATTGTTTTCTTGATATTGTATATCGATGACATACTCTTGATTGGGAATGACATTCCTCTCTTATCTTCGGTAAAAGGATGGTTGAAGAACCATTTCCAGATGAAAGATCTGGGTGAGGCACAACGCATATTGGGAATCCGTATCTATCGAGATAGATCACGACGGATGTTATCATTGAGTCAGGAGTCTTATTTAGATAAGATTCTTAAAAGGTTCAGCATGACCAACTCCAAGAAGGGGAACCTTCCAATGACGTCTGGGATGCATTTGAGCAACTCTCATTCACCCACGACACCTGAAGGGGTTGAACGCTTGAGTCGTGTTCCTTATGCATCAGCAATAGGATCAATCATGTATGCCATGATATGCACACGTCTAGACGTGGCATATGCATTGAGTATGACGAGTCGGTACCAAGGCAATCCTGGTGAAACACACTGGATAGCTGTTAAAAACACCCTTAAGTACCTACGGAGGACTAAGGATTGGGTATTGACTTATGGAGGTGATACTAAGCTATGTGCAATCGGTTACGCAGATGCTAGCTTCCAAACAGATCGAGATGATTCGAAATCTCAGTCTGGATTCGTCTTTACTCTTAATGGTGTTGCGGTCAGCTGGAAGAGTTCCAAACAGGAAGTTGTAGTAGATTCTACTACTGAATCCGAGTACTATGCCGCTTGAAACGAAAAGGAAGGAAGCTATATGGATGCGTCAATTCTTACAAGGACTAAACATAGTTCCTAGTTCGAATGACCCAATCACCATCTATTATGACAATAGAGGTGCCATCTTCCAGGCTAAGGAGCCTAAGTCTAGCAACAAGTCTAGACATGTACATCGGAAGGCTCATCTGATCCGTGATTACGTGGAGTAAGAGGAGATAGTGATTGACAAGATTGCTTCGGATGACAACATCGCGGACCTTCTCACTAAACCATTGAAATATGATAAGCATGAAGGGCACGTTATTTCCATGGGAATCAAATGTGTTCCTGAGTTGTACTAGTTCCTAATGGATTCAATACATTATCTTTTTCATATGCTATTTATAACTTCATCGTTTTTCATATTTTGTTTTTCATGTGGTTTCTACGACAACATTGAATGCCACAAAGTGAACTGAATTACATTATATTTATTTTGGTTCGTAATCGCCTACATGAGCTGATAACTCTGGCTATTATTTTGTGAAGTTGATTGATGGTGGGTTCAACGAGCCATAATTCAAAAGGTTGGCTGATCGATCACAGATGCGAGTTATAACGATACCTCGTAGGACAAATTGTGACAACGTAATGGAATCCAAAATGTTTAAAAACATTCGGTGCCAGTTCGTAGATTGGACGTCCATTGTGTTCCTAGAGTCGATTCTTTTGACTATCGACTGTCTCTTGAGATTAAGGCAGTTTTTGGGTGACTTTGGTTTCTTTCTCATGGTCGACTGTAACAGGAGGCTAAGCAGATTTTTTCTGGGTCATTTTATACTGTGCTTATATTTGTAGGATCCGAGTTGAAGAAAATATCCAACCTTTATCAGGTTTAGTTATTTCTCAGGGCCACTCGAGGAGTTGTAACTGAAATGCATGGCCATGCTCGAATGATGATTCGTTTATCAGTTAAGTTACTCTCTAGTCGGGAAAACCACTCTTGATATTGATCACTTGTAATATACGACCTTTGTGGATACAGATTTTGCAAATTTTTTTACATTGAGTGGGAGAAATTTTAGAATATGAGAATCGGTTATCGCACATACACTTGTGAAGACAAGTGGGAGATTGTTGGAGCTAGTGTCCTCCACAGTTAGTGTGATAACGTATATAAATCTCTTATAGGTTCATAAGAGTATACTTAGTATTTTATCAGTTGATTAACGTTTACTTAATGAAGGTTGGCTTGCTAGAAGTTTGACGTTATTATCATACTGATGGCGGTGATCAACTGGTCCCTAAAAGTCACACCGAAAGGATGTGTTTGAGAGATGTGATTGTATGAAAATATAATCACATTGATGCCTTATATGACTAAAAGGTTAGTCCATGTATTTGACTAAACAGTTAGTCAATGTGATGATGAGACGATTATTTAATACAATTAAATAATATTAGCTGAGACGAATTAACTGTTAATTCGTAAATTGAATATAAACTGTTATATTTAATTAATGTATATAATGTTAGCTTAAACGAATTAAGATGTCAATTCGTAATTAAACGTAACCAGTTATATTTAATAAGCAAATTATAAATATGCGATATTTATAATTAATGTATATATTATACGATATTGTCATAATAAATGTTGACAGACCGATATTATTAAATCGACTGCAAATTGTTGTTTGTGGACTTATTAAATACATGTTGACATAATTGACAATTGATAAAAAACAATACACATTATATACATTATGATAACTACCAAAAATAAGGAGATTTTTCTCTCCTTATTTTAGGTGTTACACGGCTCAAAAGGAAAGAAGAGAAAAAATTATCTTCCCCATTTCTCTCCTTTTTCGGTTATATTAGGTGAGAAGGAGGATCATTTTATTGATTCATTTTTTGACCTAATTCACTCATCACACAAAAACCCTAAAAACATTAGAAAATTGGGGATCTCATTCTAGCAAATTGAGAGGCATTTCTCAAAGCATTTTGGGTGCAACAATTAGGAGAATATCGATTCGATATTTGTTCTTAGGCCAAATTTGCTAGGACTAAAGGTTAATTCTTAATCTCTACTCTTTTTGTTTATGTAAATTCGTTTATGACTAGTTTTATTCATAATTATAATTTCGTTATAATCTCAATTTTAGAGGAAGTATACCGATATTTTTTACACCCCTCCCAGTTGGTCAATTAATTTAACATTTTTTCACCGTTCTTGTCATCTCAATTTTGTTAATCTGAAATGCTTCCCTAGATTATTATTAATTGCTCCCGAGCTCCTTTATTTTGTTGACAAATTTAGGAGGTTTCATAGGAAATTTGTTAGGCTTAAACGGAAGCACATTTCAATTTCCTATTTTATTTTTATATTATGGTGCTACTTAAGCTCTTGTGTAGCACATGCGCAGTTATATGATCTACTGTTAAGAGCTTTGAGTTGCTTTAATTTTGACTGAATGGAGCAGCTGTCGAAGAAAAGAAGGTCGAGCTAGGACCTGTCTGAAACTAGCGCTACCCGGGAGGTAACCCGGAGATTTAATTTTTAGTTTTTAGTTTGTTTTTTTCAAACATTACATTTCATTTCAATTTTGCGTTGTAATAGTTGGTTATCATACCATAGATTAGATCAGTTACGCTTGTTTTGTTAGTTTTGCGGGCTGTTTTATTGCGTCTTTGCAGGAATCAATTGAAAATGGCTCGATCGAGTGCTTTTTGTGCTCGATCGAACCATTTTGCTGCTGTTTCTACTCGATCCAAGTATATATTCCTCTCGATCGAGTACCTGCCAAAGAGAAACCCTCGTTCGAGTGCCCCATTTCCTCGATCGAGCTGTTTAAGATGCCCAATTCACTCGATTGACCATTATTCTCTCTTGATCGAGTGCTTTTTGCTTGGATTAGCTTCCTGTGATGACATTCTGGGCTATTTAGCGACCTCCCACGTTGCTGGCTGGTTTGGGGAGGTCCCTACTTCACGTTATCTTGTAAGCTTTCCGCATTTTCACTCTCTCCTTTTTAGTTTGCATTTCTTACCCTTATTTTTGAGTATAATGAGGGCATTTTTACGATTTGGTTTGGGGAGGTTATGCATCCATATCTGTGTCTGCATTCATCTTTTATTGCATTCCTGTTATCATGTTTAATTTTCATATTTCATATGCATTGTTCTTTATTTAAAAAAAAAAATTCAAAAAAAAAAAACGAAAATTAATAAAATATTCAAGTTTATTTTTTGCATATAGGTTGAGTCGGAACGGTAGATTTCCGTGATGAAATTGCACTTTAACTTGTCTTTTTACTTAAGCCTTGCACTTTCGTTGATGGTTATTAGCTAAGTCTTACGCATAATCTATGAGTTTTTGTTCAAATTTAGCTGACCGTATAAACTTGACATGATAAATTAGCAAACTACTCCATAAATTCTGAGTTTTAGAGCCTAATAACTGGTGACATTCATGACCGGTTTACATAGGAATTGAGAGTAGTACTCCTTGCATAGCATGTTTATCACTTTTGCACTTTTATGAAATTCGATTTCTTGTCATTTGCATACATTCGGGTTTGTGGTCGGTGTCACATGCAAGGAGGAGATTACAAATTCCCTTTATTTCATTATTTTTCACCCATTTAGCTCCACTTCAGCCAAATATAGCCTTTTTGACCCATTAGCTACACCCAAAATTTAGCCTGCCCAGTCAAGCTAGTTTAGTGTGACTTTTGTGGTATATCTGTCATGTTGCGAGTTTGGCTTGCTTTCATTTGTGCGGAGTTGGTAGAAAAAATAGAAAAGAAAGAGAAAGAAGAAAAGAATGAGACGTGTGGAAGAAGAAAATAAAAAAAAAACAAAGAATTGAGGAAAAACACGTGAAAGTAGAAGAAGAAAAAAGAAAGAAAAATTGAAAAAGTTGAGTTGTTGAATAAAAGAGACTGTATATGCTTATTTTTATCTTGTGACGGTCTCACTCCTCCGTGCTACTCATATATATATTTGAGGAGATAGTGTATTGGATAGTGAGAAGTGTGCTAATGAAGGGCACTTGAGCTTTATTTTCTAGACAGCTGAGTTTTGGATGGTCTTATATGGTCCTGTTTAGGAGCTCGCTTGGCGCTTTTACCTCCACATTTCCATAATCTATTTTGCCTTTTCTCACCTGTATCCTCACTTTCCCATACTATTTGTAAGCCCTCAGTTGTAACGGACATTGTTGGTTGGACTGTATGCGTAGTACTTGAATCGTCTATCATTTTTGTTGCATGCATGTTATGTAGGTCGCAGTTTAGGTAAGTGGCTGTATTCTCTTTCTCTCTTACATATATAATTCACTCTTTGCTTCATGAGAGAAGAGTGACCACGTGAGAGTCCGATTTTGTTGGTCTTGCAAGGTCGATAGGTCATCTTTATTTATGGACATCTTATAACTCGTTTTCGTATTGACTGCTGTGGCTGTAACTGTTGATTTTTGTTTGCATTAAATCAGTTCAAGTAGACATGTTATAGCTAGCTTTGAGCTTTCTTTATCCATTCCATTAGTTTGCATTTAGTTTGCTTGGGGACAAGCAAAGGTTTGGTTTGGGGAGATTTGATGCGTGCATTTTATATAAGTATTTCATACTTCATTTGCACGCATTTCTATGCATTTTGTGTAGTATTTAGCTACAAATGTCCCCCGAATTGGCTACTTTGGTTTGTCTTGTATTATTTGCAGGTATGAACCGAAAAGGAGCATAATCAAGCCTAAAACATGTCCCTATGTATTCATTTAGGATATGAGTTGAGTCGGAGCCTTAAGACTACTATTTTGAAATGCGCAAAGGAGTAAGATAGCTAGGCGAGTAAAGGAGGAACTTTAAATTACTAGTGCCTAATTTGAAGAGACATATCTCGAGTTATAAAACTGATTTTCAGGTGATTCCATTTGGAGATGAAATTTTGTCCTCTTAGCTTTCCAACGCCACCGGAATCATCCTGTTTTCCCAAGTAACGAAGAAATGGCAGCCGTTTGAAGTTCAGTGCGCGAAGCAGGAATTGTGCGCTGGAAAGTACTCGATCGAGTACAATTGTGTTCGATCGAACCCTTTTTGTACTCGATCGAGTACAATTGTGTTCGTTAGGTACTCGATCGAGAGGTTTTAGCTTGGTTTTGTTCGATCGAGTGATATGAAAGTCCTCGATCGAGTATATCTCTATTGGGCTCGGGCTTTTTAGCTTTAATTTGTGTTTAGGTCAAATAAAATCCTATTTCCTATAAATAGGAAAGCATCAGACGTCATTTGTATCATACTATAGACCATATACACTACTTTTTCTCCTTTCCTCTGTTAGACACTGTTTCTTCTCTACTTTTTCGGACTATCCTTAGTAATTCTCTTTCCTTATTCTCTTCTTAATTTATGATGTTGTTTATTCTTTTACTTTTCGTTCTTGCTTTTCCCTTATCTATGTCTAGCTAATTTCCCTGCTAGGATCTAGGGGAGTCGATGAACCAATGTTAATTGCTAATTAGGTTTACAAATTGTCATTGTTGTTAAGTCTATGTTGTTAATCACTGCTTATAATTGTATCTAGCTATTTGAATCGATGCATTTAGCCTTTTTAACCTTGGTAAGCCTTGACCTGGACCGGAAGGTTGGAAGGGTTGAGACCTACAGTTAACAATACAATGCTTTAGTGAGGGCGGAAGCTAAGCTAATAGTATTTTAGGGCGAATTGAGAGCGGAAGGAGATATTCGTTGCCCCTTTGACCGACACATCGACTAATCTGCGACCTTAGCTGTAATTAACTGACGTTCGTTGATAACCCGACATCCTAGTTTTCTCTCTTTCTTATTAATTTCTCTTATCTTTAATTCTTTTCCCTTAATCTTGTTTAGTTTAGTTTTATTCAATTCAAAACCCCCAACTGTGACGTAGACAGACAGAATAGACAAGTAGATAGTGACCGCCTTCCCGTGGAGATCGACCCTACTTACTGCTAGATTCTGTTAGTGTAACTAGGTATTTTATTTTTGGTACCTGACGACGGTATCATTAATCTGGTTAAATTTAATCCTGGATCGGAAAATTGGACTAAATAGACCTGCTAAGAACAGTAGACTACCCTGACGAGGACGGAAGTTAAGTTAGTGGTAATTTAGGATAAAAAGTGGACCGGAAGGACCTTTCCATATCCGTCTCGCAGTAATTCATCCAAGTTGTTTACAGTTGAGTCACTGGACTACCGTAGTGAACCGAAATCATAACATGTCACCTTCTCTATTGATAGTTATTCCTATTTTCTTCCTTAATTGCTCTTTCCTTATTTTCTTGCCTTAAAGCTTTTAGTTTAGGAAATCAAATTACAACCCCCCCCATTTGTGACCAAATAGACGGACTCTTACAGATATCTTGCCTCCCTGAGGAGATCGACCTAACTTCCCTAGCTATATAGTTAGTTTAGTTAGTTATTTTTGATAGGTACACGACAGCCCTGTCAAATTTTGGCACCGTTACCGGGGAGGCAATTGCCCTATCTGTCTTTGTTTCGTTTATTTTATCCGTCTCAGGGAATTTTTATTCCTTGAGGCAGTTCTTATTCATTTTCTTTCAGTGTTGTGTATGCCTAGGTCACACAGGTTTGAGTTAGTTTCAGCTGATTCTGAGCCAGAGAGACTGTTCAGGCATAGACTCCGTCTGCAAAGAGAATCACGAAAGGAAGACTTGAGTACTTTCGAACCAGAGTTTCAGCAGTTCCTTTTTACAGAAAATCCATCTTTTGAAGAAGATACTTCCAGTTCTGTAAGCCAACCAGTAAAGATGCCGAACATTGCTAGTCATTCGGAGCCTAAAGCATCATCAATTCCAAAGGGTTTCAATCTCCAGACTGAGGATGGGAATACATTTGACATCAGTCCTTCCTATATCAATCTGGTGGAGAGAAATCTCTTTAGAGGTATGGCAGGTGAAGACCCGAGGAAGCATATAGAGGTCTTTACGGACTACTGTTCTACTATCCCCGCCACACAGGGGGTAACTCAAGACAAGATTAAGGAGGTTCTGTTTCCTTTTTCTTTGACTGAATCAGCAAGGGAGTGGCTGACTGATTTGGACCGCACGGCTGCGGGGGTCACAGAATGGGAGACCCTTGCTCTTGCTTTTTATAAGAGATATTTCCCTCCGCAGCGCACTAATCAGCTGAGGGCCAAGATCACAAGTTTCAAACAGGCACCGGATGAAACTTTCTATGAAGCTTGGTGCCGTTTCAAGAAGTTGGTGAGGTCTATTCCTCACCATGGTTTTGATCCATGGTTCCTGTCCAATCAGTTCTACAATGGGCTATACGATGATCACAGAGCCATACTTGATGCATCATCCAACAAAAGATTTCAAAAGAACACCGACGATGATAAGGGATGGGCTCTTATTGAAGAGATAGCGACCCACTATGCTGAGTATAGAAACCTGAGGGATGGTATTAGAACAGTTCATGCAGTCGATAAACAAGTTGTGGCTCAGCTGGAAGCCATGAATGCTAGATTTGATAAGTTGGAGTTGCATTCTGCTGGGGAGCCTCAGACGGTCTATTTGCTTACTAGAGGGGAGACTGTCACATGTGAGAGGTGTGGGAGCAACGACGGTCACACTGCTGTTGGCTGTCTTACGGAGAAGGAACATGTCCTTGCTTTTCAACAATACAAGCAAGGAGGGGGTTCCTATTATAATAACCAAGGGGCAGTCCATCCCAATTTGAGGTGGACAAGTCAAAATGTGCTCAATCCTACCCCTCCTCCTCCGCAGCAGCAGCCATATGTCCCTCCTCATAAGGCTCAACAAGGCTTTCAGAAGCCTCTTTCCTTTCCTACACCTAATCAAGGTGCATCATCTTCTGGTGGGGTAAGTGAGCTAGGTGAGTTGAAGACGATGTTACAGTCTTTGACAAAGCAGTGGCAGCTGAGTGATTAACAAAAAGATGCATCTATCAAAGCACTTGAAACTCAAGTTGCCCAGTTAGCCGCGAACCAATCCACAAGGAAACCGGGACATTTACCGTCACAAGACGATAATAATCCATAGGAGATGGTGAATTTAATCAATTTGAGAAGCGGTTATTCATATGAAGGACCAAATCAGACCCGGGGAAGGTAATTACTGCTGATGAACAGTGTTCTGTCGAAGAAAAAGTGCTGACGACAAAGAAAGTACTCGATCAATTAAAATTTCTACTCGATCGAGTGAACAGGAAAAATATTTTACTCGATCGAATGAAATTTTTGTTCGATCGAGTGATTTTGTTGAAGAATCTGCTCGATCGAATGATATTTTTGGTCGATCGAGTAATACTGATAAAGAACAGCTCGATCGAGAGCCTGCTAGTGCTCGAACGAGTGAAACATCGCCTGAAAGGCCTCGTTCGAGAGGAAAGAAGTGTTCGAAGGATTTAGAGCTTGATCCGGCTGACACGTTGGAAGAAAGGAACAAGGGACTCGAGATACTTATCACGATGCCCTTCCCAAGGTGTTTGCAGAGTACTAAGGCTAATCAACAATTCGGCAAATTTGCCGAGCTCCTGAAAAGCTTGCAAGTCACTGTGCCATTCGCCGAACTACTGACACAGGTACCCTCTTACCTTAAATTTATGAAAGAAATTTTATCGCGTAAGAGACACATTAACGACCATGAGACGGTGGCTTTGACCGAGGTAGGGACAGCCCTAGTTCAGAATAATTTACCTCCCAAACAATCAAACCCGGGTAGTTTTTCGATTCCGTCTCATATTGGTACCCATTTGATTGATAACGCGTTATGCGATCTTGGTGCTAGCGTGAGCGTCTTACCGCTGTCTCTGGCTAAGAGACTTGGTTTGACAAAGATTAATTGCACAAATAGGACTGTTCAGATGGCCGACCGTAGCATATCACGGCCACTAGGTGTCATAGAAGACATACCTGTTAAGATCGGGAGGTTCTTTATTCCCGTTGACTTCGTTGTACTTGACATCCCCGAAGATGCCCATACCCCTATTATTTTAGGGAGACCATTTTTATTTACTGCCCGTGCAGTAATAGACGTCGGGGGCAAGACATTGACTTTTCAGGTTGGGGACGAGGAATTGATTTTCCATCAGTCTAAGTCCCGAAGGGCTTCCATGCAAGCTCAGCCTTGCAATGCCCTCTCTTCTGTTGACCCTCCTATTGACACTCCAAATGAAAATTTGGAATATTGTGCTGCTATTGTTACCCCTCCGCCTCAGGTTGAGAGCAAAAAGGAGGAAAGTTCGTCTGTTTTCCTTGCTGCAGGTACATATAAAAATAATGCAGGAGCTGTCAAAGGGTATTGTGCAATTAATGTCAGTCAAAGTGGGAGCAATGATGTTAAAGCCGGTGAGAACGGAGTAAGGATGAGAAAAGTTCGAGCGTATGTGGACGTCAACTATTCTCCTCCCAATGATTCAAATGCAAGCTCGTGGAAAATAAAGAGGACGATTAATGTTGCTGAGATGACGTCCTCCAGTTAGAAGCCCTTCGAGAGGCTGCTGAATTGCTTCGAGAAGTGAGCGGGGAAATGCCCCGTGTAACAAATTGTAAAAACAATTTTTATATTTTCCGTTGAATTTTGTTTATTGCTTTTAATTAGGACAATTAGAATTTAGACAATTTTAGTATAGATTAGAGGACTATAGACTGTTACTTTTCGTATTTGGTATTTTGGGATATTTTTGCGAGTGTTTTTATGCAGGTTTGGGGAATTTTACGCAAATTCAAGGGAATAATAGCAAATTCAAGAGCTTACACAAGTAAAAGAGCTCGATCGAGTACTTTTTGTACTCGATCGAAAGAATTTTGTTCGATTGAATGTGTAACACCCCGGTTTATGAAGGAGCCTTCGCCGAGACATTCCCTAATAAACCGGACTGTTACCATCTCGGTTTCCCGAGGTAGTGAATAACAAATTAAACTCCAAGGCAATTTATATAATTATTTTTAACTTAATTATTACAAAACCTCTTTTACGTCAATTTACAAAGAACTAACATAAATAAAAGTGAAAGTCTTCTAGATGATGATCTAGCTACTAAGTCTTCTGATCCAGTGTCTCACGCCCACCAAGCTCCCGTTCTGTCTCTTAAACCTATCAAGTCTGCTCGCCAATGTTTGGGTCATCACAGGTGTTCACGAATACACAGGGTCAACCACGAGATTGAGTAGGGAAAACAATGAAACAACAAAAATATGATATGCATGCTCCTCCGTCACCTCCATCTCCACCTCAACTCATATATCATAACTCATATCTCATAACTCATATCTCATAACTCATAACCCGGACAACCCAGCCATACCGATCCCCGGTAGACTATATATATCGACCGTAGCCGATCTGCCAGCTCGCAGCTGAGGACACCAGGGCAAGTCCTGCAGAACCCGCCTGGGCCTTATCACAACCTCATCATCACCACACCATATCACCTCAATATCCTCCATCTCCAATGCATATGAATGCTCCACAGTAAACAATGCAATACAAATGTATAACAATGAATGAAATCATGCCAGCTACCAAATGTCGTGATAACACACTCAACACGAACAATTCAGTCAACCATATCATAGCGTAATCAACAACCACGAATCAAGTCACGTTCACAACTTGGTCATATGAAACACAAACAAGCCAACACGATTCAATAACACGATAAGAAGTCAAGTGTATTTCCCTACCTCAATACCGCAATCAAATAGTCGGGTGTCCAGTAATATTCCACAACAATGCTCCCTCTGAAAGATAATTAAATGATAAACAATCACTTAACTATTCCCGTTCCCAAAATAGAAGTTACTAAAAATAGAATTTCTTAAAATGGAAAGTTTCCCGATATAGTAAGTTTTCTCTTTTAACAAACCCGGCTCAAAATCCGTCTCTAATTATTTTAAAAGACTCGGGAATTTAAATTAAATAAATTATTTAAATGACTCGGGAATTAAATTAACTACAAAATACGATAATTTAAACAATAAAGAAACGAATCAAAGCCGACTAAAAACACGCCCAAACCCACGACTTCCAACCCGTTTCCCGAACTCCCACGCGCCCCCTTCCACCGTGACAGCCGCCAGGTCAGACACCGGGTCTGACCTGAGCACCCATCAACACCCTCACCGGGTTCGACTCCCGCCGGTGAGTCAGACCGTGGCCACGAACTCCCCCCTGGTTCACTCCACCTCCCACGGTTGCCACCACAGCAGCCCACAACACAACCCCACAGTCACCGCTGTTGTCAAAAGCACTCCACCCTATCACCACCACTCTGCTCACCGTCTAGCCACGCACACAGTCGCCGTGGCGCCGCCGTTTCGACCTCCCCCGAGTCCACGGTGGCGCCACCCCAAGCCTAGCATCTAAACTCGCCTGAAAACATAAATAAACTCGTTTGCTACCCCCCCATGTCGATGCCGCCTATCTCTGCCACCACCACCACCTAAAGCCCACCTGACCGCCACCAATAGGGGCGACTCAGACCACCCAACACCATTACCCCGACACCAACCACCCTTATTACCTCCCTGCGACACACCGAGACAACAACCACAACCTGACAACCAACAAAAGATAAAAGGGATGGTGACTGCTTACCTAAACCGCCACGAAAACCACCACCAGGGCCGCCTCACCTCGTCGATAACCACCCTAAGCTCTTCCCTGCTGCGCCGTCAATGCCCACGCTCTCTCTCTCTCTCGAATTGCGTGAAGGCTGATGTTTGATGCCGAAGAAAAGAGGTAGGCGGGTGAGGGAGTAGGGTTTGTAATGTTAGGGTAGAATTAGGTTAAATTTTAGGTTAGATGGTAAATGGGTCATGGGTAAACGTGATTGGGTAAGTGGGTAAATGTTATGGGTCCGCGTGGTTGGTAAAAGAATTAGTTAACGTGATCTCATTCAGTTAAACCCGTCTTGATAAGCTTACGAATAACTCGACCCTACGATATCAATACGACCAGACAATTACTCGGCTCAATAAACAATATAAAATACGGGGTATTACAGTCTTCCCCCCTTAAAATGAACTTCGTCCCGAAGTTCGCTCATCTACCAAACCTCCAAGCACACCGTTTACAAAATAGATTTTCTAGTACAAGAACTCATGAACTTAAGCGGGTGAAACGGAATGTTACATTCTACCCTCCTAAAAAGAAAGTTACGTCCCGGAACTTACTTCATGCAAACCTATCACCACTCATGAACTCATGCAAACTATCAGAGCACCATAACAGCAGCAGTTTAATTACACAACATAGAGAACTCATTTGTATGGGTACCACGCAACGAAACATCAACTTGATCAAAACCACGATCTACAACTTGATCAAAACCACAATCTATAAACAAGTGCAACATAAACATTAAGATTTTACAATCCTACCCAACTAAAAGCATGGTTACGTCCTCGTAACCTCTTTTCAAATTTCATATCCCTATGCAACAAAATCACTGTCAACAACATGTCACATAAAAGAACACATGATAAGAGATTGCGCAGTAACATTAAAGTCGAAAACAAGGTTTTATTATGGAATTAACAGATTGTCATCAAGTAACACTTATTACTTAGCCCATGCTTGACTTAAAATACAACATCAACTAAAGAACAACAAGAAAGGAGCCAAAGGTTTACACGGCTCCACAACAGACCGATCATGGTGTTACTAACCCTAACCTAACGGTCCTTAGGTCGCGCTTCCTCTGATTTTGGTGACTTCTACGTCATTCCCTTCCTGGTTCACCTCTTCCCCGAAGTCTGGCATGGGTGGTTCAGTCGTACTTTCGGCATCAGATACATTAGCGTAAAATTCGTATCTCAGGTCGCCTGCTATAAAGTCAAAGGTATGCTCGGGCGGGTATCTGGCCCCGCCGCAGTAATTGGGGTCACGGCATAGCCTCATGCAATGGGTGGACAACTCTCTCATATAGAAGCGTTTGCTGTCCTTTAGTATGCAGTCGGGGATAGTATCGATAAGGGTATACGCTCTTAACTGAGTATTAGTTAGGTACTCAGGGTGCCCATTATGGCCATACTTATCCATGGCAGCACAAAGTTTCTCACAATGCTCATTAAAGTCAGCATCAAGTGACATGTAACAGTCTCGCGGGTGCACATTGTAGGGATCCATCCTACAAAGTGGAAAGTTAAACAAATTAAGACACAAGGGTGTTACCGTAGAAGGGTGTTAAGATAAAGGATTCATTCTCGAGGTTTAAGTGTGCGAAAGTTATATAACAAGTTTTCAGGGTAACTGTTGTAATACCAGGGTTTTGGTCAACTCAAGATCACCACAGTTCGCATTATCTACCAGAGAACAACCACTTTAGAAATATCAACCGCAAGAATACACGTAAACCAGCATACAATCTAACATTGACCCCACCAAATTCCTCTCCCAAGTCAAAACTGTTACCAATTCCAAACAATTGAACCATATGTGCATTCATTCCGCCCTACTACTAATAAATCACCAGGAGTATTAAAACATGCGGTACATAAGGACTACTTAAACACCTTGAAACCATAGAAAACATAACACGTAATCAAAACCTTTTGACTCATCAGACATACAACACGAATTAGTCAATTTGTTTGATATAAATTCTGGAACATATTTCCCAATAAAAGTAACAACATATGATCCATGACAACAACAACATTACTTCCATATCACATATGTGTTTGACATTTTAGCAACCACATCATTCAATCGTGTCCAGCAACTTAGTATAACTCCTTTTCAGCAAAACAAAAGATATCGCATAATTAGCCTAGACATGTACATATACCATCATATAACTTGTAAAACATTATCTATGGCAAAATATTAGCAAGGTGAACAAGTTCTCTGGTTTGCACGGTTTGAACAAATAGGCAACTCGCGGCTCAATTAAACGTAACTATAACGACTATCATTTAAACATACACATAACATGTGGATCATCAAAGGGTTATCCCATTATAATTGTCAACATAGTTATTCGTTAGATTATAATTGATAGCAACGACTCGGAAATATAGGTATGTCAAATGTCGTGCTACAATTGCAAGAATCACTTTAGCGTTTTATGACTATATAATAACGAACATATTCAATAAGGAATAACGACAACATTTTATTATCATGTTATAGGTTTTAGGTTCAATTGAAATAATTTAATGTAATGAAAGCAATAAGTATAACTATAGGCACACAGACTCACATAAAGGACCTTAGAACTCAGATGACATCCTACATGTGGGAACATTTAGACATAATCATTACTACCATTCATGTGTAAACATTTAACATAATTATTGTAAATATTCATGCGAGTACATTAGGACGTTTAACGCCACCAATTTTACCAAGATATGATAATATAGTTTTATATTTATGTATACCCGACCACTATACAAATATGATGAACACCAGAGATATTACAACATGCCACAAAATATGCAAACAACTGGACTCGTACAACATATTTCACCCTCGATTAAGAATCAAATTAAGCTATTCAATTTTACTCATACTATCATGCCAACAATGTTATCAACTAAGTTTTAATTTTATCACTTGTTAAGATACATAACTACTGAACATGCGTGCGACTATCTTCATATAAAAACATTATAATTTCACATTACTAAGCTCATGAATTAATCAATCAACTGTATGAAAACTAAACATAGAACGCACATTTTACAGGTCATGATTCACGTTGTAACTTTCAAAAATCACGAATAAATAGCCGCTCAACGAAAACTTGAGTTATATTACTTTTCATAACATACAGAGAGTTAATAATTCGTGATAAAAAGAATGAGGTCCAAAGTTCAAGAATTCAATTTTGAAAGAATTTTACAACTCAGTTGGTCCAAACAAGTATGTGGCAGCAATTGGTCCGAAACTTGGGTCAGTTTGCAAAACTTACCATTTAATATAGAGACATCAAAAATTTTCTTGGCTTATCAATTTGAAAACGTATGCGAACCTTCTAGTCGATGGAGTTAGAATTATGCAAAAATAATGTATACAAATTAAATGAGAATTTTTACAAAATTGTTGGTCAAAACATCACTGCACAGAAACTTCCTGACCACAGCCCACTAAAATATTTATTACTCCTAATCCGTATATCCTATAAACATGAAACCAACGCCAAATGAACACTAACTCACGAGGCTATCTCTCATAAACTTTTACTCCATAGGAAATTAACAGAAAAGAAATGACAGCAAGATCAATTAAGGAGTAAAATCAAACAAACGTGTTTCAGCACTAGGTCATTCTTTACTATGTTACAAGCTCTTATGAACCCACTATGTACACTAACCCATCCCAACTTAAATCTCACACTTTGCACTTACGTAAACGTCTATCCCATAGAATCCCTTCGCATCTCAACCTACTCCTTACATCTAAATCACGATTGCTATGACTAGAAACAAGCAAGTCACTAGTGTTTCTAATTACTATCACAATACTATACTAGCATGGCTTCGGGATCACATAACCGCATATCACTAGACATAATAACACTATCAACACGTCGTTCACATCCATCCAGATAAATATCATCAATTCGCAATTATTTTCACGCTCACGATTACCACAATCCAACACTTCATTGATTATCAATCTGAACACGAAAATTTATTTCTCATTTCCACAACATCATATGATCACGTCATCATTCATACAAAATACTTACCGTAACGTTGTCCTGCAGAATGGTTAGAATATATGGGTCTCAAGGTATACATCAACTCGATTATATCCAAGGTTTTCCTGCTAACTACCCCATTCACTCAATTTTCTCTCGGGTTACCTGGTTCAAAACTGAGAGGGCAAAAGAGCACGTATTAAGGGCGCCTTCTTAACCGCACTGTGAGCTCCTAACAGTTTATTCCCAGGGGTTCATTTTATTTAGACACAACTTATGTTCATTGGGTTCATTGGTTTAGGCCTGAGGATCGTTCGGCTCTGATACCAATTTGTAACACCCCGGTTTATGAAGGAGCCTTTGCCGAGACATTCCCTAATAAACCGGACTGTTACCATCTCGGTTTCCCGAGGTAGTGAATAACAAATTAAACTCCAAGGCAATTTATATAATTATTTTTAACTTAATTATTACAAAACCTCTTTTACGTCAATTTACAAAGAACTAACATAAATAAAAATGAAAGTCTTCTAGATGATGATCTAGCTACTAAGTCTTCGATCCGGTGTCTCACGCCCACCAAGCTCCCGTTCTGTCTCTTAAACTGTCAAGTCTGCTCGCCAATGTTTGGGTCATCACAGGTGTTCACGAATACACAGGGTCAACCACGAGGTTGAGTAGGGAAAACAATGAAACAACAAAAATATGATATGCATGCTCCTCCGTCACCTCCATCTCCACCTCAACTCATATATCATAACTCATATCTCATAACTCATATCTCATAACTCATAACCCGGACAACCCAGCCATACCGATCCCGGTAGACTATATATATCGACCGTAGCCGATCTGCTCGCCTTGTTGAGGACACCAGGGCAAGTCTGCAGAACCTGCCTGGGCCTTATCACAACCTCATCATCACCACACCATATCACCTCAATATCCTCCATCTCCAATGCATATGAATGCTCCACAGTAAACAATGCAATACAAATGTATAACAATGAATGAAATCATGCCAGCTACCAAATGTCGTGATAACACACTCAACACGAACAATTCAGTCAACCATATCATAGCGTAATCAACAACCACGAATCAAGTCACGTTCACAACTTGGTCATATGAAACACAAACAAGCCAACACGATTCAATAACACGATAAGAAGTCAAGTGTATTTCACTACCTCAATACCGCAATCAAATAATCGGGTGTCCAGTAATATTCCACAACAATGCTCCCTCTGAAAGATAATTAAATGATAAACAATCACTTAACTATTCCCGTTCCCAAAATAGAAGTTACTAAAAATAGAATTTCTTAAAATGGAAAGTTTCCCGATATAGTAACTTTTCTCTTTTAACAAGCCCGACTCAAAATCCGTTTCTAATTATTTTAAAAGACTCGGGAATTTAAATTAAATAAATTATTTAAATGACTCGGGAATTAAATTAACTACAAAATACGATAATTTAAACAATAAAGAAACGAATCAAAGCCGACTAAAAACACGCCCAAACCCACGACTTCCAACCCGATTCCCGAACTCCCACGCGCCCCCTTCCACCGTGACAGCCGCCAGGTCAGACACCGGGTCTGACCTGAGCACCCACCAACACCCTCACCGGGTTCGACTCCCGCCGGTGAGTCAGACCGTGGCCACGAACTCCCCCTTGGTTCACTCCACCTCCCACGGTTGCCACCACAGCAGCCCACAACACAACCCCACAGTCACCGCTGTTGTCAACAGCACTCCACCCTATCACCACCACTCTGCTCACCGTCTAGCCACGCACACAGTTGCCGTGGCGCCGCCGTTTCGACCTCCCCCGAGTCCACGGTGGCGCCACCCCAAGCCTAGCATCTAAACTCGCCTAAAAACATAAATAAACTCGTTTGCTACCCCCCCATGTCGATGCCGCCTATCTCTGCCACCACCACCACCTAAAGCCCACCTGACCGCCACCAATAGGGGCGACTCAGACCACCCAACAGCATTACCCCGACACCAACCACCCTTATTACCTCCCTGCGACACACCGAGACAACAACCACAACCTGACAACCAACAAAAGAGAAAAGGGATGGTGACTGCTTACCTAAACCGCCACGAAAACCACCACCAGGGCCGCCTCACCACGTCGACAACCACCCTAAGCTCTTCCCTGCTGCGCCGTCAATGCCCACGCTCTCTCTCTCTCTCTCTCTCTCTCTCTCTCTCTCTCATTACGTGAAGGCTGATGTTTGATGCCGAAGAAAAGAGGTAGGCGGGTGAGGGAGTAGGGTTTGTAATGTTAGGGTAGAATTAGGTTAAATTTTAGGTTAGATGGTAAATGGGTCATGGGTAAACGTGATTGGGTAAGTGGGTAAATGTTATGGGTCCGCGTGGTTGGTAAAAGAATTAGTTAACGTGATCTCATTCAGTTAAACCCGTCTTGACAAGCTTACGAATAACTCGACCCTACGATATCAATACGACCAGACAATTACTCGGCTCAATAAACAATATAAAATACGGGGTATTACAGAATGATCCCAAGTTACTCGATCGACTAAAGCTGATAAGGGGAGTTCTCGATCGAGTAACCTTTTACTCGATCGAGTAGATAAATGCAAGAAGTTCTCGATCGAGCAGTTCTAAACCACTCGATCAAGTGAATTTGGAAATTACACGCAGGGAGTCTATTTAACTCCCTCTATTGTTTTATTTCTTTCATTTCTTCTTCATTATTTCGTTGCCCCCTTCCATATTTGCGATAAAAGAAATCCCAATTCCTCCATTTTTCTTGCCCATTTGCCAAATCAACCACCTACATTTTGTTTATTGCTAATTAATCGTCATTTGCCCTCTGTTTTCCCTTAGATTTACGCTATTTTACATGGTCTTTTAAGGGTATTAGGGTTTGCGATTTTTCGATCAAAAAATCGCCCTTGTTGCTTGTTTATTGTCGATTAATTGCTATTTGTAGGTTCCTAATCATCAAGTAAGTAATTCCTACACTTCTTTGCATTTTAATTTCATTAATTTGGCTTTTTAGGGAGTAAATTAGGAATTAGGGTTTCGAATTTCCGTTTTGGGTCGAAATTTTCGACTATAATTTTGATTTAATGCTTCATTTGTCTTACTTGATGCTTAATTCCCATGCCTCGTTGATATTTACTTGTTTAATTCGAATTTTGCGAGAAATTTGCGATTAGGGCTAATTACAGTCAAAATTTTCGACTCTAAACTTGTTTTTGCTGCTGCCATTTGCTTAATTTCCCTCAATTGTTGCTTAATTTGCTGCATTTATCCTCTGCTACACTTCCCCTATCGCTGTTTACTTGTTACCATTCGAATTTTTGAGGTAATTTTGGAATTTTTGGGCTGTAGTCGATTTTTTTCGACTGTTTAGGGGAATTTTCATGCTGATTTCACGCTGTTTTTCATGCTGTTAAATTGCTGTCTCTTATCAAATTCCCCTGCCCTATTTGTTCAGGATGGATTCTAGCTCCATGCCTTCTACGAGTTCCGCTTCCAGTCCATCCTTGTCTCTGTCTGAGACGGTAGTCCTTGCTGCTACTACCGTCTCCGCACCTACCAGTACCTCTGTTTTTCTCGTTTCTGCTGCCGGTACCATGTTTACTGCGGCTAGCACTGCTGCTAGCCCTGTTTCAGCTGCCACCTAAGTCACAACCACTATTACTGCTAGCACTGATGCTAGCCTTTCTTCCTCAGTGGCGGTCACAACTGCAGCCACAGCCTCTACTTCAGCCACGGTGAGCACACCTGTGGCGGACTCACCCGCAGTTTCAGCTGCTTTACGAGCGACTCTAGTTCCTCGTACCGTCAGTGGACGGTCTTCTACTTCAGGTTCTAGAGGTCGTGGTCGGGGTCGCAGTTGTGCTCGTGCTATGCCAGCTCCTAGTACTCTTGCTACTCCTTCTGGCACGGTCACTGTTCGAGGGGATGACTCTCTTGACTCACACCCTCGGTTCCCTCAGGTAATTTTTGTAAATGGTATTCATTGTGAGCGATTTTATAACTTAGATGAATGTAAGTTTCTCCCTACCCGATTCTTAGACCGTCCAGGACTTCAGAGTCTCGGCTTCTACGAGCCAGTTTGTGAGTTTTTACGGGGCACGGGGATGGCCGGACTCATCACTATGAGCGGCCACACTTTTAGGGAGCTGAGCCTTGAGTTCTTCAGCTCCTTCACCTTCTCCTCCGGGGCACACGATGCTGTCCCTACTAGTCTTTCTGTGTCCTTCTGGTTGTATAACCGGACCTTTTCTGTGACACTTGAGGAGTTTGGTACCCGACTCGGCCTTTTCTTTACGGGCACCACTGTTGCCCCTAGGAAGGTCATTAGTCTTCTTTTGCGGGCTTTGGCACAGACCCCTTTTCACGAGCGAAAGCTCGCTCAAGTCCACCTACCCCCGCCCGTTACTTTCTTAGACTGATGGGGAGCACTATTTTTGGCCGAAAGGAGCCAAACAACATCGAGCTCTCCATCTTAGGCGGTTACCTGAACATCGACGACGAGGGTCCCTTTTCCCTCAACAGTGCTTATTTGACAACCAGGTACTTCCAGGCTCAGGGAGAGAAGCTCATGGGCACTATTGTCTGCGGTGGCATAGCCACCTTTCTTGCCCGTTCTCTCCTCACCGTCTTGCCTCGTGACTTACTTACATAGACGATGATAGGTATCTGAGCCTAGCTGCCATGCACTCTCAGACTTGGCTGACCACAGACTGCCGGACATGGAAGATAGATGGTTCCTTGTCCGTCTACTTTCCTTGTGACACCCTGCCTCGTCTAGCCCCTTTGCCCACTGTTGCATGGGGCGCCCGACCACCACCTCTACCTCAGTACCACCTTCAGGTCCGCCGACCTACTACTTTACCCGCCGCTAAGAAGCGGCGTAGAATTGAGACCGGAGAGGGATCCACACCTTCCACGGGTGGCCAGACTTCCACGGATACACCTACCCTGATCCCTACTCCTACTCCTACTCCCGCGCCTGCTGACCAGAGACAGACACAGCCGGTCCTACCGGCTAATTTTGTACCTCCACCACCCTTTGAGGCATCCTCGGTCATGGACCAAGGGCGCCGTGACGGTTTGTTAGTTGAGATTGCAGAGAGACAGGCTCGTATGGAGCTGGACATAGCTTTGACTTTGTTCCCTCTATACGAGTATCACATGAGGCGACACTGTCCGATCCCAGAAGGGTTGCCACACCCTTCCTTTCAGCGGTACCCAGCTGAGGGGTACCCGGAGTCTGCTAGTGAGGAGGAGGAGGACGAGGACCCGGCGGCGGCGGCGGAGAGAGCTCGAGCTGAGAAGAGAAGGAGGAGAGAGCAGGAGGTAGATCCGGATTTCAATGTGACGGTGGAGGACGTGCGTGACAGTGACGAGGAGGCTGACGAGTAGCTGCTGGTCTACTCACTTCCCTAGTTTTCTGGATGGTTTGGGGAAGTTCGTGTTTTGTATGTTTACTCTCGCTCTTTTATTTATTTTGTCTCCTTTTTATTTTATTGTTTTTCATTCTTTATTGGTTGTATATTCCCGTTCTCCTATATATATATCTGCTGGTGTATGCTGGAGGACAACGAGGGCGTTGTCCGTTTTGGTTTGGGGAGGGTATTGCATCCTTTTGAGTCTACATTTGCATTTGTTTTGCATTCACGTTTATTTATTTTTGCTTGCATTATTTATTTATTTCATTGAATATAAAAAAAATAACCAAAAAAATTAGAAAATTTCAAAAATTCAAAAAATATTCACATTTACTTTTGCATATAGGTTGAGTCGGAACGGTTGATTTCCGTGATGATATTGCATCTTAACTTGTCATTTTACTTGAGCCTTGCACTTCTGTTGATGGTTATTAGTTTTGTCATACGCATAGTCTACGAGTTTTTGTTCAAATATAGCTGACTGTTTAGACTTGACCTGATAAATTGGCAATCTACTTTACAATTTCTGAGGTTTAGAGCCCACAACTAGTGACATTCATGACCAGTTCATTAGGAATTGAGAGTAGTACTCCTTGCATAGCATGTTCATCATTTTTGCACTTTTATGACATTCGATTTATTGACAAATGCACACATTCGGGTTTGTGGTCGGTGTCACATGCAGGGAGGTGCTTGCAAATTTTCCCTTTTTCTTATATTTTTCACCAATTTAGCTCCACTTAAGCCAAAACTTGCCTTTTTGACCCATTAGCTACATCCCAAACTGAGCCTGTCTAGTCAAGCTTGTTTAGTTTGTCTTTTGTGGTATATTATTCCGTCTGCAGTTTGGCCCGTGTGTATATGATTGGAGTTGGTGGAAATTAAAGAAAGGAAAGAAAGAAAAAAAAAAGAGTTGGAAAAGAAAAAAAAAGAGAAAAACGTGAAATAAAGAAAAAGAAAAAAAAGATGAAGAAAAATAAGAAAAATCATGTTTGTACAGTGATGAAAACCAGGAAGAAGAAAAGTTCAAAAATTTTAAGCTGGTTGATTTTGAGTCCGTCTGTGTTCACTTTTATCTTATGACGGTCTCACTCCTCCGTTTTATTCCACATTTTTGAGGAGATAGTGTATATGATTAGTGAGTTGTGTGCCAGATGAAGGACACTTGTACTTTATTTTCCAGTCGGTTGAGAATTGAATGGTCTTATATGGTCCTGTTTAGGAACTAGCTTGACGCTTTTACATCCACATTACCATAACTTGTTTTGCCTTTTCTCACTTGAACCTCACTATTCCCATATCATTTGTAAGCCCTCGGCTGTGACGGACATTATTGGTTGGAGTGTGTGCATTAGTACTTGAATCGTCTTTCATTTTTGTTGCATGCATGCTATGTAGGTCGCAGTTAGGTGAATGACTGTTTCTCTTTCTCTCTTTTACATATAATATTCACCCTTTGCTTCATGAGAGAAGAGTGACCACGTGATAGTCCGATTTTGTTGGTCTTGCAAGGTCGATAGGTCGGTTATATTTCTGAACAGCTTGTAACTCGTTTGCGTATTGACTGCTTAGCTATAATTGTTAATTTCTGTTGCATTAAATTGGTTCAAGTAGACAAGTTAAGCTAGCTCTGAGTTTTCATTTCCGTTCCATTAGTTGCATTGTAATTTACTCGAGGACGAGTAAAGGTTCGGTTTTGGGAGATTTGATACGTGCATTTTGTATAGTCTTTTTAGCCTATTTTAGCACGTATTTCTATGTACTTTCGTACTGTTTATATTACATTTTGCCCCCGAATTGGCTACTTTGGTTCGTCTTGACTATTTTGCAGGAACGAACGTAAAAGTAGTAGAATCGTACCATTTTCGTCCTTTTTGCATGCATTTTGAGGAGACGGGATTTTTCAGAGTGAGATCTTGCATTGGGATGCGTGAAGGAACGGTCTACAAGACAGTCGGCCACGAGTTGTAGCTGATTTGATGGAAGAATACTCGATCGAGCTATTTTATCACTCAATCGAGTGGTTTCTATGGCATTGGTTGGTCGATCGAGTAATATATTACTCGATCAAGAAGTGCTGAAATTGAGCTTACTCGATCGAGTAACAATTCTACTCGATCGAGTAGATTATCTGGAGAAATGCTCGATCGAGTGGTTTTCTGACTACTCGATCAAGTGGTTTTGGCTGTCGTGGGCTTTAATTAGCCCGTGAACTTGTTTTAGTTGATGGACTTAGTAGTTTTTATATTTAAACGCACGTTAACTAGGTCATTAGCATCTATTCTATTCTATCTATGTTTTGATCGATTATTCATCTTTCACTCTCATGACTGCGTTACTTTTTCTTCTTCACTGTAACTTTTTTTTTTCGGATTTTCTCGCTCGGATTTGTTTGTTCTTTACGCCGGATTCTTGCGATTGTAATCTCTTTCTCCCATTTTAATATTAATCTTTCTTTTATTCATTTTAATTACTTGTTTTGCTTCCTTTTAATTTATGTCCTAATTACTTTTAATGCAATTTAATTATTGTTTTATCATGTTAAATGTTAGTTTATTCTTTGTTATTAGTATTGACAGTATTAATAGCATGAGTAGCTATTCTGTTTCATGTTGGGATTAGGGGATCTACGGTAGAAATGTGACGATGTAGTAAATAGGTTAGATGAATTATTTGTGAGATTCTGTCCCCATAGCAATATAACTGTATTTACCGACTTAGTTGAGTGCATGCTTCTGAGTCACCTTTTTATTCTGGTTAAATTTAATCCTGGATCGGAAGATTGGACTAAATAGACCTGCTATGAACAGTAGACTACCCTGACGAGGACGGAAGTTAAGTTAGTGGTAATTTAGGATAGAAAGTGGACCGAAAGGACCTTTCCATATCCGTCTCGCAGTAATTCATCCAAATTGTTTACAGTTGAGTCACTGGACTACCGTAGTGAACCGAAATCCTGACATGTCCCCTTCTCTATTGATAGTTTATTCCTATTTTCTGCCTTAATTGCTCTTTCCTTATTTCTCTTGCCTTAAAGGTTTTAGTTTAGGAATTCAAAATACAAACCCCCCCCATTTGTGACCAAATAGACGAACTCTTATAGATATCTTGCCTCCCTGAGGAGATCGACCTGACTTCCCTAGCTATATAGTTAGTTTAGTTAGTTATTTTTTATAGGTACACGATAGCCCTGTCATCGGTAACAGTCAGGTATAAGGATAAAAGAATCCCCAGTTGAGGTGGCATGAGGACAGGAGGTTTGGATAGGATTTCCTTTATCCTGTCGAAGGCTTTTTCGCAGTCGTCATCCCAGTCGGTGTGATCGGAGGCGCGAAGCTTCTTGAATATTGGTTCACAGATCATGGTGAGCTTGGTAATGAAGCGGCTGATGTATTGGACCTGACCGAGAAATCCCCGAATCTCCTTCTCGTTCCTAGGCCGTGGCATTTGTTGAAGGGCTTTGATTTTGGTTGGATTAATCTCAATGCCTCTTTTGCTGACGACATGTCCTAAGAGTTTTATGGAGGTGACCCCGAATGCACACTTCTGAGTATTTAGTCTCATGTTATATTTCCGCAGATGAGCGAAGAATTTTCAAAGGGCTCTGATGTGGCCGTCCCGTTCTCTTGACTTGACAATCATGTCATCGACATACACCTCTACCTCCTTGTGCATCATATCATGTAGAAGAGTGGTAGCGGTTCTCTGATAGGTAGCCCCTGCGTTGATGAGACCGAAAGGCATGACTGTGTAGCAATATGTACCCCATTGTGTAGTGAAAGCAGTCTTGTGCAAGTTTTCCTCAACCATTTTAATCTGGTTGTATCCGACATACCCGTCCATGTATGATAGGAGAGCATGTTCAGCAGTGTTGTCTACCAGAATGTCAACATGTGGCAAAGGGAAGTCGTCCTTTGGATTCGCCTTGTTCAGATCCCTGAAGTCGACGCAAACCCGAATTCTCCCGTCTTTCTTCGATACAGGAACAATGTTGGCCACCCATTCAGAGTATTCAGACACTTTGATGAAACTAGCCTTGAATTGTTTATCCACTTCTTCCTTGATTTTTAGGGCCCATTCAGGACGCATCTGGCGTAACTTCCGCTTCATAGGTTTAGCTCCGGACTTAATGGGTATCCGGTGCTCTGCAATTTCCTTGTCAATCGCAGGCATGTCTCTGTAGGACCAGGCGAATACGTCTTTATATTCGGGGAGGAGGTCAATGAACTATTGTCTTTCCGAGGGGTCCAGGGTTGTCCCTATCCTAAGTTCTTGAGGTGCGTTGTTGGTCCCTACGTTAATAGGTTCGGTCTCCTCAATGATGGATGTTCTGATTTCTCGTTTGTCAATTTCTTTGGCTAGGTGAGGTGGGTAGTCACTCAAGTCAAATTCCTCATAGTCATTCAGAGTTGCATTACAGTTAAATTGAGACGAGTCATAAGCAAACTTAGAGTTCATTAAGTTGACACGAGCGAAAAGCTCGGAGAGGACATACATCTCATGGTCGGTCAGAGGCGACACAGCAGAGGAGGTGGCCCTTTGAATAGGCTCCAGGTTGTCACCTTTCATGGGAGTGGGGGGTGACCCTAGTAGACTCAGCCTCTGAATCAGCCACGACCTTGCGATAAAATAGCGTGAAGGGGACCTTGATTGGGACATCAGGAGTGTTAAGAGATATGACAGACACTAACTCCGACTCAGACTCAGATTCAGATTCTTCTCTACTTCCTTCTTTGAACATATGGCCTTCTCCAGTCGTGATCTTGAGAATGCGGCCTTGGCGATCGGTCCACTTGACGGTTTTCCTCCAGCCTTGTGCGGCTTTCTCCGGGTCAGTGTCGGAGATCAAAGCAGTTGGGTAAAATTGATTGTCCTTTAGGGCGATGTTGATAATGTCCTTATAGTCGAGGTGCTTGATGTTATCCTCTCCAAAGAGGAGGGTGACAGCTTGTCCATCGAGGCATGACGACGACTTAGACTCAGTTGATGCAGCTTCGGTGTTGTCGGGGATGAAGTAGCAATCCTGGAAGACTTCCACACCCGGGTACCTAGCCTTGGCTACAGAGTCATATATTGGCTCCGGAAAGCCATGGTAGAGCTCTGATTCTCCCTTAGGGACAAAGTCTCCGTTCAGGGTCAGATGATAGGGACGGAGGATAACTCCGTGGTTCTTGCGTTTTCGAATTAGGAGGTTCATCTCTTGGATATCTTCATCGGTAGGCTCATATCCCAGTCCGAAGGGAATGTTGGGGACCTTAGCCTATTTCAAGGGAGGTAAGGTGCTCTTTAGTGGATTGAGGGGCAAGCCCGGGAAGTAACCCTGACGCATCATGATGCGGTTGACCGTGAGGTTGGCGAACGGGTCAGAATCAAAGGGTGTTGATTCATCAGTTATAGCATTCACAGCTTGGAATCCCCACATTTCATTATCATCTTCCTCAATGGTCTGGGAGGCTATTCCCTTCCTCATGACAGCTTTGATCGGGGAAGCGGGAATTGTGATCGTTTTCCCGTTGAAGGGGACCCTGATCTTCTGGTGGATAGTTGAGGTAACTGCCTTGACGGAGTGAATCCAACGACGTCCCAGGAGCATATTGAAGGAGGCGTCAATGTCGACCACCTGAAAGCTGGGTTGCCTTTCCAGTGGTCCGGTTGCGACAGTCAGAGTGATGAGCCCCGCGACCTTGCGACGAGTGCCGTCGTAGGCGCGTACTCCTTGATTTGTTGGGACCAAATCAGCTTCCTTAATACCCAGGTTGTGAGCAGTCTTGAGGGGAATGACATTTACCGCGAATCCGTCATCTACAAGGACCATGGGTATATTCTTCTTGAGATATTGTACGGTAATGTACAAGGTAAGGTTATGATTGCCTCCGAAGGGAGGGATGTCTTCGTCAGAGAAGATGACTGGGTTGTTCATGTCAGGGGCATCCCTCGTCATATGTGCCACTATTTCTTCAGGGGAAGAGGTTGAGGGTAGGGTTAATTTTCCCAAGGCCTGTAGGAAAACCTGTCATTCTCAAAGGATGTCGCGATCAGTTGCCAGATCGAGATCTCGGCTTTTGCCTTCTGAAGCTGCTTGAGGATCGAATTCTCAGGAGCTCTTGGTTGAGTGTCTACTTCTGGGACGACTTGGTCGTTTGGAGCGACCGCTGAATTGTTCGGGTTCTGATAGGGGCGTCCGGACCGGGTAAGGTGACCGATCTCTTTCGCCCGTTTCTCTTTCCCTGGGACAATATAGACATCTCCAACATCATCTCTCCAGATGCCATTGATTTCAGGATCTCGAAGGTGTAATACTCCGTATTTATAAGTCTTGGGGTACTCTATCGAGTAGGCCTTACTCTGTCGAGTAAGGGTAAGTTGCGAAATAGAATAGTTTCTGACCTGTTGGGTACTCGATCGAGTAGCTGGGGTACTCGATCGAGTAAGGGGGTACTCGATCGAGTACCTTGGGTACTCGATCGAGTGTCCGGTTTTACGGGGAGTTTTTTCGGGTTTTGTTAATTATGCGATTAAGGTATTTAAGTTTCGTCGTCATTGTTTTAAATCACTTTTACAAAACCTAAAACCCTGTTTAAGAGAGAAAGCAACCAGTTCATCTTCCTAATCGCATTCTTAGCAATTCCGGAGTTCGGACGGTCGATTCTTGTCGTTATTCGTATCGTTGAGTTCCTTGCGTCGAGGGTAAGATCTATGTACCCTTTTTACCGTTTTTCCCTTGTTTTGGTTAAACCCTAATTTAGAGATTGGGGGTTTTTGTGTGTAGTATGTGATGTGTAGCCTCTCTGTGTTATATGATAGGAGGAGGGTTCGTAGAAGAGGCTTTTTGATACAAATTGTTGATACCGTCCGATCATTGTGCTTTCCGGGGGATTTCCTACTCAGCATTAGTCCCATAATGGGATATTGGTGATGTGTTGTATTTGGTTGTTTGATATAATGATTGTCTTGTGTTTGTGGTTGTGATTGCTTTGTTGATGGTTCTCGAGATGCGTTCTCGGGTGAGTGGGGTCACTTGCGGGAGTGACTTCACGCCCTAGTTTCGCCCTTCGTGGAACCCGCCACAGAAGGGATGTGCACATTAATGGACGGGGTTATCGCTCACTATGTGGAGCGGGGATTTGGTGGGTACGGCTGCGGTCCCTCACTCGCGGTGGTGGTCCAGGTGGACGGTCGGGATTGAGATGATGGGAGTTGGTTGGGTGTGTGTGTGTGTGTGTGTGTGTGACAGTTAAAAGGCATGTCTTTATCTTATTATTGTTATACATATTGATTGTGTGATTAGTCTCGACCCTGGTGTTGTTTTGTAAACTGCGGTGATCCATTCGGGGATGGTGAGCGGATATTGAGCGGTATTGAGATGAGTCTTTGGGATAGGCGGGATGCCACGACATGATGATAGGAGTCTTCCGCGTAGCCTTTAGTTTATTTACATTTCGATTAGACAGTCGGTTTGAAATCATGTAACGTACTTTTGGTTTGGTTTTGAGGATTGTATCTGTTCACTAAATTATTTATAATAAACATTGTTTCTTTATTGTTGTTTGATTATCATTGCCTCGGGTAACCGAGATGGTAATGTCTTCATACCTGAGTGGTCCTGGTAAGGCACTTAGAGTATGGGGGTGTTACAAATGGTATCGGAGCGACGATCCTGAAACCTGTAACCAATGAACCTAATGAACATAGGGAGTCAATTAAAATGAACCGGGGTAAAAGTTGTAGGAGCTAATGCAAAGGCTTGGGAGACGTCCTAAAGTCGCAGGGTCGCCCTACAACTTTGAACCGGTCACATGGGGGAAATGTTTGTCGAGTCGTATGTGTGTTTGGTTAACTTGTTTACGAATGTGATGGAATGTGTTAATTGTTGGATGTTGAAGTAGAAAGTTGAGCATGTGCAAGAAAATGGTGATATGAGGAAACTTGTTGATGAGATGATAACATGTTGGATGATTTACAATGTGGCATTTAATAACATGATGAAATGGTTTCGTAGATAGTAGAAAAGATGCGTAGTATGCTTATTATGATATAATGTGGTTTATAAAGTTTAGCATGTTAGCATATGACGTAACATGCGGGTAGCTTCTATGAATTAGTGTTACTCGATCGAGTGAGACCGACTCGATCGGGTGGGTTTTGGCGATTTTGAGTCCGAATCGAGTTTTGGGGCACTCGATCGAGTAACTAGGGGTACTCGATCGAGTAGGGGGTCACTCGATCGAGTAGCCTAGATACTCGATCGAGTAGGTAAGAGATCGAAGGTCTGTTTGGGTTACGGAGTTTGGGTACTCGATCGAGTACGTGGGGCACTCGATCGAGTAGTCCGTTACTCGATCGAGTGTGTTTGGGAACTCGATCGAGTGGGTTCTGGGCAGCGTGTTTTCGTGTTTTGAGGTTTAGTACGCGTGTTTATGTTTACCCTTTCTTATATAGCTTCAAGATGCCGCCCAAGAGAACTGCTTTGTATGCGAGAGCTGAGCTTATGACCGTGGATGACATCGTTAAGATGTTAGAGCACCAGGATGCTCTTACTGAGACCCTGAAGAGAGTGAATGAGGACAAGGATAAGAATAAGGAGAAGGAGGTTGATCATTCTAAAATCAGCCTCTATATTGCGAGGTTTAACCCGAAAGAGTACAAGGGGGTTGGGGAACCTAATCAGCTTGATAGTTGGCTGAGAGAGATGGAGAACATCTTAGACTTGGTTCATTGTCCCGATGAGATGAGAGTGGAACAGTGCGTTCTATCCGAGGGAGGCGGCGTAAAGTGGTGGGACTCAGCGAAGGTGAGTGCTAAGGAAATATATACCAACCAAGGCTTACCTGCTATACCTTGGGAGGAGTTTCGTAGGGTCGTGAGAAAGGAGTTTGTACTAACATGTGAGGAGTAAGTTGAGAGAAGAGTTTGATGGTTTTAAGATGACTCGCGAGATGTCGTGGGCCGAGTACTACAGTTTCAATGAGAAGTCTAGGTATCTTTGAGAGGACATGGGTTTGAGTGAGGAGAATTTGGCATTGAGGTTTGAAAGGGGGTTGACCACCAAGATTATGGATAAGTTACCCGTGGGGATCCTTACTGATGTTAAGGAAGCTTATGAGAGGGCTGGGAGAGCGGAGAGATTGGTGGAGATGGCTCAGGAGAGGTCAGGTGGTGAGAAGAGGAAGTCCGAGAGTGAGGGTGGTGGCCAATCGAATCACAAGAAAGGCAACCACAGTCAATCTAAAGGATTTTCTTAAGGGTCCAGGTTTAGTCTTTGGGGCTTCCTTTGGGCGTGGCCGTGGGAGTGTGAGTAATAGTTGGGGAGTGAACTGCTATGGTTGTGGTGGTGTAGGCCACAAGAGACATGAGTGCACGAGTGCACCGGATCCTTTCGAGACCTGCACGAGCTTCGCGAGCAACGGACCGGCTGGATCATGGCCAAACCGGGAAGTCGAGTTACAGTGGAGGGAGGCAACCGCAACGGCGGTAATTCTTATCAGAAAACACCGACGAACAACAACAACAATCAAGGGTCGGGTGCTAAGCCGGCCGCATCAGCCAGTACTGTTCAGGGAGGCGGACAGAAGACCAGTGGCAAGTTATTCATGATGGAGAAGAAGGCAGCTGAGGAAGATGCGCACGTTATCACCGGTACATTCCTTGTTAATGGTATTCCTACCTTTGTTTTGTTCGATTCGGGGGCTTCTCAGTCGTTTGTGTCTTCGAGTCATGTTAAATAGTTGGGTTTGAGAGTATATGAATCTGTTAGTGAGCAAGTTTTCATACCTTCGGGTGAGTCTGTATCGTGTGGGAGATTGTTTAGAGATGTATCTTTGATAGTTGGGCAAGTTGATTTCCCTGTAGACTTGCTAGAGTTTCCTCTTAACGGTTTTAAGATGATAGTTGGGATGGATTGGTTAGGAAAGTATAAAGCTAAGATAGACTGTCATCAAAAGAAAGTGTCCTTAAGAGGTCCAAAGGGTGTTAGTGTGTCTTATCGTGGGTTTCTAGTCAAACCCAAAGTTAAGTTGATTGCAATTATTACCTTGAAGTCTTATCTCGAGGAAGGGATGTCCTTTGATCTGTGCCATGTGAGAGATGACCGGATAGAGATTCCGACGATTGATGAGATACCAGTGGTGGGAGAGTTTGCGATGTTTTTCCGAGGAGATTCCGGGTTGCCACCGAAGAGGGAGATAGATTTCACCGTTGAGTTGAAGCCAGGGACGGGGCCGATCTCTAAGGCACCGTACCGTATGGGTCCTAAGGAGATGGAGGAGCTTAGAAAGCGATTGGATGATCGATAGAGAAGGGATACATCAGACCAAGTGTATCGCCGTGGGGAGCACCAATTCTTTTCGTGAAGAAGAAAGATGGGAGTTTGAGGTTATGCATAGATTACAGGGAGCTGAACCGTGTGACGATAAAGAACAAGTATCCTTTGCCAAGGATAGATGACCTGTTTGATCAGTTGAGTGGTGCAACAGTCTTTTCTAAGATTGATTTGAGGTCGGGGTACCATCAGGTGAAGATTAGAGAGGTGGACATACCAAAGACAACTTTCACGTCGAGGTATGGCCATTATGAGTATGTGGTGATGCCGTTTGGGTTGTCTAATGCGCCGGCGGTGTTTATGGATTTGATGAATAGAATCTTCGACGTTCTTGGACCAGTTTGTAGTGGTGTTTATCGATGATATCTTAGTCTACTCTAAGACTAAGGAGGAGCATGAGGAGCATCTGAGGATCGTGTTGCAGACTTTGAGGGATCATGAGTTGTATGCTAAGCTGTCCAAGTGTGAGTTCTGGTTAGAGAAAGTTGCTTTTCTGGGGCATGTGATCTCTAAAGATGGGGTAGCTGTGGATCCGGCGAAGATTGAGGTAGTGACAAAGTGGGAAGCACCAAAGAATGTTGCTGAGGTTAGGAGTTTCTTGGGTTTAGCTGGATACTACAGACGGTTCGTGAAAGATTTCTCCAAGATAGCTAGACCGATGACAGCGTTGATGAGGAAAGAGAACAGGTTTCGTTGGGATGAGAGTTGTGAGACGGCGTTCCAGACATTAAAGGAGCATTTGACCACGCTCTGTCCTAGCATTACTGAAGGGAGCGAGAATTTTGAGGTTTATACGGATGCCTCGAAGAATGGGCTGGGATGTGTGTTAATGCGAGAATGGTAAAGTGATTGCCTATGCTTCCAGGCGGTTGAAGCCTTATGAGGAGAATTATCCTACACATGATCCGGAGTTGGGTGCGGTGGTGTTTGCTCTCAAGATTTGGAGACATTACCTTTATGGAGCAATCTTTAAGGTATTTTCTGATCACAAGAGTCTTAAGTACATCTTCACGCAGAAGGAGTTGAACATGAGACAGAGGAGGTGGATGGAGTTGATTGGCGACTACGACATGGAAATCATCTACCATGAAGGGAAGGCCAATGTTGTTGCTGATGCTTTGAGTAGGAAGAGTGTACATTCCTTGTGTACAGCTCTATCTTTGATGAGGCTGAGGGATGAGGTAGCGAGCTTTGGGATACATATGATGCGAAAGGAGATGCCATGGGTGATATGACAAGACATCCGGAGTTTTATGATGATATTCGAGGTAAGCAGGCTTTGGATCCTAAGATAGTTGAGTGGAGAGCTGGAGTAGAGAAAGGGACAGTGTCCCGCTTTTCTATTCATACAGATGGTAGTTTGAGGTTTGATGGTAGGTGGTGTGTTCCTAATGATGAGGAGTTGAAAAAGACGATCATGACAGAGGCGCATTGCACACCATATTCAGTTCATCCAGGTGGAGACAAGCTATACAAGGATTTGAAGAAAACGTTTTGGTGGCCTGGGATGAAGAGAGAGACAGCTGAGTTTGTGTCCCGTTGTTTGACATGCCAGAGAGTTAAAGGGGAACAGAGACGACCACAAGGTAAGATTCAGTCTTTAGAGGTGCCTGAGTGGAAGTGGGAATCCATTTCCATGGATTTCATTATGGGTTTGCCTAAGAGTCAACAAGGTAACAACATGATTTGGGTGATAGTGGATCGTCTGACCAAGTCAGCTCACTTTGTTCCAATGAAAGATACATGGACTAAGGCACAATTGGCTATGGCCTATCGAAAGAACGTGCTTAAGTTACATGGAGTCCCTAAGGACATAGTGTCTGACAGAGATGCGAGGTTTATATCGAGGTTTTGGAAAGAGTTGCGGGAATCGTTGGGAACAACTTTGAAGATGAGTACACATTTCATCCTGCGACGATGGGCGACTGAGAGAACAATCAAGACTCTTGAGGATATGTTGCGAGCTTGTGTGATGGATTTTGGTGGTAGTAGGCGGGAGCGAGAGGTTGGACTTGATAGAGTTTTCTTACAACAACAGCTATCACACCGGTATTGGTATGGCACCGTTTGAGGCTTTGTATGGGAGGAGATGTAGGAGTCCAATCTGTTGGGACGACAATCTTTGAGGCAAGGGTTTTAGGACCAGAGATGGTGCATGAGATGGTGGAACAGATTAAGATGATCGGGGAAAGGATGAAAGCGACTCGGAAACAGTGCAAAAGAGTTATGCGAGATCTACACCGGGATATAGAGTTTCAGGTTGGGGACAAGGTTCTTTTGAAAGTTTCTCCTATGCGCGAAGTTATGAGATTTGGGAAGAAAGGCAAGCTAAGTCAGAAGTTTATAGGGCCTTATGAGATCTTAGAGCGAGTTGGGGAAGTTGCTTATCGTCTGGCTTTACCAGCTGCGTTAGAGAGAGTGCATAATGTGTTTCATGTAACGCAGCTGCGAAAGTATGTGAGTGACCCGTCACATGTGTTAGAGGCAGAGAGCTTAGAGCTAGATGAGTCCTTATCATATCTTGAGGTGCCTAAACAGATTCTAGACCGAAAGGTTAGAAAGACTAGGAGTGGTGAGACAGTTTTGCTTAAGATCCTTTGGTCTAACCACGAGACCGAGGAAGCTACATGGGAGCCAGAGGAAGCTATGAAAGAGCGTTACCCTTTCCTCTTTGATCAGGTATGTATGGTTACGGGGACGTAACCTTGTTTCTTTTAGGGGGGTAGGAGATGATCGCGAGCAGTTTTAAGAGTTTTATACACCTTTTATATGTAGTGTCGGTATGTTTGTCGGGATGAGTTGGGTTAGTATCATGTTTTATGTTAAATTTTGTTTGGCTTTTGAGTCGGGAATGTTGTGGGAGTACCTTTGTTTAGTAGTGGTTTGAACTTCGGGGACGAAGTTCCTTTTAAGGAGGGAAGACTGTAATACTCCGTATTTATAAGTCTTGGGGAACTCTATCGAGTAGGCCTTACTCTGTCGATACTCTGTCGAGTAAGGGTAAGTTGCGAAATAAAATAGTTTCTTACCTGTTGGGTACTAGATCGAGTAGCTGGGGTACTCGATCGAGTAAGAGGGTACTCGATCGAGTACCTTGGGTACTCGATCGAGTGTCCGGTTTTACGGGGAGTTTTCTCGGGTTTTGTTAATTATGCGATTAAGGTATTTAAGTTTCGTCGTCATTGTTTTAAATCACTTTTACAAAACCTAAAACCCTGTTTAAGAGAGAAAGCAACCAGTTCATCTTCCTAATCGCATTCTTAGCAATTCCCGGAGTTCAGACGGTCAGTTCTTGTCGTTATTCGTATCGTTGAGTTCCTTACGTCGAGGGTAAGATCTATGTACCCTTTTTACCGTTTTTCCCTTGTTTTGGTTAAACCCTAATTTAGAGATTGGGGGTTTTTGTGTGTAGTATGTGATGTGTAGCCTCTATGTGTTATATGATAGGAGGAGGGTTCGTAGAAGAGGCTTTTTGATACAAATTGTTGATACCGTCTGATCATTATGCTTTCCGGGTAGGATTTCCTACTCGGTATTAGTCCCATAATGGGATATTGGTGATGTGTTGTATTTGGTTGTTTGATATAATGATTGTATTGTGTTTGTGGTTGTGTTTGTTGATGGTTCTCGAGATGCGTTCTCGGCTGAGTGGGGTCACTTGCGGGAGTGACTTCACGCCCTAGTTTCGCCCTTCGTGGAACCCGCCACGGAAGGGGATGTGCACATTAATTTACAGGGTTATCGCTCACTATGTGGAGCGGGGATTTAGTGGGTACGGCTGCGGTCCCCCACTGGCAGGGCTGGTCTAGTGGACAGTCAGGATTGAGATGATGGGAGTTGGTTGGCTGTGTGTGTGTGTGTGTGTGTGACAGTTAAGCTGTCTGTTTATCTTATTATTGTTATACATATTGATTGTGTGATTAGTACTGACCCCGGTGTTGTTTTGTAAACCTGCGGTGATCCATTCGGGGATGGTGAGCAGATATTGAGTAGGTATTGAGATGAGTACTGGGATAGGTGGGATGCCACGACATGATGATAGGAGTCTTCCGCTTTGTAGCCTTTAGTTTATTTACATTTCGATTAGACAATTGATTTGAAATCATGTAACGTACTTTTGGTTTGGTTTTGAGGATTGTATCTGTTCACTAAATTATTTATAATAAACATTTTTTCTTTATTGTTGTTTGATTATCATTGCCTCGGGTAACCGAGATGGTAATGTCTTCATACCTGAGTGGTCCTGGTAAGGCACTTGGAGTATGGGGGTGTTACAGAAGGCGCCTTGGAGGGGTATTCTTTGGTAGGCAATTTTTGTGAGGGATATTTCTGTGATGGTAGGTTTTGTGGGGTTGATTATTGTGAGGGTGATTATTGTGAGGATAATTATTGTGAGGATTATTATTGTGAGGTGCATGCCAGAATGGTCGCGGGAGCAATCTGTCCTAGTGAGGCTAGTTTTGGGCGCTCAGGGGACTCTCCCTCGGGCGTGGTGGTGGAGGATTGATGATAAGCCGGCGGTAGGCATCATCAAGTCAGGTAATCCTCTCGGAGAGGCTGGCTATGGCTTCCTTAACCTGTTGGAACATGGTAAGCATAGTTGCGGCACTAAACACAAATACCCCGTCCGAGGGATCTTTCTCCAAGGTGTTCACCTCGTCATCAATTGGCAGGATGAGGTGAGAGCATTCTAGAGTTGGTTCATAATTGGAGATAGCGTGGATTCCGAGAGGATTTGTTTTGTTGTTCGGCTTAGTTGGTGGGGGTAAAGGCAATTCCCTTTTCTCAATCATGTCTTGGATGATGTGTTTGAGTTTGAAGCAGGTTTCTGTATCATGCCCTTTCCCTTGATGGTACTGACAGTAGGCATTGGGGTTCCAGAAGCGGGATTTCTTAGCATCGGTCGGATCCGGGGTGGGTTCGATTGGTTGTAACTTTCCCTGGTCCATGAGCCTCTTCAGGGCACTTGCACAAGTTGACCCTATATTTGTGAACACTCTATGGGGGCGCTTAGCTCCCTTAGCAGATGGTTCAACGAGTTTGACCTCATCGATCTTATTCGTTTGACCATAAGGGCAAAATCCGGTTGAGGTTGATCCCTGGTAGCCTGTGCCAGTGGTCTTGGCCAAGACACCCTTTCGAAGGTCATCTTCAATGCATGTCCCCAGAATTTGCAGATCCTGGAAGGTCTTAATATTTTGATACCTCAGTAAGTTGGCATACACTGGGCGGAGATTATTGACGAACTTTTTCACCAAAGTTGATTCACTCGGCTTGCTGACCAGCTGAGTACTTACCCTCCTCCAACGGGTTAAGAACTCGATGAATCCCTCCTTGTCGTTCTGGGTTAAGACCTCAAGGGTACGGGTATTGGCTTGGATTTCAACATTGTCAGCGTATTGCTTAGCAAATTCAACCGCGACCTCATCCCAGGTAGTAATGTTTTTCGGGTCAAGGGAATAGTACCATTGGCGAGGGATCGGTTCCAAGGATGATGGGAAGATCCGGGTGAAGAGCTCCTGGTTGACCCCTTTTTTGGCCATGTAGTCTTTGAAGGCACGGATATGATTGAGCGGGTCCTCCACTCCTTTGAACTTAGGTACATCAGGCAGGGTAAAGTTGTCAGGTAATTGATCCCCAACAGGTTCAAACCTTCGGTTGTTCTCAAGATGGATATTGTTACCCCGGGCTAGGAGCTGTTCTTCCAAGAGCTTTAGCCTCTTCTCAGTTTCAGTCAGAGGTGGAGTATTATGTTCTCCAGCTTCTTTGTTTTCCAGGGTGTCGATACGGGTCTCGACACGATCTAGGGTGACCTTAGCAGCGGTGAGCAGGCTGGCTAGTTGAGCAGTCGTGACAACTCTGTTGTTATCATTGTTGTTGTTCTTGACAGACGAAGTTAAAGACGGGGCCATCGCTCTGAAGCAGAAAAACGGCTCACATTACAACTCAATCCGACACAGTTTGAAGACTGAACGCAGATAACACAAAGGACGAGACAAAGATCAGACTCAACAAGACGAAGATGACCGTGTGTGGTTCCTCGGTGCTGACCCGATTTATGACGTGATAGTGTTGACCGAACCTTTAACACGTGTCCAATGTAATGGCGTGCCGCCATTGGACAAGTCTCGTGGTGAGACGACTCATAAGTAAAGACCCATGAGTACGTTTGCTTCGACTCGATGGAGACGAGGCGGAATTGGAATGGTGGACTAAAGTTTTCGAAAATATAAATTTTCAAAAAGATTCATTCGTCGCTTTGTGGACGGCTTCCGAAGATAGAGATCTACGCAAGTCGGTCAGTTGAAAGGGTTGTCTTAAGTTTATTTGCAAAAGACGGTTTTAAGTTTGAATCGGCTCGGAAAACAAGGCACTACCTCCTACGATGGTTTTTTGAAATTCAAAATTGTATGTTTTGAAAATCGAGTTTGAAATGTTTGAAGAGGTCTCGGGGACGGTGCATGGTCCTCGGGATCTCGAAAGTGTCTCGAGAAAAGGGTGTGTGCTTTTCTCGGGTTTTGAAAGAGCCATTGTCGGCGCGAGATGGGTTAAAATCCGTGTCTAGACGCGGCGATTATAATAGCATAAAAAGGTGATTTGAAATGGTTGTAGAAAACCGAGTTTGAAAATCGTCATTACGACGGCCTAGAAAGGCGTGTTGAAATGGTTATAAAAAACCGGGTTTGAAAATCGTCATTACGACGGCCTAGAAATGCGTGTTGAAATTGTTATAAAAACTGGGTTTGAAAATCGTCATTACGACGGCCTAGAAAGGCGTGTTGAAATGGTTATAAAAACCGGGTTTGAAAATCGTCATTACGACCGCCTATAAAGGCGTGCAACCGTCGGCAAAAGACCGTGGTTCGAAATGGCCATTATAACGGCGCAAAAGGGTGATTTTGAAAGTTTGAAAATGACACGGAAGGACTTATGATCAATTAGCACATAAGCACTCACAGTTCATTATATTATGCATTATGCTGACACGGGTTTTGGCTTAGAAGGGTGGGTTACACACCAAGCAATCAAACCCCGATTTGTGAGAGGGATACCAATCCAAACAAAATGTGTAAAGAGGGTGCCCTAGCCTCGTGCTCGAAAGTGATGAAAGCTCTTTGACGAAACATAAATGTGTGACATCAATGATATGCTTGACTCAATCGGGATTCGAAACACTGGGATCAGAAAACTCACGACGACGAGACGAGCCAATTGGCCGATGAAGGTTAGGTTGTGGTCCCGGACAAGGAACCCGACCGTGACCGTAATATCAATTAATGCATTCCAACCAAGACCTCGTTCGAGTCTCACCATCTAGGGATCACAAAGAAGTAAGTGTCCTAGTTTTCCCCAGCAGAGTCGCCAATCTGTGGACATGGCCCACCTGCGGGTCCGGTTCGATCTGCGGACGTGCAACGGTCTTTTCAAAGCCACGCTTGGCGGCGTAAAAAAGCTTTCGACCGGATCGTTTTGGATCGGTCGATTTCGTCTCGGTAAAGGTCTCGAAACGATTAGAGATGTTCGGAGTCGCCACCAGGCATTTGTGGGATGCTTGGAACCCGTTCGAAATCCACTTTATACCTCGGTCAAATCGAAGCACAAAGCAGCGTTTGACATAGGTACTAAAGATAAGGAAATCGTCCCTCTTTAGCATCCTATCTCTATAATGACTCTTGTACACTGGATAAGGTCGTCCACTATCCAAAGTTTCTGAGTAATAGGTGAAGGTATGTATTGGGAAGCCCTTTAATCAGACACCCAATCCCGCCCGTGGTAGCGGCCTCTACTGATCGATCTTGGTTGGTTGGATGCAAAAATTGATAAAACGGTTTAAATGCATGAATGCGCATCCAATAATTTAAACCAAACACGTGAGAGCTTTCTAAGTCGGCTGATTTAATCCAAGTATCAAGTATAAGATATCGAGATGGATTAATGATTGATTTGCATGCAAGACGGAAATTAAACATCCATTTACCGTATTAGGTTTATGGTGCATAACGTGATCCATTTGCCTTAATGAAGCATTTTGCAAATATGATTTTGAATGAGCAAATAGTCGTCTGATCCGTCCTATATCCGGGCTAACTGGAGTCGGGATCGTCCTAGACTGATGCTGGAAAGGGAACAGGCCCTGCACCAGGCGGCCACATAAGGCGCGAGCCTGTTGGCAGTGCAAGGGGGTCTCCCCTGGTTTTGGAAATAAGAAAGAAGGGGCATGTTTAGGCGCGGGCCAACTAACGGTTGTATGCCGTGTTCTGACCTTTTGAAAAACTTTTATAAAACGTATTGAGAAATGGGTATTTGACCCGATTTGGTTTGAAAGAGTCGTTTAGACCGCATTATTTGATTTGAGGAACGAGACTCGAATAATCATCATTATTTTGATGACATTCGGTGTCGGGTTTGACTTTGACAAACTTGACATGAATAGTTTTGAAAATAATTATGAACTAATTGTTTTAAGTTCATTTGAATATCATTAGTCGATACTCATCATCGTACTCGGGTTAAAATCCGGCATGGTATGTAGAACCAAGGATGACTTTGTGTTGGTGACTAATATCCTTGTTTTGAAAATGTAAAGAAATGATGAAAGGCTTTAAAATACCTCCCAAAAATGAAATAAAAGGCTTTAAAATTCCTTTTAAATGTTATTAACCAAATATTATCACCGAACCACGGATTTAACCGTCATGGTATGAGGAACCAAGGGTGAAAAATGTTTTATGGTTAAAACAAATGAAATAAAATAAAAAAGGGTTTGAAAATATTTGAAATGGTAAAAACCGATTACAAATATGAAAATGAATTATAGGGGAAAGACGAGAACAAACACAGTTGAGTTCTGACCTGCGCACCCCATTGAGGCGCGAGCCTTTGTGCACAATAAGGGGCTTCTGCCTCAGGCCAAAACTCAGTTTTGGCTTGTTTATCTCATGTTTTGGATCATGTTATGCATGTTTTAGCATGTTATAGTCATGAAAAAAATGAAGACATGATAAAAGAAGGATTTTTACACCCTCATACTTACATGTTTGGTTATGGCGAGAAACCGACGTAAGTGTAACAACTCATTTGGTCGGAAGAGACTTGGTTTAAAACCATTTTGGTAAGTAAAAAGGGTGTTTTATTAAGATTAGTGGCGGTGTAGTGGTTGAAGTGGTCGGTCAAGTGATTTAATGCACGATGACGGTACCAAACAATGTGTAAGGCTTGTATTTACGATCGGTAGGTCGTAAATACGCGTCGGATTGTGACTTAAGAAGTCGAGTCGAGAATTTTAAGGGAGAAAAGAGGGGGCGGACACTTGCGTAAGTTCTCAAATAGGGGCATTTGAGGGGTATTTATAGGAAAATGAGTGGTTGTGTGAGTTTTGAGCGACGTGGCCACCTGGGCTGATCAAAGAGGCGCGAGCCACGTCGCGGGGCTTCGAGTTGTCCTGTCACTTTCACACAAGTGCAATCATGATTTGTTCTATCCTAGGATTTGTAGTCACATGTTTGGTACTTGACCATTCATGAATCCGGGAAATCTTAGTATAGAAGATTTGAAATGGTTTGTTTTTTGTGGTTGACTCGGTTTGACTCGTTGTTGGAGTCGGGATTTGAATTTTTGAATCGGTTTTTGGTCCGGTGTCGGTTTTAACTATAATTAGTGTCATTGTGACCCCGTCGTTTTGCATTAAACACTCCAGGTACTTTTGAAAATTTTTGAAATATTTTATTTTCGAAATCGTTTTAAGTTTTCCGACGTAAAGTTTTACATAAACTGTCGATCAAACGCCGCGATTCCAAAATATGTTATAGTCCGATAATCATCGGGTGTTTGTTGGAGTCTCAGTAGATACTGGGTATCTACAGAGCCCCCACTTTGACTGAGGCTTAGACAGGGCGAAAGTCAAAGTAGAGTCCCCAGGTCAATAGAAGAGTACAACCTGGAGACCCAAGCGACGTCGAGGCGGCTCGAAAGGATTTGGGCCCAGGACCTACCGTCGGGAAGGGCGACGCCAAGGCAACTCGAGGGTACGAGCCAAGGACGTGTCGTCGGGAACAGTTTAGAGTCTGTCGGCTATCCGTGCGGGTCGTTTAAAGTCCATTAGACTATGTACAAAGGCTCTCCAGCCACAAGAAGGAGTCATACCTGAGGCCTCTTCGGATAATGGGTATCTACACACACTCTTCCTGCTCAACGCGTCGGCCATCGCATTAGCCTTCCCTTCATGGTATATAATATCCATATCATAGTCTCTTATGAGCTCCATCCACCTCCTATGTGTCATGTTCAACTCCTTCTGAGTAAAGATGTACTTCAAACTCTTGTGATCTGAAAACACCTTAAAAGTTGCCCCATATAGATAGTGTCTCCATATCTTGAGAGCAAACACAACCGCACCCAACTCTAGATTATGCGTCGGATACTTATCCTCATAAGACTTCAACTGCCTAGAAGCATAGGCAATTACTTTCCTGCTCTGCATCAACACACAACCCAACCCGTTCCTCAAAACATCTGTATACACCTCGAAGTTCTCACTCCCTTTAGGTAAAGCTAAGACTGGAGTTGTGGTCAAACGCTCCTTTAATGTTTGGAACGCCGTCTCACAACTTTCATCCCAACGAAACCTATTCTCTTTCTTCATCAACGTTGTCATAGGCCTGGAAATCTTTGAAAAGTCTTTCACAAATCGCCGATAGTGTCCTGCCAAACCCAAGAAACTCCTGATCTCGACCACATTCTTTGGTACCTTCCAGTTAGACACTGCCTCAATCTTGCAAGGATCCACAGCTACACTCTCTTCAGAGATCACATGGCCCATAAAAGCCACTTTCTCTAACCAGAACTAACACTTAGACAACTTACAATTGGTTGTCATGGAGAGTTTGCAACACCAATCATAAGTGCTCCTCATGCTCCTTAGTCTTGGAATAGACTAAGATGTCATCTATAAACTGTTAGGTTCATATACCTATTATTAGACTTTTCTAATGATGAACTAATTAAAATTTTAATATGAGTTCTAAGGATCTAGTGCATGCATAACCTAATAAGAAATAAAATGAGAAAACAATGGTTCTTACATTGTTGATGGTTCGAAAATTTGGGCACAAATAAGGGCACCTTCCTTATTTGTTCTTGAGCTCAAGTATTGTGGATGATCCTCCTAAATCCCAAATATAGAGATCCTCCTCTTGTTGCACCCATAACAAAAACCCTTAAACTAATATATTAACTAACTAAATTAATATACTAGTATCCTTAAAATGATTCTAATAATATCTTTATTACTACACTAGTAATCTTATATTGAAATTAGTATTTTTGATGACCAATGTTAAAGTTTCTAAAACTAAATTTTAGAGAGATGTGTGAGAGGAAGATAAGAATGAAAAAAAATTATATGGAAGAATTAATATAGAGAACAACTTCTCTATATGAGAGAAGAGGGAGCCAGGGTTGAGGGGGAGGAAGGCCAATGCATGGCCTTCTTACTTTCTCTTTTTGTTCTTCTCCAAAAATAGGTGTGTAAGGCTAAGTAGATTAGGTATGACTATGTCCATTTTATCACATAAAATAAATCATCCACTAACTCCTTCCACCCTCCAATTTTCGGTTCATATATAAAATGGACTCCCATTTTATTTTGTCAATTTGTCATTTGTCACACAATATGTTACATGTAGTATGTAAGATGTTATTAATTAATTTAATGCATATTTATCAAATAAATATCATTTTATACATTAACTAATATACATATAACAAATTGTCTAGTGATTCTTGATCACATAAATAAAATGGGTCATATAATTATAATTCACAACATATTGTAATTACAATTAACCATTCATTCTTATCTCAATTGTTTCATAATCAATAATCAATTTTAGTAATAAAATCTTTTAATTACTAAAATAAATCTTATTTAATCAATATTACAATAAGATATATATATATATATATATATATATATATATATATATATATATATATATATATATATATATATATTCTCACTCACTATCATAAATTGTTCAATTTTAAGGAACTAATTAATCTGTATCGTTATACAATTAATTAGTTAATCTATTAAGAGAACTGTCCTATAGGTGTGACCTTAAGGGATCAACTGATCACCATCGTCAAACGACAGTAATGTCAAACACTAGTTAGCCAATCATTACTGATTAATGTTGATCAGTTGACTATATAAATGAATCATCTCTTACGTATTCTTAAAATGAGATTTAAACATGTGATCGCACTATTGTTGAGGACATATACTCCAACATAAACACCACCACAAACTGATTCAAGTACTTGCTGAAAACTTGGTTCATCAGATCCATAAACACTACTGGCGCATAAGTCAACCCAAGCGGCATCACCACATACTCATAGTGACCATACTTTGATCGAAAAGCTGGCTTTGGTATGTCTTCATTCCGAATCCTCACCTGATGGTACCCCGACCTTAGGTCAATCTTCGAAAAGACACCTGCTCCACTCAACTGGTAAAAAAGATCATCTATCCTTGGTAAAGGATACTTGTTCTTCACTGTAACATGGTTCAGCTCTCTGTAGTCTTTACATAACCTCAAACTCCCATCTTTCTTCTTCACAAACAAGACTGGTGCACCCCACGGTGATACACTAGGTCTAATGTATCCCTTGTCCACCAAATAATTCAACTATTTCTTCAGCTCCTCTAACTCCTTAGGACCCATACGGTACGGGGCCTTGGAGATCGGTCCCATCCCTGGTTTCAACTCCACACTGAAATTGATCTCCCTCTTCGGTGGTAAACCCGATATCTCATTTGGAAAAATATCTAGAAACTCCCCCGCCACTGGTATCTAAGCTGTCATCGGTTCCACCATACTAGTATCTTTCACATGGCATAGGATCAAAGGACACCCCTTCCTCAAGTAAGATATCAATGTCACCGCTGCAATCACTTTGACTTTGGGTTTGATAACAAACCCACGATAAGACACACTAGCCCCCTTAGGACCTCTTAAAGTAACTTTCTTTTGGTGACAGTCCATTCTAGCCTTGTACTTACCCAACCAGTCCATCCCGACTATCATCTCAAAACCATCCATAGGAAACTCCAACAAGTTAACTGGAAGATCAACTTGCCCAATAACCATGGACAACCTTCTATATAGTTTCCCACAAGACACTGACTCACCAGACGGTATAAAAAACTTCATCTTTTACAGACTCAAAATCTCTCAAACCCATAGACCTAGCATGACTTGACGATACAAACGAGTCTGACACCCCCGAATCAAACAAAACAAAGGTAGAGATGTTGTTAACAAGAAAAGTACTGGTGATCATGTGTGCATCATCCTTAGTAGCTTGTTTGTCCATCATAAACAGTTCGCCACTGCTCTTTTGTCCACCCCCTTTCATTGTACTAACTGATGTAGAAGGCTTCGCAGCTGACACCTGATTGGTTGCTAGGATAGCTCTGCGTCGATCCCTGTGAAAAGCTCCCTTGAGATTGTCTCTGAAAGCCTTTACCCACTGCACTAGTACACTCATGCCTCTTGTTACCCATACCGCCACAGTTGAAACGCAAGATACCCTAGCTGATGCTACTACCACGACCACACCCATAAGAAGATCCTCCACTAAAGCCCGACCTAAAAGTATAAGCCCTTGCTTGATTGTGATTACCTCGCTTGTAAGTAGATTCGGCACCACCATCACTCTCATCCGTCCTCTTTTCTGAGCCCTTCTATTTGTTTTCTTTGGCCATCTCGACCAACCTCTCAGCCCGTCCAGCCCTGTCATAAACCTCCTTCACATCGTTAAGAGTCCCCGCCGGTAGCTTCTCCATAATCTGATAAGTCAACCCTTTCTCGAAGCGAAGTGCTAAATTCTCCTGATTTAGCCCCTTATCCTCAGCATATCTTGCCTTTTCGTTGAACTTATGATAGTACACTGTCACCGTCATATCCCCGGTTATCTTAAAGGAATCAAACTCATCACGTAGCTTGCTGCGAACACGCTCTGGAACGAACTCCTGCCTCATAGGTCATTTGAACTCAAACTACGGAATTGCAATCTTACCCTGCTTCCTATAGATGTCTAAAGCATTGTCCTTCACCTTATCCCACCATTCCCCAGCTGAATCTCTTAGGCAGAATGCAACTTGTTCCACCTTAAACTCTTCCGAGCAATGTACCACCCCTAGGATATTCTCCATCTCACGGTGCCAGTTGTCGAGCAAAATTGGCTCACCTATGCCCACATAGGTAGTGGGGTTGAAGCGAGATATCGTAATGCTCATCTTGGAAAAGTCTACCCCGGCCTCCTTATCTTTCCCCATCTTCTTGAGGGTTTAAGTTAGCGCGTCTTGATGCTCAAGCATCTTGGATATCTCATCAACACTCATCCCCTGAGCCCTAACGTACAAGGCTGATCTCTTTGGCGGCATATCTTTGAGCTATAAAAGGGATATAAATGTAAGCACATAGCCAACGGCTCAAAGCACATATAACCCGCAACAGGACTTACTCGATCGAGTAACCACACATACTCGATCGAGTAAGAGTCACTCGATCGAGTAAGCTAAAAACTCGATCGAGTACCCCGATTCCAGAAGCTGCCCAGATCTGACATAAAATGTACTCAATCGAGTCACATATGTACTCGGTCGAGTATCGGACACTCGATCGAGTACTGCCCTTACTCGATCGAGTATCACGACTCTAGTAGCTACTGCCCAACGTATACACATACCTACTCGATCGAGCCCAGGATACTCGATCGAGTCCACCCTACTCGATCGAGCTTCACCCACTCGATCGAGTCAAGCATACATACTATAATACCCGCTTACCTTTACTATATAACTTTTCGTAAAACAAATCATGTATAAATCACGATCGAGTCATGCACACGTACTATACCACCCGCATACCTTTACTATATAACTTTTTGTAAAACAAATCATGTATAAATCATATCACATCCCCTAATCACATGTTACTAGCATAGCCACATTGTAAATTCACTTCCATCATATAAACATGCTTAAATCATAAATCATATTCATATGCAACAATTACTTCATCTTTTTCCACCAATTCATCCATCATACACTTCATCCAACATATGCATATGAAATAGCAGTAAATAAGTAGCGATCCCATGACACCCCGTAGTGACCGGTTCAAAGTTGTAGGGCGAGTTCGTGACTTTAGAAAGTCTCCCAAGCCTTTGCATTAGCTCCTAACAATTCCTACCTCGGTTCATTTTAATTTGACTCTTTACATTCATCGGGTTCATTAGTTACAGGTTCCAAAATCGTTGCTCTGATACCACTTTGGAACACCCCCATACACCAAGGTGCCTTACCAAGACAACCTAGCACATGAGAATGCTATCATCTCAATTACCCGAGGCATAATAATCAAAAGTGACCATCAAGAAACGTACTTTAAGTAAATAAGTTTAATGCGATTAAATCAAAAGCAAAACTGAAAAGTAAAAGTACAACTGTTCCAAAACAAAAATTCAACTAAACAAACGTGTCATGACAAAACAGCAGAACACTACGACTCTGACTCGTGGTGACTCCATCCCCAGCTAATCCCGCGCGAATCCAAGATATACCTGCTTAAAAACTGCTCACCATCCCCGAATGGATCACCACAGTTTTCAAAACATTTAAACGGGGCCAGTTACTGCATAAACAATATATGACAGTACAACAGACAGTTACACAATCACAATCCTCCAACTCCGTCACATCACCAACATCTGACTACACACTAAAGTGTGTAGCCTTGCTAGAATATCCATCGCAACAGATATTCCACACCGCCAGTGGGGGATCGCTGCCGTTTCCACCTAAGCCCTGCTAATCTCCATCGAGCGAATAACCCATGTCCATTAATGTGCACATTCCCCTTGTGACGGGAACCAAAAGGGGCGAATCAAGGGCATGAAGCCACTCCCGTAAGTGACTCCACTCAGCCGAGGGCGCACCTTGCGAACCACAGACAAACAACAACCAACCACAATACCAATGTAAACAATGCCAAAAACCAATTACGATATAATCAACATGCCATTCAATCAGACAACCATCTTATAACATTTACACAATAACTGAGTAGGAAACCCTACGTGAAATGAAATCACCAATTATCAATCACAAGCAGCGGATGAAAAGCCTTCGTCTACGAAATCACCTCCTATAACCAATTAATCACATAATTACAATCTATAACATCAACAATCCCAATAACCCCCAAATCACCCAATTAGGGTTTAAATAAAATTAACGAATTGACATAAAAACAGTACAAAGATCTTACCTACAATACGATGATCACAATGGTATAAAGAACTCCGAAATCCGACAACCTAGCCCTTTGATTTGATAGCAATGAGAGAAGAGAAACTAACGTTGTTTGTTTTCTTTTGTAAAAATTTTTAGGGAAAAGAGTGAAAGGTAAAAATAACCGACGAATTCACGTTATAAAACTCTTCACGCGTTGCTATCAAACCCGGCCGAAAACTTGTATAACCCGACATACTCGATCGAGTAACTAAGGTAATCGATCGAGTACCGCCTACTCAATCGAGTTACCCTTACTCGATCGAGTATCCATCAGGCAGAACGTACTCCAGAATGCAAAATTAACTTACTCGACAGAGTAAGCCCTACTCGATAGAGTAACCAACATCTTATAAATCTGAGGTATTATATTTTCTAGTTGCTTTGCCTTCTACTAGCACTACTACCACTACAGGACGCCGTAGACCACGCCAAGCTCCACCTACTCATATTCCTAGATCTTTTCAGCCGCGGTCTATTTCTCCATCTTTTGCACCTCTTATGCATTATGGTTAACACTTTGATCCTGTTGTCGAGAGGGAGGTAGGGATTCATAAAGAGATTAACACTGCCTTGACTAATAGGCGATTGTGGGAGCAGCTGGAGGCCACTTGTCTGTCTGAGGGGCATCAGTACACTGGCACTTCGTCTAGTTACTACTGTAACACCTCTATAATTCGGGATCCTTCCTGAAGGAAACCCCAACACATGGGAGCATCACAGGACTTGGTTTCCTAAGCTTGTAGTGTGACAAACGAGTAAAGAAGGATTTAAGACAACAAACTTTAAATAGGTAAGTTGTAGTTAAATAATTAGTCACATGTTAAGGGATGCAAATATCATCCCATTTAATACAACCATATCAAAATAAAAGTGGAGTTTAAATAATCAAAAACTAGACAAACAAAAGTGATGACAAGTAGTGAAGACTGCTCCCAAGCCTCCGTATCTAAGCAAAGCTAACCTATCAAATCAATGCTCCCCATATGGGCGGAAATCACTATATGGTTGACCACAGATTTTTAAAAACCCAAGTGTTAGCTTAATAATACAAATGCTCAATAAATGCTAATGAGAAAGACTAAATGCTCATGTAATAAATGCTAAGACGATCAACCACGAATCAAACAAGTGTATGAGATGCATAAAACCATCCTCCAAGTTTCTCACCTCCACATAACCGGTGCCAGGGACACACCCACAATACCATATGCCAACACTAGGTACTTGGAACACGTCCCTAGTACCGGGCCCGAGAGCGACTCGAGTCCCCTGCCAGACATCGTGTCTCAACCACACGAGTCCCTCCAAAATTCAAGTACTAAATGTGCACATCCCCTTTGGAGTGGGAAGCTCCAAGAGGTGACTCAAGCGTAAGACAGTTTCATAACCGCCTTCCGTCTCCGCAACAACAACCAAGTATACTCCACAATCCTCCACCACCAATCAATACCATAATCAACACAATTAATTTCCAACAAGACTAATCATGTAATCACACCAAGCATAATATGTCAAAACGCTCAATCCTTTATTTATTCACCTCTTTTCATGTAATTTCTTCCTAACATGTTATAATTCATTCTAACCATTTATATGCCAATTAACCATACTTAATCCTTCACCATATGCATAATTAACACAAGACCATATCATGTGACAAACCCTAATTAACAATAAATATGTTATAATGCAACTACCATGAGACAAGTATAATTAATGACAATAAATGCATAGTTAAAAATCCATATTATTAGAGCTAAGTAGGGAAAACCCTACCTCAAGCTTATCTTGACTAAGCCTCAAGCTAAGGCCTAGAAATGCTCCTCAATGAAGCTTCCTACACAAATTAATTACTACATTCGTTATTATAATCGACTATAATAAATATACTAATTAATCCCCTTAAATACTCATCTTAATTACCCATAACCCTAATTAATTATGAGATAATCTACAAGGTAAAATTAAGGTTTAGTAAGCTAAGATTAAGGAAACAAAGTGTAAATCGACTTACACATGTTGTTGATGAACTAGGGAGGAAGGATGGCAAGAACTCTTCAAATATGGAGGTTATATTTTTAGAGGATAAGTTAATGTGGTTATTGGTGAGTGTTTAGAGAGTGGTAGGATTAGGTTGGGAGTGATTTTAGGTGGGGGAAATCTGAAAAGGATAAGGGTTGAAAGAGACACACCACCAACCAAATCTCGCGTAAAATTGTACACGACAAGGCACTTGGTCGAGTTCCCGGTCCACTTCATCGAGTGGGGCTCCACTCGGTCGAGTGACTCGGTTTGAGCAACTTCCAGCCGCATTCTAAATTTCAGTCGGTCCTCTACTTTGCCGAGTGGGCTCTACTCGGTCGAGTACAGTCTTTATAAATGCAAGGTATTACAACTACTCTACTCCTGGGGATGATAGTTAGGTTTTTCATCTTTATGGTGTTTCTCAAGCAAAGTTTGACCAGTTTATCCACGATTATGGTGCTCTTGGTCGTCCTTTCTACACTCCTATTCGGCCTGATATGCCTGTTGGTGGCTTTGGGGATCAGTTTGGGGCTTCTACTTCTCAAGGAGGTAAATTTGGTGCTAGTACCTCAGGGTATGGTGGTCTGTTTGGTGCTTCTACTTCTAGGACAATTGGTGGAGTCCGAGGTGGCCGTACTGGAGGTTGTGGTCGGCGTTGTGATCGATGAGGGGGCCGTGCTGGCCGTGTTGCTGACCCAGGGATGGACTCTTTGTTGAGGGAGGTTGATGAGTATTATGAGGCCATCCATGGTGATGGAAATGATGATGATGATGATGGAGATGAGCAGTAGTGACAGCTGGTCACTACATCCCCTACTTTGCAGCTGGTTTGGGGGAGCTTCTACTTTAGAGCCGGTAGTATCTTTCTTTGTAGTTTCTTTTATTATATTATCTTTAGGTTGCTAGTTATCTTTCTATTCCCTTTGTTAATGATGTTCTTTAGGTTGCTACTGTTGTTGTTATATTGTGATTTCTGTGCTGTTAGGGTCACAATGAGGACACTTTGACATTTAGATTTGGGGGAGTATTTATTTATGTTGTGTGCTTTATTTCAGTTGTGTGCTTTTAGTTATTGTTGTGTGCTAAAAAAAATCCATACAAATTAAAAAAATCAAAATCCAAAAACATGTTTTTCTTTGTTTTAGGTCGAGTGTTTTTGAATTGAGTAGCAATGATGATAATTTGCGTTGTTTTTGCATTTGAATCCCAATACAATTATCCATGTACATTGTTTTGACCCGTTATTTATGAAACAAAGCTCATAATTTAAGTCTTGACCGTAATAATATGCCTTCTGCTAAGTAGATTTGACAAAATTATGTTGGTAAACCACTTAAATTTCTGAGGTCTATAAAGTTTCATAGGCCAAGAACATTAATAAACTGGTCTCATTGTCAATTAGGCTTGAGTGTGGTTCTCCTTGTGGAATATGTAACATCAAACTGCATAAGTGTGAACTTAGTTTCTTGATACTTTACGCGTTCATATGACTAAGTACATGAGAAAAGGCGGTTCTTACCGTTCAAATAAGTCTTATAATACCTTTTGTTTAGCCTGTTAGAACCCTTGTAGCCGTTTTATATCCCATCTAATAGCTACAATCCAGAATTTGCCTACCTTATCGGGACAGTTGCAGTTGGTTGAGTTTCATGTCTATTTTTGCTACTTTCGTTGGGAATGGGACTTTTATTCTCAATGTGGGTAGTAGCTTAAATTTTTTTAGCAATTGTGTTAATCTCTTATGATGGAAAAAAAAAAGAAAAATATGAAGCAAAAGAAAAATAAAAGAAGAGACCGAAAAAAAAGGAGAGAAAAAAAGAGAGAGATTTCGAAAAAAAAAAGAAAGGAAAAGAAAGCGAAAAAAAGAGATTGCTTCATTTGGTTTTGTTAAGAGATTATAAGGAGGTTTGCTAGAGTCTAATGCATTTTTGGAGAGTGATTCATAGTCTCTGTTGTGTTGTCAAAGTTGAAATAATTTTTCTAGTTGGGTTGATTTATGCTTATTATCATAGATTTGGTTTTGGGATTAGTGCTGCGACTACCGTCTTAGCCTCACATATCCATACGTGCTTTGGCACAAACCACTTTTATACCATTTACCCATTTACCACCTTATTGTCCTTGATACATGTACTTTTGTCTTTATTGTGGATGCGTATTAGTTGGAGAAATTTCGATCACATTAGAATGCATGCATGTTTCATAAGTTGAGTGAGTGTCTTCTTTCTATCTTACATATTACTCACCCTTTATGAGAGCATGAATGAATCCGCGAGAATCCGACTAATTTGTCTTGCAAGATTGAAAGGTATTTGGTTGAATTACGGTATCATGTTACATCTTGAGATGAGCTGCGTTTTTCTATTACCCATGCCTTTGAATTTGTTTTAATAGCACAATTTTGGTCACTAATTTGTTATAGATATAGATAGCTTGGGATTTGTATGTGCATCAACATTAGCTCTTAGTTATTCATTCACCATTTGTATGATTGCTATTTTGTATTGTGTGTTTGCTTTGCTTAGGGAGAAGCAAAGAGTTGGTTTGGGGGAGTTTGCTGAATCATATTTATATATACTTTATGATTCCCTCTAAGTTGTTTTTGATGCGATTTTCGTGCTAATTACGTTATTTATATGCCTTTTACATTAGAATGTCGATATTGCTGCTTTTGGTGTTTAAATGCGAAATTATGCATTTATGGAGCAAATGAGTAAAGCGGAGCACCGCAGAATTGGCATGACGGAATACACGAAGCATGGCACGAAAATCTAGAAGAGTGAAAGATAAGAAGTGAACATTGCACGAGAGAATGCTGATAAGAGTGCATACTCGATCGAGTTGACCTGTACGCGATCGAGTACATAGCTAGCTGGAGACTTTTCCGATAATTCCTAAAAGTCGTCTAATTGTAATATAAATACTAAGCTCATAGGTTATTATTAGGTTACGCTTTATTTATCATTACAACTCCTAAAAACTCCTAAGTTTAGTCGGTTATCATTATTTTGGATCTATAATTCGTTCTATAATCATTTGCTACGGTACTTCAATCATTCTTCAATTATTATTCCATCTAGTTATTTAATTGCTTAATTGTTCTTCCCACATACTTTTAATTATGTCTCTTATTTATACTATTATTGTTAATTCTCTTATCATGAGTAGCTAATCACTTTATCTAGGGTAACGGGGATCTAGGATAATTAGAAGAGGGTTAATGATTTAATTGTTCGTAACATTGCATGAATTATCGTTTGATCATTGTTCTTCTTCTAATTATTTAATTTAGGCCTTAATTGATAGTTAGTCTTGCGAATTAAGAGTTTCTCCAACCGGTTTAGAATTAATATAAACTGCGATAATCAGATAGGTATAGTTTAATTATAGCGATTGCATGTTAAACTAAATCTAAAGGGCATAACTAAATCGACCGCTTTTGTGACCTTAGGTAATTCGATTGACCTTACAATTGATTAAAATACACCACCGGATAATTGACCTAGTGAACCCGTTCCATTGAACTTTTAATATAATTGTTTACATCCTTTACTTTATTGCAATTAGTCTTTAGAAATCAACCAAACCAATCTCCTAGAAATTGTTACTTTAAGACACTTTAAATATTAACAAACTGAATATTACCGCCTCCCTGTGGATTCGATACCTGTCTTTCCACTAGCTATTAGTTAGTAGTATTATAGGATTATTTTGATTTAGGTGATACGACTTTAGCCTTATCATTTTGCATATCACTATGATTACTCTTATTCATATGATAAGTAGGACAGTTAGTTACATTGTTCTATAAGTTAAGTCGTGAGGTTATTTACGCAGTAATGGTACAGTCAGTTACACTGTGCATTCGTTGTTGGATGGTTTTATAGATGACGGTAGTATCATTTATATACTATCAGAATGAACTAACGCTACCCTTTGGGGATTGTTATTTTGTTCTATATTCGGGATTGGTCAGAGGCAGTTTGTTAATCGCTCTGGTCATTGTGTGTCGTTTGGTGTACAATTATTACACCGAGAGTTTGGCCAGGTCTTAGACATATAGGCAGTGGTAATACGCTATACATAGTACCGTGGATACAGTTCGTTCATCGGCCCACACCGATGGAGGCAGCTCGTTAGTTGCTCCATCAGCTAGAGGCAGTTCATTAATCATTCGAGCAGTTACAGGGAGTTCGTTAATTTCTCTAACGACGTTCCTTTTATACACTATGCTTGTAGCTTGAGGTATTTTGTTATACGCTCTAGTAGTTAGAGGCGGTTCGTTATACGCTTTGATGGTTGTTTGTTTAGGTCACATATACCGGGGTTATGATGGTTCTATGATTCACATGTTGTCGTAATATGGTTTATGCTATTGTGTGTCGTCACATGTTATTCCCTAGAAGTCATCATCTCAGAAGATTGTCATAATATATCATTGTCTGATGGTAAGTTGATGTCGAGTTTTCATGAGCATAAATGGTCTCACATGTTTACTGGTTTTACATTTTGATGTGACTCGTATTTATGCACATTTAGTCCCCTAAATAACTAGCCTCGTTTCATATGCTTTTACGTGATTATTAGGGTCGTTTCTTGTCTTTAGTTTCTATTATGCAAATTCCATGAGCTTTGGTGCCTTTATAGAAGGAGAGCACTAGCCTCGATTAAGTGGAGCATTACGGAGCTAAATTGATCGCATCTAATGACCAAGCATCAAAGTGGAGACCGAGACTAAAGGCCTTAGTCAATAAAGCAAGTTTCCGCGCAATGGAGAGGAACCCCCATGAGTCCAGGCCAGCTCCCACGAGCTAGGAGGCAGCCAAGCTAAAGAAAGAGAGAAAAGGGATGGAGCTCGGGCGAGCTCATTGAAGGTCGTGCAAGCTCAAATGGAGCTCGAGCGAGCCCGTACCCAGCTCTCACGAGCCAGCTGACAATACTGACCTCGAAAGGAAGAGGTCATGCGACCTGACCAAGCTCTAGCAAGGTAAAATTATTTTTTTAAGGGGCCTAATCGTCATTTAAGCCTTTAGTTAACCTAAAGCTTGTACTTAATATAAATACCTCATGTAATTATAACTAGAAAAAGAGGAGGAAATCATAGTTTAGCTTATTTAGACTACTTTAATTAGCTTAGTTAAATCTTAATCCTTCCTTAATTATTGCTCAAACAATCTTAGATATAGCTTGGTAATTGAAGACTACTTGGGTTTTGTATTGGAGAACTGACAACTCTTCATCATTAATCAAGGCTTTCTTCTATTATTTTTCCATTTCCTTTGTTCATCTTAAGTTGGTACAATTCCTTTACTCTTTACCTAATCTTTTACTTAATCTTTTGTTAATTGCTTTACTCAATCATCATGTTTATACTCGTTAAGATGTTTGACACCATTGATGACATGATTACCATGATGATGTGTGAGTAGTCTTCTAGCTAAGGTTAGTGGGGGATTAGGGCAGTAATCATAGGTTAGATCTATGCTTATTGAGTTCATATGAATGATTATATGTTGTGTTTTCAACTTATGCACAAGTTATGCTTGATGGAATACTTGATTGACAACCTAGCACGATTCTATAATCTTTTCAACAAGATTTGTAAGACATAAATCAACTCAAGGATTGTTAGACCATGAATATTGAATTGGGAGATCCAAGTCGTTGTAGTTGTCATAAGTTATAATTCAACTCGAATCCGAGACCTAAGTGTCCCTAGGAATTGTAAGACATAAATAAACTAGATTCCAACACAACTATAATCATTTGTATGACTCATTATTATGATTATACCATGTTTCCCGTATGAACCCATGACACCCTACTGTTTTTAATCACTTGTTTACATCTCTATTTACTTGCCTTGTTATTCATTTGTTTACTTTTTCCTTGTAGTAGTTTAGCTTACAACTCAAACCCAATTGTGACACAAAGATATAGCTACTTGCATTAGATAACCATTTGATAAAACGTCCCTTGGGATCCGACATCTACTTACTCCTTTACTAGTAGTTTGTTGAGTTTATAAATATAGTTTTGATTTGATTGTTAACGACGTGACTCGATCAAAAATTGCGCCGTTTCCGGTGATGGTGTATTGTTGAATTTTTATCCTTTATTGCTTTTTAGTTGTGTCTTTCTTTACCTTGGAGAAGTCAATTCCTTAAGGTGGTTCTAATCGTTCTTTAGTATTTCATATATTGCATGCCTAGGAGATTACAAGGTAATTGCTTACCTATTGATCCTGAGATTGAGAGAACGTTGAGAGGTATAAGAAGAGCCTTTAGAAACTTTGGAGGTGCTGCTACTTCAACAACAGAGGACCCTAATTCGAGTATTGGAGGACTTTTGGACATATGAATTATCCAAGTAGATAGAGTTGAATTTACCAACCCTTTTGCAAGACAAGGAGAGGGCAACCCAATTCCAAACCAACCACAAAATCAACTAATCATACCTAAATTCTCATCACATTCAGTACCAACCGAGGAGGACCTACCTAATGGTAATCCAACACCCACTCACTTAACCGGGAACTTCATAGCGAAATCCGCTTTCATACAACTTGTTGAGAGAAGTTAATTAGGAGGAATGCCTAGTGAAGATCCACATGTTCACATGGAAACTTTTAGTGACTATTGCGAAGCCATTTCTCAAACAAGGGTAACACAAGACCAAATTCGATGGGTGTTGTTTCTTTTTTCCTTGATTGGAGCTGCGAAGCAATGGTTAAAGAGTATAGACAAGACCACTCTTGGCATTGGTTCATGGAAAAAGCTAGCATTAGCCTTTTACAAGAAGTTTTACCCACCGGAGAAAACCAACATGCTAAGGGCACAAATCAATCAGTTTAAGCAAAGAGATGAAGAGTCTCTATATGAGGCTTGGGAATGATTCAAAGCTACTTGTCGCTCTTGCCCTCATCATGGGATAACCGAGTGGTTTTTGATCCGACAATTTTAGAACGGGTTGTATGAAGATTCAAGAAATGTTCTCAACATGGGGTCTAATGGAAGATTTACCGAAGTGGATGATAACCAAACTTGAGCCAAGACCAAAGAAATGGTGGTCCATAACTCTCAATATAGTAGGCCAAGAAAAGCCACTAGGGGGAAGACATGAAGTGGACTCCGTCACACAATTGAGTGCCGACTTGGATGCACAATTGTGCTCTCATATCGATACCATGAAGTTGAAGTTTGACAAGTCCATAGCCAAGATGAATGAAGCATTCAATTCATCCAAGCAACCAACGGGTCAACAAGTCAATGCAATGGCAATGACCCCTTCCATCCCAAGTGAAGTATGTATGAATTGTGGAACTTTGGGACATGTTCAACACGAGTGTAGGGTCACAAACGAACAAGTAAATAATTTCCAAGCATACAAGAATGACCCCTCATACTCCAACTTTTACAATGAGAACACCAAATTCCACTCACACTTCTCATACAAGAGTCAAAACATTCAAAACCACAACCATTATACACCCCACCACCAATCAGAAATCCCACTCAAAGACCATTGTACAACCAAAACCAAGGATTTCAAAGCCATACTTCTTACAATCAATCAAATGACCAAGCTTTCGATGTTCAAAAAGCGGTTTTGCAAATGCAAAAGAATCAACAAGAATTCTTTGCCCAAATGCAAAAGGATAGTCAAGCTAAAGACATCACTATCAACAATATCCTTGCTCATAACAAGATGTTGGAAACTCAAATGACCCAATTGGTCTGTTCGAGTTTCCAAAGACAAAAGGAATATTACCTCCCTAAGGTAATCCCTCTACTAAGCTGTGGGAAATATCGGTATACTTCCATTAACATAATAAGGATTATAACGAAATTATTAAAATGAAAAATAGTCATAAAAGAAATTTGCATAAACAAAATAGAGAGATTATGAAATCAACCTTCGGTCCTAGCAAAATCGGCCTAAGAACAATATCGCAATTATATTCACCTATCAGTTGCACCCAAGATGATATGAGATATGCCCTTTTCTTCTTGCTAGAATCGATCCCCTTTTACTTGCAGAGGAACCCTAATTTCCAAAATAAAATGTAGGGTTTTTGTTTTGATGAGAGTTTTGTGAAAAGAAAAACAAGTAAGAAAATAATCCTTCTTTCACTCCTATTATAACCGAAAATATGGAGTGAAAATAGGGAAGATTTTTTTTCTTTTTTTCCTTCTCTAATTCGGCCAAAATGGGAGTGAAATGGGAAGATTTATTTCTTCCTTTTTTATCTCCCTTTGACCGAAAATTCACCAACAATAAGGAGAAAAATATCTTCTTATTTTTGGTTGGTTTTCTAAATGTACAAATGTGTATTAGTTATAAATTGTCATTAATGTCGTCCTGTATTAATAAGTCCACACACTTAACACCGGTCCGTCATCATTTATTAGGACAATATCGTATAATATATACATTAACTATAAATATCGCATATTTATAATTTGCTAATTAAATATAACTGATTACATTTAATTACGAATTAACATCTTAATTCGTTTAAGCTAACATTATATACATTTATTAAATATAACCTATTATATTTAATTTACGAATTGACAATTAATTCGTCTCAGCTAATATTATTTAATCGACATTAAATAATCGTCTCATCAACACGTTGACTAACTGTTTAGTCAAATACTTGAACTAACCTTTTATTCATATTCCATAATCACATTTCTCAAACACATCCTTTAGGTGTGACTTTTAGGGACCAGTTGATTACCGCCATCAGTATGATAATAACGTCAAACTTTCTAGCAAGCCAACCGTTATTAGGTAATCCTTAATCAACTGATGAAATACGAAGTATACACTTGTGAACCTATAAGAGATTTATAAATGTTATCACACTAATTTGTGGAGGACACAAGCTCCAACATAAGCATGAAACAATCAATGCCATTCAATTGAGGAGTGGTACACACTATGAGGGACCAATGAAGCCCATTGAAGAGGATGTTGTTGAGGGAAGTGCCAAGTCAAAGGATGTGATGCAAGATAGAGTGTTGGATGAAAGAAAGTAATCGGAAACTTTGAAGAAAAACACCAAGGTAGTAGATTCTACTACTAGTGAGTCAATGAAGAAGAGGAATTAATAGAAGAACAAAGAGGTTGAAAGAGAACCTATTGTGATTAGACTATCCTTTCCAAGTCGCCAACCCAAGCCTAAGCTTGATGAGCAACTTGGGAAATTCATGGACATTGTGAAAAACTTGGAGGTTTCTATCCCTTTCACGGAGCTAATTATTCATGTATCGACCTATGCAAAATACATGAAGGATATTCTTACTAAGAAGAAGTCTATTAGAAGGTCGGAGACTATAGCTTTTGCCGGCATAAGTAGTGCCATTATTCAAGGGAACTCCCCACCCAAGCTTAAAGATCTGGGAATCTTTTCTATCCCATGTACCATTGGTGACACAACAATCAACAAGGCACTATGTGACTTAGGTTCTAGAGTGAGTGTCATGCCATACTTGGTATGTGAGAAGCTTGGAATGGAAGAGTTGAACTGCACTAGCATGACATTGCAAATGGCGGATCGCTCTACAAAGAAGCCACTAGGGGTTTGGGAAGGCGTGTCCGTAAGAGTTGGAAAATTCTTCAGACCGGTGGACTTTGAAATTGGGGATATGGAAGAGGATTCTAACATACCAATCATTTTGGTTACGCCATTCCTACACACCGCCAGAGCGGTGATCGATGTCAAGCATGGGATGCTAACCCTTGAAGTTGGTGATAAGAATATAAACTTCAACCTTGATAAGACAATAAGAGCTCCAAATTTGAATGAGCCATGGTTTATAGTTGATCACTATAGTCGAGAATATGACAAGAAGAAGCCGGAATCTCCGTCTAAGGATCCTATCAAGGAAGAAATTCTTATTAGGAAGGTCAAAGAAGTGTTACCAAATTGGAAGAAAGAAGTTGATGACATTGAGATAGCTCTATTTGGAGAGCTAGTAATTTTCCACAACAAGACAAAGGAGGAGAGCTTGAGTAGCTTATTCCATATGACAAGTAACAATGAAGGCCTTGATGGCTAAGGTGACATGAAGCAAGAAGTGACTATGCCTATTCATAGTCTTTGAAATAAAGGAGGAGAGGTAAAAGAAGTTATTGGTTTATAGGATAACGAATTCGAGGGATTGATCAATCCTTATGTTGGAAATACGATGACCCTAAACCAAGGCTATGAAGTTCCTTGTCATGACAACATCGACATTGGATTTTACATGAATGAGAACTACGATGTGCCGAAGTATATTCAAGATTTCTACCACGAATGTGAACAAGCCTTTGACTACTTCGATAGGGTATTGAGTAACATCAAATACATCCTTGCCTTGCCCCCTTGACAAGCTTTAAATTAGAGGAGAGTTTGGTGGAGTCCTCCCTAAACCACCATTTGTAAACATACTAACCTCTTAACTTGTATTCATTTAAGTTCATGCATTTAAGTTTTTGCATTGTATTTGTATGCTTTGTTTTAATATATTTTTGACATGAGAGTTAGTGAGGGAGGGTTACTAATTGTGTTTAAAGTGTGTAGAATGCAAGAATCAAGTGTAGGGACGCTTATGCCTAGGATAGATGAGCCTATGGAGCGCAATCCCATGCTAGGAAGTTTGAGAAAGGAAGATTTAACGAGCTAAGGAAAGAGCCCCTCACGAGTTGGCCTCAACTCGTGGGTGTTGGAGCCAAAATCAAGGAAAGCATAGATTCTGCTACCCAACTCGCCCGACTTGCCCCGAGCTCAAGCGAGCTACTACCTTGCTCGTTGGAGCTGACATGAGCTCGAGCGATCTCACCTTGATGAAAAGAATCTTGCTGCTCAGCTCGCCCGACCCCAACCCAGCTCGAGTGAGCTCCCTTGTTTCAACCCATAAAAAATGAGATCTTCCCTTTCCTTCCTCATTCGTACAACACAAAACACAATTACAAAAACCCCTTTCCCTCTTAAGAACACAAAACCCCAAAATCTAAAACACCAATTACTCACCCAAATTCATCCTTAATCAATGCAAGCTTGCTCTTACCCAAATTAAATCACTCCTTTGTCAACAATTAAGCCTTTCAAACATCCAAATCCCCAAAATTCAACCAACAATTTCTAGGATTTGAGTCAATTTTGAAAATCCCGAATTGGTTGTTCAAGAGTTTGAAATTGGAGGAAAGAAAGCATATTCAAGCAAGTTCAATGTTTGTTGACATTAATTCTACCAACTTTTCAAGGAGTATTCACCATGGCAAGAACAAAAGGGAATGATAAAGCACCAAAAACCCAAAATTTGTCAAAGAGGCAAAAGGTTTTGGCATCTAAGGCTCTAGTGGTTCACGAGAAAGGAAGGGAAAATGTTGGATTTATTGAGGAAGTCGTAACTACCACAACGGCGGAGATCGAGAAACTCAATGATTATCCGGAGGTAATTTTCCTTGATAATGATCATAAGCAAGTCTTTGAAACTCTTAGCAAATAGAAGTTTGTTGCTACAAAGTTTGTTTGCCAAGAGACCTTGACCAAATTGGGTGTGCTTGAACAAACTAAGGCATTTTTCGAGTTAATGGGGTTGTCTACCATCTTTTAAATGAATGAATTGACATACACCTCCCTCACCTTGGAATTCATTAGTTCTTTGAAGATGTATAAGGTTGAGACTCGAAACTATGTTGAATTCCGACTCGAATATCAATTAAGAAAGATGTCAAGGTCGACTTTTGGTGAGGTGTTTAGACTTGATGACCAATGGCAATTGTTTACGAAACCCCCTCAATTTGACGCTAAACCAATTTGAAAGCAATTACCGGTCGCGATTTCACCATCTTTAGGGAGTGCCATTCCTTACATGTACACCATCCGAGCATAAGGGTGTAAGGTTCTTAAACCCTCTTATTAGACTCATCTAACATAGATCTAAGTTACTTATTAATTTAGATGTTGTGGATCTAGTTACATGCAAACATATATAAATAAAGAGTAAAAGGTTGATCAGTTACCGATAAATGTTGATCAGTTCATTATATAATGTATCATCGTTTAAGTATTCTTATCATGAGATTTAAATATGTGATCGCACTATTGTTGAGGACACATACTTCAACAATCTCCCACTTGTCCTAGACAAGTGTGCGTCACCAATTCTCTTATCCTATTACTATCTCCCACTAAATGCAAGGTGTCTCGCAGGTCGTACTTGCATGTGATCATATCTAGAGTGGTTTCCTCGATCTGGAGAGTAACTGTTTGACCGGAATTATCTGCCGTAGATACCTTCCGAGCTTGGCCATGCATTTTCAGTTCACTACTCCTCGAGTGGCCCTGAGATTTAATTAACCCTGACAGGGGGTGGACAATCCCTATCGCACTGTTCCCTTCGAATACCACAGATCATCATGACACAAAAGATGCCCATTTGCACTCCATATTTGGAAGTCGTGGAGCAAAAATCAAAGTCAATCAGAAACTGTGCCACCTTAGGGCGAACAGTCTCTAGTCAAAGAATCGACTAAAAAGGAATACTATAGTAGCTCTCGCCACGACCAGGCTATATGAATTACAAGAACTCTATAAGCAGTCACTGCCCGACAAAGTGTCCCATACAGTCTGCCTATGTGATCGACTAGTCATCTCTTATGACCCTATGGCACTTGAACTTGCCATCAATCGACTCACACTCTAGTCATTTGGAGATGTCACCTCATATAAGTGACTAGGGGCCAATACTATGTTAATCCAGTTCACTATAATAGGGTTCAACGTTGTCTTTACAACCTATTTGGATATAACAAAGTAATAAAAGAGTTTAAAATAAAACTCAAACGATGAATGTATTATCACATATGTAAAACTAATCCAATATCAATTACTACATAATCTATAATCCATATTTAATTTTGTATATAATCGTACATTTCAATTCAATTGAAATGGCATGACTTATCATGTTAAGCCTATGAGAAGGCCTTGGTTAACATGTTTTAGCAACATCTTGCACCTTACTTAACCTCATTACATACTATTTCCCTTCATTATCTATAATCTTGTATTATAAAACCTTTTGAGTATGTCTAGATCCAATCTAGACATAGGCTGTCTTGCCTTAGGATAGTTCCCACTGTCCTCACAGTGTTTGCTATTCATGCTTCTTGCATATCTTACAGTTGCAAGTGTACTCAAGCGAACAACCGATCACCACCATCAAACGACAGTAATGTCAAACTCTAGTGAGCCAATCGTTACTGATAATTGATGATCAGTTGACAATAAAATTTCCGTTGTATATTACTCAGATTAACTCCTCGAAAATTATAGCCAAGATGGTTCTCCAACCATCCTTATGTGTTTAGAATATGGTTTTTGTGTAACTCTTGTACATAAATCTAATAATTATTTCTAAACATTTATCCTCTCCTATATATCACTTATAGATTCGGATATTAAAGATGCTTTGCATCTCTTCCTAGTCTCCCAATCCCTCCTTCACGGAGGAGAGCATTGGTCCATCATTCTCAATGAATAATATGTTATCTACATATGAGACATAAAAGACATATCTTTAGTACTTCTTGGGTACTAATGGATAGACTATAAAGATTCGATTTTAATTTCTCGTCATACTCGAAGTATACAAATAATAAGAATAGTGATACATCTTAGCATAATGAATTAATCCAGCCGCGGAAGCAAATGGATTCAATTTCTACATGTTCAATACTTTTGAAGTTGTCAAGATTCTTATGAACATATGAATATTAACTTTATGCTAATATACATCGAACTGGATATCATACAGATGTATTATTCTTCTCCTAAGTCTTTCATCACTCACAGTGATCAATATGTCATTCACATATAAGACTAATAATACCACCGTACTCCCACTAAACTTCATGTATAAACAAAACTACTCGACAAATCGAGAAAAGTTTATTACATGACTGAAACATACCATTCAGGTCTTTGACTTCTACTTAAGATTTGTTCTTAAGTTCGTATCCTACCTTAGAATAGTTGCGATTCACAAAACTCATGCAAGATGATTTTAAAATCCAACAGTCAATTAATATATAAAATTCGAATTTAACGAAGCGTTGTAATTGGTGTAAACCTCTTACCACCAATCAACCAAGTCATGGAAACATCTTAATGTTTATGTTCAGTTCGGACTTTTACGGAGTTGAAACCTGATAATGTATCTTAATAAGTTACAGGTTTGTCACTTCCAAAAAATAACATATCTCCTGTACACTTAGGTTTCGAAGAAATATTTACTGATTTTGACCAAGAAAGAACATTTTCCTACGTCTTATGATCAGTTTGTGGCTCTAGAACATTTTCTCCCACTCTGTCTTTAAGAAATAATCCAATTTTCTTTAACAGACAGCATCACGAGCCACAAACCCTTTGTTCTCATGATCATGTAGGAAGAGAGAGCACATGTTTACTATCGAAACAAGCTACAATTTAGGAACCATGCCTAACCATGTTTTGTTTTAGTGATCATGTAGGAAAGTAGATGATTGCTTTAACCATGTTTTGTTTTAGTGGAAAATTTAAATGCCAGACAAATTTTATAACAGAAACTACCTCCAACTATATTGCAATGATTCAATCTTATCGTAATGAAAGTGAACTTGTGATACCATCTCACACTCTTTTTGGTGCAGATAAAAGTCTTCACTTTATTGTTCCTTATTTTAACAAAGTACTAATACTTTGATTTTATAATCTCTACGTTTTGATACTTTTTAAACATTCATTGAACTTATTCAAAGAATTTCTCTTCTTACCTCATTAAGTGGATACCAAGTATCTACCTAGTTCGTTGGTAAAAGAGATGAAGAAGTAATAACCTTTTCTCATTGAAATTGTATTCGACCATGTAATTCAAAGTGTAAATAGGGCGAATATCTTGCTCTATTCATAATCATTTTCAAGAAAAGGTCATGAATTATCTTGCTTTGAATACAAGATTCGCAAACACTAAAAGATTTCCAATCAAATGGTTTGGGAGACTAGTCAAAACTAGTTTCTAAATACGATTTTCAATCGAGAATTGAGAAATGATTGGGGTCACCAACTTGAGTCTTGTATGACAGTTATTTCTAGTTTTAATATAATTACCTTGATTTGTATTATCTCACCATAACCTTAATCGTGGTATGTAAGGGCACAACGCTTGTTTTAATTGCATAATAGAGAAACTCTTTGCGTTTTATACAAAAATTTGAATTATATTCTGATTTAGACTTATTGTACATCATAACAATTATTGAGTTACATTTCTAAATCCACAAATTTGTATCAAATACTCATGATGTGGTAATTAGCAAGAATGCTGTAACACCCCTGCTTATCTAAGAGCCTTGAGCTAGACATCTCAGATAAAAGACGGTGTTACCATCTCAGTTGCCTGAGGTAAATCGTATAGAAACAAACGATTCAAGGTACTTTAAATAAAAAGAAATGATAAAATAAATGTCCGCATTGGACTTACAATACTCGCGGCCTAAACGTGCTAAGAAAAGAATAAAGAACTAGTATAAATAATTTAAAACCAATAAAACTGAATACTAATGAATAATGTTTAAGTCAAGCGAAAGACTAAAGGTGATGACTCGAATCAAGCTCACACGCGCCGTCCCAGCAAACAACATGTATCAATCTGTTCCCATGCAGAAACAGACATTAAGACACAAACCACCAAATAAGTAAACCTCATGATCTATAATAAATAAATGGACAACATGTGAATAGTATAAAATAAATAATGAAATGAATACGAAGTCACAATGCCACTGTCTCAATGATAAATCACAAGTAGTCTGTCGCCGAGGCTCTCAGCCCAAGCTCAACCACACCATGTGGACTAGCCACGCCAGGTACAGGGCTAACTCCTTACACCGTGCCCTGCCTGTCCTATCCAAACCAAGGTCCACGGCTCTTCCACATCCCCGTGCCTAGCATATCCAATTCAGGTCCACAACAACAGTTATGCCTGACCTATCCAAATCACAATCCGTCTCGCAACCTCGTTGCCAAATAATACTAAATGCCAATATAAATGCCAACAAAAATATCTTTCCACAATGCCAAGTTCCTTTAAAATCAATGTAATATGCCCATTCATGATGAAATAGAATAAAATGCCATCTTATGATATGAACATGCCAAATAAGCTCAACAATAATAATTAACCATCAGCAATCCCAAGTAACGGCCAAATAAGTTGACAATGAATTCAACAGAGCTAATAAGCATTCATGGCAAGTAAAACACATAAGAAAACCACGCATACAAATGTTGAGTAGCTAGCCTACCTTTTAGCTACTAGCAATCCAAGCTTAGCAAATATAAGTACTAGAATGCTTCCTCAACGAAATCGTCACCTAAACAAATAAATAATTAACAATTACTTTCCAAACTAATCGTATAAGATGGTATTTAAATTTGTGTAAATAAAATATTCTAACAAAACTATAATGTGTAATTAATTAAATAAAACTCACCTTAACACACTACCCAAAACCCTCACACAAACTCAAGTGGACCTGCTCTGGGAAGCCCCAAAATAGACTACTAACAGCCCTACACTTGGCTAAAACAGTCCCTAGACAACCCTTCTATCACGGCCCAAAACAACCCCCTCATCTCCATCTTACTCGATCAGCACCTCACCCTCATCTCAAAACCCCAACCTGCAACATCAACAACTACAATTTGACACTAGTATAAACAACTCGACTAAGCAACTACAACAACAAGAATAATACGACAACAACACACCCATACAACCCAAGTATAAGACGGTCCCAAACAAACTATAAGATGGTATAAAAATTGAACATAAATACCCACAACTGCATATCTCACAACCCACACTCTTACTTCGGCTAACATGTTTAACCTACAAACAACAATAACCACCCCACCGTGGCTGACCACCACAACGGTGGTGGTCAGACCATGGCCCCAGCAGCCCTACGGTCACGTCACGACCTGGGTTGGTCCAGTTACGACGATCTCATACGAATTAAGACAAGCTTGGGTGAATTACGACGATTATATAAAAATTAAGTCCGTCTTAAGATAATTATACCAAAAACCTCCAAATTCAATTTTAGGGTTGAACAATATCGACATACACACTACTCTAATTAAGCTAATAACCGATTAAGTAATGTTAGTGTGAGGTTACATACGATCTAGGATGAAAACAAGCTAAGAAATCGTCTCAAATAAACCAGTCAAAATCTCCTTTTCTTCTTCTTCTTTCCTGTCTGTTATCTCTCCCTTTCTCAGTTTATTTTTATTTTTATTTTTGTAATTGTTTGGTTTAATGTGAAATAAGGCAAAGTATGATATAATTTGGGTGTATAAGTATGTTTGGGTATTAGGCTCTTAAAGCCCCTCGGCCCAACCCAGTACTACTGTTCTTTTGTCTTTTTTTTTTTCTTAAACCTTAACTAATAACCCATCTCATAACTTATTAATCCATACGCATAATAGCTTATAAAAGAAAATAGAAGGATATATATATATATATATATATATATATATATATATATATATATATATATATATATAATATAATATAATAATATAAAATGCTAATTAAACTTTTATAAAATAACGGATATTACAGTCTTTCCCCCTAAAATGAACTTCGTCCCGAAGTTCACCCATACTACTAACATAGAACACCACAAATATAGAAATAAAAGGTCTTAAACATCGGATTATTACATTCTACCCAACTTAAAACAAACTTCGTCCTCGATGTTTAAACTCCCTCTAACAGAACCTCCATTTCTATTGCATGTTACAAAACGTGCCACTCTGTAATACTACGGATTTTCTTTGGTGACTACTCGACCGAGTAGAGCCTACTCGGCCGAGTAGTGCTGTTGTTGTGAGTTGTTTTGGTTCTGCCAAAGAATACTCGGCCAAGTATAGTGAATACTCGACCGAGTAGAGGATACTCGGCCGAGTATAACTTTACTCGACCGAGTATTCGGTCTGGCGAGTGTTATTTTTACGGTTTGATTTGGGAGTGTTTAAGATTATTTTTATATCCCGCGTCAGTTTTTAAAACATCATTTCAACTTCGTCATTTCTACGTTAACCCTAATCTCTCCCTAATCACTCCCTAATCATCCCATAGCATTGTTGTGTGTGTAATATTCGGAGTTCTTGCGTATAATTCCTCATCCTACTGTTGGTAAGTTCTATTTCTATGTTATTCGTATTCTTTGGGGTTACTGTACATTTACGAAATTGGGAATATGGGGATTGTGCCATGTGTAATTGTGTTATATGATTATGGTATAGGAGAAGACTTCGTAGATGAGCCTTTCTGATTGTTCGAGTTCATTCCACTGTTGATTGCTAAGGTAGGGTTTCCCTACTCAGTTACTGTTCTTTGTTAAGTCATGTTTGTTGTGTGATTACTGTATCTGTTAATCATCGGAGTATGGAGATTGTCGTGACGATGTTGGTGTGTGGGTGTTGTGACGGCTGTGATGTCGTGTGATACGATCGTTATGTACCAAAAATAAATACCTAAGTACAACTAACTAATAGCTAGTAGTAAGTAGGGTCGATCTCCACAGGGAGGCTATTTTGCTAATTATCTATTTAATTCGGTTTGTCTAATGTCACTATGGAGGTTTTGATTGTTTTGACTAAACTAAGAAGACTAAGGGAAAGAGAAATGAAGGCAGAAGAATTTAACAATAAGGGAAAGGAACTAGGATTTCGGGTCATCAATAAACGTCAGTTAATTGCAGCTAAGGTCATAGATCAGTCGATGTGTCGGTCTAAGGGCAACGAATATCTCCTTTCGGTCTCAATTCGCCCTAAAATGCTATTAGCTTAACTTTCGCCCTCACTAAAGCATCCTATTGTTCACTGCGGGTCTCCCATATTCCAACCTTTCGGTCCAGGTCAAGGGTTACCAATATTAAAAGGCTAATTGTGTCGACTCAACTAGCAGGATACAGTTAAAGCAGCGATTAACAACATAGGCTACAACAACAACGACAGATCTAATAACCTAATTAGCAATTAACATTAGTCTAATGAATCGCCTAATCCTAGCAGAGGAATTTAGCTACGCATCATTGAGAAAGCAAGAACAAGAAATAAATAAGAAGTAAGCATTAAACAAGAGTAAAGAGAAGGAATGAATTACTGAATTAAATCCGGAAAGAAAGAGGAACAAAGTAACTGGAACAATATCTTAGTAACCGAGAAGGAGAGAAGAGAAGAGGGTCCGAGAGAAATAATAGTATAGGAGAAGCCCCCTAATTATGTCGTCCTAATATCCTATTTATAAGAAAAATAGGATTTATTAAACCTAAATGACGGAAATTAACTAAAAAGCCCAGCCCATCAGCGAATCCACTCGATCGAGTGGAATAAAACTACTCAATCGAGCAAACTGAGCCAAAAACTAGTCGATCGACCAGTATTTATACTCGATCGACTAAAGCCATAAATGAAACAGGTCGATCGACCATAAATCTACTCGATCGACTTATTATTAAACCTAAAACCACTCGATCGAGTGGAAAACTACTCGATCAAGTGGATCTTGACTTCAGCAGCTCATTATTCACGTTAGATTGACTTTGACTTGTCCTTTTATCTCACGAAACAGCTTCACGCATCCCAAGAAAGCTATAATTCCGCTCCAAATCTACTCTTCCTCCAAATGCATGCAAAACGGACAATAAATGGCTTGATTTCATTACTTTTGGGTTCATTCCTGCAAATAAGACAAAATAACCCAAAGTAGCATATTCGGGGCATTTCGTAGCAATAAACTACGATAAAAGCATGGAAATACGTGCATAAAATAGGCTAAAAAGACTATATAAAATGCACGTATCAAATCTCCCCAAACCAAACCTTTACTCGTCCTCGAGTAAACTAAATGCAAACTAATGGAACGGAAAAAGATAACTCAGAGCTAGCTACAAATGCCCACTTAAGCCAATTTAATGCAAGTAAACTAACACCTATAGCAAAACAGTCAAATGCAAATGAGTTGTATGATGTTTATAATAAAGCTGAACCGTCGACCTTGCAAGACCTTTAATAATGGACTCTCACGGGTCACTCTTCTCTCATGAAGCAAAGGGTGAACATATATATGTATAAGAGAGAAAGAAAAATAGTCGCTCACTTAGACTACGACCCACATAAACATGCATGCAACTAATATGATAGACAATTCTAGCTACCAAACATACATTCCAACCAAACGAGGTCCTGTCACAGCCGAGGGCTTACAAAAATATGGTAAAGTGAGGCAATGGGTAAGAAAAGGCAAAACAATTATGGGAATGTGGAGGTATAGGCGGCCAAGCTAGTACCTAAACAGAACCATATGAGACATATCCATTTCCAACTCAATATTGATTAAGCATAGTACCCTTCAATTGCCACAAAATCTCACCAAACCAGCCTGAACATACTCCTCAAATGATATAAATAATGCATAGGAGCGAAACCGTCAACCAAACAACATCTTCTTTTTTTTATTTTATTTTCTATTCTTTTTTCGGTTTCTTTCTTTTCTTTTTTCTTCACGTTTTTTTTTCTTTTTTTTTCTTTTTCATTTTTCATTTTCCATTTCTTTTTTTTCTTTTTCCTCCTCCTCTTCATAAATTACCAACTCCGAACTGATATGATTTGAACCAAATTTGGCACAATGAAATATATACCGCAAAAACAATCTAAACTAGCTTGACAAGGCAGGCTAAATTTGGATGTAGTTAAGGGTCAACAGGCAGACTTGGCTAATGTGGAGTTTATGGGTAAAAATAAAAGAAAGGGAAATTGTAAGCACCTCCCTGCATGTGACACCAATCACTAACCCGAATGTATGCAGGCAAAAAGCAATTGAATTTCATATACGTGCAAATTGATGATACATGATATGCAAGGAGTAACTACTCACAATTCTACATGAAACTGGTCACAAATGACACCAGTTTATACGGCTCTAATCCTTAGAAATTATAAGTAGGTTGCCAAAATTTCAGGTCAAACCTATTCGTTCAGCTAAATTAAACATTAACTCGTAGATATGCAAAAGACAAAGCTAAAAGATAACAGTTTATTGCAAGGCTTAAGCAAAAAGACAAATGCAATGCAATTTCATCATAGAAATCTACCGTTCCGACTTAACCTATATGCTAAAATAAACGTGATTTTTTTTTTTTTTTTGAATTTTTATGATTTTTTTTTTGAATTTTTATTGCGATTTTTGAATTTTATTGGAAATAAGCAACAATGCAAACGTAAATTAAATATGATAACTGAAATGCAATAAAAACAAGATGCAGACACAGATATGGATGCATAACCTCCCCAAACCAAACCGTACAATGCCCTCATTGTACCAAAACATGGAAAGGAAATGCAAACTAAAAGAGAGAGAGAGTAAATGCAGAAAACTCACAAGATTGCGCGAATAAAGGGACCTCCCCAAACCGACCATGAAATGGGAGGTTGCTAAAGGCCCGGAAAACCGTCTCAGTAAGCTAATCCAAGTCAAACGAGTGAAAGGGCATCCAAAAACTGCTCGATCGAGGAGAATAGCAGTCGATCGAGTAGTTTGTATTTTTGCAGGTGGTCGATCGAGTAAAAATTTCACTCGATCGAGTGAATATAGCAGCAAAAGTGCTCGATCGAGGAGAAAAACTACTCGATCGAGTGATTCTCAGCGTGTTTCCTGCAAAACGCAATTAAAAACAGCCCGCAAACTAACAAGACAAGCATACTGAGATAGTCTATGGTATAAAAACCATTTATTACAACTAAAACTGAAATAAAATGCAATGCAATTAAAATTAAATCTCCGGATTGCCTTCCGAGTAGCGCTAGCTTCAGTCAGGTCCCAGCTCGACCTACTTTTCTTCGAGTCCCTCTAATCAGTCATAATCAAAGCAGCTTAAAGAGCGCAGCATTAGATCATAAATCTGCGCATGTGCTACATAAAAATGTAAGTAGCACCATAGTGGAATAAAGAAATAGGAAATAAAATTATACAACTGCTTAAGCCTAACAAATTTCCTATGAGAGCTCCTAAATTTATCCACAAAATATAGGAGCGCGGGAGCAATAGACGATAAAATAAGGTCCCGTTTCAGATTAACGAAATTAAAATGGTAAGGACGGCGAAAAATCGTTAAATTATTCGACCTACTGGGAAGGGGCAAAGCATTAGAATGTGCAGCGTAAGTTAAACGAGGCAATTTACTATTTAAACAAACAATAAATAAATTATCGTTAACTGCCTCCGGTTGGTTGCTCTCAACGACGGAATCATAGATAAAAGAATTTATTACCTCTTCCGTGCTAGGAGCAATTACCGTCTCAGCTGTCCCTTTGTCACCTTCCTCAGTGGAATTCGTCCCGTAAATCGCAGCCTCTTGTGCATCTGATCGGTCTGTTTCGTGTTCACAATCAAAACACAATTTATAGCTTCACAAACAACTCTACAATTAGTAAAGAGGCAAGTAAAGGTCGGATCCCAAGGGACGGGAATTGAGATGAGATTTCTATTGAAACTAGTGGTGTCTTAGGGGTGTCACAATTTGGGTTGATGTAGAAGGTCACTAAACTAAATAGCAAAGAAAGTAAATAAGTAAGATGAATTAAAAGGGTTGTAAACAATTGATAAAAAGCACTAGGGTGTCATGGGGTCATAGGGGAATCATGGGAATTGATCATACAAACATGTTCTCAAATTATAAGCAAGCAATTATTATTGTGATGGATTGAGTTGGGTTATATCTTACAATCCTAGGAAACTTTGGGTCCCGGAGCCGAATCGATTAGATTGTACAACACCTACAAGTCGACTTAGTCTTCCCTACTCAACAACATGAATGGTCTAATGAGACTCGAGTTGGTTTATGTCTTACAAGTCTCATTGAAAAGATAGGTGATGGGTAAAAAATGCAAGGATTCATAGGTTCGCATTTCATCAAACATAACATGTGCATGGGTTGAGATCAAAACAAGCAAGCAAATAAACCATGAAAGCATATTAATTTAAGCATGAATCATTCCACATGTTAGTTTCCCCTAATCACCCATTAACCCTAGCTAAGAGACTACTCACTCATTATCATGTTGATCATGCTAGCAAGGTTGTCAATCATACCAACAAAAGGAAACATGATGAATAAATGAAAATAATTAACAATAATTAAAGGGGGATTAAGAGAATTATACCTACTAATGATTCCAATAATAAAGCAAAGAATAAAAGAAGTACTTGATGCTTGATTGAGAGGTTGTCAATCTCCCAATAATAACCCAAATAATCTTCAATTACCCAAAATAAAGGATGAACAAAAGAGAGATTAAGGAAATAAAACTTGTATTAGAACTTGATTAATTGTTGATTACAAAACTAAAGAGAGATTTGATTGATATTAACTACTCTAATTATTGATGAGAAGAACATGCTCTTCTAATTAGACTAATTAGGTATTTATAGTGGAAATTAGGTGGATGCATTAAGGTTAACTAAAGGCTAAACTAGTAATTACACTTTTTAGATTGAGTAGGGAGGAGCCGGTATTTTTCGAAGGAAGGGCTTCTTTCTTTGTAGCTTGGAGAAGACGAAATTGCGCTGTACAGGAATCCGTGCGTTTTGGAGTCGGGACGGGCGGATTGTGGAGAAACCGCACGGATTGTACCTCAGCAATATTTCTTCTTCTTTTCTTCCCTTTTCTTCACAAAATCCTTGGGGATTTCCTCGGGGACTCAAGGATCCTTTCTCAACATTGGTCATCTACTATGATATGTACAAAGGCCTTCTAATCTTGTCTCTCCTTGATGCTTGGTCATTGGATTCGATCAATTTAGTCTCATTTTGCCATGAAAATGCAAGATTTGCACTCCTTTCCTACCAAGGAATCAAAATCTCAAAGAATATGCAAAACAAAGAACTAAAGACAATAAATGACCCAAATATGCACTAAAAAGCATGGGAACAAGGCTAATTCGGGGGCTAAATATGCGCTAATTATGGTCACATCAAATATCCCCAAACCGAACCATTGCTCGTCCCGAGTAAAGAGGTGACAAAGACTAGGACCATTATTTAAACTAACCTAATAACATAGCCGATATGAGACAATTAGCGGGTCTCACTCCGCCCCTTCAACTCACAACAAGACAACCATGAGGTAGGATGCCTTCTTGCAAGGCAAGGTGGGTCTTGCCAAATGGCGACACATCCAAACATTAAGCACACAAAATGAAATAATGGATGCATCTACAAAAGGAATAGCCACTTCCTCATCAAGTGGCGGAGGCACTAAAGAGGAACAAATTTAAGAGCATGTAATCCTTCACAAATACTAGTTCAACAAATTACTAAGGCTAAGAGGATGGTACTAAATCACCTCCAAATGGTGTTAAACTAGACTACTTTCGTCCTCAATTTCCAAATGCTTTCGTCAAGGGCGATCGGATGGTGGTGGAATGATGATCCCTATGATGCTAGTAGCATATGACATGACAAGTCTCGAATTCTCTACAAAAGTAAAGGTCATGGATTGTCCCAAGCTCAACAAAGTGGCTTGACAAAAAGGCTTTTTGGGAATGAAATGCTCAAATCTTTATAAACAAGAGTGGATATGACTAGTATTCAAAATTGTCCTCATTCAACTTTCACATTTCAAAAATTTAAGATGGGGTTTGTCCCTTCCGGGCTAGTGTCCTTTGCTTTCGCCAATCGCTTATTAGGCAACCGGTTAACCTCTAGACAATAGATTTTCGGGGTGATAGTCACTCTGTCTCAGGGCGGCCGAATTCACAACCGTTTGGGGGCCCAATTCAATAGATCCCGTTCCAAAGCACATCGAAGTGGTACGCCTCCATCAAAACAATTAAATTTCTCAACATTTCAATATTTCATAACATTTGAGGTTTCCTTGGCAATAAATTACTTCCACATGGAAAAATTCTTTGACATGAGCACTTCAAGCTTTATTGATAGAAAATATTTTTGGGTTGCCTTACCACAAGGTCAATCAAGGTCACCTAGACAAGTTAACCAAGTCCACATCGCATCACGGGGTTGGATAGGTGACTCACATGCAAACCCTTGACTAGGCTTTGGGTTATGGGTCAAAAGACACTAGTATGACACTATCTAGGGTGTTTTACAACCATTCTAGTAGGCAAAGTCTTAAGTTGAAAAAGTATTTGTAATGGCTTAGTTGCTCTTGTCAAAGTTCCTAATTAGGCATTTTTCAAAAAATTTGTCTAAATGCAACTACATGCTATGATGCAACTAATATATGCATCCTAATGCAAGTGATTCTATCAACTAATATGACATATAAACTAAATGCAAGTCCTAAGTTCACATTGTTATACCGCATCAATCAAAATAACGCCACATAGTCATTAACATAAAGAGGAAAAAGGAGATTGGAAAGATCATACCATGCGGCCTTCATGATCCTCATGTCTCGGATGTGGCGTAGTCAATCAATGTGAACAAGGATAGAACAAACACAATATATACAATATATACAATATAACTACACTACGAAAGGAATAAACATGTTTTTGGGTTTTTCAATTTTCAAATTTTTATGGTTTTTCGAAATTTTTCAATTTTTTTGGATTTTTGAATAAAAGTTAAGTTAGAATTCCCCATCCCCACACTAATATGGGCATTGTCCTCAATTGCCAAAAGGATGGGAAATTATGCAAAGATGATGCATGATTTCTACACTAAATGCAATCTACACTAGTCTACACTACATGATGCATGGTTTTTGTTTATGACGGAGAGGATAATTTAGATTACCTCCCGTTGTGTATGCATTAACTTCCCCAAACCGATCTAGACATTATTGCTAATGTCCAAGGATGGGTGTAGTTCATGCACACACTATGCAATGCATGAAACTAATTTGTCATTTTGGATTTTGAAAGTGGAAACAATAAAATAAGACACCTCAATGGTACCGAGGTGTGAGTCCTCAATGGTGCTAGGACTACTCCAACAATGATAAAGATTAATAAAGTACAAGTTAACAAGACACAAACTTCTTTTCATGAAACTTTGAAAAGTAAAGAGAGGAGATGAGAAAACTTCACTTAAACTTAGGTGGGTGCCTCTTGCCCGCTCCACCTAGCGATGAAGTAATCCTCTAGAGATCGGCATCATCTCCCTCTACATCGCTATCCCATATCTCCTTTGATGCATCACTCAGACTTGGGTCCATGAATTCGTCTTCTTCACTTTCAAGCTCCACCGTGTCTCCTCCACAAGAATTGTTGCTTCCCTCCTCTTGTCTCCCGTTTGCTCCTTCATTAGCCCTCTCCGAATTGGGGAAGAGAAAATCCAATTGAGCCCATGAGGGAAATGCTCCTTCCTCACTAATCCGTCCTCTTCAAACCATCTCGTGATATTGAGGGTAGAGAGCATAGTAGGTGTCCACGGAGGTTTCGTATTGACGGTAGTGTAAATCTTGTAAGATTCCCGTGACAAAGTCGTCACGGGAGAGGATGAAGGGGTTTGGATGTTTATACGGTTGATAGGGAAATGGGTAGGGAGGCACTTTGATCTTCTCATCTTGAGTTTGTTGCTCTTGTTGTTGTTGTGGTGGATTTGGAGGTAGTGGTGCTTGCCTTGTTTGACTTGGGATGAGGTAGGATGGCATTGGAGACAAGTGTCCTCTTCTTGGCGAGATACGTGGTAGGTCGGCCATTGGAAGATAAATCGGATCGCTTCCTTTTGTTAACCACTTTATCCGCTTATCAACCCCCTCAAGGGTTATCCAATGGTGGTGAATAAGAAGAAGATCTTCGTTTATCCTAGTGTTTCCCAAGAGAGGAGCATACTCATTATTCTCATTAAATCTCGGGTTGAAGTGCTTTGCAAGCCTAGTAATGAGTCCTCCATTCACTATGTGCTTCATTCCATCATCGTCCCCATTTCTAAACTTTGCCCATTTCTCTAGCAATACTAGAGGTGCATTGAAGTGGTACACATTTCTTCCTTGAATGTTGAGGTAGGATTCCATAAACACAAGGTCTAATTGGTTCACGATGGCCGGATCTCGGCGGGCAAGTAGAGTGCCCGAAAGAAATCGATAAGTAAGCCTCAAGATCGGATTTTGGATATGAAAAGCAAGACATTCCTTGGTATGTATGAAATCCCGGCCCGTCATGGCCCTCCACAAAGGCTGAACACTATACTTCTTGGGTTTCGATGTTCTGGTAGGCGAAACATCGAAACCGAGTACATTTGCGAATTCTACAAGGGTCATCATCCTAGAAACATTCTGCAACCTAAACTCTATGCAAACTGTTTTGTTCAAGGTTGTAATCTTCAAAAAGCTCAAAAATTCAAGCACAAGAGATCGATAAGTTTGTTCATACATGCGAAAAAGGGTTGAGAGACCAAAAACTTCAAAGAGAGCTTCCACTTGGTGATAAATCCATATTTTCCTCAAGGTAGCATGACATAAAAACTTAGTGGGAAGAATATTCTTACTTAGAAGCCAGTGGAAGACTATCTTTGCACATCATTGATAAATTCCACATTTGAGAAGTCATCAAGCCTTGTAAGATCTACAATCTCTTCATGCTCCCTTCTTAATGTGTTGACATGGGAGGTAGAAGAACTTCCCCTCATCCTTGGTCTTCTTGCTTTCCTAAAAGAGGATCTCCTTGGTGCCATTCTTGATTATTGAGCTGGATTCTTTTGATTTGTGAAAGGATAAGGATGCTCCTTGTTGATTGAGTGTTGCCTTTGGAAACCCTAGAAAATTGGGGCTTTTTGATTTTGTGGGTTAAGAGAGTGATTTGGATATGTTTGGGAGTCATAAGGAGGTGGGTTTTATAATGCAAGTGGAAGGAGTAGTGATGTGTCACTATATGTGTGGTGGGGTGTAATTTAATTAGGAGAAGTCGGGTCAAAACACCGTGGGAGGACGAATGGATTCGAGCAGAAGACGCTCGGATTCGTGCTTCTCGGGACGGGCGGATTCTGGGTAATACGCCCGGATTCTGTGACAGCTAAATTTCCAAAAGTTGACGCCTCAAAGACGGGCGACTCGAGCATGAGACGCTTGGATTCTTTTTCATCGAGACGGGCGTCTTCTTCTGAAGACGGACGGATTCCTTTACAGCGATTTTCCTTGAAATGCACAGGTAGAAAGACGGGCGTCTTTCTGCAAAGCCAGCCGGTTTCTTCAGGACGGGCGTTTTTCCTTCTTGGACGCTCGGATTCACCTTCAGTCCAAAAATCTTCAAATTCTCAGCGTAGCAGGACGGACGGATTCTCCTCAGGCCGCCCGGATTCCAGGGAAAACGCACGGGTTCAAGCTGTGAATTCATCCTTTGACTTTCTTTCCTCTCATAGATGCTTCCCCACACTTGAAAATTGGTTCCTTCCTTCATTCAAAATTCATTAGTAACCCTCCCTCACTTACGCTCATGAAAAGAGTTCATGCTATTTATTAAAACAAATGCAATAAAACAATAAATACTAGTTAGAGGGTTAGTATATTTACAAGTGGTGGTTTAGGGAGGACTCCACCAAACTCTCCCTTAGATGGTCCTTTCAAGGGTGAGGAGGCCCGAGGTAGGTGACCTCGACCTCTCCAACAAACGCTCCCTCATAGTATGGCTTCAACCTTTGACCATTTACCTTGAACTTGCTTCCATCTTCCGCCTTGAGTTCGAAATCTCCATATTTTCCAACTTCGGTTATCACATAGGGACCCATCCATCTAGGGTTCAATTTTCCCGGAAAAAGTCGGTAGCGGGAATTGAATAGAAGGACTTTGTCTCCTTTATGCAAGGCCTTTTGTCTAATACTCTTATCATGAAGCAATTTCGTTCGTTCTTTGTAAATCTTTGCATTCTCATAGGATTGTAGTCATAATTCCTCTAACTCTTGAATTTGAATCATCCTCTTTTGACCAGTCAATTTGAGATCAAGATTAAGTGCTCGGATTGCCCAATAAGATTTGTACTCCAATTCGATTGGCAAATGACATGCTTTTCCATAGACAAGCTTGTAAAGGGAGGCTCCTATGGGAGTCTTATAGGCCGTCCTATAAGCCCAAAGAGCATCATCAAGCTTTGTGCTCCAATCCTTCCGAGTCTTGTTCACAACTTTCTCAAGGATTTGTTTGATCTCTCTATTTGAAATTTCAACTTGACCGCTTGTTTGAGGATGATATCCAAGCCGGTTCTATGTTGAACACCATATTTGGTCAAAAGAGATGCAAGTTTCTTCTCATGGAAATGCGTTCCTCCATCACTAATGATCGCTCTAGGAACTCCAAATCTTGGGAAGATTATCTTCTTGAAGAGCTTGGTGACCGTTTTTGCATCATCATTTGGAGTGGCAATTGCCTCCACCCACTTTGAGACGTAGTCTACGGCCACAAAGATGTACTTATTCCCATTGGATGTCACAAAGGGACCTTGGTAGTCGATTCCCCAAACATCGAAGATCTCCACCTCTAGAATGCCCCTTTGTGGCATTTCGTTCCTCCGAGAGATATTCCCCGTTCTTTGACAAGCATCGCAATGAATAATGAATTCTCTTGTATCTTGAAACATTGTAGGCCAATAGAAGCCCGATTGAAGAATTTTTGCAACGGTCCTCCTTGCTCCATGGTGCCCACCGTAGGGTGATGAATGACATCCTTCCAAGATTCCTTGGATTTCCCATTGAGGGATGCATCTCCGGTAGAGCCCATCGCTACACTCCTTGTAGAGGTTTTGGTCATCCCAAAAGTACCTCTTTACTTCGAATAGGAATCTCTTCCTTTGGTTGTGGTTCAAATTTGGAGGGAGTACTTTTCCAACAATATAGTTAGCATAATCGGCAAACCATGGGGTGATGTGCCTTTTAAGTTGTGTTTGAATAGCCATCAAAATATCGTCGGGAAATGAGTCATTGATCGGGGTTTCTCCATTTTCATCATGAAACCGGATCCTTGACAAATGATCCGCCACTACATTCTCAGCTCCTTTCTTATCTCTTATTTCCAAGTCAAATTCTTGAAGAAGCAAAATCCATCTTAACAATCTTGGTTTTGCCTCCTTCTTTATCAAGAGATGTCGGAGAGCACGGTGATCCGAAAATACAATCACCTTGGATCCAAGCAAGTAGGAACGGAATTTATCCAAAGCATAGACAATGGCAAGAAGCTCCTTCTCGGTTGTGTCATAATTCACTTGGGAAGGGTCGAGAGTCTTGCTTATATAATATATGGCGTGAAGAGCTCTTCCTACCCGTTGGCCAAGAACCGCTCCAACGGCGTAGTTGCTAGCATCACACATAATCTCGAATGGTAGTTCCCAAATTGGAGGTTGGATGATCGGTGCCGAGATTAGTGCTTCTTTGATTCTATTAAAGGCTTCAACACACTCATCAGTGAATTGGAATTGGGCATCCTTAAGCAAAAGTTGAGTGAGGGGTTTCGCTATTTTTGAAAAATCCTTTATGAAACGGCGATAAAAACCAGCGTGACCGAGAAAACTTCTCACCCCTTTAACATTCACGGGAGGTGGGAGTTTCTCTATCACCTCAACATTCGCTTTATCGACCTTGATGCCCTTTTCCGAAATCAAATGACCCAAAACAATTCCTTCATTGACCATGAAGTGACACTTTTCCCAATTTAAAATAAGACTAACATCTTCACATTTTTGCAATACAAGGGAAAGATTATGCAAACATGAGTCAAAGTCCTTTTCATAAACACTAAAATCATCCATAAAAACTTCCATTATGGTCTCTAAGTAATCGGAGAAGACACTCATCATGCATCTTTGGAAAGTGGCGGGGGCATTACATAAACCAAAAGGCATCCTCCTATATGCAAAAGTACCATAAGGGCATGTGAAGGTGGTCTTATGTTGGTCATCCAGGTGTATAGGGATTTGGAAGAATCCCGAATACCCGTCAAGGTAACAAAAGAATTTGTTGGAGGCTAACCTCTCAAGCATTTGTTCAATGAATGGGAGGGGGAAATGATCGTTTCTTGTTGCGGAGTTTAATTTTCGATAGTCAATACACATACGCCAACCGGTGATCATTCTTGTGGGATTAGTTCATTCTTTTAATTAGTCACTACCGTGGCACCTCCTTTCTTAGGTACCACTTGGATGGGGCTAACCCACAAAGAATCCGATATGGGATATATTATTCCCGCATCAAGTAATTTCATAACTTCTCCTTTGACAACTTCTTGCATGTGGGGGTTCAATCTTCTTTGGGGTTGAATGGTAGGTCTATGGTCTTCCTCTAGATGAATTCTATGCATGCAAAAGTTGGGACTTATCCCCTTAAGGTCATCTAGACTATAACCTATAGCCTTTTCATGTTGTTTCAACACATCAAGCAATTTTCCCAATTGGTTATCATCAAGTCTATCATTAACAATCACGGGTTTGGTCTTTGATTCATCAAGGTAAGCATATTTCAAATTTGGGGGAAGGGGTTTTAAAGTAGGAGTTTGTACCTCACTTTCCTCCTTTGGAGTTTCATTGAGAATTTGGTCCATCTCCATTAGACATTCCATTCTCATAGCATACTCAACTTCATTTTCATCAACCTCATCATATTCAAATTCCATGATGGGTTCCTCTTGCTCTTGAGGTTGTAAAATATCTTCTAGGATGGATTGCTCATCTTCTATTGGTTGACATGCTTCCACAAGGATGTTATGCACCAATACTGATTGTGCATGAGTAAGTTCTTTGTTAGCTAGAGCGGCCTCAAAAAGATCCACCTCCAATTCCCAATACATATTTTCAGCCTCACTTGCTTCCGAGGCTTCCAATGCTTTCATGGGATCTTTGAAGAAAGGTATACTTAAGTGGTCCTCTACAAAACAATCTATAAAGTCCATCTTGCAAAATATCGAACAACTTGAAAACAATTAGAACAAACCTTGAGGAGTTTTACTTCCCCAAGGCAAAGAAAGACACAACTAATAACAATAAAAGAAAATCTAAATCAAGTAAACATTCGTTCCCCGGCAACGACGCCATTTTTGATCGGTCCGTTTCGTGTTCACAATTAAATAGATGTGGTCGTTGGGTCACGTCCGAATCAAAACACAATTTATAGCTTCACAAACAACTCTACAATTAATAAAGAGGCAAGTAAAGGTCGGATCCCAAGGGACGGGAATTGAGATGAGATTTCTATTGAAACTAGTGGTGTCTTAGGGGTGTCACAGTATGGGTTGATGTAGAAGGTCACTAAACTAAATAGCAAAGAAAGTAAATAAGTAAGATGAATTAAAAGGGTTGTAAACAATTGATAAAAAGCACTAGGGTGACATAGGGTCATAGGGGAATCATGGGAATTGATCATACAAACATGTTCTCAAATTATAAGCAAGCAATTATTGTTGTGATGGATTGAGTTGGGTTATATCTTACAATCCTAGGAAAGTTTGGGTCCCGGAGCCGAATCGATTAGATTGTACAACACCTACAAGTCGACTTTGTCTTCCCTACTCAACAACATGCATGGTCTAATGAGACTCGAGTTGGTTTATGTCTTACAAGTCTCATTGAAAAGATAGGTGATGGGTAAAAAATGCAAGGATTCATAGGCTCGCATTTCATCACACATAACATGTGCATGAGTTGAGATCAAAACAAGCAAGCAAATAAACCATGAAAGCATATTAATTTAAGCATGAATCATTCCCCATATTAGTTTCTCCTAATCACCCATTAACCCTAGCTAAGAGACTACTCACTCATTATCATGTTGATCATGCTAGCAAGGTTGTCAATCATACCAACAAAAGGAAACATGATGAATAAATGAAAATAATTAACAATAATTAAAGGGGGATTAAGAGAATTATACCTACTAATGATTCCAATAATAAAGCAAAGAATAAAAGAAGTACTTGATGCTTGATTGAGAGGTTGTCAATCTCCCAATAATAACCCAAATAATCTTCAATTACCCAAAATAAAGGATGAACAAAAGAGAGATTAAGGAAATAAAACTTGTATTAGAACTTGATTAATTGTTGATTACAAAACTAAAGAGAGATTTGATTGATATTAACTACTCTAATTATTGATGAGAAGAACATGCTCTTCTCATTAGACTAATGGGGTATTTATAGTGGAAATTAGGTGGATGCATTAGGGTTAACTAAAGGCTAAACTAGTAATTACACTTTTTAGATTGAGCAGGGAGGAGCCGGTATTTTTCGAAGGAAGGGCTTCTTTCTTTGTAGCTTGGAGAAGACGAAATTGCGCTGTATAGGAATCCGTGCGTTTTGGAGTCGGGACGGGCGGATTCAGGCGGGGGAAAACGGGCGTCTTCAGGTGAATCCGGGCGGATTGTGGTGGCTGCTAACCCGGGCGTCTTAAGTAGAAAACGCACGGATTGTGCTGTGGAGGACGGGCAGATTGTGGAGAAACCGCACGGATTGTACCTCAGCAATATTTCTTCTTCTTTTCTTCCCTTTTCTTCACAAAATCCTTGGGGATTTCCTCGGGGACTCAAGGATCCTTTCTCAACATTGCTCATCTACTATGATATGTACAAAGGCCTTCTAATCTTGTCTCTCATTGATGCTTGGTCATTGGATTCGATCAATTTAGTCTCGTTTTGCCATGAAAATGCAAGATTTGCACTCCTTTCCTACCAAGGGATCAAAATCTCAAAGAATATGCAAAACAAAGAACTAAAGACAATAAATGACCCAAATATGCACTAAAAAGCATGGGAACAAGGCTAATTCGGGGGCTAAATATGCGCTAATTATGGTCACATTAGCATCAGACTCGGCTTTGAATAGGGGAGATTCACCGTATCCATTATCATCGTCAAAATCGTCATCCAAAACAAATCCACATGACGAATCAATGCTCTCGCTGGCCAGTTTAGTCGATCGAGTAGAATTGTTGCTCGATCGACCACTTCCTTCCTGATTTCCACTCGATCGAGTAGAAATATCACTCGATCGAGAACTTTCTTCTGGAAATTCACTCGATCGACTAATATAAGTCACTCAATCGAGTGATTCTTCCTGTACAGCGCTGAAATCTTCGTGTAAGCTATTGAAATATGATAGAAATTCATCCGAGTCATAAAGATCATCCTCAGCATTGGGCAACATGGGTTCTTCATGGGAAAAACTGCTCTCAGTAAAGTATACCTCTTCTGATTGGAAACTATCAGACTCAGCTGCTAACTGAGCTATTATAGACTCGAGCTCATCCATGTGCGCGAAAAACCGTCTATCATGCTCTTGCCTTTTGGAGGCAAGTATCTCCAACAAAGATTTTAGCTCCGCAATCTCTTCTTCTTGTATATCAGGAGGATCTTGTTGCGGTGGCCATTGATAGGGTGGATGTGGCGTAGGAGAAGTGCAGTAATTAACACATCCCCAAGATTTGTTCCTTTCCCAACTAGCAGGTTTTTTAGATTGAGCTTCAAACTGAGCGATTAGTCGGGAGACAGATGTCATCTTGGCAAAAGGGATCGAAGGTACTCAAGCCTTCCCTTCGATAATCTCCCTCGGTAGCCTGTCTAATAAACCTGTAGGCCTATCAAAACAGCACTAAAGAAAAAGTTAAGAACAGCCTCAAGGTACTTAGTCTTCCCTTGAGGCGAAAGACAAACAAAATAAAAAAGATAAAAGCGTCGCCTCCCCGGCAAAGGCGCCAAAATTTGATACGGTTGTTATGTACCAAAAATAAATACCTAAGTACAACTAACTTATAGCTAGTAATAAGTAGGGTCGATCTCCACAGGGAGGCTATTTTGCTAATTATCTATTTAATTCGGTCTGTCTAATGTCACTATGGGGGTTTTGATTGTTTTGACTAAACTAAGGAGACTAAGGGAAAGAGTAATGAAGGCAGAAGAATTTAACAATAAGGGAAAGGAACTAGGATTTTGGGTCATCAATAAACGTCAGTTAATTGCAGCTAAGGTCATAGATCAGTCGATGTGTCGGTCTAAGGGGCAACGAATATCTCCTTTCGGTCTCAATTCGCCCTAAAATGCTATTAGCTTAACTTTCGCCCTCACTAAAGCATCCTATTGTTCATCATGCTGGGTCTCCCTATTCCAACCTTTCGGTCCAGGTCAAGGGTTACCAATATTAAAAGGCTAATTGTGTCGACTCAAATAGCAGGATACAGTTAAAGCAGCGATTAACAACATAGGCTACAACAACAAAGACAGATCTAATAGCCTAATTAGCAACGAACATTAGTCTAATGAATCGCCTAATCCTAGCAGAGGAATTTAGCTACGCATCATTGAGAAAGCAAGAACAAGAAATAAATAAGAAGTAAGAATTAAACAAGAGTAAAGAGAAGGAATGAATTACTGAATTAAATCCGGAAAGAAAGAGGAACAAAGTAACTGGAACAATATCTTAGTAACCGAGAAGGGGAGAAGAGAAGAGGGTCCGAGAGAAATAATAGTAGAGGAGAAGCCCCCTAATTATGTCGTCCTAATATCCTATTTATAAGAAAAATAGGATTTATTAAACCTAAATGACGAAAATTAACTAAAAAGCCCAGCCCATCAGCGAATCCACTCGATCGAGTGGAATAAAACTACTCGATCGAGCAAACTGAGCCAAAAACTAGTCGATCGACCAGTATTTCTACTCGATCGACTAAAGCCATAAATGAAACAGGTCGATCGACCATAAATCTACTCGATCGACTTATTATTAAACCTAAAACCACTCGATCGAGTGGAAAACTACTCGATCAAGTGGATCTTGACTTCAGCAGCTCATTGTACACGTTAGATTGACTTTGACTTAGTCCTTTTAGCTCCCAAAACAGCTTCACGCATCCCAAGAAAGCTATAATTCCGCTCCAAATATAATCTTCCTCCAAATGCATGCAAAACGGACAATAAATGGCTTGATTTCATTACTTTTGGGTTCATTCCTGCAAATAAGATAAAATAACCCAAAGTAGCATATTCGAGGCATTTCATAGCAATAAACTACGATAAAAGCATGGAAATACGTGCATAAAATAGGCTAAAAAGATAATATAAAATGCACGTTCATCGTGTGATTGTGATTGTGGTGGAGTCACTTGCGGGAGTGGCTTCACACCCTAGTTCGCCCTCCGTGGAACCCGCCACAAGAGGGGATGTGCACATTAAGGGACAGGGATTGTTTGTTGCTCGTTGAGGAGCTGGACTAGGTGGGATCGGCTGCGGTCACCCACTGGCGGCGAGGATTACTTGTTGCGATGGGTAATCTGGCAGGGCTACACACTTCGGTGTGTAGTCGGTTACCGTGTGAGAACGAAAGATTGGGATTGGAAGATGATCAGTTGATTACTTCGTTTGTTTGTCTTATATTGTTTGAGTAATACTGACCCCGTTGTTGTTTGTGGAATCTGCGGTGATCCATTCGGGGATGGTGAGCAGGCTTGACATGTATTGCTAGTGTGAGCTTGGGGACAGTCATGGGAGTGTTGTCATCACCAGTCATAGCATCACCGTCTGAGTCTTAGTTTGATTCTTTTTATTGTCAGACATTGGAGTTGTATTTTGTTGAATTAGTATTTGGGTTTGGATGTTGTAAACTTTATACTTTACAGTACTTTAATAAATGTGCTCAGTTCAGACGCTTTTGATATGTACTAACCTCGGGCAACCGAGATGGTAACACACTTTCATGGTAGGGTGGTCCTGGTAAGGCACCTTGGTATGAGGGGGTGTTACAAAGTGGTATCAGAGCCGAAGATTCTGGCACCTAAACAAATGAATTTAATGAACCTCGGGAGTCTAAATAAAATGAATCGGGGAGAGTTGTTTGGAGCTACCGCAAAGACTCGGGAGACGTCCCGGAGTTGCAACTTGGCCCTCATTAACTCGAGCCGGTAACATGGGAAGTGTGATGAGAGTTAGGTTTTGTATGTACATGTATGTGAAGATGCATGTTGGTAATAGTTGATAATTAAAAGGGTATGTGTTGGAATTTGTAAGTGTGGTGATGGGAGAAACGGGGGAGGTGACGGGTTTGCGAATGTTTGTTATGTTGGAATTAGAATATGCATGAATTGTATGTTGTTATGGTTATAACGTGGCATTTAAGTCCTTGATGTTATGTGTTTGCTGCGGGAATAGTGAGCATGATATAGAACTTTATACTGTATACCCGTCTAGTGTGTGACTCGACCGAGCAGGGCTGGTACTCGACCGAGTACGGAGCACTCGGCCGAGTAACCAAGCACTCGACCGAGTATTGTTTGGCAGTGAGTAGCAGTGGCTACTGTATGTGATAACTCGACCGAGTAAGTAAGTATACTCGACCGAGTAGTGTCTAGTCGGCCGAGTGTTGTTCTACTCGACCGAGTGTTGTTTCTGAGTTTTTGACGTTCACTTCTGGAGTCGAATACTCGACCGAGTATCTAGGATACTCGACCGAGTATTCGTTACTCGACCAAGTATGTTGTATACTCGGCCGAGTGTTCTTTTGGCGGAGGGTTGTTACACTTTGAGCCGTAGGCTTTTGTGTTTATGTTTCCTTGTTTCTTGTCAGCTCAAAATGCCGCCCAAAAGAACTCCCGCGCAGATCCAAGCTTCTGAGATGACTCTTGATGAGGTTGCTCGCATGATTGAGCAACAAGAGGCTCTCCTTGAAGCTCTCAAAAATGTGGGAAAGGGGAACGAGAAGTCGATGGATGCTACTCAGCTCAACATATCATCGTTGGTCGCTTCAACCCTCCCACATATGATGGGGTAGGTGAACCAAAGCTACTTGAGAAGTGGCATCGTGGGATTGAAGCTCTCATGGAAATGGTTAAGTGCCCCGAAGACATGATCGTCGAGCAGGTAGTGTACTACCTAAGAGGTGAAGCTGCAGTTTGGTGGCAAAGCGTCAAGGAAGATGCTAGGGCTTTTTTCCAGGCGGAAGGAGCTATTCCTTGGTCTGGGTTGAAGAGTGCCATGAGGGAGCAGTTTGTGCTGAAGCATATCCGACACAAGATGAGATCCGACTTTGATTCCTTCACTATGACTGATGAGATGACAGTCACTGACTACTATCATCGGTTCCTGGAGCTATCTCGTTATGTTGAGGACATGCAGCTAGGACAGAGAGGTTTAGCTCTCCGTTTTGAGAGGGGTTTATCTGCTAAGATCGTGAGTCGTATGCCAACCGGGGTTGCTACTTACCTCAAGGAAGTGTATCTGAGAGCGGGTCAAGCCGAGAGAATGGTAGATCTCTCAAGAGAGATCGATGAGAGGACTGCTGCGGAAAAGAGGAAGGCTGACAGTGGAAGCAACAGTCAGTCGACCAACAAGAAGGGGAACTTCAACCATGCTAAGGCTTTTTCTGGTGGAGCTGGTTTCTCGGGAGGATCTCGTGGCTGGGGAAAGAATGGAGGTCGGAGTAAGAGTGACAACTCTAACCTTACATGCTTCAACTGTGGTGGGATAGGCCACAAAAGACGGGAATGCATGAGCTACAAGCCCGGCACTGGTTCAGGAGCTCGGTCAGGGAATTTTTCTCAGGGGCCGACTCAGAGTTTTGCTAGTAACCGACCGAGAGGTTCATGGGGCAACAGAGGTGGACAGGGCAACCAGGGCGGTTATAACCGCAGTGGTGGTGTATCATATCAGCGCCAAAGACAACAAAGACCACCCAGATTCGAAGAGCCAAGCCAAGTACCTCCAATGCTTCAGTTCAGGGTGGAGGACAAAAAAACAGTGGGAAGCTTTTCATGATGGACAAGCAGGAAGTATAGGATGATGCTCATGTAGTTACCGGTACCTTTCTTGTTCATAACGTACCGTCCTTTGTTTTGTTTGACTCAGGGGCTACACACTCTTTTGTGTCTAAGAGTCATGCTGTGTCTATGGGTTTGAGAAGATTTGAGGTTGTAGAAGATGATGTGTTCATACCTTCAGGGGAGTCTGTGTCGTGTCTCAAGTTGTATAAGGGAGTATCCATGGTAGTTGGAGGGGTAGATTTACCAGTAGACCTGTTAGAGTTTCCTATGGGTGGGTTTCAGGTGATTGTCGGGATGGATTGGCTGGGTATGTATGATGCCAAGATAGATTGTCGGCAAAAGAGGGTGTCCTTAAAGGGTCCCAAGGGTGTTAGGGTGTCCTATAGAGGGTTTGTAGTAAAGCCTAAGTGTAGGTTCATAGCTGTGATGACTTTAAAGTCATGTTTGAGGAAGAAGTGTCCCTTGATTCTCTGTCAACTGAGAGACCACCGAGTAGAGCCGCCGACAGCTTCTGAGATATCTGTGGTGAGAGAGTTCGAAGATGTTTTTCCTGAGGAAATACTGAGTTTGCCTCCCAAGAGGGATGTTGATATCAGCGTGGAGCTCAAGCCGGGAACGTGTCCTATATCTAAAGCACCTTAACGTATGGCACCTAAAGAGTTGGCAGAGTTGAAAAAGCAGATTCATGAGTTGCTTGGCAAGGGTTACATCAGGCCTAGTGTGTCACCGTGGGGAGCTCCAGTTCTTTTTGTAAAGAAGAAAGATGGGAGTATGAGACTGTGCATTGATTACAGAGAGCTCAATCATGTCACAGTGAAGAACAAGTATCCGTTGCCTAGGATTGATGATTTGTTTGATCAGCTAAGTGGAGCAGGTGTGTTTTCCAAGATTGATCTGAGGTCGGGATATCACCAGCTGAGGATAGCAGATGAGGATATTCCTAAGACAGCGTTCCGATCTGATATGGTCATTACCAGTACGTGGTGATGCCTTTTGGGTTGACCAATGCACCAGCAGCTTTCATGGATTTGATGAATCGGATCTTTACACGGTTCTTGGATAGGTTTGTGGTTGTTTTCATCGACGACATCTTAGTGTATTCTAAGACTAAGGAAGAGCATGAGGAGCACTTGAGGATAGTCTTGCAGACCTTGAGAGAGAATCAGATTTATGCCAAGCTATCTAAGTGCGAGGTCTGGTTAGAGGAAGTGACTTTTCTAGGTCATATGATATCTAAGAAGGGACTATCTGTGGATCCTAGTAAGATTGAGGCCATAACCAAGTGGGAACCGCCGAAGAATGTTGCTGAGATTCGAAGTTTCTTAGGCCTTGCTGACTACTACAGGAGATTTGTGAAAGATTTCTCTACCATAGCGCGGCCTATGACATCTTTGATGAGGAAGGAAGTCAGATTTGTTTGGGATGGGAGTTGTGAGACGGCGTTTCAGACCTTAAAGGAACGCTTGACCACAGCCCTTATCCTAGCCTTGCCAGAGGGATGTGAGAACTTTGAGGTATATACCGATGCTTCAAAGAATGGTCTTGGTTGTGTTTTGATGCAGGAAAGGAAAGTCATAGCTTATGCTTCAAGGCAGCTGAAGCAATATGAGGAGAACTACCCTACTCATGATCTGGAGCTTGGTACAGTGGTTTTCGCTCTTAAGATTTGGAGGCACTACCTTTATGGAGCAACTTTTACAGTGTTCTCTTATCATAAGAGTCTAAAATATATCTACACTCAGAAGGAGCTTAACATGCGACAGAGACGGTGGATGGAGCTATTCGGAGATTATGATATGGAGATCATCTATCACGAGGGTAAGGCTAATGTTGTTGCAGATGCACTGAGTAGGAAGAGCGTTCATTCGCTATGTACAGCTATGTCCTTGCTGAAGTTGAGGGATGAGATGTCTAGGTTGGGGATCTTTATGATTCGAGAGGGGGATACCATCGGGGATTTAACGATCGAGCCAGAGTTGTATGAGAACATCAAGAGTAAGCAAGAGCTTGATCCTAGGATTCAGGAGTGGAAGTCAAGGGTAGAGAGTGGAACGGTTTCCAGGTTTTCTATCCATACAGATGGGAGTGTTCGTTTTGATGAGAGATGGTGTGTCCCTGAGGATGCAGAGTTGCGGAGAGTGATCTTGACGGAGGCTCATTGCACTCCCTATTCAGTTCACACGGGTGGTGACAAACTTTACAAAGACCTTAAGAAGGCTTTTTGGTGGCCAAACATGAAGAGAGATGTAGCTGAGTTTGTAGCCAGATGTTTGACCTCTCAAAGGGTCAAGGGTGAACAGCGGAGACCACAAGGTAAGATACAGTGTTTGGAAGTACCCGAGTGGAAATGGGAGTCGATCTCCATGGACTTCATTGTGGGGTTTCCTAGGTCACAGCAAGGTAACAACATGATTTGGGTGATTGTTGATCGGTTAACCAAGTCAGCCTATTTCGTTCCCATGAAAGATACTTGGTCTAAGATGCAGCTGGCATTGGGTTACAGGAGGCATGTGGTTCGGTTACATAGTATACCTAAAGATATCGTTTCTGATCGTGATGCGAGGTTCATATCCAAATTTTGGCAAGAACTGCAAGAGTTGATGGGTACAACTTTGAAGATGAGTATAGCCTTTCATCCGACAACCGATGGTTAGACAGAACGGACCATCAAGACCTTAGAGGACATGTTGAGGGCATGTGTTATAGAGTTTGGGGGCAGCTGGGAAGATAGGCTTGATCTGATCGAGTTTTCATACAATAACAGTTATCATACAAGCGTCGAGATGGTACCTTTTGAAGCTTTGTATGGCCGGAAATGCCGAAGTCCAGTTTGTTGGGATGATAGTTCTGAGACAGTGGTTTTAGGGCCACAGCTGGTACAAGATATGGTTGAGCAAGTCCAGTTAATTTGGCAAAAGATGAGAGCAGCTCAAGATCGTCAGAAGAGTTATGCCGATTTACACCGCAGGGACATTGAGTTTGCAGTAGATGACAAAGTCCTTTTGAAAGTGTCACCTATGCGAGGTGTTATGAGGTTTGGGAAAAAGGGTAAGCTAAGCCAAAAGTTTATAGGTCCTTATGAGATTTTGGACCGTGTTGGCGAGGTAGCTTACAGGTTAGCGTTACCACCAACTTTGGATAGGGTACACAATGTTTTTCATGTATCTCAACTTCGGAAGTATGTGAGCGATCCGTCGCATATCCTTGATATGGAGAACATCGAGCTTGATGAATCCTTGTCCTACGCCGCGATTCCTAAGGAGATTCTTGATCGCAAGGTTCGTAAGACCCGGAATGGTGAGACGGTCTTACTCAAGGTCCTTTGGTCTAATCATAATGTGGAGGAAGCCACATGGGAACCCGAGGAAGCTATGCGAGAAAGTTTTCCTAACCTTTTTGATCAGGTATGTTTGGTTACGGGGACGTAACCGTTGTCTTTTTAGGGGGGTAGGAGATGGTCGTGGTCGTGTTTTGTCTTGTTTTGTTGTTTTGCTTTGACTCGGGGTAGTGAATTTTGTGGTGACTTGTGTAGTTCTTTGGTGTTGTTACATGTGGTTAGTATAGTCTTGTTGCGTTGTGTTGTGCCTTGTTTTAGAATGGAGTGTGACCTTCGGGACGAAGTTCTTTTTAAGGGGGGAAGACTGTAATACTACGGATTTTCTTTGGTGACTACTCGACCGAGTAGAGCCTACTCGGCCGAGTAGTGCTGTTGTTGTGAGTTGTTTTGGTTCTGCCGAAGAATACTCGGCCGAGTATAGTGAATACTCGACCAAGTAGAGGATACTCGGCCGAGTATAACTTTACTCGACCGAGTACTCGGTCTGGCGAGTGTTATTTTGACGGTTTGATTAGGGAGTGTTTAAGATTATTTTTATATCCCGCGTCAGTTTTTAAAACATCATTTCAACTTCATCATTTCTACGTTAACCCTAATCTCTCCCTAATCACTCCCTAATCATCCCATAGCATTGTGGTGTGTGTAATCTTCGGAGTTCTTGCGTATAATTCCTCATCCTACTGTTGGTAAGTTCTATTTCTATGTTATTCGCATCTTTGGGGTTACTGTACATTTACGGAATTGGGAATATGGGGATTGTGCCATGTGTAATTGTGTTATATGATTATGGTATAGGAGAAGACTTCGTAGAGGAGCCTTTCTGATTGTTCGAGATCATTCCACTGTTGATTGCTAAGGTAGGGTTTCCCTACTCAGTTACTGTTCTTTGTTAAGACATGTTTGTTGTGTGATTACTGTATCTGTTAATCATCGGAGTATGGAGATTGTCGTGACGATGATGGTGTGTGGGTGTTGTGACGGCTGTGATGTCGTGTGATTGTGATTGTGGTGGAGTCACTTGCGGGAGTGGTTTCACACCCTAGTTCGCCCTCCGTGGAACTCGCCACGGGAGGGGATGTGCACATTAAGGGACAGGGATTGTTTGTCGCTCGTTGAGGAGCTGGACTAGGTGGGATCGACTGCGGTCACCCACTGGCAGCGAGGATTACCTGTTGCGATGGGTAATCTGGCAGTGCTACACACTTCGGTGTGTAGTCGGTTACCGTGTGAGAACGAAAGATTGGGATTGGAAGATGATCAGTTGATTACTTCGTTTGTTTGTCTTATATTGTTTGAGTAATACTGACCTCGTTGTTGTTTGTGGAATCTGCGGTGATCCATTCGGGGATGGTGAGCAGGCTTGACAGGTATTGCTAGTGTGAGCTTGGGGACAGTCATGGGAGTGTTGTCATCACCAGTCATAGTATCACTGTCTGAGTCTTAGTTTGATTCCTTTTAGTGTCGGACATTGGAGTTGTATTTTGTTGAATTATTATTTGGGTTTGGATGTTGTAAACTTTATACTTTACAGTACTTTAATAAATGTGCTCAGGTCAGACGCTTTTGATATGTACTAACCTCGGCCAACCGAGATGGTAACCCACTTTCATGGTAGGGTGGTCCTGGTAAGGCACCTTGGTATGAGGGGGTGTTACACACTCAACCAACCTATATGCATACACAAAAACTAAACAAAATATTAAGAAAGCCGGGTTTTACACCTTATCCCCCTTAAATCCGAACTTCCTCCCCGAAGTTCGAGTCACACGTACAAGCAACCGATTTACGCCAATAAAATTATTTACCAAATAATAACTAGCTAATAAGAATTTTATATCATATGACTCGCTAATACAAAGTTATCCGACAAAGCGTATTTTACCCGTCTTGTTAAGACATTATATTAAAATTCGTTATTAAGAAGATGGGTATCGTACCCAAATATAGCCTGAGAATTTAACCACACAAATAATTCACAATGATGATGGTCAAGATCAACCCAATCTTTATACCACACCTGTTGCGTTAATAATCAATACTCACACTAATACTATAACAAACATAGAACTTGCCAAATTGTTGTCCGAGACTAGCACCCAAATACTCCACTATCTAATTACCAAATTTGCAGCAATATGATTGATGCGTGTCTTTTATATGATGTTTTACATCCCATTTTACACGCATTTCAGAGCTCATTCAAGTAGTTTATGCTACATTTCTCCCTATTCCCGTTTACTTCCGTATTTTTGTACATTATTGCAGAAATTTGAAGAATACAGCGGAAATCGAGCTAAATCCGTCCCCGAGTATCCTGAATTGCATTTGACGTGAAGTATTCGCTTAAGGAACGAGGTTGGTGCGCAATTCAAGGCCCAAAAGACAAATCCACGAGATTATGAAAGTCAAGTAGCAGCTAAAGCAGTCGATCGACCACTACCTTGATCGATCGACCGACTTTGCGGGTTCGAAAGCTTATCAGACATCGCCATTCGGTCGATCGACCGCCACTCTTAGTCGATCGACCAAGTCGCTATTCCAGACGAGAATTTAAAGATCGAGATTTATCAAGCCCATGAGTTATTAGGTTTAGGAATTATGTTACGTATACTTTCTATATAACGTAACCTAGAACATCAGATTATTCATCCAGTTTTCATCAGTTTTACATTCAGTTTTCATTAGCCTTAATAATTAGGGTTCGGGATACTATTTCGCATTGGATTTTCGTTTGTGCTTTCAATCATTTCCGTTACAATTCTTCTGCGATCTTGGTATTCTTCTTATTTCAGTTCATCTTTATTGCATTCATAGATATAGAATTGTTAGTTAGTTCCCGAAACCATAATTATCGTTTTATGCTAGCCTTTTGTTCCGTAGTTTTAATTATGAATTCTTCTGTCTATTTCATCAATATTATTGTTGTTACCATTCTTACTATGAGTAGCTAAATTATTCGTGCTAGGATGTAGGGGAATTGTAGTGTAGGCGGCAATATAATAAACACGGCCTGAATCGCGTGTCAGTCAATCGACCGCCATACCTGGTCGATCGACTGACCACGTGAGGTTTTATTTTCGTTTTAATTGTTTTAATTCTTTATTCGACGAATCGAGTGCACACGACTAGTTGAATGCTTAGGATATGACTGACCCATTAGATCGAGAAATAGGGACAGTTGTTAGATCACCAATTAAAATGACTAAACTATGCTGAGATCGAAAGATAGGTAAAGTTTAGACCGTAAATCACTTTTCAGGACGAAAGTTAGTATTAGTGATATTAGGGACCTATAGCGAGATCGAAAGATGCTATTTCTTAAGAGTGGACCGAGAGGACCTCTTTATTTCCCGCCTCATGTGTTTGACTTAGACCTGTTTAGTATGCTGCCGCCGAAACTATAACGAACCGACCATCCTAGTACCTCTTTTTATACTTGATTTTATATATTTCATTAGTTTACATTTCTTTTACGTCTGCCTCTCTGTGGTTCGACCCGACTGCCGCTAGCTATAGTTGTAGTTGGAGATTATAAATTTATTTTTGACACCTCACGACGGGTATCAATGATTTTCTACCAATACATTACACCTAAAATATTATACCCACTTAAGCAATTAACTCATCTCACCAAGTCAACTTATATACTTGTATGATAAATTATCATAGTTATAAATTTTCAAACGATAAAAGTATAAAAGACAACACACAGAAAGCAATTAGCATATATTTCACATAATCTCAAATAATAGTAAACACTCCTGAGGGAGTCTTATACTTAGTTTTTTTTTTCCTCTGCTCATGAAACATGAATAAAATTATTCTCAACTTGCAATTCCATCATCACTCACTTGCCAACTTTAGCAGATGAGCCATATGATAATATTCCTCATTGTAAACCAATTCCGCTATTAATTAATGTTTTATAAATAAACTTACCTCAAACACATCCAACTTTCAACCCATCTCACAAAATTCGAGTAGTTTAGATAAAATATATACAAATCACTATAAAATATATAACACAATTATATACGACAAATAAAATCACATATAATCCCCGACTGAGAACATACAATTATCACATAATGCCAAATAATAGCACATATACACATAACTTATTAACCAAATCTCTACTCGTTACTCCGTCTCAAAATATAATACTCTAAAATAACCTAGCTTCGTATGAAATGCAGCAATAAACTCAAGTACTATTTATCAACTCAAAACCTCAAGCTTTAGGAATAAATATGAATCAGACTACATCACCATAAATTTTGTCACCATACGATAACTTACTTTCTTTTATTGTCGTCGCATAGTCAATTATGCTGCCCATCTATGCAGCGAAAGTATATATAGTTCATAAGACAACTAAATAAACTCAACTCATATGCCATTCAAGATTTGCTTAACCAAACTCATCTCACATACCAATGTTAAAAGAAATGACAATTTAAATACAATACTAAAAAAAAATTCCATAAATCTCAATAAGAAAGACGAGGTAATCACCAAATATATTACCAAATACAGTAACCTCATCTTTTATTTTCAAGACAACCGTACATTAAAAATAACTTAATAACTTTATATGGTTACTGGTTACATCATTTCTCAGACTAAAATCATACGTACCAAACAAACCTTATTCCATCCATTACATTCCAATGTAAACAGGGTAAGGCCATGAAAACTATATTCCTCCAAAGCCATCATAATACCTCTGACCATGTAATTCTACCTATTCAGGAACCATACTCGACAAATCCCAACCTTACGAAAAATCAAAAACTATGTAAACATAGAATAAATTAACTAATAGTATAATTAACATAATCAACCACATCAAACAGAAAGAAAGAATGTCTTAGCCATAAATACTTAAAACGGTAAACATTTATGAAAACTTGCACGATGAAAACTTATTGAAAATTTGCACATTCTCCTCATCTCATGTATATTTATGCATCCATACGAGTAAACATTTAAGCATCCATCATATCGCTAGGCATGCAAAGCTAATACCGTATCTAAACACGAAAATAGCCCGGATATACCTTTGGTCGATCGGCTTTGAGTGTGTGTCGATCGACCTGAAGTTGTCACCAATCGACACAACAGCCAACACATAAAATTGCATGCCTTGGTCGATCGACTCAGCCTCTTGGTCGATCGACTTCGTATATAAAAGTTTCCAACATCGTTTAAGAGGTCTCAACAAAGCTATACAACTAATTTTTTTCACCTAATATGCAACCATTATAAAACAAAGTTCTTACTAGGCAATAATTATAAACATAACTTCTTCGCTTGTCATTAAACACATAACACACCTCCGCAAGTAACAAACAACATACTACTGCTTCTAAAAATCACAATTAAATAATCACTTAACAAAGTTTTGATTTATTAAACCTTTTAGAAACTACAGAGTCATTGGATTTGGAGAGTTGGAATTAATTCAAAAATGCAAACAATCAATTTATGGGAATTTTCAAAATTAAATTCCACTTTGATACCACTTTGTAACATCCCCGCTTATCTAAGAGCCATGAGCTAGACATCTCAAATAAAAGACGGTGTTATCATCAAGTTCCCTGAGGTAAATAGTATAGAAACAAACGATTCAAGGTACTTTAAATAAAAAGAAATGATAAAATAAATGTCCGAATTAGACTTACAATACTCGCGGCCTAAACGTGCTAAGAAAAGAATAAGGAACTACTTTAAATAATTTACAACCAATAAAACTGAATACTAATGAATAATGTTTAAGTCAAGCGAAAGACTAAAGGTGATGACTCGAATCCAGCTCACACACCCCATCCCAAAAAACAACCAGCAAACAACCTGTATCAATCTGTTCCCATGACGGAAACAGACATTAAGACACACAACACGAAATAAGTAAACCTCATGATCTATAATAAATAAATGGACAACATGTGAATAGTATAAAATAAATAATGAAATGAATACGAAGTCACAATGCCACTGTCTCAATGATAAATTACAAGTAGTCTATCGCCGAGGCTCTTAGCCCAAGCTCAACCACACCATGTGGACTAGCCACGCCAGGTCCAGGGCTACTCCTTACACCGTGTCATGTCTGTCCTATCCAAACCAAGGTCCACGGCTCTTCCACATCCCCGTGCCTGGCCTATCCAATTCAGGTCCACAACAGCAGTTATGCCTGACCTATCCAAATCACAATCCGTCTCGCAACCTCGTTGCCAAATAATACTAAATGCCAATATAAATGCCAACGAAAATATCTTTCCACAATGCCAAGTTCCTTTAAAATCAATCTAATATGCCAATTCATGATGAAATAGAATAAAATTCCATCTTATGATATGAACATGCCAAATAAGCTAAACAATAATAATTAACCATCAACAATCCGCATACAAATATTGAGTAGCTAGCCTAACTTTTAGCTACTAGTAATACAAGCTTAGCAAATATAAGTACTAGAATGCTTCCTCAACGAAATCGTCACCTAAACAAATAAATAATTAACAATTACTTTCCAAACTAATCGTATAAGATGGTATTTAAATTTTGCGTAAATAAAATCTTCTAACAAAACTATAATGTGTAATTAATTAAATAAAACTCGCCTTAACACTCTACCCAAAACCCTCTCACAAACTCAAGTGGACCTGCTCTGGGAAGCCCCAAAACAAACTACTAACAGCCTTACACTTGGCTAAAACAGTCCCTAGACAGCCCTTATATCACGGCCCAAAACAGCCCCCTCATCTCCATTTTACTCGATCAGCACCTCACCCTCATCTCAACACTCCAACCTGCAACATCAACAACTACAATATGACACTAGTATAAACAACACGACTAAGCAACTACAACAACAAGAATAATACGACAACAACACACTCATACAACCCAAGTATAAGACGGTCCCAAACAAGCTAGAAGATGGTATACAAATTGAACATAAATACCCACAACAACTGCGTAGCTCACAACCCACACTCCTACCTCGGCAAACATGTTTAACCTACAAACAACAATAACCACCCCACCGTGGTTGACCAACACCATGGTGGTGGTCAGACCATGGCCCTAGCAGCCCTACTGTCACCTCACGGCCTAGGCTGGTCCAATTACGACGATCTCATACTAATTAAGACAAGCTTGGGTGAATTACGACGATTATATAACAATTAAGTCCGTCTTAAGACAATTATACCAAACCCCCCCCCCCCCCCCCCCTCCCCAATTCAATTCTAGGGTTGAACAATATCGACATACATACTACTCTAATTAAGCTAATAACCGATTAAGAGATGTTAATGTGAGGTTACTTACGATCTAGGATGAAAACAAGCTACGAAATCGTCTCAAATAAACCAGTCGAAATCTCCTTTTCTTCGTCTTCTTTTCCGTCTGCTTTCTCTCCCTTTCTCAGTTTCTTCTTTTTTTTTCTTTTTTTTTTTTGTAATTGTTTGTTTTAATCTGAAATAAGGCAAAGTATGATATAATTTGGGTGTATAAGTATGTTTGGGTATTGGGCTCTTAAAGCCCCTCGGCCCAACCGAGTACTACTACTCTTTTGTCTTTTTTTTTTCTTAAACCGTAACTAATAACCCGTCTCATAACTTATTAATCCATACTCATAATAGCTTATAAAATAAAATGATATATATATATATATATATATATATATATATATATATATATATATATAATACAAAATGCTAATTAAATTTTTATAAAATTACGGGTAGTACAGTCTTCCCCCCTAAAATGAACTTCGTCCCGAAGTTCACCCATACTACTAACATAGAACATCAAAAATATAGAAATAAAAGGTCTTAAACATCGGATTATTATAAATGCAATGTCAATGTCATAGATATTCAGGAAGTAATATGTTGGAGTCACACGACCAACTTCCGTGATCTTTACTTATTTGGGGTTTGTCTCTATTTTAGTATCTAACACTTTCTCTTTCGAGCCTTGTTCTATCCTTAACAATTAAGATAGGTACTTACTTCTTTTTGCTCCCACTGACTTCAAGAATTTCTACTTGATGAAGACTTATCTTCATATAAATTACTAGTTAATCCTTCACAAGGGTTAACTCTATTGTAGTATTTGGTTAATCAAAATTTCTAACAAATTAATTTATCAATTTAACATTGTCATGTTCTTAAGAACTTAAGTGCTTGATGAGTAGTGTTTAGGTTGAGCAATAAGATTTTTTGAACCGTGGATGCATAGAAGATATTATAAAAACATATTTTGACTAATCATTACTTCTATTCATAGTTCTTCACAAGAAATCATATATAGGCATGTTAGGAATTTAAGATACTAATCTTATATGACATAGGACAACTCCTATGGAGTTTCATGGAATAGAATGATTCCTATGGAGCTAGTCCATGCCCTATTTAAATGGTTCAATTGAAGCCTTTTAGGAAGGAGATTCTATTTGTGTTTGCTATAGTGGTTTAATGGAGACATAAGTTAAAATCGAATTAACATCGTATATGTCAAGGAGCAAAAATATAGAACAAATTTAAACAACGAAGAAGTGGGAAAACTAACATTCATCGTAAGATATGAAAACTTTTAGCAAGTTTTAGCATTTATATAATGACCTCCACCCAATTATATAAATGATTCCAAGACCCAAATTCATACTAGCTCGATTGTTGGACAACGGTCCCTCTACAACCTTTACTAATACAATTTGGTGGGTTAACTCGTTTAACCGATTCTACACTTAGAACTCTCGGTCGATGAAATTACATTAAGTTCATCTTTAGCCCGAACCTATTGGGACAACGGTCCCTCTAATACTTTCGTTGAGATCAACCAAATTTCGAAGTGTAATAACATTTTATTATCCCACTTACCCAACGTTAAAATAAAGCACCCCAGTATAATATTTCAATATCGTATTGTACCCCTAATGAAATTGGGATTCATGAGTTCCTACTATTTGGTAAGGCTAAATCTCAATTTTTTAGGAATGTGAAGGTCTTGTTAATTTATTATCTATCTCTTTTAAGTGAACTAAATTAGTGATCTATCGATAATTATAATTGACAAGGTCGATGATTCGATATAAAAAGATATGCATGGGATGTTATGGCGATTTGGCATGGATGCAAACATATACAGAAAGAAAATGTAAAAAAAACATATTCCTAGTATGACCTTTCTAAAATAGAAAATCTAATAATCTATTACATATTTGGAAACCAACTCCTTTGGTTCCTTGAACTTCATGTGGCACACCTCCCAAGGAAAACACCATCTTAATCGGAACTCCTTTCCGAATGGCTCTGTCTTTAGGAAACTCCGGAATTACAAAATAATAATAAAATTCATAGATATTCCTATTATACATTTGTAATAAAATAAATCTATTAAATTATAAAACGGTGATGCGAAATCACATTAAAATTACAACCAAACCGATATTCCCTTTCATTATGGGTAATACCAATTAAAAAACTAAGACCATACTAATAAGACAAATTACATTATTCAAAAATTACATAAATTTAAATGACATTCATCGCTAAAATTATGCAAAAAAAATATATGTATTCAAATATGCAGAATGAATGTGCCAAATCGCCTTACTAGATTATATCGTATATAGCTTGGTTTTTATGGAAATGCGTGATCTTTAACTTATTAAAATCGCTAATTAATACTTAAATCAAATTTAAGGCCAAGTTAATTGTCCCAACTGATTTAGGACTCAAAAATTAGTCTTCGCTAAAATCAGACAATAATCTAACTTGATTTTATATTGTTGCTCAGATTTAACCCCATTTATCATAACAATTATGAAATAATTCACAATTTCATTACAATAATCTAATAATTTGAAATTTAAATTTTGAACATTCTGGAATATTACCATGACCCTCATAATGTCAAAAAAAATGGGCTAAAAAGTTTGAATTTATTTAGAGAAAAATATAGTTGTGATTTATCGGTTTTATCAAATAAAATGCCTAAAGCATAAAAAAATTAATCTAATCAATTTAATAATCTTACATCTGACATGCAAGACCTAAATTCAACCTAAAATAATTTTTTCATACCATGAAATTCGGTTTAGCTATTTTTATCTTATATAATCTCGATTTATTCTATTTTAACCATTACAATCATAAATCATGCAAAATTAATCAAATTAATCTCAAATTTTACATACAATAAGTAAATATGGATGTGAGATCATATTAAAATTTCATGGTCATAATCGAAATTTAACTATTTTTAGTCAATAAACCATCATTTTACTCACTAAAATGTAATTATTATACTGAAAATCATAAAAATGAGCAATAAACTTCCATAAACCATCTAAAATGACCTAAAACATTTTAGGACCAGAATGTATACATGCATCCAAAATTTCGTACATATCTCATATTTACACAAATTTTTCGGTTTTTATTTAAGTCATCAAATAACTCGTAAAAAACTCAAAAAACAATTTGCATGCAACAACAAAGGTCTTGATACCAATTGTAAGGTTCTTAAACCATCTTATTAGACTCATCTAACATAGATCTAAGTTAGTTATTAATTTAGATGTTGTGGATCTAGTTACATGCAAACATATATAAAGAAAGAGTAAAAGGAGAAAACGATTTTTCCTTATATTGTAATGAAACGGAAATGGGCACAAGGTTGAACTCGCACAAGGTTGAACTCCTTCCAACCTAGTTCTTGAGCTATGAATAATAGGATGATCTTCCAAAGTTTCAAAGTAGAAACTCTCCTATCAATTGCACCCAAGATATTACCCAAAAGATTCTTAATAATATTAACTAGATATTGTTAAGAATTAAAATCCCTTTATATTATTATTATTACTACTCTAGTAATATATGATAATAATGTGTGGTTGTGTGAGAATTTTAGAGAGAAGCAAGCATAAAATTATCACTAGAAAAATGAGCAACCAATTGTCCCTTATAAGAGCACAAAACCGGCACCCATAGTCCCATTAGTGGGCAAATTCTTTTTCTTATTTTAATGCATGCGTTGTAGGTAATGAGTATACACGGGTAGCCTTTGTCATAAGCATGCAAGTAGAGAAATCATTACATGCAACTAGTTGATTTAAAGAAAAGACAAAAATAAAATGTTGTCCCACAACATTGTATTTTCGGCTATCATAAGATAAAATGGACCATTTTTATTTTGTAATGTTTGTCACATAAACTTAAGATCATTTATTTATTTATCTTACATAAATAAGTATTTGTTTGATCATATAACAATTATATAATATAACAAATGATTAATATACACTTAACTCTTAAGTGATAATTATATCATTATATGAAAATATAATGAGTCCTAAATGTCCAATTTGATTAATTTACAACCCTTGTAAATTATAATCAACAAATAAACTCTACCTCAAAAAATACAATACCTCCATTAATTTAATAAATTAACGCTTAATTATTAAATTAATTCTTATTTAATCACATTACAATAAGATAATAAATTTCATTAGTCAATCACCGCATAATTGATTAATAAACTTCCGTCGACTCGAGTTCTAAACTCGACCTCAACAAACTCACACAACTAAATATATATATATATATATATATATATATATATATATATATATATATATATATATGTATGTATATTAAATATACATATATAAATAAAAAGGAATTATGAACTGTCTCAAATACATTTGATCAGAAATTATTTGGGTTCCATCCTATAGGTGTGACCTCAAGGGATCAACTAATCACCACCGTCAAACGATAGAAACGTCAAACTCTAGTCAGCCAATCGTTACCGATAAATGTTGTTCAGTTGACTATATAATGTATCATCCCTTATGTATTCTTATCATGAGATTTAAATATGTGATCGCATTATTGTTGAGGAAACATACTCCAATAAAGGTATTGACACTGAACAATTTGAAACACCCTAATTGCAAGAAAATAAGCCAATATTTTTACGAAGTTAGACTTTGCTTACCTCGAGTCGCATCTAAATGTTCATGGGAATTACAAGAGCAAGTATAAGATATCCTCCAATTGTTGTTGGAAAGACGGAGGGATATCTAAAATGGGAAAGATAGCACGGCCTATATGGTAAATAGAGGCTTGATCAGCAATTTAGCAAAACACTTTAACCCGCGCTTCAATGAGAACAAGGCCTATAAACCGGTTAAAGGTGGCAATCTTCTTGATATGAGCATGCTAGCTCACAAGTTCCATTGGGTACACCACGATAATTCGACCCGGGAATATGAGTGGCTTATTAAAGATGCCTATTCTATGATCTTACCAAGCAAAATATGTCGTATATCAGCGCACCAAGGTAACTATCTTCTTCCTGTTTCTCGTTATGAAAAGTCAATTCTAAAGAAGCAACAATCACCCCAAGAAGACTCCTCCAATCTCGTTTTACCACCTTGCCCCTTTGAGTTTGAAGAGTTCACTGACCCAAATGTTGTTGAAGGCAATGACTACTTGACAAAATTAATGAAGCATATCCATAAGGAGGCATATAAGGATAGGGTAAATGCATACTATGCCTAATATCCTCCACTTCTTCACCTTTCTAGGCAAGGACTTCTCGATCTTAAAAGTCCTTTGCCAGATTGGGTGGATAGGAAAGTGTTCTTTCCAAATGCCGACCAAGATGAGGGGGAAGAGAGAGTCAGGTATCTAGGAGTGAGGAGCGGGTGAATGATGAGAACGGTGATGAGCTTGAAGCAAGCAATGATGAGAATTCTCAAAGTCAAAGTGATGAAGACAAAGGTGATGATTCTAGCTCCATGGAAGGGAGTGATGACGAGGTCACCGAGAGTAATTGATGTTGATGGTGGTGGAAAAGTGACCCAAGAGGAGGATGACACACAAGACGATAATGGCTCCCATAGCATTGTTCCCTTGGTACCATTGTGAGTCTCCTACCTCTATTTTAGGTTTACTTTTATCTCATGTTTATAAGTTCCTAACTTGCATTTTTATTATAATCCATCATGAGTAGTATAACGCACTTAAGAGAATCATTCTTGGACCTTTCGTGGCTATGAGTTTTCGAGTCCTAGCCACATCAAAGGACTCACACCTTGGTCCCATTGAGATGAATGTCTTTTTGCTCCCACCACGAAGAATCCAAAATGACAAATCTCCATGCATTGCATTTCATAGATAGCCTATGGCCAAATCTCCCCCGTGTTTGCACTAGTAATAGTGTTTAGCTTGGTTTGGGAAAGACTTGCTCATAGACAACATAAGTTAATTGAAATTAGCTTTACAATTGACCGACCACATGCATTACTTAGCTTAGTTTAGCTTAGATTTCATCACTTGTATATATGTCATATAGAACTTGCATTGCTAGAGCATTCATTCATGCATTCGCATTGAATTCCTACGCCCACTATATACATTGAGGACAATGTCCGGAATAAGTGTAGGGATCCGGAATAAGTGTAGGGATGCGAATCATTATTCCAAAACTTATAAAAATTTGAAAAATTTGAAAAAATCAAAAACATGTTCTTTAATTTTATGAAAACAAAATTCCTAAATTTTGAAAAATCAAAATTCAAAAACATGTTCTTTACTTTAGTAGTGTATAATTGTATATACTGGTGTCTTTGTCACTCTTTTCACATAGGCACTACACCACATTCGAGACATCCTTAAGGGATTAATGAAGAACCGCATGGTATGATTGCTCCAATCTCTTCTCCCTACTTTTATGTTAATGACAATGTGGTGAATTTTTGTATAGCGGTTTGGTATCTATGCATAGATACCCGGTATTTGCTGAATCCCCAACAAACACATGGTGATTATCGGGCTACAACATGATTGGGAATCGCTACGTTTGATCGACAGTTTATATAAACTACGAGTCGGAAAACTCAAAAACGATTTCGAAAACAAAGCATTTTCAAAACATTTCAAAAATACCTAGAGTGTTTTATGCACGGCGACGGGGTCGCAATGACACTAACTAGAGTCAAAACGGACACCGGACCAAAAACTGACTCAAAATTCAAATCCCAACTCCAACAACGAGTCAAACACGAAAAACAAACCCTGCAATACTTCCATACTAAGTATACACAGTATACTTGATGGTCAAGTACAACAATCATGTCCTACAAAACTTAGGATAGAACAAACCACAAATCTAAATGCGTGATAGTGACAAGATAACTCGAAGACCCGCGGACATGATCGCGCCTCTTCAAGCAGCCTATATGGCCACGTCGCCCAAAACGCACACAACCACACAATCCTCTATAAATACCCCTCAAATGCCACCATTTGAAGGTACGCGAGAGTCTGCCCCTTGTTTTCTCCTTTAAAATTATAGACCTCGACTTCCCGAGTCAACAAATGGCATGTGTTTTCAACCTACCGATTGAAAATACGAGCCTTACACATTGTTTGGTACTGTCATCTTGCATTCAATCAATTGAATTACCACTTCGACCAACTACACCATCACTAAAGCAAAGCAACACTCCATATTTTAAAAATACGGTTTTAAATCGAGTTTTCCGACTCACGAGTTTTTACACTTTGTCGATTTCTCATCAAGCAACCTAACATGTAGTATGAGGGTGTAATTAATCCTCTTCTTTCATGTTCTTTTTGTCTATTTTCATGACTTTAACATGATAAAACATGCATAACATGATCCAAAATATGGATTGATTGAGCGAAAACTGAGTTTTTACTGGAAACCGAGGCTGGTAGTCACCACTACCAACCTCCCGCCTCTTTAGGCCTCCCCAGTGAGAACTCAAACGTGTTTGAGTTCATCTTTCCTCTATTTTCATTTCTTATTCGCAATCGATTTTTACCATTTTAAATATTTTAAATCATTTTTTATGATGAGCATTTTAAACCATGAATTATATTCACCCTTGGCTCTTCATGCCATGACGGTTTAATCCCTGATTCGGTGATAATATTAGGTTAATTACATTTTAAAGGGTACTTTAAAGCCTTTTTATTCATTTGTTTACATTTGCAAAAAACAATATTAGTCATACATAGATAATCATCCTTGGTTCTACATACCATGTCGGTTTAACCTGAGTACGATGATAAACTTTGGCTAATTACAAAGCAATGAACTTAATATAATTAGTTCATATCAAGCACTTTTCACACTTTTTTTCAAAGCAATGAAGTTAACATAATTAGTTCATATCAATCATTTTTACACCTTTTCATACAAAACTACCCATGTCAAGCTTGCAAAACCGAACCCGACATCGAATATTATCAACACAATGATAATTATTCAGAGTCCTACTATTCATATTAGCACAAAAGCGGTCTTAACAACCTTTTCAACAAAAGCTGGTTTTAACACCCTTTTACACACTTTCAAGCACCAGGAGACACCTCTTTAGGCCGTCGTCTGACTCGCGCCTAAAGAGGCTCTCTATTTTCTACATTTCAAACCAGGACAGGCTCCCTTGCATCGCCTTATGGCTCACGCCTGAATAGGCTGCCTAGCGCTGCTTCTGTTTCCTTTCCAGCACTCGTCTAAGACGATCCCGACTTCGGTTAACCCGAATACAGGACGGATAATATTGATGAGTATTCATTTTACACTTTGCATCTAAAACACCCTTTTTTCAGACAAATGGATCATGTTATGCACCATAAACCTAACGCGGTAAATGGATGTTTAATTTCCGTCTTGCATGCAAATCAACATTAAATCCAACTCGACATCAATTACTTGATATTTGGATAAACAATCGACATAGCAAATCTCACATGTTAGGTTTAAACTTGTGAATGCGCATTCATGCATTTAACCCATTTTATCAACTTTTGCACTTAACCAACCAAGATCGATAAGTAGAGGCCGCTACCGCGGGCGGGATTGGGTTGTCCGATTAAAGGGCTTCCCAATACATACCCTCTCCTCTGACTCAGAAACTTTGGATAGTGGACGACCTTATCCAGGGAGAACGAGAGTCATTCTAGTGATAGGATGTTAAAGAGGGACGATTCCATATCTTTAGTACCTATGTCAAGCACCGCTTTTTGCTTCGTTTGATCGAGGTAAAAAGAGGATTCGAACGGTTTCCAGGCATTCCATAATTGCTTGGTGGCAACTCCGAACATCTCTGCATCGTTTCGAGACCTTCACCAAGAGGAAACCGACCGATCTAAAGCGATCCGGTCGAAATCATATCTACACCACCGAGCGTGGCTTTCCGACTGCTGCATTTCTACAGATTAGCTTGGCGTGCAGGTGGCATATGTCCACAGATTGGCGACTCTGCTGGAGAAAACTAGGACACTTGTGGCTTTGCGATCCCAAGATGGTGAAACTCGAACGAGGTCTTGATTGAAGTGCATTAATTGATATTGTCATAAATCGGGTTCCATGTCCGGGCCCATAACCTAACCTTTATCGACCAATTGGATTGTCCAGTCGGCATGAATTTTCTCATCCCCGTGTTTCGAATCCCAATCGCGTCAAGAATACCATTGGCGTTTCACCATTTTGTTTTGCCAAAGAGTAGTCACTTCCCACGTGCACGAGGCTAGGATACCAACCTTACACAGTTTGTTTGGATTGACATCCCTCTCAAAAATCGGGGATTGATCGCTTGGTGTGTAACCACCCTTATTAAGCCAAAACCCGTGTTAGCATTATGCAAAATATAATGAACTATGAGTGCTTATGTGCTATGTGATCATAAGTCCTTCTGTGTCATTTTCAAACTTTTAAAAACACATTTTTGCGTCGTCATAATGTCCATTTCCAACCTCGGTCTTTCGCCGACTGTTGCAAACCTTTTTCATATCGTCGTAATGACGATTTTCAAACCCGGTTTTTACAACCATTTCAAAACAACTTTTTGCGCCGTCATAATGGCTGTTTCTAACCTCGATCCTTCGCTGACCATTGCAAACCTCTTTCATGCCGTCGTAATGACGATTTTCAAACTCGGTTTTTACAACCGTTTTAACAAAAACACCTTTTCATGCCGTCGTAATGGCAATTTTAAAACACGGATTTTAAACCGTTTTGCACCGATATAATGGACTTTTGCACCGACATAATGACCCTTTCAAAACCTGAAAATGACACACCGTTTTCAAGGACTTTCCAAATCCCGAGGACAACCCACCGTTCTCGAGATCACAATAATTTCAACCCTTTTCAAATCTCTATTTTCAAAACATACGATTTTGAATTTCAAAAAAACCGTCTTTGTAAACAACGCATCGTTTTCAAAGCCGCCGCAACTTTAACTCAAACCGACTTTTGAAAACAAACCTAAGACAACCCTTTTCAACTAGTCGACTATTTGAAGATCCCTGCTCTTTGAAAGCCGTGCATAAAGCAACAAATGTATCTTTCTGAAAACTTCTATTTTCCAAAATTTCAATCCATCACTCTAGTTCCGCTTCGTGCCAACCGAGTCAAAACAAACGTACTTATGGGTCTTTACTTATGAGTCGTCTCACCTTGAGACTCGTTCAATAGCGTAACGCTATCATGTTGAACGCTAGTCAAAGTCTATTCAACACCATCACACCATCAATCGAGTTAGCACCAAGACACCACACACGGTTGCCCTCGTCTCCTTGAGTCCAAAGTGTCTTTCCGTCCTTTGTGATGTCTGCGTCGAGTCGTTAAACCGTGTCGGATTGGTATGTAATGTGATCCGTTTTCTGCCTCAGAATCATGGCCCCATCTTCAGCTTCGTTCAACAACAACAACGATGACAACAACAGAGATCTCACAACTGCTCAGCTAGCCAGCCTGCTCACAGCCCTTAAGGTCACTCTGGACTGTGTCGAGACTCGTATCGACACTCTGGAAAACAAGGAACTGGAGAACGTAACACTCCGCCATTAACCGAAACTGAGAAAAGGCATAAACTCTTGGAAGAGCAACACTTGGACCATGGGAACAACATTCACCTCGAAAACAATCGAAGGTTCGAGCCCGTCGGGGATCAACTGCTTGACAACTCCACCTTGACTGATGTGCCTAAGTTTAAAGGAGTGAAGGAGCCACTCAATCATATCCGGGCCTTCAAGGATTTCATGTCCATCAAAGGGGGCAAACAAGAGCTCTTTACCTGGATCTTCCCATTGTCCTTGGAACCTATTTCCCATCAATTGTACTATTCCCTCGACCCAAAGAGCATTACAACTTGGGACGAAGTCGCCGTTGAATTCGCTAAATAATACGCCGACAATGTCGAAATTCTGGCAAACACCCGCACCCTTGAGGTCATAACCCAAAATAACAAAGAGGGATTCACCAAATTCCTAACCCGCCGGAGAAGGGTGAGCACCCAATTGGTAAGCAAACCAAGCAAATAAACCTTGGTGGAGAAATTCGTCAACAATCTCTGTCCATTTTATGCCAACCTGCTAAGGTACCAGAAAATCAAAACCTTCTAGGATCTGCAGATCCTCGGGACCCGTATCGAGGATGACCTACGCAAGGGTGTTTTGGCCAAGACTATGGGTAGAGGCTATCAGGGGTCTACATCAACTGGATCTCGTCCCTACGGTCAAGCAGACATAATTGACGAGGTCAACCTCCTCGAGCCAACTACGAAGAAAGCTGAATGTCCCCAAAGAACATTCACCAACTTGGGATTGACCTATGCTAGTGCCCTAAAAAGGCTCTTGAAACAAGGGAAACTGCAACCAATCGGACCCACTCCGGACCAGCCTGAAGCAAAGAAAACCCGCTTTTGGAACCCCAATGCCTATTACTAATATCACCAAGGCAAGGGCCATGACACAGAAACTTGCTTCAAGTTGAAGCACACTATCCACGATATGATCGAGAAAGGAGAACTACCTTTACCTCCGTCAGCAAAACCGAACAACAAAACAAACCCTCTGGGAATTTATGCCATTTCAGATGATGAGCCAACTCTGGATTGCTCGCATCTCATCTTGCCTATTGAGGACGAGATCAATGCCTTGGGAAAGGACACCCCAAACGGGATGTTCGTGTTCAGCGCCGCATCCATGCTCGCCATGTTTCAGCAAGTCGAGGAAGCCATAGCTAGTCTTTTGAAGAGGATCACCTGACTCGAGGATGCTTAGCACCGGCTAATATTCAACCCGTCAACACCTGCACCACGTCCAAGGGAGGGTCCCTCAAGTACCCAAAACTCCCAATTCCAAAAGGGACTACTTCCGTGACCATTCGGGCATGCGCCTCACAATATAAACCACAATAATTAACCCCACAATATTCAACTTCAAAATAATCACCTTCACAAAAACTATCCACAGAAAAACATCCCTCACAAAAACTATCCTCCAAGGAATACCCCTTCAAGGTACCCTCGCGACCCTGACATTAACGGCATCTGAAGAGACGACGTAGATGACGTCTACTTTATCTTAGGAAATGGCAAGAAAACCAAAGAGATTGATCACCTTACTCGATCTGGACGGCTTTACCAGAACCCAAACAACACAACAAACAATCCGCTAACAATCAATGACCAAATTGTCCCAGACGTTGACATTCAACCTAGGGTTCCCGAAAACTTAATTCTGAAGCAACTTCAGAAGGCCAAGGCCGAGATATCCATCTGGCAACTAATCTCCACATCCTTCAAGCATCGGCAGGATTTGCTTCAAACCATGGGGAAGTTGACAGTGCCTTCCACCTCGTCTCCCGAATAAGTGATAGCCCATATGACCAGGGATGTCCCCGACCTGAACAACCCAATCATCTTCTCCGACAAAGATATCCCTCCCTTCGGAGCCAACCACAACTTGGCCCTATACGTCATCGTGCAATGCTTGAAAAAGAACATACCCATGGTCTTGGTGGATAATGGATCTTCAGTTAACGTCATTCTTCTCAAAATAGCTCATAAACTAGGGATCAAGGAAGCTGACCTAGTCCCAACCAATCAAGGATTTCACGCCTACGATGGCACTCGTCGTAAGGTCGCAGGTGTAGCAGGAGCTGACATACAGGGCTCAGCTGATGCTAGTCTAAGCTCAGGCCAGGGCCAACCAAGTTCCAGCTCAGGCAATGATCATGCTTTTAGGAGGATAACAAGGTCCAGCTACCAGCTGCCTACTTGGCTAGTTGATAGAACCCTCAACTACACTCCAGGAGGCTGAAATCCAGAGCTAATCCAACCTAGTTAGTTCAGTACTAGCAACTAAATAACAAGTAGAAAGCAGATGAGAAGTAGGAGGGCACTATCAATGTCACTATCACATTTCCTTAACTGTTCAGACAAAGGCTAAAGTGAGAAGCACGAGATAATTGGAAGAATGTAGTTTTGTCCAGTATCTTTTGGAAAAGCAACAAAGACAATTAGAGTTTTTGGAACTATAAAAAGAGCACCACCATAGACCTGCATCAGAACAAGAAGCCTGCACCATAACAAGACATAGGGGACTGACATTCTCCTGTTTCACCTCTGATTTTACCTTGCTTTATATGACTCCCTTTTGTAATATATTTATTTTATGTTGTATATTTCCTAGATGGATTTGTAGCCCTTGGATCAATCATACTCAACCTAAAGCTGGCCTATATAAGGACTAGGCTTCTACTGTGTTCAACAAACTTTTGATGAATGAAAATTTAAACCTTGAAAATTCTCTCAACTTTCAAACTTGTGCATTGTTGTAGTTTGAGTCCAGGCCTGTTAACGGACTTGTGCTTTGTTGTAGTTAGTTGAACAAAGTCGGTTGGCATAATTGAGTCAATCCTGTGCACTACTGTGGGTTCATTCAGTTGTGTTGTTTTCAAGTTTGAGTCTTAATCATGTGCCATGCTGTGGATTTGAGTCTTAAATTTGTTAAATTATTATCTTAAGTGTCATGTGCCTTGCTGTGGAGCTTGAGGTCATAATTATATCCATCCACCAGTCTAAAAATCAAAAGAGTCATCCAGTTTAGCCTGTTCTACCTTGTAATAACAACTGTCCTAGGTTATTACACTGCAAATTAGTAACCAGAGCCAGGTTATAACACAATTCACCTTTGTGTTAGTCTTGGGTTAAGAGAAGTGTGAGTTCATTATCCCTACCACAACAAAAACACGAAAACAACCATGAGTGAATAGAGACTTACTGGTATTGAAACCAGGATAGAAACTATTGCAGGAAATGTGGATACACTACTTAATGCTGTCCATACAGTGATGGAGAGGTTTCCAAACCTTGATCCAAGAAGACAGCCACCTGCCAAAGGAAGGGGAAGAGGCAGAGGCTTCTTTGCGGGAGTAGGGAGAAGACAACCACTACATCAATATGAGTCAGATTCTGAAGAAAGCAACAAGACTCATGAGGAGTTTCCTGAGCACACAGACAAGCATCTAAAGGTAGAAATCCCTGAATTTTCTGGTAGCCTAAATCTTGATGATTTATTAGAATGGATTAGGGATATTGAGAAAATCTTTGAGTATAAAGGTTACACTGATGTCAAAACCTTTAAAGTTGATGTCTTGAAATTAAAAGGGTATGATTCTCTATGGTATGATAACATGAAACACCAAAGGATTAGGGAAGGGAAAGAACCACTTAGGTCTTGGTCTAAGCTTAACAAAAAGATGATGGGTAAATTTGTCACTAAAGATTATACCCAGGATCTCTTTATCAAACTGTCCAAACTTAGGCAAGATGAGAGACCCAGTGAGGTCTACCTGAGGGAGTTTGAACAATTGACCTTACAATGTGAGATTAATGAGAAACCTGAGCAAAGGATTGCTAGGTTCATGGAAGGCTTAGATAAGGGTATTGCTAGCAAGGTTCGAATGCAACCTCTGTGGTCTTATGATGATGTTGTCAACTTGTCATTGAGAGTTGAAAATATGGGGAAGACCAAACCCACAGTACCTAAACATGCTGCCAGACCTGTGTTCAGGCCTTACATTGGTGTCAGTATTAGTGAGGCACCTAAGCCTGCAACCCAACCCACGCCTGATAAAGGAAAAGGGGTCCTGAACCTAAAGCCTAACCCAACCTTAACTGAGAACAAGATCAAGTGTTTCCAGTGTCAGGGTTTTGGTCATTTTAGGAAGGATTGTCCTTCTAAGAGGACTATGAGAGCCATGGAAATGGAAGAGTGGGAGAGAGATAGGATATTTGAAACTGAACAGGAGGATCTTAGTCGGGAAGAGATAGCTGTTGAGGAAGGACCTAGTCAGGATGTGATCTTGGCTCATCCTAATACAAGCCACAGTCTTGTCCTCTGGAGAGTCACGCTCTCTCAACAGGCACCATTAGAATAAGACCAAAGGTTCCTGATTTTCAGAAGCAGGTGCACCATTCAGGGTAGAGTGTGTAACCTAATAATTGATGGAGGAAGGTGTACTAATGTGGCATCTGTCACTTTGGTTGAGAAACTGAATCTCAGCAGTCAGGAGCACCCACGCCCGTATAAGCTCAGGTGGTTGAGCAAGGGAGCTGAGGTCAGGGTTGACAAGCAATGCCTGGTCACATTTTCAATTGGGAATGTTTATAAGGATGAGATCCTATATGATGTGGTTCCTATGGATGTCTGTAGACTACTCTTAGGCAGGCCATGGGAATTTGATAAGAACTTAGTTCATCAAGGGAGGAGCAACACCTATTCCTTCAAGCAGGGTAGCAGAAAGATAAACCTGACTCCTCTACCTCATAACCAAAAGAATTATAGAAGTCCTAGTATGACTGATGTGCGCAATGGGGTCTTATTCCTGTCTGAAGCAGAGATGATTAAAGAAATACAACAAGAGCAACCTGTTCTTATCCTGTTGTCCAAGGAGATTGTAGACAAGGAGGAACCTCAGGTTCCTGATGAGGTTAAACCATTTATTGAGCAGTACTAAGATGTATTTCCTACTGAGCTACCAAGTGGATTGCCACCCTTGAGAGGCATTGAGCACCAGATTAACCTTATACCAGGATCTGTACTCCCTAATAGACCTACATACAGGTGTGATCCTGATGCTACCAGAGAATTAGAAAGACAGATTAATGAGTTGATGGCTAAGGGATTGGTGAGGGAGTCATTAAGCCCTTGTGCTGTGCCAGCCTTGTTGGTACCAAAGAAAGATGGCACATAGAGGTTGTGCATAGACAACAGAGCTATCAATAATATAACTGTTAAATACAGATTTCTAATTCCCAGGCTAAATGACATGCTTGATGAGTTGAGTGGTATCAGGGTCTTTTCCAAGACTGATCTCAGGCAGGGTTATCATCAACAGTACGGATCAGGGAGGGGGATGAATGAAAAACCGCATTCAAAACAAAGCAAGGAATGTATGAATGGATTGTAATGCCATTTGGATTGTCCAATGCACCTATCACATTCATAAGACTGATAACTGAAGTGGTGAGGCTATGCTTGGGCAGGTTTACTGTGGTGTACTTTGATGATATCCTGATCTATAGCAAAAGTGAAGATGAGCATCTGATTCACCTGACTCTGTGTTTAACATTTTAAGGAACAACAAGCTGTTTGGCAAATTAGAGATGTGTACATTCCTCACGAGTGAGTTGAAATAATTTGGATATGTAATCTCTGGGAGAGGGATCTCTATGGACCAGGATAAGATTGAGGCAGTTAAGTATTGGCCAGTTCCTCAGAGCATATTACTATTTAAGGGGTTTCCACGGCCTTGCTTCCTTTTACAGGAGATTAATCAAGAATTTCAGTGCCATTACTGCTCCCATCACTTAATGCATTAAGAAAGGAGAGTTTAAGTGGACTCAGAGTGCCCAGCAGGCTTTCAGAAACATTAAGAATATGTTTTGTGAAGCACCTATCCTTAGGCTACCTGATTTCAACTGTCTATTCAAAGTTAAATGTGATGCCAGTGTAAACCTGTGGCATGTGTCAGTGACAAGCTGAGTGGGGCCAAGCTGAGCTACTCTGACAAGGAGTGCTATGCTCTTGTTAGGGCTCTCATGCATTTGAACCACTATCTCAATCCTAAGCCATTTGTGCTACACTCAGATCATGAAGCCTTGAAGTATATCAGTGGCCAGCACAAATTGAACCATATGCATGCTAAGTGGGTTGAATTTCTGCAGTCTTTCACCTTTTCAAGCAAGTATAAGGAAGGCAAGCAAAATATTATTGTTGATGCCCTGTCAAGGAGGCATTCCTTGCTGAAAGTCATAAAACAGAGGGTACTTGACTTTTAATTCATGAAGGAACTCTACAAAGATGATTTTGACTTCTATGAAGACTGGCATATCCAAACTGAGGTAACCAGGGTGCAGGGAACTAAATTCTTGCTACAGAAAGGTTTCTTATTCCATGGAAATAAGTTATGTGTTCCAAGAGGCTCCTACAGGGACTTTATGATCAAGGAAGTTCACTCCTGTTGTAATACCCGCCCTTTTAGGGACCCTTTGACCATCGTTGACTGCCCTTGGGGGCATGAGTAATCTAGAATGTTATGACAAATCCATCCTTGGTGCGTGTCAAGAGTAGTACTCGATAGAGTAGAGGCTACTCGATCGAGTAGCTAGGGTACTCGATCGAGTAGGGGGTTACTCGATCGAGTATGTTGGGTACTCGATCGAGTGCCTGGTTTTCAGCGGGGGTTTTATATCGCGTTTTGTTAAATCCGCAAATCACTTTCGCCACTTTCCTCCTATCCTTCAGCCGCCTCTTTCCCTTCCCTTCGCCTCAAAACCTCCATGGATGCCTTTTGAAGATTCTTGAGCCTTAGGAGAGCGTCTCTTGAGTCGGGTAGCGGTCTCTTGCTGAGTTTCCCCTATTAGGTATGTTATATTCATCATCCGTGCCTTTGCTTCTATAGTTAGGGTTTTGCTTGTAGTAATAGATGTTTGCATGATGGTAATAGGCTTTGCTTGGTTGCTGGATGTGTTATCTGTCGGCGTGGATTGGTTGCGGTCGCGTAAAGGTAGGTTCGCCTACTCAGTTTCTGTAGACGGTCTAGTGTGTCGGTCGTTGTGGTAATATTGCGGTTGTTTGATATAGTGTTTTGTATGTGTTGTGATTGTGGCTGCGGTTCTTTGTTGATGGTTCTCGAGATGCGTTCTCGGGTGAGTGGGGTCACTTGCGGGAGTGACTTCACGCCCTAGTTTCGCCCTTCGTGGAACCCGCCACGGGAGGATGTGCACATTAATGGGGCCCAGGTTGTCGCTCGTTTGATGAGCGGGGCTTAGGTGGGAACAGGCTGCGGTCCCCAGCGCGGGGCTGGTCCGGTGGGCGATCGATGTGAGTTTGGTTGGATTGTTGTGATTGCGATTGGGACTAGTGTCATTGTTTGTATTGTTGTTTGTGGTTGTCTGGTCTTGTCTCGTCGACCTTGTGTGGTTGTTTGTTTGTTATGTGTCTGCCGTGATCCCTTATGGTGAGCGATCGGTCTTAGCGGTGTTGATGATGTTGATAGGCTGGTTTCGGGCGGGGATGAGTCTTCACGAGTTATGATGGTCATAGCGAGTAGTCCTTGAGTTGTACCTTTGTATTGTATTTTGGTTTAAATCACTTGTAACACAACTTAATAGTTCTTTTATTGACGTTTGATAATTACTTTCCTCGGACAAGCGAGAGATGGTAACACCCTTATATGCTAAGGAAGGCCTAGTTAAGGCTCCTCTGAATATGGGGGTGTTACAAAGTGGTATCAGAGCGACGATTTTGGAACCTGTAACAAATGAACATAACGAATGTAGAGAGTCTAATAAAATGAACCTGGTGTATGTGTAATGGGAGCCCCGGCTGATGCTAGATTTTGTGTGAGTAGGCGCCCTCATTTCAAAATTTTGGCCCCATGACACTTAAGCCAGTCACATGGGATGGGAATGTGGAGTCCGTATGTCTATGTGTGCTATGTATGATAATTGTGCCGGAGCTACCTCCGGTTAAGTTTTTGTTAGAACTAATAGAGTTGTGATAGTAATGTTTGGGCCGATTATGGTAATTATTGATAAGATTGTTGAAGCTCGTTGGATGAGTAGTGAGCTTACATGATGGTTATGAAATATGTGACAAAAACTTATGTAGCTGCTATGATGATAAGTATAGTATAGTGAGTTATAATTCGAGACATAGCATAGGGTAATGTGTTATTGCCTTATAGGATGGTCGAAATCTTTCCGTTGCGTAATATTTGATTCGTGCAAGGTGAATTACTTATGATAGATTGTAAGACATGATCGAGTAAGTTGTTTAGAAGTATGCATTTATGCGAGAAGTGATAGATTCATTTGTTATGAAATTATACAATTACATGTCAACGAGAGGATGAACTAATGTTAACTTGAACGTTTCAATTTAGTGGTAACATATAAAGTAAGCTTAAATGTAATACGGTGCTGTGATTATATTCATGGAAGATTCGGTAGCAGGTAAACGGAGTAGGGTAATGGGTGGAGTGTAAGTGGCATAAACCTCAATTGCTTAATAATATGGTAGGCTTTGTTAATAATAGTAATGTGTGAAGGAACTTGATAATGAGTGCCGAATTCCGAACTTAGTTGGAATCGACACGTGGTGTTGTTTTGCAGGAATCTTCAAGCTATTTCGTATTTATGGCCGAGTACTTAACTACACTTGACCGAGTGCAAGTGCTTACTTGACCGAGTAGACCTCACTCGATCTAATTAGGAAGCTATGATGTCGGGATGTGGGAAAATTCCTGCAGTCACTCGACGATTTAGCTCCTACTCGATCGAGTAGGGTGGTACTCGATCGAGTACCCCAGGCACTCGATCGAGTAGGTTCTTGTCTGCGACATTCCTACGGGTTTTCTTAAAACCCTTCATCTTTCTAATTCTTCTTCTTATTCTTCTATATTTCGACACACCCATCCTAAATCACTCTCAAATTCCTTTTTCCTCTCAAATCCTCTCATTCTCTCGGGTTAGTGGTGATTCTTGGGGTCGATTTTCCTTGTTTAATTCGTTTCTTTACTTTACTAATCAATCAAGGTATGTTATTCTTCTTAATTTATGTGATTTGTTACTTTGAATGTGTTAAAATAGTGAAATAATCTGAAAATTTCGATTCACATGAGTAAGTTGTTGTTTTGATGGTTGAAATATGATTCACATGCCTCCTATTCGTGCTTGTTGGTGACTAATTCTTTGTAGATTAGATTAGAAACTTACATAGTTGGAATCGAGATTTCTAGGGTTACCAAAATTGAAGTTGGTTTTTGATTGTTTTGCAATAGTTAGATGGTAGAATTGAGCCTTAAGCATTGTTTATATCATGTTGGAGGATAGATTTTGATGATTTTACCCTTAGAAATTCGCCTTAAAACTCCGTCTTAAAAGTGCCCCAAGTGGAAATTCGTGATTTATAGTTGAAAATTTATGTTGCAATTCACATTATAAGTATAAGTTGAACCTCAGTATGATAGTAGGAACGATTGTTGATGAAATTATGCCAAAATTGTCTCAAATTTGTAAAGACCGATCGAAAAATTTAGTTGGGTTATTGAACATAATATGGAAGTGATGATGCTATGCTATGAAATTTCTTACTCTTTCTCTTGATTTAGTAACATGTGATTGGAAGTGTATGCGGAATAACCTTAGAATCATGCTAGGATATTCAAATTTGTCGAACATATGTAACCACCATGATAATTTCCTTTTCCACCGTGGCTTGTGAGTAGTAATAATTTGAACTTGTATGTTAAAATTTTAGAAACTGTTGACAAACATGTGTACTTACCTTAATATTCAAGGTTAATAGCATGAATTATGTGCTTCACATGTCAAAATTTGTTGGAAAATTGTGTGCTTAGCTGGGTATGTGAATTTAAATTACGTGAAACAAGTGCTTGAATGTTTATACAAGTTGTTTGGACTTATGCCTAAAACAGGATCTCCGGATCGAACCTTGGGCTTCGCCAAAGTAAGCGGGGGAGGGGTAACCCACTTGAGACAGGGGAGGGGAGCGGGCCCGTGGTACCCGCGGTCCCCGAATACCCTACAGTTGTGTTTGTTGACTTCAAGCAAAGGGAGCGTTTTGTAGCTTTACAAAAACGCAAGATGAGACCTACAAAGTGTATTGACACCGCTGTGTTAGAGGAGTTAGAAATAGAGACGGATGTTCGTCACATATTCGAGACCTTGGGGTTTACGGGTTTGTACCGGCTGAGGAAGCACACTTACCCCTTCCTTACCCTAGAATTCATGAGTTCCTTTAACTATGACCAGTAGTCGTTTTATTGAGTTTAGATTGATGAAAACCGGTTTTACGTTGACCATGGATTTGTTTGCCTCTCACATTGGGTTGGCCAAGCCTCCCAAGGACTCCATCACCGACATTCCGGTGAGTGCGGCGTCGCGCTAATGCCTTGCTTGGTGGAAGCAAGCTCCCACCTCGAGCAATATCTTTGATTAATGACGTTCGGCACATCACCTTGAGAATCTTCCTCCGTTCTCTTTCAAACCTCCTCTATGATAGAAAGGATATCGATAAGTTGAATAACCATGAGGTCTTACTTGATGTCGTACTGAACCGGAGCGGACCAAGAAAGTGGTCTTCAATGCTCCTTCCATAGTTTGTCTTTGCTCTTGCCTTGATGGCTTCTTCTCCTTCTCGATACTTGAAATTGTGGTGCTATTGCCACTCGGTTAGGTGAAAAGCTAACCTCTTTTGAGCATCTTCGGCATACGTGCCTCTAGTTACCCCCTGTGCCTACCATGGATCGTGAATACTATGTCGACACGAAATGGTTGAGGACCTTGGGCGATGGTAGCCTAGCATGGAGGGTGTATGGGATGAGTGGATGAAGATTCCGGCTCTGAGCACCTCCCAGCCACGGAGCCCTTGGAGCCGAAGCGTGGTGGCTTGTGGACTCGGATGACGAGGAGGAGGAGGATGATGACGGACCCCGCCAGCTGCAGACCTATCTCATTGATGGCACCATCCTCCGGGAGATTCGGAGGCGACGAAGGGCGAGAATGCGGAAGTCCGGAGGGTGGAGAGACCCGAGTGGTGAGGGGACCCCGTCGAGTGAGAGAGAGGGCCTCGGAGACTAGGTCACGGCTGTAGCACCACGACGGCGACGAGCCTTTTTCATGCTACCCTTACCTCGACACCCGGAGACGCGATCCGATTACACAGCGGAGAGAGTGTCATCTACTTTGACACTCGGAACATGCATGAGATGGCCTACGCGCGGGGATAGGGACGGAGGGACCGCATCCGGTGTGGTGGAGCGGAGTCGGGGACTACACAGGGGTTTTCCATTCCTACGGGGTGGATCGGTCGACATGGGGGCACCTCCGACCTTCCCTTACGGTGGCTTGACCCCATGGTACGTGGGCCGGGAGCGGGAGCGGGAGGTGATGCGGGAGTGGGTTCATCGGTGCGGGTATGGGTGGAGGTGGTGGTGGTGGTGATGAGGTGATGATGGAGCGGCGACGGGGAGGAGTGATGCTCCTTGTTTCTATCTTCATTCATGATTGTTCTTAGTAGTATTTGTTGGTAGCGGAGTTAGATTTTTCGGTTGTTTTCTTTTAGTGGAAACTTTATTTGAGAACTTGTATCGTTAGGCCATAAGGCGGATTTGCTACTTAAACTTGTTTGCGGGGATTATTGAGAGTCGGGGCATCATCCCGACTCAATTTATGTGACAGTCATGTGTTATACGTGGTTCGACGGGTTATGAAAAGTACTTGACTGCGGTACTCGACAGTACCCCACACTCTATCGAGTAGCTGCAGGAAAGGAAGAAGGGGGACATTCTGATCTTGGGCTACTCGATCGAGTAGCCAAGACACTCGATCGAGTAGCATGGCACTCGATCGATTACCACTAGTTACTCGATCGAGTAGCACTTTATTACAGGGGTTTTGAAAATTAAAAATGTTCAACTGTTTTATAATTGCGAGTTCAATGTTTAAAGTTGTTGCGAGGGCATAGTAACGCCTTTGAGCCGTTAATTTCATACGTTACAAGTCATGATTGGAATTTTATAAGCATAATTGTTACAATTGGTGAAGCGGTAATAATTTCTTGTTACGATTAGTGAAGCGGTAATCATTTTCTTGTTGCTTTAATATGGCATACGCCTCATTCACGATCTACTTATCGGAGTTGTAACTCACTTTATAATTGTGCATATCATTTTAACGTGTGTTGTCAACGGTAACTAGTATTAGGTGACTCGTGTATGATTTCTAAATTAACGAGTATGTAGTTAGCGAGTAATGTCCACAACAAATAATATGGTTTCCTTTAATGTTAAGATACAATACGCGTTGACATTTAGGTGGTGAACTTCGGGGACGAAGTTCCTTTCAGAGGGGAAGAGTAATGTCGCGAAACAAAAAGGCTATTTTTGAATAATGCTTTGCTTGTTTACAATGTTGTTGGTATTATGTGTTGCTTTAGTTAGAAAATTATGTGTTGCTTTAGTTACAAAAATTTCTGAGATATAACGAATTACTTTAGTGATTTAAAGTGAAGGGTTGTATGTTTCAAGAGACGGTCATGAAAAATAGTTATAGTGTGATAAATCGTGCTCGAATCACGTTGCCAAGCAACATGGTGGCGTTGGTTGTACCATATGATAATTAATGAGAGGCATGTTTTGATCGATGGTTTGATAGTGGATGCTGTATATCGGTACCGTATGTCGGGTGATCGTAGATGGTGATTCGCATGACGAGCTTGATGTTTCATAGGTATATAGTGCTTGCGCGATAGCAGTAAAAGTCATTAGATATAAGTATAGACGGTGATGATGATGACATGGGAAGGGGATGGTGTTTCCGGGGAATAACGGGTTGAGCGGGAAGGTGAGTGGGGATGTCTTGTCCTCGTGTCTCGAGCGGAAGATAGGTGAGGTGAACTTCGGGGACGAAGTTCTTTTTAAGGGGGGAAGACTGTAATACCCGCCCTTTTAGGGACCCTTTGACCATCGTTGACTGCCCTTGGGGGCAGGAGTAATCTAGAATGTTATGACAAATCCATCCTGGGTGCGTGTCAAGAGTAGTACTCGATAGAGTAGAGGCTACTCGATCGAGTAGCTATGGTACTCGATCGAGTAGGGGGTTACTCGATCGAGTATGTTGAGTAGTCGATCGAGTGCCTGGTTTTCAGCGGGGGTTTTATATCGCGTTTTGTTAAATCCGCAAATCACTTTCGCCACTTTCCTCCTATCCTTCAGCCGCCTCTTTCCCTTCCCTTCGCCTCAAAACCTCCATGGATGCCTTTTGAAGATTCTTGAGCCTTAGGAGAGCGTCTCTTGAGTCGGGTAGCGGTCTCTTGCTGAGTTTCCCCTATTAGGTATGTCATATTCATCATCCGTGCCTTTGCTTCTATAGTTAGGGTTTTGCTTGTAGTAATAGATGTCTGCATGATGGTAATAGGCTTTGCTTGGTTGCTGGATGTGTTATCTGTCGGCGTGGATTGGTTGCGGTCGCGTAAAGGTAGGTTCGCCTACTCAGTTTCTGTAGACGGTCTAGTGTGTCGGTCGTTGTGGTAATATTGCGGTTGTTTGATATAGTGTTTTGTATGTGTTGTGATTGTGGCTGCGGTTGCTGTTGATGGTTCTCGAGATGCGTTCTCGGCTGAGTGGGGTCACTTGCGGGAGTGACTTCACGCCCTAGTTTCGCCCTTCGTGGAACCCGCCACGGGAGGGGATGTGCACATTAATGGGACAGGGTTGTCGCTCGTTTGATGAGCGGGGCTTAGGTGGGAACGGCTGCGGTCCCCACTGGCGCGGGGATCGTCCGGTGGACGATCGATGATGAGTTTGGTTGGATTGTTGTGATTGCGATTGGGACTAGTGTCATTGTTTGTATTGTTGTTTGTGGTTGTCTGGTCTTGTCTCGGTACTGACCTTGTGTGGTTGTTTGTTTGTTATGTGTCTGCCGTGATCCCTTATGGTGAGCAGTCGGTCTTAGCAGGTGTTGATGATGTTGATAGCTGGTTTCCGGGCAGGGATGAGTCTTCACGAGTTATGATGGTCATAGCGAGTAGTCCTTGAGTTGTACCTTTGTATTGTATTTTGGTTTAAATCACTTGTAACACAACTTAATAGTTCTTTTATTGACGTTTGATAATTACTTTCCTCGGGCAACCGAGATGGTAACACCCTTATATGCTAAGGAAGGCCTAGTTAAGGCTCCTCTGAATATGGGGGTGTTACACCTGTGGGCTAGGAGGACACTTTGAGGTCTAGAAAACATTGAAAATATTGCAGGACTAGTTTTATTGGCCCAAAATGATGGGGGATGTTCAGATTTCCCTGAGAAGGTGTTCTTTGTGTCAACAGGCCAAAAGTTCTTTCCAGGCTGGTCCTTAAACTCCATTACCAGTGCCTAATAGGCCTTGGGAGGATGTTAGTATGGATTTCATGGTTGCATTGCCTAAGACCTAGAGGGGCAATGACTCCATAATGGTGGTTGTGTTGGAGCTTGTGTCCTCCACAAATAAGTGTGATAACATTTGTAAATCTCTTACAGGTTCACAAGGGTATACTTCGTATTTTAATCAGTTGATTAATGATTACCTAATAACGGTTGGCTTTCTAGAAAGTTTGACGTTATTATCATACAGATGGCGGTGATCAACTGGTCCCTAAAGGTCACACCTATAGGATGTGTTTGAGAGATGTGGTTATAGAAATATGATCACATTGATGCCTAATATGACTAAACAGTTAGTCAATGTGTTGATGAGACAATTATTTAATGAAGATTAAATAATATTAGTTGAGACGAATTAACTGTCAATTCGTAAATTGAATATAATAAGTTATATTTAATTAAATGTATGTAATGTTAGCTTGGACGAATTAATCTTGTAATTAAGTAATTAAATGTAATCGATTATATTTAATATCAACAAGATGAATGTGTCATAGTGGTAATAGTGAGGGTACACAAACCAAGAGGTCATGGGTTTGATCCTCACTAGATGACAATTTAACACATTTTATACATTTTTGGAATAACCAAAATAAGGAAATAATACTCCTGACTAAGTGATAACGTCCGTCGTGATCTATCTCGGTAGATACGGATTCCCAAAATGCGTTGTGCCTCACCCAGATCTTTCATCTGGAAATGGATCTTCAACCTTTAACCGGAGATAGGAGAGGAATGTCATTCCCAATCAAGAGTATGTCATCGACATACAATATCAAGAATATAATCTTACTCCCACTCGACTTGGTATATAAGCATGGTTCCTCGACCGATCGAGTAAAACCATACTCTTTTATCACCTGGTCGAAACGATGATTCCAACTCCGAGAAGCTTGCTTAAGTCCATAAATGGAACGCTTAAGCTTGCATACTTTCTTAGGATGTTCAGGATCTATGAAACCTTTGGGTTGCACCATGTACAACTCTTCCTCCAAATAACCGTTTAAGAAGGCGGTTTTTACATCCATTTGCCAAATATCATAGTCATGATAGGCGTCAATCGCTAAGATTGTCCGAATGGAACGTAGCATGACTACAGGTGCAAAAATCTCATCATAATGCAATCCGTGCACTTGAGTGAAACCTTTTGCCACTAGTCGTGCCTTATAGGTATCTGGTTGCGCGTCTACAGAACGCTTTATTTTGTAAAGCCATTTTGCCTTTGTAGAGGTTTTACCTTATTAGGTAAATCAACTAGATTCCATACGTTATTCTCATACATGGAGTCCATCTCGGATTGCATGGCTTCGAGTCATAGCTTTGAGTCGGAACAGGTCATGGCACCTTTATAGGTAGCGGGTTTATTATTTTCCAGGAGTAAAACGTCATTCTCCTCGACCATACCAATGTATATGTCCGGAGGATTAGAGAGTCTACCCGACCTCCTAGGTTCCTTAGGAATATTAACCGTATCATCAGTTGGAGGAACAACTTCCTCTATATGTTCCTCGGTTGTTGGTTCTGGAACCTCCGACAGCGCGAACGTTCTATTACTTGTCTTGTTCTCAAGAAATTCTTTCTCTAAGAACGTCGCACTAGCCGCAACAAAAACACGATGTTCGGTAGGTGAATAGAAGTAATGACCAAATGTTCCTTTTGGATAACCTATAAAGTATGTCTTGACCGATTGCGGGCCGAGCTTATCCTCGTGTCTCCACTTGACATAAGCCTCGCAGCCCCAAACCCGAATAAAGGACAAGTTAGGGACCGTTCCCCTCCACATTAAATATGGAGTCTTGTCGACAGCTTTAGTCGGACTTCGGTTAAGTATAAAAGCAGCTGACAAAAGAGCATAACCCCATAATGAATCAAGCACTACCGTGTGACTCATCATGGATCGAACCATATCCAGTAAGGTTCGATTTCTCCATTCAGACACACCATTTAATTGAGGTGTTCCACAGGTGGAGTTAACTGTAGACGATTCCACAGTTTTTAAGGTGTTGATCAAACTCATTTGAAAGATATTCGCCACCTCGATCTGAACGGAGTGCTTTAACCTTTCTACCCATTTGGTTCTGTACCCTGTTCTGGCATTCCTTGAATTTCTCAAAGGACTCACTTTTATGCTTCATTAAGTAGACATATCTTTATCTACTTAAGTCGTCCGTGAAAGTGATAAAATATCTATAGCCATCTCTAGCGGTAATTGACATAGGTCCACATACGTCCGTATGTATGAGTCCTAATAGGTCACTAGCGCGCATTCCAACATCTTTGAAGGAAATTCGAGTCATTTTGCCAATGAGACATGATTCACACGTGCCATATGTAGAAAAATCGAATGCGGGAATAGTCCCATTATCGACGAGTTTGTTTACGCGTTTCTCATTTATGTGTCCCATTCGACAATGCCATAGATAGGTTTGATCTTTGTCACCAACCTTTAATTTGTTATTATTCATGTGTAATTCTTCCGTGGTTTGATCTAAGATGTAAATTCCATTCATGGAAACTGCTTTGCCATAAATCATTTCATAAAAAGAAAATACAGCTATTATCCTTTATTGAAAATGCAAAACCGTCTTTAGCAAGTACAGAAACTGAAATAATGTTCTTAGATAAACTGGGTACATAGTAACAGTTATAAAAATAACTCAAAACCACTAGGGAGTTGGATTACGTATGTTCCCTTCGAGACTATGACAACTCGTGCTTCATTCCCGACTCGCAGGTCCACATCACCCTTTTCGAGAGGCATGATGTTCTTTAGGTCCTCCAAATAATTACACAGATGAGAACCACAACCAGTATCAAGTACCCAAGTTCCGAAACTTGCATGGTTTATCTCAATCATATGAATATAAGATGACATACCAACGAGAACGACGCGGCTGCTTTTATGTCCTCACGGTACACGGGACAGTTCCTCCTCCAATGTCCAGTCTTGTGACAATGGTGGCACTCAATGTCACCGCCCTTGCTCTTTGTCTTGCCCTGTGAGCCACTAGTCTCACCAGGCCCACTCTTACCGTTTCATGGCTTCTTGAACTTTGGCTTACCTACAGCTAGGTCGCCATGATCCTTGCCCTTACCTTTACTTTTATTGGAAATCATGAGAACATCCTGCTTCATGCTCCCACTCAATTTCATATCCTTCTCAGTCTGTACAAGAAGGGAGTGTAGCTCATGAGGACTCTTTTTCAAGTCATTCATGTAGTAGTTCGCCCTGAAAAGGGCAAAACCACCATGAAGAGAATGAAGCATTCAGTCAATGACAATGCTCTCACAGATTTTGCAATTAAGTGCCTCCAATTTCTCGACATTCTCAATCATGTTAAGAATGTGTGGGCTAACCGGTTGGCCCTTTTGGAGTTTCGCATCAAAGAAGCGACAGGTATGCTCATAAGTAACGATTCTCGGTGCCTTTGTGAATTCGTTACTGAGCGTGGTGAAAATCTTGTTTGCACCTTGGGCAATGAAGCGTCTCTGCAAATTGGTTTCCATTGCAAAGATGAGTACGTTCTTTATCGCACCCGCTTCCATAACGAAATCACTATAAGCGAGTAACTCGTTGAAACCTGCATTGGGGCCTGGGTTTACCAATATTGGCTCAGTTAAGTACCCGAGCTTACCGTCAGCAATGGCAGCATTCCGTAGTGCTGCCTCCCAGTCCGCAAAGTTGGACCCGTCATTTTTCAGACGTGTGAACTGATTCATGTTGTCCATAAAAACTTTCAGCCAGAACGCGCGATCAAATGTGGCACTTGGCATTGGGATTTCGTTATTTCCAGCCATTTGTTGTAACAGTATTATAAAAATAAACGTGTTCTACACTGCGAGAAGAAGAATAAAAATAACAAGCATGTGCATCTTTTATATTTTTAAGTCAAATGAACTGTAGTCATAACGCGAAGACTCAAAACATTTATACAATTGACCTCCCTCAAGAATTATATAAATGATCCCAAGACTCAATTCTCTGTAAATTGATAAGCTAACCTTTTAGCTAATTCTACCGTTAGAATTCTTGGTCGATAAATTTCTGTAAATTCTATCTTTAGTCCATCATAATCACGAGAAACTCTTCGGACTATGATGTTGAGGTAAACTAAGTCAACACAACTACTTACCCAACGTAGAAGGGGTCATATTATGCCTACTGACGAAGAAGGGATTCACAATTGTTTGCCCTTATAAAGACTAATCTCAATTTCCATTTTAGAGGAAGATCCCATCAACTTTATTTTAATTCATTTTAAGTGAACTAATATCTAGCATGCGAGAATGAATAAACTAAGGTGATGGCTCAATAAGTGTGTGACATCTGTATCTCCATGAAAACTAACATACAACCTATATGAGTCAATTTCCATGCATTTTAGTAGTAGGTGGTTTGGTTTTAGGCAGAATATGATGCATAAACTAACATGTGAATGTAAAACAATATGAATGAAAACGTAAAATAATAAAAGTCCTAGTGTGGCCTATCCTATCAAAATAAACATTAAATATAAGTTTCGAATCCATCCTTGCACCCGAGAAGCTTGTCTTGATGTTCCATCTTGATCCATATAGCGGGAGTGAGCTCCAATCTCCATCTTTAGTCTTCTTCGAAAAATTACAATAAATAAAAATTTTACATAATAAGCCTATTTATTACATTCTAATTTCAAAACCCAAAAACTAAAGAAAAGTAAAGGAGATTCGAGATCTTATAATTACATAAAAAATCATGTTTCCTTCATTACGAAAACATAATTTGACTAAGGCCACACTAAGTATTACAATTTACAACCGATTGCAAAAATAAATACGTAAATAAAATTCATTCATTGATTCATTCAACAAAATTAAAATGCATCAACTAAAAAAAATTAAACATGCAAGACATAATTCTTTAATTATGTAGATTAATTTTATCCAAACCACCCATTTAAATTATCAAATTATGTGACAATTCCTCAATTAATCACATTAATTTCAATCTTAATTCATATTAAACTTGTAATATGAATTTAATCGATCAAAATTTTAAAATCGCTTTAAAATGATTAGGTATCCATGAATTATGAACCGCTTCACAATAATTAATTGGCCACAACAAACCCAAAAAAAATTTTCTTTAAAATTTATCTCGGTAAAAACCGAAACAACCCAAAGAAAACTTTTCTCGATTTTACAGCTAAAACCGAAAAAAAATTTTTTTTTAAATCATCAACACGTGAACGATATAAACCAATTTTTTTTTTCTTTTACTTTTCTCTTGGCTGGATAGACAAAACAACAAAAACAGCCCGTTTTTATTTCTTTCTTCTTGCGGTTTTTCTGTAAAAACCATAACAAAACAATTTTTTTTATTTTTTTTATTCTGGCCACTGTGAACAGTAACCACGTGAACAGTAACAGGAAAACAAATTTTCTTTTCTCGGATGCTTTTCAAATCGGCATAAACAAAAACAGCCGTAAAAAACTTTAATCGGTTTTTCAGGAGAAACCGAAAGAAAAAAACAGATTTTTTTTTAAAGTACTGTTCATCCATGAACAGTAACAGAAACGAAAAAAAAATTCCACGGCTAAAAAAAAAATCCATCCGATTACCTTTTTTTTTCGCAAATACTAATTATTGTTTACAAACAATTTTATGAAAATCATCAAAATTAAAATTCGTGGCCTTGGCTCTAATACCACCTGTGGGAAATAGTCTGTATACTTCTCTTATTATTAAGGATTATAACGAATTTTATGAAAATGATCACTAGTCATAAAATAAAATTACATAAACAAAATTAAAGGATTAAGAGATAACCTTCGGTC